>NC_058521.1:154853701-155553701 GCF_904849725.1 Hordeum vulgare subsp. vulgare
AATAATTCGGTACTTGGATGTAAGACTCTTATTATTCAGTATATGTGTGTTCGGTGAGCATTGATCTCTGGGATCACTGAGCACGTACATTCGGCGATCTCGACTCGTAAGTCGGGGTCCCCACAGAGCTGGTATCAGAGCCATCCTGACTGTAGGAAGCTTTACGTAGCATGGACGATAGCCGAGACGACTAGTGCACATAGACCTTAACCTAAAATTCTGCACCCACTAAAAACTTTCTAACCCTCTCCTCTACATCTTGTAGATGGCCGCCGTACCTGAGATGTTTCTGGAGACGGGCTTTCCCCTACTTTTGGGTGATAGCCTCGAGAAGTGCCAAGTACACCGCAAGCCCATCTTCCTCTACCATGAGCACGGGGTCAACGTCGACACTAAGGAGTATCACGTGGATGTGATAGTGGAGGCTAATGACTCCCCGACTAGCTGGTTCTTTGAAGGACCACAGATGGAGGATCTGATGTTGGCAGTGGAGACAGCCGCATGAGAGGCGCTCGTGCGTCTCCGCGACATCCTTCCCGAGATGGCTAACGAGCCAGCTACTCGTCACCTACCTTTTGTTAAGGATGGGATAGACGGGAGTTGGACACTCAACCCATCTTCTGAGGACGGGATACCACTAAGGTTTCAGACCTACTTCAGCCTCTCCTCCGACACTTTGACGCACCTTTTGATCAAGGAGTCAACGAAGATTCGCCAAGAGCTGCACCAAGTCAAGGATCTACTCTGCGTGGAGAAGATGAAGAACCGCAAGGTGAAGAAGGAAGGAGCACCCGAAGGACAATCCGGCATTGCTTTCTGAGGAGGAGTACCACCACTTCAGGCCACTCCTATTCACAGTCGCCGCCTGACTGTGGAATAGTACACCGAACTCTTCACTGCCTCACCAACCAAGAGACACCGTGATGGACCGCTTCCTTCTCCTACCCCTTTAAAGGAGGGAAGTACAGATGAAGATGAAGATGAAGATGAAGACGAAGATCCTGCAGAACCCGCCTATGAGACCGCGCAGTCCGCCGCTTAGTATTATGACATAGGCAATTAGGAGCTTCTCCCCGAGCGTAGGAGTTCATGTATCGGTTCGTCTGAACCATGAGTGTTGTGTAAGCATGTTGGATGCAAGTCGCATTCTGCCTTAGGCAGCTTGTGAGCGACTACATCGCTTGTTTTAATCTAATGCATTAGCTTTTTCAAAAACCTTTGGCTTCAAAATTTCACACTAGCACAGCACCAGACCCCTCTTTACTAGAGCATCATCCCTTATGATTTTGGCCAGTTTGGCAAATTGACCTGTCTAATCCCCTGACAGGATCGTGATTGCAACTCGCACCAACACCTTCGGCAACCCCGGCTCTGCCTCGTCACGTCAGCAACAGGGAACCGGAGGGGAAGCTCAAGCTGGAGATCACCACAAGCAGCAAGACGATGTTCCACCGCCACCACCTCCTCATGAAAGCTTGACTATGGCTCAGTTCCTTCAAGCTCTTCGAGAGGAACGTCAAGCCAATAATACCGCTATTCAGCAGCTCGCTCAAGTCTTGGTGAACAACCCGCCGCAGAACGGGAATGGCAATGGTCGCTCTACTCTCTCTGAGTTCATGCGAACTACGCCACCCATATTCACGGAGACGACCGAACCATTAGATGCCGATGACTGGATCCGTACTATCGAAGACCTCCTCGTGCTGGTCAAATGCATTGATGATCGTGAGAAAGTCCTCTATGCTTCTCACTGTCTCGGAGGCACAACCAAATCTTGGTGGGATGGATTTCAGATTATGCGATCCGGGCAAGTCATCACTTGGGCTATGTTCAAAGAAGGGTTCCGCGCTGCTCACATTCCTCTTGGAATGATGACCATTAAAAAGCGGGAATTCCGAGCCTTAAGGCAAGGCAGTGGATCTGTCAAGGAGTATTTGCAGAAGTTCAACCTCCTGTCAAGATATGCACCAGGAGATATCAACACTGAGGCCGCCAAAGTAGAACACTTTATGGAAGGACTACAACAGTCACTCCAGTATCAGCTGGTTGTTTGTGAATGTCGGACCTTCAGCGATCTGGTTAATAAGGCCCTTATGTTGGAGGATAAGCGTCGTGCTATGGACGACACCCGTAAGCGCAAGCTAATGGGTAGTGGAGGACCTAGTAACCCGAAGCCACGCCCATGGCAGTCAGCTCCAACAAGACCCAACTATCAGCAGCAGCAGTACAAGTCTCCAACATTTCGCCAGAACTACCAGCCTTAGCAGCAAGTCAACACCAAGCCAACATTCAACCCACCGAACAACAATGGAGTCAAGACCAACCTTCCAGCACAAGTTGCCTGTTTTGAATGTGGTCAGACAGGGCACTATTCCAGGCAGTGTCCCAACAAGAAGCCCGACGCACCGCGCCCCAATGTGCCAAACCAGGGCCAAGAAGCACCAGGTAGGAACCAAGCTCCCCGCAATCAGCAGTATCACAACAGGGGGCGGATCAATCATATCTCCGCAGAAGAAGCACATGAAAACCCCAACTGCATTCTGGGTACGTTCCTCGTCAACTCCACCCCAGCAACAGTATTGTTTGATTGTGGTGCTTCGCATTGTTTTGTTACACAAAGATTTGCGGAAAAATGTGGTTTAAAGCCTACTCTGCTTAACGGGCAAATGGCAATTCAAACCCCGGGAGCAGTGTTAAGGACCAACCTAGGATGTAGGAAGGTCGGGATTGTTATCAATGGGATAAGCTTCTCAGCAGACCTCATTGTAATTAAGTCACAAGGCCTAGAAATAATTCTTGGCAAGGATTTGTTGGCCAAACATCAGAGCATCTTGGACTGTGCCAACAGGGCTATTACCATGACAAGCGACCAAGGGGTCAAAGTCAAGTATGTCTTTGAGCTAGTAACCACTCGAGTACCGCAGGTTAACAGCCTGTCAAAGGTGGAACTCGATCAAGTGCCAATAGTATGTGAGTACCCGGACGTCTTTCCTGATGAGCTACCAGGGATGCCTCCCGACCGAGACATCGAGTTCATCATTCAAGTCATGCCCAGGTCAAGGCCTATCTATAATAAGCCTTACAGGATGGGATCCGAAGAGCTAGCGAAGCTGAAGAAGTGGCTAGATGAGGAACTCAGGAAAGGGTTCATTCGTCTGAGTGCATCACCTTGGGGACCACCTGTTCTGTTCGTGTCCAAGAAGGATGGGACTATCAGACTCTGCATCGATTAATGTTCTCTCAATGAGGTCACGATCAAGAACAAGTACCCGCTCCCCAAGATTGAAGACTTGTTTGACCAGTTAAATGGAGCAAAGGTATTCTCCAAGATCGACCTCCGATCTGGATATTACCAATTGAAGATCCGACTTGAGGACATACGCAAGACTGCGTTCGTGACCCGGTACGGTATATACGAATACACTGTCATGTCTTTCGGGTTGCCTAATGCCCCAGCATACTTCATGTACCTCATGAACAATGTCTTCATGGAATACATGGACACGTTTGTCGTCCTATTTATTGATGACTCCTACGGCAACAAAAGTTCTTTCCCGGCAATAGTGCCAAAAACTCTTCTGTCGTCTCTTGAGCTTGCGTTGGTTTTTCCCTTGAAGAGGAAAGGGCGATGCAACACAGGAGCAGTAAGTATTTCCCTCAGTTTGAGAACTAAGGTATTAATCCAGTAGGAGAATCTCGCCAAGTCCAGAGTACCTGCACAAACACAAAGAGCTTGCACCCAACGCTATAAAGGGGTTATCAATCCCTTCAAGATTGATGGCAAAGTGAGAGATCTGAAGGCGGAAAGTGCAAAAAAGAAAAAGTGTAAGGCTGAAAATATGGTGTGGAGTAGACCCGGGGGCCACAGTGTTCACTAGAGGCTTCTCTCAAAATAGCAAATATCACGGTGGATGAACAAATTACTGTCGAGTGATTGATAGAACCGCGCAAAGTCATGACGATATCTAAGGCAATGATCATACATATAGGCATCACGTCCGAGACAAGTAGACCGATACTTTCTGCATCTACTACTATTACTCCACACATCGACCGCTATCCAGCATGCATCTAGTGTATTGAGTTCATGACGAAGAGAGTAACGCCTTAAGAAAGATGACATGATGTAGAGGGATAATCTCAAACCAATGATGAAAACCCCATCTTTTTACCCTTGATGGCAACAACACGATGCGTGGCTCGCTACCCCTTCTGTCACTGGGTGAGGTCACCACACAGTATGAACCCAAAACCAAGCACTTCTCTCTTTGCAAGAATCATAGATCTAGTTGGCCAAACAAAACCCACAACTCGAAGAGAATTACAAGGATATGAAATCATACATAAGAGAGATCAGAAGAAACTGAAATAAGATTCATAGATAATCTGATCATAAATCCACAATTCATCGGATCTCGACAAACACACCGCAAAATAAGATTACATCGGATAGATCTCCTCATTTTTTCTGGGATTTTAGGGAATATATAGGCGAAAGTCCTAGGGAAGAGGTGGCCCATGGAGCCCACAAGCCAGGGAGGCGCGGCCCCCCCTGGCCGCGGCTAGGGGGCTTGTGGGGTCCCTGCAGGCCCCCTACCCTGATTCCCAGGCATCCCGATCTTTTTCTGTTTCGGAAAAAACTTTGGCAGTTTCGTTCCGTTTGGACTCCGTTCAAAATCCTCCTCTGAAAGGGGTCAAAAACATGGAAAAAACAGGAACTGGCACTTGGCACTGAGTTAATAAGTTAGTCCCAAAAAATATATAAAAGGCATACAAAACATCCAAAGTTTGACAAGATAATAGCATGAAACCATCAAAAATTATAGATACATTGGAGACGTATCAAGCATCCCCAAGCTTAACTCCTGCTCGTCCTCGAGTAGGGAAGTGATAAAGACTGAATTTTTGATGTGGAATACTACCTAGCATAGTTGTCCTTTGCAACTTGTAATAATTCGGTACTTGGATGTAAGACTCTTATTATTCAGTATCTGTGTGTTCGGTGAGCATTGATCTTTGGGATCACTGAGCACGTACATTCGGCGATCTCGACTCGTAAGTCGGGGTCCCCACACCACAAGTAGTATATAATTTCATTGCATAACCATTGACTTTTCATGCTTGCATTGGGAATCATAAACCTTAACATCAATATTCATACTAGAGCATAACTGACTCACTAACATAACTCACATATCATCATCTACATATCTCAAAACTATTACAAAGAATCAATTTTCATGTCTCATAATTTTTTTGTATGCTAGTTTTCATTATTCTACTTGAATATTCATCACAAAGGGACCAAACATCATATCTTGTACCAATTACCAAGGCTATTTTCACACTCTCAAAAACATATAAGTGAAGCAAGAGAGTGAATTTCTTCAAAATTTTCTAACATTCTCAAAAAGATATAAGTGACGCAAGAGAACAAGTTTCCTAAAAGCATATATAATTCTCAAAAAGATATAAGTGAAGCATGAGAACAAGTTTCTTCAAAACATTCGCACCACCGTGCTCAAAAAGATATAAGTGAAGCACTAGAGGAGCCGCCTAGCTTAACAAATTTAAGTGAAGCACAAGAAGCAATTCTAACAAATTATGATGAAGCGAGGCCATCTCAAGCAAATGTGATAAGAGGCGATGATTGTGAAAAACTAATAAGCAAAGATCATATCATACAAGACACTCCAAGCAAAACACATATCATGTGACGAATAAAAATATAGCCTCAAGTGTGTTACCGATAGTCGTTAGAAGAAAGAGGGGATGCCTTCCGGGGCATCCCTAAGCTTAGACGGTTGAGTATCCTTAGATATTAACTTGGAGTGCCTTGGGAATCCCCAAGTTTTGGCTTTTTCATCTCTTCATTCCTTTATCCATTTATGTCACACCCAAAACTTGAGAACTTCAATCACACAAAACTCAACAAAACCTTCGTGAGATCCGTTAGTATAACTAAACGAATTACTACTATAAGTACGGTTGAAAACCCATTCAAATTTTATAATTACATTATAGGTACTCTATTCTAACTTTCCCATGGCTTGCACCCCCCGATACAATCCATACATTCATCAAAATAAGCAAACAATGCAATGAAAACAGAATCTGTCAAAAACAGAACAGTCTCTAGCAATCTGTCGAAATTCCATATTGTTGAAACTCCAAAAAATCTTAGAAATTAGGATAACATGGAAAATTTGTATGTAAATCACATGTCAAAAATTCAGACACATTCGACGCTCTGATGAATTTATAAAATTCCTGTACTGGGCGTCAAAGTTTCTGTTTTTCACAGAATTGCATTCACAAGCATCCATATCATCCCAAAGGTCTTACTTGGCACAAACACTAATTAAAATATATAAAACCAACTCAAAACATAAGCAAATAAAGGAAAATAAAAATAACAGAAACAAAAAGTAAATTTTTTTTATTTGTTGCATTGCCTCCCAACAAGCGTTATTGTTTTACGCCCTTAGCTCGGCATAAAGCAATACATCAAGTATTGTCATCCTTCGATTTTACTCCATAGGTTGCCCTCATAATGGATTCATAGGGCGGTTTAATCTTGCTCCTTGGGAAGTGTCCCATGCCTTTTTTCAAAGGAAACTGAAACTTTATATTTCCCTCTTTCATATCAATCACCGCAACAATGGTGCGTAAAAACGGTCTACCAAGAATCAAAGGGCAAGACGGATTGCAATCGATGTCAAGAACAATAAAGTCCACAGGTACATAGTTCCTATTTGCAACAATAAGAACATCATTGATCCTCCCCAATGTGTTTTTAATAGTGGAATCCGCCAAATGCAAATTAAGAGAACAATCATCCAATTTGGAAAAACCAAGAACATCACAAAGAGACTTTGGAATAGTAAAAACACTTGCACCCAAATCACACAAATAATTGCACACAATTTTTTTAATCTTAACTTTAATAGTAGGTTCCCACTCATCATATAATTTTCTAGGAATAGAAATCTCCCACTCAAGTTTTTCTTCCAAATTTTTATTAAGGCATCCACTATATGTTTAGTAGAAGCCTTATTTTGTTCATAAGCATTTGGTGAGTTCAACATAGATCGCAACATAGAAATGCATTCAACCAAATAGAAACTATCATAATTAGAGTCCTTGTAATCCAAGATAGTGGGTGCATCACTAGGTAAAGTTTAAACCTATTCAAACCCACTTTTAACAATTTTTGCATCATGATTTTCACCCTCCGAATGATGGAGACACCCTCTATCTAAAGTTGACTCTTCTTCAGTCTCCTTTTCAACAAGATTAATATTACTAAACAAAGAATCAATAGAGTACACACCAATCCTCTTAACATGCTCATCTATTTTGCTACGAAAAATTGTAAAAGAGATATTTTCAAACAATTCACGCTTAGCGTTTAACATAGGGTTTTTGTTCTTACTTTCATCAATAGAAACATACATAGCCTTAATAGATTCATTAATATCAACTCTAGGAGGCAATGATTTTGCCTTAAGATTTCCAACATCAAGAGAAAGCCTATCAACACTCTTAGTCAAATCATTAATCTTATTCAACTTTTCTTCCATAGAAGTGTTGAAAGCCTTTTGAGCATTGATAAATTCCTTAATATTATTCTCAAAATCAGAGGGCATCCTTTGGTTATTATGGGAAGAATTACCATAAGGATTGCCAAAAACATTAGAGGAATCTCGAGGATAAGGCCTAGGATTAAAATTTCCTCTATAAGCATTATTGTTGAAGTTGCTACAAGAGACAAAATTCACAACAATAGGATCACTATTTTGTTCAATCAAAGTAGACAAAGGCAAATCATTGGTATCAATAGAAGCATTCTTACTAGAAACCAATTTCACAAGAGCATCAACTTTTTCACTCAACGAGCTAATCTCCTCAATGACATTCACCTTTTTGGTTGTAGGTGCCCTTTCGGTATGCCATTGGGAGTAGTTAGCCATAATATTGTCAAGACATTTAGTAGCACCACCCAAAGTATTCTCCATACAAGTTCCACCCACGATGGAATCCAAAAGATTTCGAGAAACAAAATCCAAGCCAGCATAAATTTTTTGGATAATCATCCACAAGTTTGAACCATGAGTAGGGAAATTTATGAGCATCATTTCATTCTCTCCCAAGATTCGCAACATGTTCATGATCAAGTTGCTTAAAATTCATAATCTGGTTATGGAGAGAGATGATTTTGCTGGAGTAAAATACTTAGTAATAAAAGCATCTTTGCATCTATCCCAAGAATCAATGCTATTGCGAGGCAAAGAAGACAACCAAATTTTCGCACGATCTCGCAAATAAAACGTAAATAATTTCAACTTGACAATATCATTGTCCACATCTTTTTTCTTTTGCATGTCACACAACTCAACAAAAGTGTTGAGATGTGATGCCGTGTCCTCATTAGGACTTCCAGAAAATTGATCTTTCATAACAAGATTCAGTAAAGCAGCATTTATATCAAGAGACTCCGCGCTAGTGGCGGAGCAATAGGAGTGCTAATAAAATCATTGTTGTTGGTATTGGAAAAATCACAGAACTTGGTGTTTTCTTGAGACATGATGTCTAAGCAAAAAGAGAGCAAACGAACACAAGAAAACAAGAACACGACGAAGAAAAAGAGGAAAACAAAAGTGGCAAAAGAAAAGGCAAATATTTTTGTAAATTTTTTAGAAGTGGGGGAGAGGAAAATGAGAGGCAAATGGAAAATAAAGTAAATGCAAAGATAAGAGTTGATAGTGTAGTGTGACAGCCCGATGCCGACGTTCTAGAAGATTCCCCTTTATTCTGCTTTCGTCGTGTGTCTATTTTCTTTTGTCGCATCATCATCGCATCATCTGCATTGCATCGGCATATCCGTTGCCGCCAGTTTTCGAAACTTGCATCCGTTGTTAGTTGCCGGTTCTCGTTGTTGTTCGTTCTGAGCCCGTTCACACACGCACGCGCCCGCGGCATCGTCAATCCTTGTTTTCAAAAGTGTGCGTAAACCATTCTCTGATTGGGTTGGAATTTGTCGTGCGGTGTTACTTTAATATAGGTAGGCCGCTTGTCAAGTTTCGTCGCAATCGGAGTCCGTCTGGTACCCGAACGGTCGACCGTAGCGGCACCGTATCCGGTCTACAGTCGGACGCCTGTCGGTGTTTTAAAATATGTTGCCGGGTCGCCCGTCTTCCCTCTCATCTTAGCCAACGCCACTCTACAGAGCAAACGCTAACCCGTCTCTTCGATCGGATCGTACGATCGCGATCGGAGGGTCGAAAACCCCCAGAAACCCTCTAACCTAGCCCCTTCCTATAAATAGCTGCCCTCCCTGCCATTTTAGGCAAACCCTAGCGCCTAGGGATCCGTGCCCACCCGCCAGCACCACCTCTCCACGCTCTCTCCTTTCACCTCCTGTCGTCGGGCCCACCCGAGCCCGGGTGAGGCCCGCGAAGCCCATCTGGCGAGCTCCTCCTGAGCCAGCCAGCACCCCTCTCCTCCGAGCCTTCCGAAGCACTGCCGAATGGGCCTCGCGTCGCCGCCGCCCACCGACCCCTGGTAGCCGTCGTCGGCAGGCTGCAGGAGCCCCATGTCGCCAACGATGTCCTACCCCGCCATGGATCCGTCGCCGGACGCCGCAGAACGCGTTCCCCGCAGGCACGCCGTCGTCCTCGAGCTCCTCCCGAGCCAGCTACAAGACCTCGTTGCCCTCGTGAGCCCCGTCGTTGGCCGAGTCCCCGTCGTGCCGCGCTGTCTTCCCCGCCGCGTCTCGCCGGATCTGGCCTCGCTCGCCGGAGCCCCCAAGATATGTCGTCGCTGGTTCCCTGATCGCGAGAGCTCCGCCGCTCTCGATCTGGAGCAAGAACCAGATCGGGTCCCGTTGACCGCGCCGCTTTGGGCCGTGACTAGCGCCTCCCGCGGCCCAGGTCCCGCACCAGGCCGAGGCCCCGACGTCCGCCAGCTCCACACCGCCTCGGCCCACGAGCAGCACCTGCCCGAGGCCTCGCCTCCTCCTCTCCAGGCCTGCCCAAGAGGCCCCAAGGTGAGCCTATCCCCCGCCCGTGGCATGTTTTACTAAGTTGGGCATGCCCAGTTTTGGCCCGTAGCATTTTAGGATTTTTCTGGGAATTTAGTATTTTCAAATATATGCTATATTTCAAACGACCGTAACTTTTTAACCGTAATTCGGATCGCAATGAATTAGATATGATTTTCGTGTAGTTTCTCGTGTAGATTCCGTTTCTGCAACCTGCATAATTGTTTGACACCGTATGCTTAGATTTACGTGTTGTCCCAATAGTATATTGCCCGTGTTTAATTTCCGTGCGTGTCCGGATAGCCCGTATGCCTTAGATTAAATGCCCATGTTTTGGGGACACCTTTGCCACGTATTTTAGAGCGGTCACTGATATTTTTGCGTGTAGGAATTGCCGCTAGTTTATTTTTCCGTGTTTAGGTAATTTTCTCGCATTTACGAGTGGCATTATTTTTGTTGCGCAACCCCACATATTTTATATGTTTTCGGGGATTTTTTCTGTGCAATTAGTTTTAGATTTTGAGTAAGTTAGATCGCACGATATTTTTCCGTGTTGCCCTCTTGTCTTTTTCGTAGGATTTATTCCGTGCTACGTGTGACGGAGTTGTCAACTAGGGAGTTGTTCTTGGGTGTTTAGACTAGCCCCTGGTATTTTTGGTTGCAATAGAAATGCATGATTAGGTGTGGATTGATTGCTCTCAAGTTGCTAGAAATAGTGCTGATTTGGACGTGCTGAAATATTTCTAAGTCTGGAATCTGTTATATTTTGTTGCTGTCTTGTCTTGCTTGTATCTTGTGATCTGTAGCTCTTTTGAGGTTGGTCCAATGGAGTTAGTTGTAGCCCTTGTGTTTCTCTAGCATGCTGTGAATTTTCATGCCATTTGGAGTCCTGTAGCTATATATTTTTCTGCTGTCACTATGCCTTCAGATCGAAATCTACACTTCCATGAAGTGTTATTTTCACTATGTGTGAAATTGTGTGTGAGATGCCATTTTGTGACTTCTTTTCCTAGTGATCCATGATGCCATGCTAGTTGTTGTTAGTTTCTTATAGTGGTGCTTCTTGCCCTATTTCGTGTCATGCCTTGCTTGAGTTCTTCGGAGTTGTGTAGCCCGTAGTTGTGGGGCGTAGAAAATGCTATGTGGCTGATTTTGGCAATTTGTAGTGATTTCTTGTTTTGCTCGTAGTTTTTGAACCGTAGCTCCGTTTTGATCGTGTCCTACATGAAACTTGCTTAGAATCTCGTGTAGTGTCATTTTCTCTTGCTGGTTGTATGTTTTGAAATGCTCGTGACCATCGTTGCACACATATTGCATTCATGCCATCATATCTTGCGGTGCTTGTATCTTTTGACCCGTAGCTCCGTTGGAGATGTTCTTTATGTGTAGATTGCTTGTCTCGACGCGTAGAATCACGTGAACCTATTTGTTTTTCTGTTTAACAACTAATTAAATGCATTAGTTCAGATCTGGACAGAATTGTAAATTAACATGTGAGGTCGTCTTGGAGGTGCTATATGTCATTTCCGACCTCATTTAAAATGCCTAGATAGGTAGATTAATTGCGCTTCACCTCTTACCATGTTTAATCACATTTAATATTGTCGTGTATCTACTCGGGATGGAACTAAATAATTAATGTGGAGTTTCGTCAATATGCAACTCGTTGCATATTGAACTTCACTTAATGTGTAGTGTTTGATTGTGTAAATTGTCATGTCGTGACTTGCATATATTCAGCTGCTCATGCATCATATGTGTTGTGCATCATGTGGTATATTTGTGTTGATGTTGTTTCCGGTTTGCTCCGTTCCGATAGACTTCCGCAAGCGTGTCGGAATGTGAGGACCCGTTCGACTACGTTGGTTTGCCGACTCCACCGAGTTGTTCTTCTTCCATGCGGGATCTCAGACATGATGACCATTTCCCCAGATACTATTACTATCATTTCCATGCTAGTTATTTCGAAGCTATCGATTATGTCTCGTTGCCTACCACATGTTAAATATCAGCCTCTCAACAATGTCATGATAACCTTCAACCTGTTCAACCTAGCAAACCATTGATTGGCTATGTTCATGCTTGCTTAACCCTGTTGATAGTGTTGCTAGTTGCAGGTGCAGTTGCTTTCATGTGAAAACATGGGTTCCTTTTTATATCACCATATTTAAATGCTATTTAATTTAATGCACCTATATACTTGGTAAAAGGTGGAAGGCTCGGCCTTTCTAGCCTCTTGTTTTGTTCCACCTTTGCCCCCTTAGTTTTCGGCTATCGGTGGTATGTTCCATAAATGAGCGCTCCTAACACGATCGGGGTTGTTATGGGGACCCCCTTGATAATTCGTTTTAGATTAAAGCTGGTCTAGCAAGGCCCAACTTTGGTACTACATTTGCCTAATAACCTAATAATAATGCATAGGGACCCGCCGGCACCCGAGGAAATTTAATCAACCCCCGGGCGAGTGCTCCTCATGAGTGTTGGCCCCACCTGAGCGATGTCCGACGCCCCTCTAGTCACCCAGAGGTTTAGCGATCCCGACGTCTAGCTCATCTGTCGTGTCCTGAGAACGAGGTACGCGACTCCTATCGGGATCGTCGACACGTCGGGCGGCCTTGCTGGATTAGTTTTACCTTTGACGAGATATCTTGTGCATCGGGATTCCGGTGATGCTTTGGGTAATCTCAAAGTTGAGGTTTTCCACTAGGGAATCCGACGAGATCGCGAGCTTCGTGATTGAGGATTTCTATGCGACTTGTGGTAATTTGTGATGGACTAGTTGGAGCACCCCTGCAGGGTTAAATCTTTTCAGAAAGCCGTGCCCGCGGTTATGTGGCAATGTGGAAACTTTGTTTAACACTGGTTCTAGATAACTTGAAGTTAACTTAATTAAAACATGCCAACTGTGTGCGTAACCGTGACTGTCTCTTTCGTGAGTTCTTTCTCCGATCGAGGACACGGTGGGGTTATTTCTGGCGTAGGTAGGTGTTCATGATCATTCATTTGATCATCAGTAGTCACGTCCGTTATGCGTAGATCTTCCCCCTCTTATTTCTTGTATTCGTAAGTTTAGCCACCAAATATATGCTTAGCCGCTACTGCAACCTCACCACTTAACCATGCCTCACCCATTAAGCTTTGCTAGTCTTGATACCTTTGGAAATGAGATTGCTGAGTCCCCTGTGGCTCACAGATTACTACAACACCAGTTGCAGGTACAGGTAAAGGTTATTTGACACGAGCGCGTTGATTGTTCATTTGGAGTTGCTTCTTCTTCTTCTTCATCGATCTAGGATGGGTTCCAGGCCGGCAGCCTGGGATAGCAAGGATGGACGTCGTTCTTATTTTCTCGTTTATTTCCGTCCGTAGTCGGACCCTGCTCTTACTCTTGATGAATATGTAATGTACTGATGTGACTCTGATGTAGCTTGTGGCGAGTGTAAGCCAATTCTATATATATCTCTTCTTTTCGGTACATGTACTTGTAACGATATCCATTCTTGCGACACAACGAGATGCGCTTCTATCCCTGACGAGGCCTTCGTGCCAAATTGAGGATAGGGTCGCATCTTGGGCATGACAAGTTGGTATCAGAGCAGTACCGGCCTAGGAGCCCCCTTGATTGATCGAACTTGGCCGAGTCGAGTCTAGTGAAAAACTGCTTTGAGTCTAGTTATATATCGGAGAGTAGGATTCTTTTTTCTCCTCTTCTATGCTCTGGTGAGGAATCTTGACGTAATAATTTAATTCTACTCCTCTTCTCACTCAATTTTTTTTAGGATCACGCGGATATTTTTGGAATCTATATGATGCCGATGTGACGGAGTTCTGTCTTGGTGCCTCCTATCTGCTTTGAGTTTTAGGGGAGTTGAGCTCTAGGGGATTCTTGAGCACATCGTTATCATTCAAGTTTATTAGTATCTCAGAACGAAGGATGTTCGTAATTGCTTCAATACTAGTAGTGGCGAGATAACCCCGATGTCCCCAGTACTGCTGCAGATTGTTCGGGAGTACTGCCATACTTTGTATCGTTGTGATCACGAGGGTCTGTTGTAAATGAAGGCCCGAGATTCTGGTTGTGTGTTGACGGATGTGATACAGGTGACGGGTTAGTATAGGAGTTGTGTGATTATTACTCCTTGTATCCGTGTACCAGATTGCATGACCAGATATTTCGGGAATTCATAGGTGGGAATTCGAGTAGTTGTTTATAGGACAATCTTCCAACAAATGCATGATGTTAGGTTGGGGTTCGACATCTAGTGGATTCGTTTGTTGACAGTCGACTTACAGCGGTTCTCGTTGTGTTTTAAAGAGTCCTTGTAGCTTGCTACGACTCGGGGACGCTTCGTATGTCGGGTGCACTGCCTTGCACTTGATGGCTACTGTAAGGTTCGAGCCCGTGCGATCCTGTCCACGAAAATATCGAACGGAAATCTCTCTCGTGAGTTTGTTCTAGCTAATTGTAAGCCTCATCCCTTTGTTTTTGCTGAATATGGTAATTCAAGTTGCTTCGATGTCAAGTGGTGATTTCAGATCTTTCCTAAGAGGTGTTCTCATATTTTTATGTGAATGCAAATTCTCTTTGCTCAAATCAATTGTCTTATCATTCTTGTCAACCGGAGTCGTCATTTTAATTCTTTTTCAACCGGTGTGTTTCTCTCCAAGTGAACTCAATCCTCTCCAATTTTGCAAGATCATTCTCTCTTTATTCCGGAGTTCATCTCATCTGTTCCAAGTCGACTTTGTTTTTCCCCGCCCTCCCGCCCTTTTTCTTCGGTGATTGGATTTCATCCAAGCGCATTCATTTCATTGTGCTTCTGCTATCTCTTCTTCCTTTCGTAGTCGGTGATTCATTGTGAAGATTCTCAGGAGCTTCGTGTTCATCTTTATTCATTCTTGTCATCTTTTTCGGTGAATTTAATCCAGTTGTCTGTGTTCAACATATCCTTTTCATCCTTGTAAATTCTTTCGCATGTTGGAGTTTCTTTTCAGCCTATCGTGTTGTTCATTTCTCTCTATCTATCCGGAGTGCTGAAGTTATCTCAGAAATTCTTGTTGTCAATTCTTTCATTTATTTCGGGGTGCTAATCTCATCTAGTTTTCATTTGTACTGGTGCATTCAATCTTTCTTTCAATCTTTTCAACGGTGGTTCTTTGAGTGGGCCCATAACCCACAGGTTCTCCCAGGATCTTTCCTGGCTCTTTTAATCTTTTCCCGGAGTTCATTAATTCTTTTTAACTATGACGTAAGTATGAATCTCGAGAGTCATATCCATTCTCCAATATCTATTCGAATTAATTCTCATATTGGCTCAACCTTTCATTCTTCTTTATTCCGGAGTGTCTCAGTTATTCTTGGTGAGGTTCTTCTCGTCATGTTCTCCATTGAAGATTCGAAGGAGTGTTTCTCTCAATCTTGGTTCATTCTCTTCGAGATTAATCATTTCAGCTTGGTGCCATCATCTTAATTGTTGTCAATCATGAGTAAATCCTTTCTCGCTATCCGGTGCATTTCTGAGTTGTTTTCATTCTTGATCCTCCGAAGGCCATCATTTTAGAAGATTCTTCGTTCTCAGCTTTCAGCTTTCATCCTCAATTCTTCTCAATTGTTGTCTCTTCATTCGTCTCTCAATTATTCTGGTGCCTTGTTCTAGTTTTCTCTCAGGTGGATCATCATCTCTTTATTTTCATGTATCTCCATTCATTCATGGTTTCCTCGTTCATTTCAATTCTACCGGTGCTTCCTTCAATTGTGCTTCGAATGGTGCTTATATCTCTGCCTCTTCAAGATTCTTTCAAGAATAAGTGCTTCTTGTCATCAATTAAACTTGATGAAGGATAAGCATAACATAATTCTTATTCATGTTTCATAGTGATTTCAATCTTTCTTTCGGAGTGGCTCATGATATCAATTCCTTTTTCTCAAGTGTTCTTATCTTTTCTTTCCGGAGTTCCAAGTTTTTTCAAGTATCTCTTTGTGAAGCTTTATCTAAATCTTGGCAAGGTCGTAATCTTATTCTTTTCTACCGTCATATCTTTGCATCATTCATTTTGATACGGAGGCTCGCCATGGTGGTTCTTCAAGGATGTGATTCATTCTCATGTGTTCTTCAGGATTCTTGTTGGAGTACCTCAAGTATTCTTTCTCTTGCATTTCCAATGCGTTTGTTATTCCTTTATCCTTTGAGGTGGTATTATAGGATTCTTGTAGTGTAGGAGCCTCGAAGAGTTTTCCTTTCAAGAATAAGATAATTAAACCCACCAATTCTATGTTCATGGGATATTTTCAACCCATGATTTCTTCATTGAGCTATTTTGGGCTGGATTTCACCTAAAGCTTTTCCTATGGATTGTGCTATCATGGTGCTTGTCATTAATCCCAGTTCTCAATGTATCCTCTTGGTGTAAGAATTGTTCATATCTTGTTCTCCCAATCAATCCTTGTTTCTGTTAGTGGCTGGTTGTCACTCCATTAGTTTGAAAAGGTGTCCATAAGCCCACTACTATCTTGTTCTTTTCGTTATTGTTTTTCCAACAACTCCGTCCAATTCTTCTTGCAAGGATGCTTGCCAAGTTCATTGGAGTTAGTAGTTGTCATTCTTTTCTTAATTCTCTTCTTCCGTATGAGCTAGTTCATATTCTCTTGTTCCGGAGGCTTTGTGATGTTGCTCTTTGGGTCTAATATGTTGTTCTATCAAGATTGTGGTGTTCCCTTGTTCTATTTAGTTGTTTGTTATGAATCTTGTCTGTTTCTTCCATCTTATCAAAAAATTTGTCCCATTTTCCTACCGAAGTGCTGCCGAAATTTTCTGTGAATTCTTGCTTCATTCTCATATCATTCCTCATCTCTTTGCAACTTTCAAGGATCGTTGGTTTCACTCGTTTGTCAAAGAAGCGACTAAGTTTTTACCTCTTGTTCTTTCTCATCCCCTCCCCCTTTCATTCTTGGATCTCGGGGCGAGATCCTCTTGTAGTGTAGGAGAGTTGTGACAGCCCGATGCCGACGTTCCAGAAGATTCCCCTTTATTCCGTTTTCATCGTGTGTCTATTTTCTTTTGTCGCATCATAATCGCATCATTCGCATCATCTGCATTGCATCGGCATCTCCGTTGTCGCCAGTTTTCGAAACTTGCATCCGTTGTTAGTTGTCGGTTCTCGTCGTTGTTCGTTCTGAGCCCGTTCACACACGCACGCGCCCGCGGCATCGTCAATCCTTGTTTTCAAAAGTGTGCGTAAAACTTTCTCTGATTGGGTTGGAATTTGTCGTGTGGTGTTATTTTAATATAGGTAGGCCGCCTGTCAAGTTTCGTCGCAATCGGAGTCCGTCTGGTACCCGAACGGTCGACCGTAGCGGCACTGTATCCGGTCTACAGTCGGACGTCTGTCGGTGTTTTAAAATACGTTGTCGGGTCACCCGTCTTCCCTCTCATCTTAGCCAACGCCACTCTACACAGCAAACGCTAACCCGCCTCTCCGATCGGAGGGTCGAAAAACCCCCAGAAACCCTCTAACCTAGCCCCTTCCTATAAATAGCTGCCCTCCCTGCCATTTTAGGCAAACCCTAGCGCCTAGGGATCCATGCCCAGCCGCCAGCCCCACCTCTCCACGCTCTCTCCTCCCACCTCCAGCCGTCGGGCCTGCCCGAGCCCGGGTGAGGCCCGTGAAGCCCATCTGGCGAGCTCCTCCTGAGCCAGCCAGCGCCCCGCTCCTCCCGAGCCTTCCGAAGCGCTGCCGAATGGGCCTCGCGTCGCCGCCGCCCACCGACCGCTAGTCGCCGCCGTCGGCAGGCTGCACGAGCCCCCTGTTGCCAACGATGTCCTACCCTGCCATGGATCCGTCGCCGGACGCCGCAGAACGCGTTCCCCGCAGGCGCGCCATCGTCCTCGAGCTCCTCCCGAGCCAGCTGCAAGACCTCATCGCCCTCGTGAGCCCCGCCGTTGGCCGAGTCCCCGTCGTGCCGCGTTGTCTTCCCCGTCGCGTCTCGCGGGATCTGGCCTCGTTCGCTGGAGCCCCCAAGATCTGTCGCCGCCGGTTCCCTGCTCGCGAGAGCTCCGCCGCTCTCGATCTGCAGCAAGAACCAGATCGGGTCCCGTTGACCGTGCCGCTTTGGGCCGTGACCAGCGCCTCCCGTGGCCCAGGTCCCGCACCAGGCCGAGGCCCCGACGTCGGCCAGCTCCACACCGCCTCGGCCCACCAGCAGCAGCTGCCCGAGGCCTCGTCTCCTCCTCTCCAGGCCAGCCCAAGAGGCCCCAAGGTGAGCCTATCCCTCGCCCGTGGCGTGTTTTACTAAGTTGCGCATGCCCAGTTTTGGCCCATAGCATTTTAGGATTTTTCTGGGAATTTAGTATTTTTAGATATATGCTATATTTCAAACGGTCGTAACTTTTTAACCGTAATTCGGATCGCAATGAATTAGATATGATTTTCGTGCAGGTTCTCGTGTAGATTCCGTTTTTGCAACCTGCATATTTGTTTGACACCGTTTAGCGTGTTGTATGCTTAGATTTATGTGTTGTCCCAATAGTATATTGCCCGTGTTTAATTTTCGTGCGTGTCCGGATAGCCCGTATGCCTTAGATTAAATGCCCATGTTTTAGGGACACCTTCGCCACGTATTTTAGAGCGGTCACTGATATTTTTGCGTGTAGGAATTGCCGCTAGTTTATTTTTCCGTGTTTAGGTAATTTTCTCGCATTTACGAGTGGCATTATTTTTGTTGCGCAACCCTACATATTTTATATGTTTTCGGGGTCTGTGCAATTAGTTTTAGCTTTTGAGTAAGTTAGATCGCGTGATATTTTGCCGTGTTGCCCTCTTGTTTTTTTGTAGGATTTATTCCGTGCTACGTGTGACGGAGTTGTCAACTAGGGAGTTGGTCTTGGGTGTTTAGACTAGCCCCTGGTATTTTTGGTTGCAGTAGAAATGCATGTTTAGATGTGGTTTGATTGCTCTCAAGTTGCTAGAAATAGTGTTGATTTGGACGTGCTGAAATATTTCTAAGTCTGGAATCTGTTATATTTTGTTGTTGTCCTGTCTTGCTTGTATCTTGTGATCTGTAGCTCTTTTGAGGTTGGTCCAATGGAGTTAGTTGTAGCCCTTGTGTTTCTCTAGCATGCTGTGAATTTTCATGCCATTTGGAGTCCTGTAGCTATAGGTTTTGCTGCTGTCAATATGCCTTCAGAACGAAAGCTGCACTTTCATGAAGTGTTATTTTCACTCAGTCTGAAATTGTGTGTGAGATGCCATTTTGTGACTTATTTTCCTAGTGATACATGATGCCATGCTAGTTGTTGTTAGTTGTTTATAGTAGTGCTTCTTGCCCTCTTTCGTGTCATGCCTTGCTTGAGTTTTTCGGAGTTGTGTAGCCCGTAGTTGTGGGGCGTAGAAAATGCTATGTGGCTGATTTTGGCAGTTTGTAGTGATTTCTTGTTTTGCTCGTAGTTTTTGAACCGTAGCTCCGTTTTGATCGTGTCCTACATGAAACTTGCTTAGAATCTCGTGTAGTGTCATTTTCTCTTGCTGGTTGTATGTTTTGAAATGCTCGTGACCGTCGTTGCACACATATTGCATTCATGCCATCATATCTTGCGGTGCTTGTATCTTTTGACCCGTAGCTCCGTTGGAGATGTTCTTTATGTGTAGATTGCTTGTCTCGTTGCGTAGAATCACGTGAACCTATTTGTTTTTCTGTTTAACAACTAATTAAATGCATTAGTTCAGATCTGGACAGAATTGTAAATTAACATGTGAGGTCATCTCGGAGGTGCTATATGTTATTTCTGACCTCATTTAAAATGCCTAGATAGGTAGATTAATTGCGCTTCACCTCTTACCATGTTTAATCACATTTAATATTGTCGTGTATCTACTCGGGATAGAACTAAATAATTAACGTGGAGTTTCGTCAATATGCAACTCGTTGCATATTGAACTTCACTTAATGTGTAGTGTTTGATTGTGTGAATTGTCATGTCGTGACTTGCATATATTCAGCTGCTCATGCATCATATGTGTTGTGCACCATGTGGTATATTTGTGTTGATGTTGTTTCCGGTTTGCTCCGTTCCGATAGAGTTCCGCAAGCGTGTGGGAATGTGAGGACCCGTTCGACTACGTTGGTTTGCCGACTCCACCGAGTTGTTCTTCTTCCAAGCGGGATCTCGGGCAAGATGACCATTTCCCCAGATACCATTACTATCATTTCCATGCTAGTTATTTCGATGCTATCGATTATGTCTCGTTGCCTACCACATGTTAAATATCAGCCTCTCAACAATGCCATTATAACCTTCAACCTGTTCAACCTAGCAAACCACTGATTGGCTATGTTCATGCTTGCTTAACGCTGTTGATAGCGTTGCTAGTTGCAGGTGCAGTTGCTTCCATGTGAAAACATGGGTTCCTTGTTATATCACCATATTTAAATGCTATTTAATTTAATGCACCTATATACTTGGTAAAAGGTGGAAGGCTCGGCCTTTCTAGCCTGGTATTTTGTTCCACCTTTGCCCCCTTAGTTTCTGGCTACCGGTGTTATGTTCCATAAATGAGCGCTCCTAACACAATCGGGGTTGTTATGGGGACCCCCTTGGTAATTCGTTTTAGATTAAAGCTGGCTGGCAAGGCCCAACTTTGGTACTACATTTGCCTAATAACCTAATAATAATGCATAGGGACCCACCGGCACCCGAGGAAATTTAATCAACCCCCGGGCCAGTGCTCCTCATGAGTGTTGGCCCCACCTGAGCGATGTCCGGCGCCCCTCTTGTCACCCGGAGGTTTGGCGACCTCGACGTTTAGCTCATCCGTCGTGTCCTGAGAACGAGGTACGCGACTCCTATCGGGATCGTCGACACGTCGGGCGGCCCTGCTGGATTAGTTTTACCTTTGACGAGATATCTTGTGCATCGGGATTCCGGTGGTGCTTTGGGTAATCTCAGAGTTGAGGTTTTCCACTAGGGAATCCGACGAGATCGCGAGCTTCGTGATTGAGGATTTCTATGCGGCTTGTTGTAATTTGTGATGGACTAGTTGGAGCACCCCTGCAGGGTTAAATCTTTTCGGAAAGCCGTGCCCGTGGTTATGTGGCAATGTGGAAACTTTGTTTAACACTGGTTCTAGATAACTTGAAGTTAACTTAACTAAAACATGCCAACTGTGGGCGTAACCGTGACTGTCTCTTTCGTGAGTTCTTTCTCCGATCGAGGACACGGTGGGGTTATGTCTGGCGTAGGTAGGTGTTCAGGATCATTCATTTGATCATCAGTAGTCACGTCCGTTATGCGTAGATCTTCCCCCTCTTATTTCTTGTACTCGTAAGTTTAGCCACCGAATATATGCTTAGCCGCTGCTGCAACCTCACCACTTAACCATGCCTCACCCATTAAGCTTTGCTAGTCTTGATACCTTTGGAAATGAGATTGCTGAGTCCCCTGTGGCTCACAGATTACTACAACACCAGTTGCAGGTACAGGTAAAGGTTATTTGACGCGAGCGCGTTGATTGTTCATTTGGAGTTGCTTCTTCTTCTTCTTCATCGATCTAGGATGGGTTGCAGGCCGGCAGCCTGGGATAGCAAGGATGGACGTCGTTCTTATTTTCTCGTTTATTTCCGTCCGTAGTCGGACCCTGCTCTTACTCTTGATGAATATGTAATGTACTGATGTGACTCTGATGTAGCTTGTGGCGAGTGTAAGCCAATTCTATATATATATCTCTTCTTTTCGGTACATGTACTTGTAACGATATCCATTCTTGCGACACAACGAGATGCGCTTCTATCCCTGACGAGGCCTTCGTGCCAAATTGAGGATAGGGTCGCATCCCCGAAGAGGAGAGGATGATGCAACACAGTAGAGTAAGTATTTCCCTCAGTTAAGAAACCAAGGTTATCAATCCAGTAGGAGAACCAAGCAACACCAACATCTGCACACACAACGCAAACTTTCACACCCAACACAGATGAGAGGTTGTCAATCTCTCGGCGGTTAAGAAACGAGATTAAATGATATATGATAGATTGATAAATAAATAAAAGACCAAAAATTCAGCAAGTATTTTTGGTATTTTTGTATAAGTAAACGAGATTGATCTTATAATAAAAGTAGACCCGGGGGCCGTAGGATTCACTAGTGGCATCTCTCTCAAGAAAATAGCATGCAATGGGCAAATAAACTACTGTTGGGCAGTTGATAGAAAAGCAAATAATTATGACGCCATCCAAGGCAATGATCATGATATAGGCATCACATCCAAATCAAGTAGACCGACTCCTGCCTGCATCTACTACTATTACATCACACATCGACCGCTATCCAGCATGCATCTAGTGTATTAAGTTCATAAGAACGAAGTAATGCATTAAGACATGATGTAGTCAAGACAAAAGCATATAAGAATTCATCCCAACTTGTTACCCTTAGTGGCAACAACACATGCGTATCAACTCCCCTTCTATCACTAGGACTGAACACCGCAAGATCGAACCCATTATCGAGCACCTCTTCCCATTGCAAAAATATCTAATCTAGTTGGCCAAACCAAACCAAAACTTCGGAGAAGAAATACAAGACTATACTAAGTCATGCGTAAAAGATATCAACAAAGAACTCAAATAAAACAAGGATAGATCTGATAATAAACTCACAATTCATCGGATCTCAACAAACACAACGCACAAAGTCATTACATCGAATGGATCTCCATGAAGATCATCGAATGGATCTCCATGAAGATCATCGAGATACAAAGAGAGAGAGAGAGAGATCCATCTAGCTACTACCTACGGACCCGTAGGTCTGTGTTGAACTATTCACGCATCATTGGAGAGGCGGCAAGGTTGATGTAGAGCCCCTCCATGATGAGTTCCCCCTCCGGCGGAGTACCGAAAAAGGCCTCCAGATGGAATCTGGCGAGAACAGAGGCTTGCGGCAGTGGAAAAAGTATTTCGTGGACTCCCTTGAGGGCTTTGGAATATTGCATAATTTATTGCATAATTTATAATGGAGCGTGGAGGGGCCCATACAACATTAGGGCGCCCCCCTGTGCCGCACCCTAGTGTTGTGTGGGGCCCTCCGGCAAGATCTTCCATGGCCTCCGAGTTCCAGGTCATCCTTATCTTCAATAAAAAATCCTAAAAAAGTTTCGGGACGATTTGGTCTTATCTGATATTGGTTTCCCGCGAAACAAAAACAAGGCAGAAAACATGAACTAGCACTAAGTTAATAGGTTAGTCCCCAAAAATGATATAAAAAGGTATAAAATGATAATAAAAACATCCAAGAATAATAATATCATAACATGGAACAAGCAAAAACAATAGATACGTTGGAGACGTATGAGTGATCCATTGCCATGCAAAGGATTTTCCGAATCTTGGTTGTGGTGACGGTTGTCACGTTGATGATGTCGAGCTCGGGGTGGACTTGCACCATAAGAGTACTCGTTGGAGTGGCGACTTGAGTGGCATCATCGCGATGAAGTAGAGGTTGACGACACGCGATTCACCATCAATGCACAAATCTTGTTCATTTGGCTTGATAGCTTGTCGCCGAGGTAGTCCCTCATGCGCACCTCAGATTCACGCAAGTCGGTGGCGAATTGCTCGATTTGATCATTCAGAGCATCTTGTGCTTGGTGCATTCCTCTTTGGGCACCGAAGAAGTGTAGTTTGGTGACGTAGTTGTTCTCGTCGTTGTCTTGCTCCTCGAAGGCCGGGTTCGATTTAGTAGTCCTATCAATAGCACTCAAGTAGATATAAGTGGAAGAATGAGAAGACAATACCAATTACCGTTCCAATTGTTGAAAATGGATCAAGGTCACTCATTGTGCAAGTATGGAAATAGTGGAATTGGTACCGGAAATCATCCTTCTCACACCTACACAAATAAAGCTTATGGAATAGCTTGTTTAGGATGGTGGCACAAAACTCAACCAATCTGAAGACAAGATTCAATAATGTTGAAAGAAATTCACAAATTCGGAAGTAAGACAAGCTAGATTAATGTCAACAAGTATACACGGAAACACACACACAGATAGAAAAGTGGGGTCATGCAACCAAAGAATGAGCACAAAATGTGGTTTCCACGGAAACGCTCGTGTTGCACGACACTAGAGAGATGCTAGCAAGACTGCTTAAAAGGGCATGATACGAACTTGTGCACAACCTATAAGAAACAAAATGTGTCGTCCTCCTATTCCCGACTTTTGCTACATGTATGAGGCACAATGTCTCTCGCTCAAGTGAATCAAGATGATCAAGTATGATATGATATGCAATTGTGCGATGCTATTTTTTCACTTGCTTAAAAGCTTTGTTTTTCTTTATTTTGTCGATGATATTTTGTATGGTCACTATGCGGGACGTGCACACCAAGATAGCAATTATGTATGCGGGTACTATTGAACGCAAAAGGTACTAGTATGACACCACAATATGATACTTATGATGGCTGCATGCAATTGAAGCTATGCGGTGTATGCATCACAAATGTGCACAAGTAGCGTGGCCCACAATACTCAATGGCTTGTATTGATAATGCAAATAGGCTCGGGTGACAATGCAATGGCAAGGATGTATGTCAAGATTGTCGTCGCGGTTACCGCCCTTGCTTATGGTGAGGTGTCAATGAAGTGTTGGTTGGTGACGATCCGGTGCGATGATGAGCGGCGATGTTAGTGTAGAACCACTCCTAATTAGCCGAAACACCTTAGGAAGTGGCGAGGCTCGCGACTCAAAATCTCAAATGCAAATGGGTTGCGAAAGAAATGTCGGTGGTTGCGGAAGCGAAAATGTTCTGCTTAGGCCGGAAGGTCCGAGATGGTCGGAGGTTTTGGGTGTTGGAAGGTATGGGGCGGCCGGACGATCCAGAGGCCGGAAGTTCTGGGTGAAGCCGAAAGTTCCGGTGGTTGGGAAACTGGGGATGAACCCTAATTTCCAGATCTGAGATTTGGGCGGCAAAGCCAGCAGAACAACCCGAATCCTCTAGTGGAAAAGAAAAATTGGTGAAAGTTGGCTCGATGGAAAGCTAGATCCACTTGTCCACAACGAAGTCCACGAATCCAAATCAACAAAATCTCTTCAAATCCAACGAATCCAAGAAATTTTGGTATGGCTATTTTTGTGTGGAATTTTTGAAATTAGGTCAAATCAAACAAAAATTGGCTAGGAAGTGGGGGATGAGACTCCAAGGTGTGAATCAACCCGGCGCATGATACCAATATGATACGGGGCAGACCCGTGGGTGTCGATCTTTTCACACTTGGAGGGGAAAAAGGGAGAAAACCAAGAGAAACACATGAACTCAAGAAAGATCTCCAATCACACATCCACTATATCCACTCAAACACAAGAGATTCATAGATCCAAATATAACAAAGGGACACACGTAACCGATAGTATTCCCTATGAGAGGGGCCTTGTATCCACAAGGGGATTTTCCCTACAGGAGGGGCCTTGGCATCACTACAGATCTTCACACATGGAGGACATCTCCATGGGAGGAGGATAGTAGACGGAGGTAAGCTCAACAACATTAGCTAACCCTAAAATGAAGGTAGGAGGAGAGTATTTATAGTCTAGGTTAGAAATAGAGGCCGAAGGGGTACATGGGCACTCGGGCCTGAGTGACTGCGCGCATGCAGGCCGAAAGTTCCGGGCGCCGGAAGTTTCGGGCTTTTGCCGAGTGTTGACACAGTTTGTGGCACGGGGGATGAGCAGGGGCCGGAAGTTCCGGGAAGGCTGGACGTTCCGGGCTCCGGAAGCTTCGGGCTGGTTCCAGGCTTTCTAGGATGTTGTCAAAGTCCGCGGTTGCCAACAGCACAGGGGACGGAAGTTCCGGGCAGGCCGGAAGTTCTGGGGCCTGGGATCTGACTTGCCCTTCCTTTGGTCCTCTCACTCGTTCGTCTTCGAGTCCATTCCCATAGTGTCTTGGCCATCACTCCTCGTATCTTGGAGACGATGCTCCTAATACCTGAGCATGCACAGAATGTCCACTTGAGGTAGCATCCAAGTTCCAATTGTATCAAAGGAATAGTCAATAAGGAGAGATGTCACCTCGGTCTCAATGGCACGTGTACGGACTCTTTTCATGGGACCACTTGGAGCTTGAGGTGTTGGTGATGTATCCATGGGGATGATCGTGGGATACTCTGTATCACTCTACATCAACCTTGCCGCTCACATGGTGATGTTTGAGTAGTCTACCAGAGACCAACGGGCCCGTAGTGAGAACCTAGATCTCTCTCTCTCTCTATCTACCTACCTACCTACCTATCTATCTATCCACCTACCTATCTCTCTCTCTCCCTCTCTCTCTCCGTGTGTGTTAATCAATGCAAAGATCACCGCGATTCCTGTGGTAATCTATCTTATATAATCCTCGTTGTGTTGTGTTTGCTGAGATTCGATGAATTGTGGGTTTATGTTTAGATTATTCATGTAAAGTACTTGAGTCATATCGGAATTCTTATGTGCATGATTATGACAGGTTCATATTTCTCTTTGATATATTGGTTTTGTTTGACCAACTAGATTGATCAATCTTCAACGGAAGTGATGTGTTGTAATGGGTTCAATTTTGTGGTGTTCAATACCATTGACACAAAGGGACATGACATGTATGATATTGCGGCCATTAAGGATAAAATGATGTGGTTTATTCATATTAGTTGAGTTTACTTTGTCTACGTCATGTCACTTTGCCCCAAGCATTACTCTACTTTTACTTAATAATTTAGATGCATGCTCGATAGCGGTCGATGAGTGGAGTAATAGTAGTAGATGCAGGCAAGAGTCGGTCTACTTGCTTATGGATGTGATACCTATATGTGTGATCATTATTGTGAATAAATATTACATAACTATGCACTTTTCTATCAATTATCCAACAGTAATTTGTTTATCCACCGTATGCTTTCTTCGAGAGAGAAGCCTCTAGCGAAAACTATGGCTCCCGGATCTTCACAAATCATATTACAAAACACTAAAAATATTGATGCTTTTTTACTACTATTATTTTATTTTATATTTATACTATCTATCTATCACTACTTATCACTTGCAATTAATGAGTTCAAGGGCTTTGGATGCAAGTGTTTGCTATTTTGCTGTGAAGGTGGTGAAGAAGGGCATTTGCGTGGTCCTCCTATTGGTTCGATAACCTTGGTTCTCACTGAGGCCTCGTTTGGTTAAGGGAGATTGGGGAGGTTTTGAGAGGGAGGGATTTC
The DNA here is from genome assembly GCF_904849725.1 of Hordeum vulgare subsp. vulgare. Taxonomy (NCBI): domain Eukaryota; kingdom Viridiplantae; phylum Streptophyta; class Magnoliopsida; order Poales; family Poaceae; genus Hordeum; species Hordeum vulgare. Next base: position 154,880,976 of record NC_058521.1, read on the forward strand.
AGGGGATTGGGTGAATCCCTTTGTTCCACCCAATCCTCTCAAATCCCCGGGGTTTTGCTTCCACTAGTCCCCCGAGGAGGGTTTTGAAACACATGGATAGGAAGGGATTGAAGGGGAACGGAGGGGATTGGGCTAAGCAAACCCCACCTACCAAATGGGCGCCCGAGGATCTGTGGGGTTTCTGGCCCTCCCGGGGATTTTCCTCTCAAAACCTCCCCAATCCCCCTTAACCAAACGAGCCTGAAGGAAATACTTATCTCTATCGTGATACATTTTCTCTCCTCCTCGAGAAAAACCCAACGCAGTTTACAAGTAGCAACGTGAAAAGGATGAGATTGGAGTACTCAAGAGAGAGGGATGTAGAGAGTTTTAATAATGCTAGCTCGCCACGACTCATTTAATTTTTTTCTTTTTCTTTTTATTTTTGTACAACATATATGTCCAAAACAACCGAATAGGTAGGATGTAGGCTCAAAACAGCCCAATAATTAGCTAAATAATACACGGGCCATTGAGCCAAACATGTTGTCGGGCCAGCCAGTTTATTATTGGGGCCTTGCCTGGGCCTGGGGAACGGCAGGTGGGCTGTCACAAACTACAAGGTAGAAGCCCACGATTTTTTTTTACTTTCATCGGTTTGTTGTTCTTCCTCTCTCTCTCTCTATCTCTCTCTCCTTCGTGGTGTCGTCGCCTCTCATCCAAGCTTTAGCGAGGGAAGAGATTCAGGCCGTGATGATGGGGAAAGGAGGCGAGGCCGCGGCGTCGGCGCAGCACAAGGAGGAGAATGAGGAAGAGGGCGACATGGTTGGCGTGGTGAAGCTGATTAGCGCCGAGGGTTTCGAGTTCGTCATCGACAAGAAGGCAGCCATGGTCTCCAACACCCTTAGGAACATGCTCACCTCACCTGGTATCCTTCCTACCCTCTGTTCCATCCGTCCATCGATCGATTGGTATTACTAACTAATCGAATTGAAATCGATGCGCGTTAAGGTGGCTTCGCGGAGACGCGCGAGGGCGAGGTGAGGTTCCCGGAGATCAGCACCGCGATCCTAGAGAAGATCTGCCAGTACTTCTACTGGTCGCTCCACTACGCCAGGTAAATCCCTTCCTCAAAAAAAAAAAAAAAAAGAAGAGAGATTCGCCTTTTGCCCTCTGTACGTCCAGATTATCAAATAGCTTAATTTTTGTTTCGGGGATAAATTTGCTTAACTGCTCACCCTAGGTAGTGCCGATACATCAGCCCCAATTCGATAACTCTGTATGTGCAAGCAAGGCCGTGAAACAATCAGACTAGGTGCCTGTGGTTTGCTTGTTGGTCCTCCTGAGTCCCAACCATCGTCCTGTTCTATTTATCTGTTTATCAATTGCTCGAACTAAGTCCCAACAATCATACGGCCTGCCTGGCTCCCATTCAATGTATGTTGCAGGTTTCTTTTGTTTATCTTGTTAAAATGTTTCGTGTGTAAATATTCTCAACTCCAGAATAAGTGTGATGACCTAGAAGCATATTTGTGTCTGAACAAGGTTACCTATTGTTTGCTTAAATGAACCGAATTAAATGCTTAGGGTGTCTCCAATGGCAAACATCAAAGGGACTGCCCCATTTTACCAGGTAATCCAACGGCATCCCTCAATTGTCCGCCCCTTTGTCCAATGGAGAGAGGACATAGAAGGGGAAAAGAGGAAAAGGTGGGTTTGTGGTGAGGTCGGAGTGGTCCTATGCGGAGTTGGCGGTGCCCGTGGACATGTCGGGACTCCCCTACTTCGCCCCTCAGTTTGGGGCTGGAATTGGGATTGCAGACGTCCAGACATGTCCGGGCAGAAGTAGGGGATTACGTTCATGGGATTTTTTTTGCCTCGACAGTCCGGTTCGACATATGGGGAGGAGTAGGGGTCTGCATTGGAGATGCCCTTAGTTTTTTTATAAAAGAGGAAATAATAACTTTCTATGACTTCTTTTCAGAAATTTGAGAAAAATTCTCTATATGTTTTGTTTACAGTATTTAGGAGCAGAACCAATTGAACGGTTCCCATGTATTCCTTCTCTTCTTTTATGGTTCATCAAACTTGTTCTGTGGTTAAAACTTATGAAGCATGTTAATCTTATATTCCAGCATCCAAGTCAATTATTTCTTTCTTACAAATTGGCACGCTAGGTGTTTTGTGGAATACATCGCACAACTTTCAAATAACAGATTTCAGAATGTTTACCATCTAGGCATTTACCTTAGAGCATCTCTAGCAGATCCCACAACCGGGCGGCCTGCAATTTTTTTTACGGTGCCATGAGCGCTCCGGCGGAACATATCCCATGAACGCGTCCCGCAAATGTCTAGCGGGACGCGTTTACGGGATCCGTTCCGCATCGGAGGGCTCGCGGTCCCGAATCATAGGCCAAATATTGACAAGTTCATCATCACTAGTGCATATCTAGTTCATCTTCATATATATACATCACTAGTTTATACCTCCCGGCTGTTTCATCGAACACATTGTAGGCGTGGCCGGCGGCTTCGCCGTGAATGTGGATGCCGTTGTCGGCATATGGCGTAGGACGAGCCCGTCCCCTTGTCGCGATCGCCTTCTTCCTTGGTGCCTTCGCCCGCGCACCGGCCGGGCCGGTGGAGGGGTTCTTCTTCCTCCCGCCCGCGCCCTTGGCGGCGGTGGCGGTGGAGGCTGCGGCGGCGCATGGTATGGGGCACCCTGGGGCGGGGGTACTCCATCTGGCTGAATTCTGGCGCCGCGAGGCCGGACGGCGAGGTCGGATGCGGGTTTGGAGGCGGTGGCGGCGCGGGAGGCAGGCGGGAACTGAAGCCGGTGGAAATGAGTTCGCGCTAATGGAAAGGGGCCCCGGCAAAATCGGGTGAAGTCCCGTAGATATGGAGGAAATGGGCTCGTGGATTCGGGATCCCACAAAAAAACCGGGACAGCTGGATTTGGGGGATCTATTCGGGACGGATATACGGGCTTCATCCCGCAAATCGGCTGTTATTATATCGGATGGCCCAGTTTGCGGGGTCTTCTAGAGATGCTCTTAGACCGTATTATATATCATGCACATGAGTTGTCCATATATTATGGACTTCCTTTTCTGTTTCATTGCTTGTGCTGTTATTTATCTTTCCTGTTTTATTAGTGGGTTACTGGTCATGCATATATCTGAGGATTTTTTATGTTATTTTCACTGTAAGCTAAAATTTGACTTTTTGGATCATTTTGTCATTTGTGGTGGCAAAGCAAGAATTTAACTGTGTGTAATATGATGTTTTCTAACTCTTAAGCCTTCCTAATTGCTTACTGCTTTTGTGAACAACTTCTCCATTCGTGTGTCCATTTGAGTAAGAATCATTTTTTGCTCTGGAACAAGGTCACATGCTCTGTCTCATTTGTGTGAAGTCACCTCTTATACACTGGTACAACAATGACGACAAGCCAACAACACATGCAGATTTTGCATCAAGCTACAAATACCATATGGTTCCTACCACCTAGCTACTCTATGTTGTACCAATTTGAGTGTGAAACATTAAAACCTGAAAATCTTGTTTAAATAATAGTTGTTCATGAAATGATATAACTCAATAACTGTGCAATATAACCTTAAATGTTTTCTACCTTAGGTCTTGGTAGGTCCTCTTAATTTTTAATCCACAATTTGTCAGGGTAACTTCAGTCGAGTCCTAAGTCTTTTGTCCGATTATAAGGCACTTAGGTTTTATTTTACTCTTGCTGTCCAGGCTAACTGTTACTTGAGTTAGAGTCAGTGAAAAAAGGTGTGCTTAGGCGCTAGGCGACAATAGAATGCCTACCTTTTTTTTGACATCAGAATGCCTAGCGCTTAATAATGCTAGGCATGTGCTTAGGCAAGATATGCTGGCAAAACACACAATTAACGCCTAGCCCTTTTTTTCTCCTTGGTTAGAGTAGAACGCATGGTCCTTGTACCTGGTTCAAATGGGATTTTGATGAAAATTGCATGTTGTCATTTTTTGAGCAGAGTACAATCGAAGTCGCTCACATACACGAGCATACACTCACCCCTATGAACGCACGCACGCACACCCTACCCCTATGAGCATCTTCGAGAGACTAAGCCGGCACATCATCTTGAGATTGACGAAGTCGCCACTGACGCTTTCGTTGTCGACGGGAATGTCTCCTCCCACTGAAAGCACATCGCCGGAAGACCTGGAATAAATCCAGGAAAATGCAAGCACCAACGTCAAGTCTGGGACTTGAACTCTGGTGGGCAGCGGATACCACAATCCTCCTAACCATCCAACCACGGGTTGGTTGCTGCATGTTGTCATTTCGTGTGTAGAGGAGATGAGATTTTTTCGTCAGTACAAGAGAATTTGGTGTGTTTTCACATATATTGCAGATTCCACCCTTACTTTGGGTAGTGAAAATACGCCTTGCATAAGAAACAGAAGCAGTGTACTGATAGGCTTTGTATTAAGTGGTGTGTTTAGTTGGACTAGCAGTGAATGCGATGTTTGCATATCGCATCCGTTGCGTTTGTTTGACGACTCTGTTGTTTTGTTTGTAGTGGGAAAGAGACGGCGGAGTTCCCGATCGAGCCAGAAATAACCCTGGAGCTGATGATGGCCGCAAACTACCTCGACACTTAGCCTGGAAAACTTCATGGTTGACATGATGAATCCATCGTCCATTTGGGTTCACTTAGTAGAAAACGTGATGTTCCACCATTGTGCTTGCCTTGTCTTGTAATAATAGTAAACTACTCCCTCGGTTCCTAAATATAAGTCTTTTAAAAGATTTCACTAGGGGTCTACATATGAAGCAAAATGAATGAATATACATTTTAAAGTATGTCTATATACATCCGTATATAGTCCATTAGTGAAACCTTTAAAAAGACTTGCAGGAACGGAGGGAGTAGTAAGGTTGCTTGCGAATTGCGATGGATGTATTGCACAGTTATCAGCAGGAATCTGTCGTTACTGGACCTAACAGCTTGGCCGGGATCAGATCTTGTTGATATATCAACCAAAACTCAGAAGTGAAGCGCGACCAGATCTTATCAGCTGTATCATCTGCTGTATTGGACTGTGATCAGCTGGGCACATGTCGCTTGTTTTCTATACATCACACACACAAAGATTCCACGCAAGTGATGCAACCGGATTCCATCGACCATTAGCCAGCGCAGGACGTTGTGACCTGGGCCGGCTGCTACGACTCTCATCCAACGTTATTAATACTTGTTGCGTTTCATAGTAGTTCTTGCTGTCATGGGTATGATAGTGATCTGACCAGTTCTTCCTTGTGATAGTAGTTTTGTCATAACATTTGATGTCGATGCGGCAACACACAAAAAACACATGATTGGAAATGTGATGTGGCTGCATCAGCATGAGATCCACAAAAACATACCAGACGCCTTCTTAAAAATAAAAAAAACATAAACGACATCACACCATCAGATCTATCCTCATCCTTATCCTAGCCCTCGGATCTAGCCAAGAAAACCCATCACAAATTCTCTCTCTGGGAGTGGTCATTCGATGGTCCAGTGTCCTTGGTCAAAACTTTATTATGTACAGTATATGGGATGTTTGTACTTCTGGTGAATCTTTATGACATATCCCAAGCACTTTATTGAAACCTCTAAAAAAACTTGTATTTTGAAATGAAGGGAGTACAACGATACAAACTGAAGTAGTCATGAATTAATGCTTGCGGAATTAGTTGAGTCTTATCTGCAAGCATGCATTTTTATAAGGGAAAAAAAGGAAAAGGAAATGAGTCGAAGGGGGCGGAAAACCACACACACACACGTGGACGCATCTAGTCCGGGTGTGATGACCGAGTGACACACAGAACCAACACATATATTCAGCCAGGAGGAAGCGAGCAGAGGAGGCGGAGGAGGAAAGCTCCAAGGGCGGCCAGCCAGCCAGATACAACATACAGCACCGAGAAAGATTCTTCCCCCCTCCTCCTGCCATCCGCCGCCGGCCACCCAGCAATGGCGGCCACCCCCCTCGACTCCGCCTGGGAGGTACGCGCCTATCCTTCCGATCTCTGTCTCCCCTCCCCGCTATACGTGCCGATCTTGACGGATCTCCTCCTCTCCCTTCGGTCGCCGTCTCCGGCCTTGTCGTCGGGATCAACGAATGCAGTGGCTGATCACCAACTTCAGCGAGTTCCAGCTGGCCACCGTCGTCACCTTCGTCCTCCACGAGAGTGTCTTCTTCCTCTCCGGCTTCCCCTCCCTCCTCTTCGAGCGCTTCGGACTCTTCGCCAAGTACAAGATCCAGGTCTGTTCCTACTTATCTCGCACGCTTCTTGATTGATTTGATCCGTCCACTATATAGACGTGTCTAGGACCATCTTGCACGTCAAATGCGTGTGTATATCTTCGAAATTTCGCGACAACATGGTTGGAGAACAGTCAGGGAAGATAACCAAACCTTTTTTTGCAACCTATGTTTGGATGCTTTTCTTTTTCTCCTTTTGTAAAAAAAACTTTCCCTATCATGACAAGCAAGACCGACGAGTAAGACAGCCGAACCAGAAAGGGATGCGTCTGCTTTCTTTATATTGTGTGTACTGATATTATGAACCAAGCATGAGTAGGCAACACTCATTTTCGTTTGGCTCTCTTCGCTACAGTTTCAAGAAACTATTTCTGCCTCATGCTATTAGAGTTTAATAAAGTGATACATGGTGCCTTGCGTCCAAATGAAACTGCCCGGAGAAGGAAAATAAGGATGAGAAACACTGGTGACAGGGCTCAGCTAAACATGCATCGAAAGACTTATGGATTTTCACTGTAGATGCTGCACTAATACTTAAACCTTGTATTTCTTGATCAAGCTATAATAAATTCCTGCCCCGAGGTTATGATTTCAAAATATGAAAATTAAAGTTGCAAGCTGAAAAAATCCTTGGACTTTGGAATGCTTTAATTCTAAGCACTCTGGGAATCAATCCCTGCATCATCAGGACCAACAAATGCCCAAGTAATGAGATACAAGATGCAGGTCTGCTCTTAACTACGTCACACGCTTCTTGATTGATCCCTCCACTAGATAGACATATATAGGTCCATCTTCCATGTGAAATGCATGTGTACCACACATGGCGGGGAACTGTTAAAAGAGATAACGCGGGGATAGACAGGGAAGGTACCCAAACCTTCTTCTAAGCTGTTAATGGATGTTTTTCTCTTACATAACTTTCTCCATTATGGCAAGTAAGACAGCCCAAGCAAGGAAGAAATGTATCTGATTTATTTCGATATGATACTATATGAACCTAACAACACCAGGAACCAGCTGTTTTCATTTCACGTTCTTTGCTCCTATTTAAGAAACTATTTCTGTCGTTGAAGGAGATATTTCTGACTTTTGCTGTCAGAGATTAAAAAAAAAAATACACCTCACACCCAAATCAAAATGTCTTCTGAGGAAACAGAGAATAAGGATGGGATACATTTAGTCGGCTAGGCGTGTGTGTGGTCATCGAAAAGTCTTTTACATAACTTTCTCTATCAAGAAAGTGATGTATCTGTTATTTCAATTGTATGGTACTGAGGTGAACCAAACAACACTAGGCATCAGCTGTTTTCGTTTCACGTTATTTGCTCCTATTTAAGAAACTATTTCTGACTTTTAAAGAACTGTTTCTGGCTTTTGCTGTTAGAGATCCAAAGTAAAAAATTACACCTCACACCCAAATCGAAATGTCTTCCGAGGAGAAGGAAAATAAGGTTGGGATACATTTGGTCAGCTAGGTGTGTGTCTGTGGTTATTGAAAAGTATTCCACATAATGTTCTCTATCAAGGAAGTGATGTATCTAATTTATTTCAATTGTATGGTATTGAGGTGAACCAAACAACAGTAGACACCACCCATTTTCGTTCCATGTTGTGCGCTCCCATTTGAGAAACTATTTTTTAGTTTTCCTCTTAGAGATTCATATTCAGACATGTTGTATGATACTGACATGAACAATACAAGAGTAGGAAATACTCATTTTCGGTTGGTTTCAATGCTCCTGTTTAAGAAGCTATATCTGCCCTCTGCTATTAGAAGAAATTTATGGTGACATATCACACCTTGTGTCCAAATTAAGCCAGATGAGACAATGATAATGGGGATGACAAACACTTTGTCAGCGGTGGCGGAGCCAGGTTTGAAGTTTGTATGTAACTTCATTTGACATTCCAAATAGATCTAGATGGCCAAAATCTGTGTGATACAACTACCAAACATAAAATGCAATAAAACATAAAGTTATAAAAGTTGCTGGCATTGGCACCCGGCGACGGAAGATCCTAGTTGCAACATGTAACCATTTTTGTATGCATTTAGATGTCAGTTGGGTGCGTCCACCCTATTGCCTTCCGTACTGTTGTTATAATCGCGACTCAGCTCTAGCTCCTCTGTCCATCACTGTTGTTTGTCCCTCTCATTCCATCTTAGGGTGCTGGTGGGTGCTGGTGAGTTCAATATGTGGCTGCGTGGTGGCTGTGGGGTGCATTGTGTGGTGCGAGTCGAGATTTGGGCTGGCCAAAGACTTAGCAAGAACAGAAGATTGCAGCCTTTTTTGGTCTGGCACATACCGCGTAGACACAAGTGTAAATGAAGTTGGTGGTGGACATTTTTTGTGCACGCATAATGTATTGGCCCAGGCCTACGATGAATCAAGCAGGCCTCCCCTCCTTCCTTACGCGGATCACATACACCACTTCACCTTCATACCTGCAGATCAAAGCTTACGTTTGGCGTTCCATGGTAACATAGCTAAGGGTATGAGGAGGTGTGCTTCCCTAGTTAGCACCTGGAGACCTAGGACTGATACCCCTGCTTGCCCCTATGGTGGCACAGCCCATGGGCCACAGGGCTCAGCTAAACCTGCGTCTCTAGACATAAAGAAGTTTTCACTGTGCATGGGTCACATGGCACAGCCCATGGGTCACAGCCTCACAGGGCTCAGCTAAACCTGCGTCTATAGACATAAAGAAGTTTTCACTGCGCATGCAGGAGCGTTGCTTGAATATTGCATAATTTTACCATAATATAACTCCCTGCCCGAGGTTATATTTTAATGTACAGAAATAAAAATTCCAAGCTAACAAATCTTTGGAACATGAGTCCTTTAATGCTAAGCTTTTCCTGAGTCAAACACTGCATCTTTGTAACGCACCTGGGCTGTCTACAGGGTATAACGCCACTACACCTGGCTACCAACTGTGATCTATACTGGCCCCACGGCAGGGCGGAGCCAGCCCAGCGGGCCGCCCCGGCCCTCCATTGTACACTGCAGCAGATATCTACAGTAAACTGCTACACTATACCCTGCGTTTGGGCCTCGTGCCCTGGGTACCTGGAGCCTGGATCCGCCCCTGCCCCACGGACCAACACTAGTATTTCCTACACACTTTGTCCTCGCATAACTTTGAGGATCCTTGCGGATGGGCTTCCGGAAAAGAAGGAATTCTTGTTGATATGAGTAGTCTATCAGTCCTATTAACCTGGATGTTATAATCTTTATCAGCAGTTTATGAAAACAAATGCCTTAGACTATACTTGAAGATGCATAATAGTTCAAATCCTGTTTTACTCACCATAGTAGCAAATCATTTAAAAGCATACATTGCTTGCGTAATTACGCTAGAGCTATGTTAAGCTACTAGGTATCTCTACCAATTAAAGGGAAGTTTGTTGGTTTGGCTTCCATGCCTCCCATCGTTTTGTTTTCCAAACCACATGATAACCCCCATTATTTTTTCCAAACCGCCCCACCTCCTTGTTTCTGGGGAAAGAAATTGCTTGCAAAGCATTCAACATTATTTTTCCAAACCACGCGATAACCCCCATTAATTTATTTCCAAACCGCCCCCACTGCCTCGTTTCTGGGAAAGAAATGCCTTCCAAAGCAATCAACGGATTTTTTTTTCAAACCACGTGATAACCCCCATGAATTTATTTCCAAACCGACCCCACCTCCTTGTTTCTAGGGAAAGAAATCTCTTGCAAAGGAATCAACATAAATCAAATAAATCACCAATAGCAAGAAATCTCTTGCAAGCAAACAACGAAATCAATTCACGTAGTTGTATGTACACAATCTCAGTCACATCATATCTTTCCTTACCTTTGCAGATGGATTCCCTCCCAACAACATATCTCAATCTCAACCTAATCAAAATTTTCTTACATCGAACCACTAGAATAAAGTTGCCCCCATTGCAACACATGGGTATTTAGCTAGTCATACTAATTGCATTATTGGTAAATAGGAAAATGACGCTGATTTTGAATATAACAATTGTCCTTCTGCAAATTTGGACAATCCTTACTGTATCTTTTTTGTGCTAGCCAAACTGGAGGACATACTGTGTGACTAGTTTTACAGCTAATTCTTCTCGCTGAGAACATTAGTTTTGTAATATAATATTCTGAATGGAGGTATGTTGTGTTGTGCTCTATATAACACAATCTACATTTTGATTGGACTAAATTTACCCTAATAAACTAAATTGACATCATTCAGGGAAACTCAGCCTCTGTTTGTTTCGAGCTGTAAGGAAATGTTTGTAGTCGGTGCCTTGTTCTTTTCTCTTAAAAAAGTAAAGAGTTTTCTGTAAGAGAGCCTGTTATGCTTTTGTTTGGTTTTAGTAATGGAAACAACATATCATCCTGGCTCTTAAGAAGCATGCATGTGATTGGGCTTGTCCCAGTTTGTGTGGGCTAAATCTTTTACCGATGTCCGCATCAAATTTACTTCCCTCTGAGGAATCTATCTTGGAATGCATGTTACTAATTTTGTTCCCTGTTTCTGCTTTCCAGTGTGAACTAGTTTAATTCATATTTTTTTGTTTTTCTGTGATGAAGTATTTCATTCATTGGAGCTATTTAATTCAGTGAACATTTGTATGTACCTTGCTTATGTAACTGGTTTCCTGAACAAGAAGTATGCGCATGTTTGCAGAAGAAGAGCAACGCTCCTGCTTACCAGAACAGATGTGTCATGCGGCTCATTCTCTACCATGTCTGTGTGAATTTGCCAGTCATGATTTTCTCCTATCCTGCCTTTAAGTTCATGGGGCTGAGGAGCTCTCTTCCTCTGCCACACTGGTATTAAATTCTATTTCCTTCTTAAGTCCAACACTTTTGCTTCATTAGACCCCCCCCCCTTTCCACAAAACGTAGAAGGAGAAATGTATACCCACCTCATATTGTATATTACAGGCCGTCGTACGTACCTCGCATTGTACCCACCTCGTATTATATACGTACGACGGCCTGTAGTGTACAATATGAGGTGGGTATACATTCCCCCTTCTACGTTTTGTGAGGGGGGGTTACTGCAGCATACCTCAAAAAAGTATAATTTGAGAATGTACATATGAAAGCGGCAGGATAACCAAAGGCTCAAGTGGAACTGGAAATTGTTTAACTTGCTAATGCTACCTTATGCAGGACGGTAATTGTATCTCAAGTTCTTTTTTATTTTATACTCGAAGATTTCATATTCTATTGGGGGCACAGGGCTCTGCATACCAAATGGCTATACAAGCATGTCCACAGTGTCCACCATGAGTAAGTGATGTATCTTTATTAACCCGTATTTGGTATTACCACATTAGTTCGTTACCATTCTAATATTTAAGACGACAAAATGGGAGCAGATATGCTACACCATTCGGCCTAACTTCGGAATATGCACACCCTGCTGAAATATTGTTCCTGGGATTTGCCACGGTTGTTGGCCCTGCTCTGACTGGCCCTCACTTGTTCACCCTATGGCTGTGGATGGTTTTGAGGGTGTTAGAGACGGTGGAAGCTCACAGTGGATATCACTTCCCTTGGAGCCCATCAAACTTCCTGCCACTGTATGGAGGGTAAGTAAACTAGAATTTGCAAACATGATGAGTTGTGAATATTTGATAGGTTGTATTTTTCCATTTGATAGGTTGCCTTTAACTGAGTTGTGAATATTTTCTCATGAGCAGCTCTGACTTCCATGACTACCATCATCGTGTGCTCTACACCAAGTCAGGGAACTACGCCTCTACTTTTGTTTACATGGACTGGTGAGTATACTTGTGTTGAATATGCGTGGTAAGCTCTCTCCCTTTTATATGACATGCATCCTTTTAATCTTATTGTTGCGTTAGGTTGTTTGGCACAGATAAGGGTTATCGCAAGACAAAAGCCATGGAAGGGGAAGAAGGGAAGCATTTGTAAATTGTGGAAGCTACTCTCTTTTCTGAGTCAACTCATCAGAACTAGTTTTCGATCTCCTGTATTGGTGATAACATTGTCTTCATGGGAGGAGAGACGACGAGGGATTGATCCTAGGCACGGGCCATCAATCGTACATGTGGTTGAGTCTCTGTTTTCCCACATTTGCTAGCATGATGAGATCATGTCTTGTGTAGGCCAACTTATTATATAATTTGTGATGAATTAAATTTGTTGTGTGCTGTTGGGGTTTGTTTTGGACTATTTGATCCCATGGCAGAAGTAACTATTTGAAGCAGCAATAACTTGCCAGATTAGTTGTTTTGCAAGTCAAGTAAATAACCGAGGTGAGATTTATCTGTACTTTATTTGTTTTGCAACAATTTCGCTTGCAAACTTTTCATTGGGAGCATGTTGCAAGTGATTACTGTCAATCTGAATCATCTTAATAATCAAGCAAAACTTAGCTTGTAGCCTTGGATGCAGCTTCTCACGATTACAATTTACAAGTACTCCCTCTGTATCATCATAATATTTGTTGTTGAGGAGAAGTCATAGCTTGGCTGCTATTGTGCGTCCGCCATCGACGCATATGACCTGGCCCGTGATGTACCCTGCGCCGGGCATGCAGAGGAAGGCGACGACGGCGGCGACTTCGTGGGGCTTGCCGAAGCGGCGCATGGGCACCCGTGCCGTCTCCATGTCGGCGAGCCTCCGCGCCATGGTTGGGTCGGTGGCGAGCGTGGTGGTGGAGATATCGGTGTCGACGCCACCCGGCGCGACGCAGTTAACGCGGATGCCGTGCGTCGCCCACTCGGTGGCCAGGCTCCTGGCGAGCTGGTGCATGGCCCCCTTGGTGAGTGAATAAACCGAGAGCGCCGGGTAGGCGATGTAGCCGGTGACGGAGGAGATGAGCAGCACGGAGGAGGCCCTGGCTTGCCGGAGCAGCGGGTGCGCGAGCTGCGAGAGGTGGAAGCAGGGGTCGAGGTTGGTGGCCATGAGACGGGTATACTCCTCCGGCGTGGTGTCCGCGGCCGCCTTGTACAGGGACTGCCCGGCGTTGTTGACAAGGATGTGGAGCTTGCCGTGGAAGAGGTCGCGGACCGTGCCGACGAGGGTCTCCCTGTCGCCGCGCACGGAGACGTCGCAGACGGAGGTGGTGACCAGCTGGTGGAGGCCCTTGCTCTGCCATCGCCGCCGGCATTTGTCCAGGCCGGCGGCGTTGCGTGCGCAGGTGTGCACCTTGGCGCCCAGCCCGGCCAGCTCCTCCACGATGGCAAGCCTAAGTCAATCCATTGATCAATGCGTGCACCAACTAATTAATCGACTGTGCAAAGCCAGGAAATGAAGCATAACTGAATGAATATACCCGATCCCCTTGGTTCCTCCGGTGACGAGCGCCGTCATGCCGGCGAGGCTCCACCGGCGACTCATCGTCTCCTGTGAAGAATCCCATGTGACACCTGCCATCGGTAGATATATCAGCTATAGCCACTGCTCGACGATGCATCACTAGCCAGTTATATATGTTTGCGTGATGGATCGATCGCCCCAATGACCCTGCATCCCATTCCTCTTGTTTCACATCATGCTTAGTTGCCACACTTTGGTATTGGAATCCCCTCCAAGTTCCCACACTTCCAAGGAAGATAGATATTTTCGATGCATATGCTCCCAGCCTACTGCTCGCTTGTTTTTCGATGCATATGCTCTCAGCCTCATGCTTTTTGTTCACTGCTTTTGGCAAATGTTCATATATTTTTTTAGAAAAGGAGGTTCAACCTCCGGGCTCTGCATCAATCGATGCATACATCCATTTTTATTAATTATTCCATCAAGGTCTGACAAAAATATACATCACACCACCCGAAGCCACCATTCACACCTACAGACTCGATAATGTGGAGTGCTCTCACTCCCCATATCTAAAACCGGTGTTGTCGCCAATCCATCCACATAACGTATCGGGACCAACAGTCGGTGCAGCAGACTTAAAACACACACCACATGCACACGCTAGAAGCCGTCATCATCATCGGTCCACTGACCCATCTTCAAGAAAGAGATCCGTATCATCTTTGCGAGTTCGAACATCCGTCGACGCCACCACGGCGCCAAACAGCGCCACCGTCCTGTGCTCATCCGTCCAGATGCGAAGATTGTTGAAGAACTGTCGTGCGTAGCCCCTGCCAACCAGGCATGACTCAGCGTAGCACCTGTCGGCCAGTCATGACTTGACAGATCCACCAAATCTCCGGGTAAGATGATGCCACTCCATCTCCAGCCTCTGTCATCCAGCACTGCTCCACAAACGATGCTCCCAAGAGAGAAACGACACCGCAGTACCGCCATCGTCTGATCTGTAAGGCCAAATGTTAGGATTTTCCCCGAAGGAGTGCCCACCACCAGCAACCGTCAAGGACCCACACAGTGCCCACCACCACTCAGCCCTCAAGGCGGCGCCTTCAGGAAGGTCACGGCGTCAAGGACGCCGTCGCCGCCCACCGGAGTTAGGGTTTTCACCCGAGAGGCAGTGAGGTAGGAACTGGAGAAGCAGACGTAGACCGACGTCTCCAAGAAGAACAACGGCGCCCTTGAGAGTCGTCGGCGGCGCGGCCGGCCAGGACCGACCAAGGGGTTTCCCCCAATCTGAATCTCCTCCACCAGCTTCTTCCGCGGCCACGCCGACACCGCCAGGAACCCGCAGGAGAGAAGCACACCAATCAGGGGCCAGAGGACAGTGACCAGATCAGCCACCGCCAGCCGCCAGAACGGCCAATGACTCCACGAGCCGTGACCCCTGCAGCGACCCACGACGACCGCCACCACCCCTCGCGTTGCCCGCAAATCCTGATCCTGGTAGGCAGCCGACCAGCCGCAACCCCAGCCCGAACCACCACGACCCCAGGCCGGAGAAGACGCTGCAGGAGGCCTCCAGGACGCGCATTAGCGGAGCCGAGCCTCCCACCACCGTCCGCGCCGTCCGCGCTAGCCGTCTCCCGCGGATCCTAGATCGGATCAGGACCGAACGGGCCCGACGACCGCAGCCGCGCGCACCGCGATGGTGCGCCCACCAGCGCGACGAGGCGCCATGCCGCACGCCGGAGACCGCCTCCGCCGCGAGCAAGGACGCTGCCCCGGAACCGGACGCCGAACAACCGTCACCCGCATGCGAGATCCCCTCCTCCTGCGCGATCAACAGTCAGAGAGCACCCCGCTACCGCCGGCTCCGCGCAGGCTTTGCCTGCCGGAGGCCACTGGCGACGGCGAGGAGGAGAAGGACTGGTGAGGGGAGTCCAGCTGCGGGGGGGGACGGGGTCGCCGCCCGTGTCGCCCCGGGGAGGGAGTGACACGGGGGCCTCTTTCCTGTTTTAAGATGCGATCTCTGCTTGTTGATATATAAGTCCGTGGCCACGGCGGGAGCATACAGGAACAGTGATCGATCGCGTCTCAAAAATTTGCATGCACATCTATGATCCTCATACCCAGTATTCTATATTCATACTACACACACATCGTTAACTATTGTACATAGGTCAAACAACGGACATAACAACCGGGAGAAACGGACACCTAAATCCATTTTGCACCAACCAAAAAACCGCCATAGTTCATCACCGAATATGTTGTAAAAGACAGGAATAGAGGAGGAGCATCTTCACCACTTCCTCGCCAGGCCTTTGCCCTTCCGGTCGCCGATGCAAATATAGGCGTCTGCCGTAGGTGGTGGAACGTTGAGTCGTCGGAGGTGGGGCTGTGGTCGTCGTCATCGTTGGACGAGGAGTCAGAGAGGACGATGAACCCCTTTAGCTACTGAGGAATAGTCCCTCAAAACAGTTTCGAAAACGGAGTTCCGAGCAAAGCGATCAAAAATCTTAGGTTTGTGAGCAAGAGAGAGAGAGAGAGAGAGAGGGAGGTGGATCTCTTGGCCCTAAACACTCCCAACAAGTCCCTTTGGACTCCGGCTCGAAGAACCCCTCCTAAAGAAGTTCATTTTCCTATGGAAAAAAATTCTAAACTTTTTGGACCACAAAATTATGTAAATAAAACTTTGTAACATTGATAGTGACTACTCTTATAGATGCTTATATGCCACATCAAGCATTCATACTACTTGAAACTCAAACAATTCAACATGAAAGCTCATTTTCAATAGCACCAAGTGCAACAAAATATGCAAAATATAAACCACTAAAGCAAAAGTTAATTGGAGCAATGAGTGAGTCACATACCAAGGAATAGTCCTTCAAAACAGTTGCGGAAACAGAGTTTCGAGCAGAGCGATAAAAAATCTAAAGAAAAACTAATTGAAGCAATGAGAGAGTCACATACCAAGGAATAGTCCTTCAAAACAGTTTCGGAAACAGAGTTCCGAGCAGAGCTATAAAAAATCTTAGGTTTTTGATATATATATATATATATATATATATATATATATATATATATATATATATATATATATATATGGGTATTCAATACCTTAGAAAACGGAAAATGATGGTGAATTTTAACCGTCATACACATAATAATGCTCATGTATTTATACTAACAGTCACTAGATTTAAACCAGTCTATAAAAGTATGCGCACATGGTTGATGTAACGTGCATCTTCTTTTGGAAATGAATGATTTGACAATGAGAAAATGACATCTCACAGTTTTGGCAACAAATCAATTGTCATGGAGGGCCTAGTGCATGCATAAAAAGTTTGGAAAGTGATCTAATTAATGTGTATAGAAAAAAAATCCCTACCATTCTTGATCAAGGTGCCCAGGCACCTAGGTGTCCCAAACATTTATGGTCGGGCACCTTGTCTAAAAACCGTTGGATTGCAATGAGATGTTTGGATATGAAACAATGCTAGAATTAATTGGTGACCTTTTTAATTGGAAAGAATAATCACTGATTATTGCTTATTATAGACACACTATCTATAGTTTGAAGGTTCACCGTTGTCTAACAACATGATTTTCATCACAGGGTTGCCGTACCACTCTGGTGCGGATCGTACCCTTGTGGACCTTCGTGATTCAGTAGCAACTTGATCCGAAGCTTCATGATCATCATCATTAATTTCCTCTCCAGTTGGCGTAGGCACCATAGGAACAATTTCCCGTGCTGCGCTACTCTCCGGTTCGAGAGGGTTTGTAATTACCTCATCAAGTTCTACTTTCCTCCCACTTACTTCTTTTGGGAGAAACTCTTTCTCTAGAAAGGATCCGTTCTTGGCAACAAAGGTTTTATCTTCGGATATAAGATAGAAGATATACCCAATAGTTTCCTTAGGGTATCCTATGAATACGTATTTCTCCGCTTTGGGTTCGAGCTTTTCTGGTTGAAGTTTCTTCACATAAGCATCGCAGCCCCAAACTTTTAGAAACGGCAGCTTAGGTTTCTTGCCAAACCATAGTTCATACGGTGTCGTCTCAACAGATTTAGACGGTGCCCTATTTAAAGTGAATGCTACAGTTTCCAATGCGTATCCCCAAAATGATAGCGGTAAGTCGGTAAGAGACATCATAGATCGTACCATATCCAATAAAGTGCGATCACGACGTTCAGACACTCCCTTACGTTGCAGTGTGCCAAGCGACGTCAGTTGTGAAACAATTCCACACTTCCTTAGGTGTGTGCCAAACTCGTGACTCAAATATTCTCCTCCATGATCAGATCGTAGACACTTTATTTTTCTGTCACGTTGATTCTCAACCTCACTCTAAAATTCCTTGAACTTTTCAAACATCTCAGATTTGTGCTTCATCAAGTAGATATACCCATACCTACTCAAATCATCGGTGAGAGTGAGAACATAACGATAGCCACCGCGAGCTTCAACGATCATTGGACCACACACATCAGTATGTATTGTTTCCAATAAGTCGGTTGCTCTCTCCATTATTCCTGAGAATGCAGTCTTAGTCATCTTGCCCATGAGGCACGGTTCGCATGTGTCAAATGATTCAAAGTCAAGAGACTCTAATAGTCCATCAGTATGGAGATTCTTCATATGCTTAGCACTGATATGACCAAGACGGCAATGCCACAAGTATGTGGGACTATCAGTATCAACTTTACATCTTTTGGTACTCACACTATGAATATGTGTAACATCGTGATCGAGATTCATCAAGAATAAACCATTCACCAGCGGAGCATGTCCATAAAACATATCACTCATATAAATAGAACAACCATTATTCTCTGACTTAAATGAGTAGCCGTCTCACATTAAGCAAGACCCTGATACAATATTCATGCTCAAAGCTGGTACTAAATAACAATTATTAAGGTTTAAAACTAATCCCGACGGTAGATGTAGAGGCAGCGTGCCGACGACGATCACATCGACCTTGGATCCATTCCCGACGCGCATCGTCACCTCGTCCTTGGCTAGTCTCCTCTTATTCCGTAGTTCCTGCTTTGAGTTGCAAATGTGAGAAACAACACCGGTATCAAATACCCAGGAGCTACTACGAGCGCTGGTAAGGTACACATCAATAACATGTATATCATATATACCTTTAACGTTGCGGGCCTTCTTGTCCGCTAAGTACTTGGGGCAGTTCCGCTTCCAGTGACCTTTTCGCTTGCAGTAGAAGCACTTAGTCTCAGGCTTGGGTCCATTCTTTTTCTTCTTCCCGATATCTGGCTTACCGGGCACGGCAATGACTTTGCTGTCTTTCTTGAAGTTCATCTTACCCTTGCCCTTCTTGAAACTGGTGGTCTTGTTGACCATCAACACTTGATGCTCTTTCTTGATTTCTACTTCTACAGATTTCAGCATCGAGTACAAATCGGGAATGGTCTTCTCCATCCCTTGCATGTTGTAGTTCAGCACAAAACCCTTGTAGCTTGGTGGGTGAGACTAGAGGATTCTGTCAATTACAGCGTCATCCAGAAGTACGACTCCAAGCGAAGTCAGACGACCGTGTAACCCAGACATTCTGAGTATATGCTCACTAACAGAACTGTTCTCCTCCATCTTACATCTAAAGAACTTGTCGGAGACTTCATATCTCTCGACACGGGCATGAGCTTGAAAAACTAGTTTCAGCTCCTGGAACATCTCATATGCTCCGTGTTGCTCAAAATGCCTTTGGAGCCCCGTTTCCAAACTGTATAACATGCCACACCTAACCAGAGAGTAGTCATCACTCCGCGTCTGCCAGACGTTCTGAATGTCCTGGGCCGCTGCGGGAGCAGGAGGGTCACCTAGCGGCACATTAAGGACATAAGCCTTTTTAGCTGCTTTGAGGATGAGCTTCAAGTTGCGGACCCAGTCAGCATAGTTGCTACCATCATCTTTCAGCTTGTTTTTCTCTAGGAATGCGTTGAAATTGAGGTTGACAGGTGCGTTGGCCATTGGATCTACAATATTTGTAAAGAAAACTTTTAGACTAAGTTCATGACAATTAAGTTCATTTAATCAAATTAAGTATGAACTCCCACTTAAATCGACATCCCTCTAGTCATCTAAGTGATACATGATCCATGTTGACTAACCCGTGTCCGATCATCACGTGAGACGGACTAGTCGTCATGGTGAGCAACTTCATGCTGATCGTATTCAACCATACGACTCATGTTCGACCTTTTGGTCTCTTGTATTCGAGGTCATGTCTGTACATGCTAAGATCGTCGAGTCAACCTAAGTGTTTCATGTGTGTAAATCTGGCTTACACCCGTTGTATGCGAACGTTAGAATCTATCACACTCGATCATCACGTGGTGCTTTGAGACAACGATCCTTCGCAACGGTGCACACTTAGGGGAATACGTTCTCGAAATTTTTATGAGCGATCATCTTATTATGCTACCGTCGTCCTAAGCAATAAGATGAAAAACATGATAAACATTACATGCAATCATATAGTGACATGATATGGCCATTATCATCTTTGCTCTTTCGATCTCCATCTTCGGGCATCGCATGATTATTATTGTCACTGGCGTGACACCATGATATCCATCATCATGATCTCCATCATCGTGTCTCCGTGAAGTCGTCACGCCAACTACTACTACTACTACTACTACTACTACTACTACTACTACTACTACTACTACTACTACTACTACTACTACTACTACTACTACTACTATAGCTAACCGTTAGCAATGAAGCAAAAGTAGTAAACACATGGCGTTGCATCTCATATAATAAATTAAGACAACTCCTATGGCTCCTGCTGGTTGTCATACTCAACGACATGCAAGTCGTGAATCCTATTACAATAACTTGATCATCTCATACATCACACATGTGACATCACAACTTTGGCCATATCACATCACATGTCAAACCCTGAAAAAACAAGTTAGACATCCTCTAATTGTTGTTGCAAGTTTTACGTGGCTTATTTGGGTTTCTAGCAAGAACGCCTTCTTACCTACGTGACAGCCACAACGATGATATGCCAAAGCTATTTACCCTTCATAAGGACCCTTTTCATCAAATCCAATCCGACTAGAGTGGGAGAGACACACACCTGCTAGCCACCTTTATGCACGGTGTGCACGTCGACCGGTAGAACTTGTCTCACATAAGCGTACGTGTAAGGTCGGTCTGGGCCGCTTCATCCCACAATACCGTCGGAAAAGAATAAGACTAGTAGCGGCAAGAAATCGACAAATTAGCGCCCACAACCTTTTGTGTTCTACTCGTGCATGGAATCTACGCATAGAAAACCTGGCTCGGACGCCACTGTTGGGAAACGTAGCATAAATTCAAAATTTTCCTACGCCATATTCAGATCTTCCTATGGAGAGACCAGCAACGAGAGAGGGGAGAATGCATCTTCATACCTTTGAAGATATCTAAGCGGAAGCGTTGCTAGAACGCGATTGATGGAGTCGTACTCGCGACGATTTAGATCGTGATGTGATTCCGATCTAGTGCCGAACCACGGCACCTCTGCGTTCAACACACGTGCAGCCCGGTGACGTCTCCTGCACCTTGATCCAGCAAGGAGGAGGGAGAGGTTGGGGAAGATCTCCGACAGCACGACGCCGTGGTGTCGATGGAGAGACGAGGTCTCCCGACAGGGCTTCGCCAAGCACCGTGGGAGAGGAGGAAGAAGAGGTACAGGGCTGCGCTGAGGGAGAGATCAACTTGTGTCTTCAACAACTCCAAACCCCTCTCTATTTATAGAGGAGAGGGGAGGGGTGCGCCACCTCTAGGGTTCCCACCCTAGGGGCGGCGGCAGCCCAGATGGGAGAGGTTGGCGGCGACCAGGGCATGAGAGGGGATGGCGCGCCTAGGGTTCCCCCCTTTTCCTCTCTAATGCGCTATGGGCAGGGAGTGGGGGGCGCACTAGCCCACCCAGGGACTGGTTCCCTCCCACACTTGGCCCATATAGCCTTCCGGGGCTTGTGTTCCCTTCCTGTGGGCCTCCGGAACCCTTCTGGTGGTCCCGACACTTTGCTGGTGGTGCCCGAAACATTTCCGGCGTCCAAACCCATCCATCCTATATATAAATTTTTACATCCGGGCCATTCCGGACCTCCTCGTGACGTCCAGGATGTCATCTGGGATCCGAAGAACCTTCGGTAACCTCGTATATCAATTCCCTATAACCTAACAGGTTCGGGAGGCATGCAGACATGACCGAGACACTCTCCGACCAATAACCATCAGCAGGATCGGGATACCCATGGTGGCACCCACATGTTCCACGATGATCTCATCGGATGAACCACGATGTCAAGGATTCAATCAATCCCGTATGCAATTCCCTTTGTCTGTCGGTATAGAACTTGCCCGAGATTCGATCGTCGGTATACCCATACCTTGTTCAATCTCGTTACCGGTAAGTCTCTTTACTTGTTTCGTATCACATCATCCCGTGACTAACTCCTTAGTCACACTGAGCTCATTATAACGATGTTCTACCGAGTGGGCCCAGAGATACCTCTCCGTCACACGGAGTGAAAAATCCCGATCTTGATTCGTACCAACCCAACAGACACTTTCGGAGGTACCCGTAGTGCACCTTTATAATCACCTAGTTACGTTGTGACGGTTGATACACCCAAAGCACTCCTACGGTATCCGGGAGTTGCACAATCTCACGGTCGAAGGAAAAGATACTTGACACTAGAAAAGCTTTAGCATACGAGCAACACGATCTATTGCTATGCTTAGGATTGGGTCTTGTCCATCACATCATTCTCCCAATGATGCGATCCCGTTATCAATGACATCTAATGTCCATGAACAGGAAATCATGATCATCTATCGATCAACGAGCTAGCTAACTAGAGGCTTGCTAGGGACACATTGTGATCTATTTATTCACACATGTATTACTGTTTCCTTTTAATACAATTATAGCATGAACAATAGACGATTATCATGAACAAGGAAATATGATAATAACCATTTTATTATTGCCTCTAGGGCATATTTCCAACACTACTATCTCTACCTCAACTAGTGATACCACAACTCCAAGGGTTCCCATCATTTTGGTGTGGATCCCCAGGAGGAAGAACTAGGAAGTTCTTGAGGGGTGACTCCGCCAATGAAATTCACTCTTATTCATTTTGGAGTGGATCCCCAAGAGTACCCATCGTAGTGTGAAAGGAATCCTTGAATTTGGAAGTAAAGAGGCTTCCACGATATGAATAAATGAGCATAGGAACACCATGCATAAAGACTATCCTTGACGTGTACAACTCTGCGAGCTGAGCTGCTGAGATAGATCCTTTGACAGGCAGGAAATGAGCAACTTTGGTCAACTTGTCGATGACGATGAAGACTGCATTGTTGCCTCTCTTCGACTTCGGAAACCCAGTGACAAAATCCATCTCCACATGATCGAATTTACACTCGGGTATGGGCAAGGGATGAAGCAGGCCTGCTGGACATTGATGTTCCACATTCACTCTGCGGTGTACATCACACTCGTTCATGAACTGAGCAATTTCATGTTTCATTCGAGTCCACCAGAAGGTCTGTTTCAGATCTTGACACATCTTCGAGCTACCTGGATGTATCGAGAGGAGGGAATTATGGGCTTCATCCATGATAACTTTCCTGAGCTCTCTTTCAGAACAAAAAGGCGGTCCTCTAAGAACAAGGTATCTCTATCATCAACACAGAAGCACTTATATTTTGGAATGCTCTTTGCCAAGCCAATCTTCACTTTCTTCACCATAACATCAAGAAGTTGAGCTTGGCGGACTTGGTCTTCCAAGGTAGGAGAAATGTGGAGATTAACAAGAAATCCCTCAGGTACGATATGAAGGTTGATCTTTCTGAAAGATTCACAAAGACCAGGCTGGAGAGGCTTCCAAATGAGACTATTGGAGTAAGCCTTTCTGCTCAAAGCATCTGCAATAACATTTGCTTTGCCTGGAGTATAGTCAATGCTTGGATTATAATCTTGGATCATCTCCACCCAACGAGTTTGACGAAGATTGATATTAGGTTGAGTGAAGATGTATTTGAGACTTGTGATTGGTGTAGACTTCAACCTGTCTTCCCAACAAGAGGTGTCTCCAAGTCATCAAAACATGGACCACTGCCGCCAACTCAAGATCATGAGTGGGATAGTTTTTCTCACTTGGCTTCAACTGCCTCGAGGCATAGGCTACCACTTTCTTCTCTTGCATAAGAACTGCACCAAGACCTTGGAGAGAGGCATCAGAGAACACTTGGAAAGGCTTGGAGTCATCAGGAGGAGTCAAGACTGGAGTTGAGGTGAGCTTCTCCTTGAGCGTATTAAATGCCAAATCGCACTATGGAGTCTAGACATATTTCACACTCTTCTGAAGAAGGTTGGACAGAGGCTTAGCAATCTTGGAGAAGTTCTCAACAAACCTTGTGCAATATATTGCAAGCCCAAGAAAGCTTCGAAGCTGCTTCACATTCCGAGGAGGCTCCCACTGAACAATGGCCTGGACCTTTGCATGATCCACCTTGATGCTCTTGGAAGAGATGATGTGTCCAAGGTACACCACTTCGTTGAGACAAAATTCTCATTTTGAAAACTTCGCATAGAACTTATGCACTCCTAGCTTATCAAGAACAAGTTGGAGATGTTCCTCATGCTCTTCCTCAGTTTCAGAAAAGATCAGAATGCCTTCTAGATACACCAAGACAAATTCATTCTTGAAGGGGGAGAAGATATAATTTATCATCCGAGAGAAGGTTGGAGGAGCGTTGGTGAGACCAAAAGACATCACTGTGTACTCATAATAGCCAAAGCTTGTCCTGAAAGCAGTCTTGGGAATATCTTCTTCGCAAATGAGGATATGATGATAGCCAATCCGAAGATCAAGCTTAGAGAAAATCTTGGCTCCTTTCAGTTGCTTGAACAATTCATTGATGTTGGGAAGTAGATACTTGTTCCTGATTGTCTTCTTATTCAATGTACGGTAATCGACATAGAGTCGGTCCGTGCCATCCTTCTTCTTGACAAACAACACGCCACAACCCCAAGGATAAGAACTTGGTATGATCAGACCGAGACGTTCTTGCTCATCAAGCTGCTTCTTCAACTCTTTTAGCTCTTCAGGACCAAGTTTATACAGAAGTCTGTAGACCGGTTCAGTTCCATGCTCGAGTTCAATGACGAAATCTATTGGCCGGTTCGGAGCATTCCTAGCAATACTTCTAGAAAGACATCTTCATACTCGCATATAACCAAAACTTGAGAAATGGGTGAGATTTCACCCTTCTCATTGAGGGAAAAGAGATGGATCGTGTCATCGTGCACGCGAAAATGGTCACGTCCTTCGAAGGATGTGTCAATTTGACTTCTTTGGCTTCACAATCGACGAATGCCTTCTGTATCGCTAGAAAATCCATCCCAAGGATGAAGTAAATATCCCAATTGCCAAGGACAATTGGAGAAGCCACAAAGGAATAGATCCCCATCTTGACAGAGACATCCGGAACCACCATGCTAGAATTCATGATCTTACCGGGAGACACGACTGACAGAGGCTTAAGCTAGTCACGAGTTAAGAACCCATGATTAAATGAGAAAGGCCTCGAAATGAATGAATGTGATGCACCCGTGTCGAATAAAACCTTTGCGGGAATAGAATTAACTGAGAAATTACCCATGATCACATTTGAGGAGTTCTCTGCTTCAGCTGCATTCACCATGTTCACCCTTGCATACTTTGGATTATGCTTCACCATTGCATTGCTTGGAGGCCTGATTGGAGGCGGAGGCAGAAGACGCTGCTGGCTGGTACACTTGTTAGAGTAGTAATCCTTTTGACAAAAATTATGACAAGTCACCTCTGATAGAGAATGGAATTGAGCTTGAGGATTTCTTGAATTCTGCTGCTGATACTTCTGCTGGAAAGCTGGGTTGGGTGGGTGGAAAGAACCACGACCACCAGACTACTTGAACTACTGAGGCTGCTGAGGAGGAGAAGAAACCTAGCATTTATGCTGCTTCGGAGCAATCTGAGCTGAGGATGAGGAAGAATTGGAGTCCCTGAAATGCTTCCTTGAGTTTTGAACCTTGAGCAAAGCCGACTCAGCCCTAAGAGCCAAGTTGTAGAACTGGTCGAACTTAGTGGGATCGTGCAAGGCAAGGGACAGTTGCAAGTCTTCCTTGAGACCACATCGGAACTGATATATCTTGCTCTTTTGATCTAGAACATCCAGTTTGGCATATCGCACAAGGTTCTGGAACTGGATGTTGTAATCATACACCAAAGAATTCCCTTGCTTCAAGCGCATGAACTTTTCATGCATGTCTTCCAGGAAGCTAGCTGGAATGTAATGATCCCTGATGTCACTGAAGATATCATCCCAACTGATCACTCTGTCACCTCTGGAATCTCTCAACTACTGCCACCATTCTACTACCTGCCCCTTGAGCTAGAAAGTCGCAAACTTTACAAAGTCCTTTGGTCTGACATTACTGCACTCAAAGTGTTTGTTCATGTCATGGAGCCAATCATCCACATCGAATGGCTGGTCACATGAGCTGAAGGACTTTGGCTAATTGGCAAGAAATTGATTCAGGGTTGCAAACTGCTCACCACCATTGTTGAAATTACCCTGCTGCCCTTGGTTCCTCTCTTGCAGTAACTGGAGCAACATTTGAGTGTTTGCACTGGTTGTAGTCATCACAGCTTGCCATGCCTCATGAGGAGGAGGCGCTGGCGGAGGGGGTGGTGGAGGGTTTGACTGCTCACCCTCACGACCCTGGTTCTGGCGAGTTCCTGGAGCCATCCTGGAGACAGACAACAACATTAGACTAGAGAAGAAAATTAAAGATGAAGCTGATTCAATGGACAAAAATATCTGAACAAGAATTCTTAGCAATTACATTCGAAATAAAATTAGTAAGAATGCTTCCACAAAATTACCATCGACAACAACTGATTCAAAAGCCACTTGCAATCGTCAAGTATTAGCTAGAATTGCTCGAAACAAATGTATATTCCCAACATACATCTGATGAAAGAACTCCTAAGTTACTAATCGAATTCCCGCCTAAGAACTTCCGAAAACTTTCTCGATTGTACAATCCCGTTGCGGGTCCGGGAACATACTCAGTATAATCAGCTACACCTTTCTCGCAACTTTTCAAAACACAAGAGAGAAGATTCGCAAATTCATCTACCTCAGATCCTCGAAAACACAACGATACTCAGTATGGCAGTACATCCGGTCACTCTCACCAGTACAGGGGATTGCCGACCTTATCTCGCCACTACTAGTATTCAAGCAATTTCGAACATCCTTCATTCTTAGATAATAAGAAATATGAATGATAACGATGTGCACAAGAATCCCCTGGAGCTCAACTCCCGGGAAGAAATCAAGCTAGACGGGAGGCACCAAGACAGAACTCCGTCACATCGGTCTCATATAGATTTCAAAATATCCACGTGATCCTAAATTTTTTTTGAGCAAGAAGAGGAGTAGACTCAAAATTTCCTAAGTCATGAACCTCACCAAAGCATAGAAGAGGAGTAAAAATAAACCTACTCTTCGATATAACTAAGACTCAAAACATTTTTACTAGACTCGACTTGACCAAGTTCAATCAATCAAAGTCTCCTATGGTCGTAAGGCTCTGATTACCAACTTGGTAACATCCAAGATGTGGTTCTTTCCTTATTTGGGGGCGAGGCCTCAAAAGGGGAAAGGGGCTCTAAGCGTCTTGCAAGAACAGTAAACATTGCAATACATACAAGAGGGATGAGTAATAAGATTTGGCTTACACTCGCGAAAAATTAAGTTAGAAGATCCACACAACATTTATTCAAAGCATTCAGAAGGTAGGGTCCGACTACAGACAAGGTAAACGACAAAAGCAATGTTCCCGCCTCACTAGGCCCACGATCACGACCAAGGACCTCTAGTTATCGGGATACATCACATATATCGCGATACATCCCACTTCAGCTGGTTATCCTCGAAAGCGTTTGTATTTGCGGTACCTGTACCTATGGGTCGTTGTAGTAATCTGTGAGCCACAAGGACTCAGCAATATCATGACCTTGGTATCGAATCTAACTAAGTTATTTGGTGAGGATGGGGTATGTGTTTGAGTTTGCAGCAACACTAAGCATTTTTGGTGGCTAACTTATGAGAACAAGATGTAATTTAGTGGTCTACGCATGACGTTCGTGACGAAGGATAATCACTAAGTGTGACGTTTGTGACGAAGGATAATCACTAAGTGATTCTGAACACCTACTTACATCAGTCATAACCCCACTGTGTTCTCAATCAGAGAAGGAACTCTGAAGGAAACAATCATGGTTACGCACACAGTTTGCAGGTTTTAATTTAAGTTACTTTAAGCTATCTAGAATCAGATGTTAACAAAGTTTCCATGTTTCCACATATCCACTGGCATGGATTTCCAAAAGATTTAACCCTACAAGGATGATCCAACTAATCCATCACAAATTACCAGAAGCCGCATAGAAACCCTCGACCACGTCACTCTCGATCTCGTCAGATTCCTTAGTAGAAAACATCAACTCTGAGAAAACCCAAAGTCTCACCGGAATCCCAATGCGCAAGATATATTGTTAAGGTAAGACAAGTCCCGGAAGACCACCCGGTGTGTCGGCAACCCGATAGGAGACGCATATCTCGTTCTTAGGACACAACCGTCTATGCATAGTGAACGATAGCCAAAAGACTCGAGTTTCCCCGAGGTGGCACCACCGAGTGCTAGGTTGGTGGACCAACACTCATGAGGAGCACTGGCCTGGGGGTTGATTAACTTCCTCGGGGTAGCTATTCCCTATGATTTTGTTAAGTTATTAGCAAATTTATAACCAATGTTGGGTCTTTTCACACAAGCCTTAACAATAAATTATTTACCAAGGGGTTCCCCATAACAACCTCGAATGTGTTAGGAGCACTCAGTTATGGAATAAAACACCGGTAGCCGAAACTAAGGCGACAAAAGCGGAACAAATCACCTAGCAAAGGCTAGGCCTTCCGCCTTTAACTAGTATATATGTGCATTAATTAAATACCATTTAAATAAGATGGTAATCAATTGCCCATGTTATCACATGGATTAGCTTGCACCTGCAACTAGCAATACTATAAGAGGGTTGAGCAATCACTAACTTAGACAATCAAGGTTTGCTAGGAGGTGAGGGGTTAGAGGTTTCATGGAAATATTTGGAGGCTTATTTATCAGGTGGTAGTCAGCAATAAGTAACGATGAAAATGATTCAACTAGGCATAACAAAGCTGGAAACAATGTCAGGGTCACGATCATCTTGTGTGTGAGATCTTCAGACTAGAATCGCTCTTGATTTTCCCGAACGCACTCAACGGAATCATCGAACTAGTTCTCATTACCCATTTGTAACGACCAAGATGCGGTCCTTTACGATCTGGGGGTCGAGGCCCCGAATAGGAAAGAAGCGCATCTAAGCGTTTCGCAAGCAAGTAGCATAGCACAAATAATAATGAAAGTAGACAATTCGGGATTCAACTGTCTTCTTATTAATAACTCAGAGTACATCACAGATACAATCAAGGTAGTTCCGCTACGGACTACAAAACATGGAAAATGCTATGCTACCCTGCTGCAGGCCCACGATCACGACCACGCCTCAGTCCTCTGGATAGTTCACGTAGAGGCGGTCTGTCTCCTCGTCGTACTGCCACGCCAGCTGAGTGCCGTCGGGATCATCTGCCTCTGGGGTACCTGTACCTGCTGGGAGTTTCGGAGGAATCCGTGAGCCACGGGGACTCAGCAATCTAAGACCTTGGTGCCAGAACTAGTCATGTTATTAGGTAGGGTAAGGGTGAAGTGTATGAGGCTGCAGCATTCTAAGCTTGATTAAGTGGCTAACTTACGCGAAGTAATTATGAAGGTGGGCTACTCTAGCGGTCGGAATTACGTGATCACTAAGTGATCCTGAACACCTACCTACGGTACTCATAACCCCACCGTGTTCCCGATCGAAGAGAGATCTTCGAAGGGACAGTCACGGTTACGCACACAGTTGGCAGTTTTATTAGTTTATGTTCAAGTTCTCTAATACTGGATGTTAAAAAAAAATTCCAAGTTGCCACATAACCGCGGGCACGGCTTTCCGAAAGATTAAACCCTGCAGGGGTGCTCCAACTAGTCCATCACAAACGAACACATGCCGCAAAGGCATCCTCTATCACGAATCTCGTGATCTCGTCGGATTCCTTAGAGGAAAACCTCAACTCTGGGGGTAACCAAAGCTTCACTGGGATTCCTATACGCAAGATATACCGCTAAGGTAAGGCAAGGCTAGCAGGACCTCCCGACGTGTCGACGACCCTGATAAGAGCCGTGTATCTCAGTCTTAGGACACGCCGGATGAGTCACACTACAGGTATACCAAACCTCAAGTTGCCCTGTGGTGGCCCCATAGTCTGCCCAGTTTGGACTAACACTCATGAGGAGCACTGGCCCGGGTTGTTGATTAAATTCCTCGGGGTAGCTATTCCCTATGCAGGTTATTATTAAGTGATTAGCAAATTGACACCAATGTTGGGTCCTGCCGGACAAGCCTTAGCACTACGCAATTTATCGAGGGGGTCCCCATAACAACCCCGAACGTGTTAGGAGCGATCATTATGGAATCAAACACCGGTAACCGGTAACTAAGGCGGCAATAACGGAACAAGGGACCCGGAAAAAGGCTAGGCCTCCCGTCATTTACCAAGTATATAGGTGCATTAATTAAATAACATAATTTAAGATAATGATATCAAGCTCATGTCATCACATGAGTCAAAGCACCTGCATCTAGCAACGTTAACATTAGTAGCTGAGCAAAGCCTACTTAGCCATACAAGTTATGCTGGGAAGGAATCAGTGCAATGGGCTCATGGCATTTGAAGAGGCAGTTTAATTCAGTGGTAGGCAGCGAGCAATATGACATGGAAACGAAACTAGCATAACAAGTCTAGAGATGGAATCAAGGTCATATCATCTTGCCTGTGATATCCTCAGCTTGGAATGGTTCTGGTTCGTCCCGCACGTACTCTCCTGACTCCACGTATTCGTTCTCCGATACCGGTGCTACCCAACATGAGAATAACAACAATGAACATAAGCACCACAAGATGCAACAATCACATGATGCATGAGATGAAAATTGAGCATGCACCACTATTTCTATCACTAGCACAAGCAAAATAAACTACTGCAAGTTTCTGGACAGAACTGTACACTAAGCTATTTTGACATGCATGAGGATGGCATGAACAGATGCGGCTCGTGAAAACGATGCAAAACCATATAAAGAACATTGCAAACGGAGCTACGGATCAACGGGAATCAACGAAACAAGATATGAAGCTCTACGTGGAAGATTCAACACCACACCCACAATTGGCACAAACCTGGTATTCCCAGGTTTCCAAGACATATAACAACCCAAGATGAATGGATTGGAGCAAGGAAGAACACCACAACATCAACTAAGCACACATATTGATCAAAATGACTATACTACATAATCTGCCACAATCTGCATCTTAGCTCTTTGGGAGCTACATGCAACATAGCTACAGGCCTCCAAACATGACAAATGATATATGTGGCTGTTTCCAACCAAGAACACTACAAGCACCAGCAAGAATCACAGCAAAAGTAATTAAACTCTAGAAGATACAAGGCCACAAACTTTCCCAAAACCATCAGATCTCAGGGACTTAGTGAAAATTCCTGCACCTGAGTTTCTGTCTTTGTTCTGAAGCTTTTTGACAGCAATCGAAACACAACCTACTGTACTCCAAATGATTTGAAATTTGACAGGGAGCTTCAAAAACATATCAGGTCCAAAATCCTAGCACTGATCTAAGTCTAGGTCTCAATAAAATGACCAGCACATCCTCATCTATAAGAGAAGAAAATGTTTCCAGAATCACAGACTTAGTGAAATTTCATGTTTCACTAAGCTGGACTTTTTCAGCCAGATGCCCACTTTGTCTAGGCATAGTTTGCACACACATAACACCAAGTGATAAATGACTCCACTATGGTGTAGAGAAAAATCCCTACTACTATCACACAAGAACTCATGCCCTTGGGCTCCACCTATTCCATGGAATCAAGGAACAAACTTGCAACAAATCTGAATATGTAAACTCCATAAAGTATCCTAATGGCAAAACAAACTTCACCACTGGATTCCTTGGGAGATTCTACCCCAAAATCATCTATAATATGTGGACACTTACTTGGAACAAATGACCACAAATTAAGGAAGAGGAAACTACTCCAAATCATGCCTAATAATTAGTGCATCATTTCATGTAGTTCCTACTAAGACAACAACTACAAAGGTTGTGTTCATGTGCACAATGACAAAGTGACATGGGGGTTTGAACCCCATGTTTGTGTCATGCACATCAGCAACCCACACACTACTACCACATAGATCTTACACACACCTCATGCCCTCTTTCATATGAACATGAGGAGGAGCACAAGTGTTGCAAAGTGGGGCTGCCTCACCACACACATATCACCACCACTACCTCAAGGCAAGCACTTACTTGCAAGAACCAAAATGAAGGGGATCTATTAAACAAGATAAAACATGGAGCCATCATATCACCACACTATCTTCACATGCACATGAATCTACTAGAACACACAACACAAGGCTCATCTCAAGTGCTTGTGAAATTGCACAAGCATGTGTGTAGAGCCACATACACACTTGCACACACACTCACCCTCAAGCACTCACACACACACATAAACACACAACACACTACATACATGCTCTCTGCCACTCCTCCATCAAGCAAAAGTAAAAAATATATAAAGACACTTGTAACCCATTGATCTAGGCACATGTATAGCAAACAAAGCAAGGGGAAAAATATTAGAAAGAAGGAAAAGAAAATGGGGTCTCTCTGGGACTCGAACCCCAAAGCCCCTGGTGCAACACACCACACACAACCATTGCGCTACTGCTACTGCCTTTGACAAAGGGATGGAAGGAGCAGGGTTAGGCTTCCCTGTAGATCACTGTGCCGAAAACAAACAACCAAAAAGACGGTGCCGAGGGGGGGGACTCGAACCCACGCCCTCTTGAAGACAACCATCTGCTATTACCACTGCGCTACGAATCGTTTCCTGACAAAGGTACGGTCTGAATCTAGGTGAGCTACTACTCTGCGCGCTCTGCTCTGCACCGAGATGCACCGGCGACAGGAAGGCCGCCGTGGCTCTCTGCTGCGATACCGTGGCACCTCGTACACCTCGTCTACGCTACTGCCGGCTGCTACCCGGAGCTAGCTCTCTCCACCTAGCTACACCACGAGCACAACAAGGTACATACGCACATCACCTACCTAGAGTACTGCTCCGGTCAGGGACGCGCTGCAATCATAGATCGCCGGCTCCCTCGAGGGAGAAGGGAGGAGGAGGCGAACCTGCTCACCTCGGGAAGAAGATGGGGCTACCGGACTCCTTGGAGAAGAAACTGGAGGGAAGACGTCGACCGGAGGAGCTCCCTGCTGCAGGTCGTCGTGGAGGAAGAAGATCACCACGGCCTAGGCGGTGGCGAGCCCCTGGACGTCGAGGAGGGCGTTCCACGACCTCAGCGACGGCGGGAACGGAGTGCGGGGCGATCTCCCGTGCCCCCGGACATAGCCGCCGGTGCCGGAGTCGACGGGAGGCAGGGGATCGTCGGCGGAGGACGGCTCTCTCTCTGCTACCCTAGTCTGCAGAGACTTACCGGAGGGGGGGGGGAAGAGAGATGGGGGAGATGGCGGCGGCGCAGAGAGGGAGGCGCGGAACCCTAGGGAAAAGGCACGAACGCCAAGGTACTTATGGGGCCTCGATGGGACGGCGCCGTCATGCCTCCCGAGTTCCTTCTCTCTGTAGCTCCAACGGAAAGCGCACATGCAGGTGACGGCGTTAGCGGAAGAAGAAGGAGGCGCGGGGTGGGCTACTGAAGCGAGGGAGAGGAGGATCTGGGCCTCTCTGAGTGGGAGGAAGCCCACTAGAGCAACAAATAAGGAAAACAAACTCTGGTGCTATTATCTAATTAGAATAATTACAGAGAAAGGAAAAGGCCCACAGGACTAACTACTGAATATTAAATCAAAACAAAAATGCCCCGGGACCTGAAAATACATAAGCTTTTTAAATAAAATGCAAAAGGAATTTTATGGGGCAATTAAATAAATACAAAACAACAATTATAATAACTGTTTTGTGATTTATTGCACCTTTAGAACACCTAACAAAACACCAAATCTTGCACAACATAATACCCACAATATTTAGTAAATAGAGGACATTTTAAACCCAGGTAAAGAGCAAGTGAAATTTGGAGCTTGGGAATAAAAGAGAGAAAAGGTTTGAAACCAACAAGGGGGTTTGAAAATAATGCCAAGCACCACACTCCACTACTTCACACCACATCATCACATGTGCATCAACACATGAAATCACAAGATCACAAAATCACACCTAGCAAGATCACATGCAATCATAACATGACATAGAATCATAAGGTATGGCA
Organism: Hordeum vulgare subsp. vulgare; assembly: GCF_904849725.1. Lineage (NCBI taxonomy): Eukaryota > Viridiplantae > Streptophyta > Magnoliopsida > Poales > Poaceae > Hordeum > Hordeum vulgare. The sequence goes on from NC_058521.1 coordinate 154,915,183, forward strand.
AGGATGGTATGGCATGGATGCATGCATGCAAAAGAAGAACACAAGGTGACACATGAAATCATACATGCATAGATAGCTCTCATGACAATGTCAAGATGGTCCCACATGGAAGGTTACAAAAAGGGAAAGCTTTACACTTGGGGCACTACACCATTGCTACCCAAATGAAATAAGAAACCAATAAACACCAACACGTGACAATGTTACAAGCAATATGATGCATGTGTGGCAAGAAAGGTAGCCTGGCATTTCTATACTAGTCATCTTTCATGCATTGCTTGAGTTATTTATATTCTGGACAGAACCTCAAGTTAACTTATTATACATGCATGATCATGTTAGGAATGGATGCATCACGAGAAAACGGTGCAAAAAAAAATAAAGAACGTCGCTAACCGAGTTACAGAACTACTGGAAACTACAAAACAAGATACAGAAGCTTACAGAGACAAACCAACAATAAACGAGATTCTATGGGATTCCACTTGGAATTCCATTGTTGCCACTGGACTAAGCAAAAAATTCCAGGTGGAATACAATTAAATATCATGCAATTCCATCAAGCACAACTCACACAAAGGTCAAAACAAAATATCACCCAGTCTGTCCACTAACAATATCTTACCACTTTACTCACAAGAATTAAAGTAGGTACAACCATCCAACTAATTCAACCAAGGGATGAAATCAAATCTATCAAACAGTACTACAACACCCAATAAATATCTAATACCCTAGGTGAAAGAATCAATGGCTACCAAGCTCTAAACATAGCAAAAATCATAACAGATTATGACTTTGTGAAAATCACGGACTTTCACTGATGTTTATAACCTGAAGCATTTTGACAGCAAGAGGATAGCATGCTACAACAAACCTCATGGCATGAAATTTAGTAGGTTATTAGAGTATCCGAAATTCTACAACTCGCTAGTTCATAGCTTGGCTAAAACCCCACAAAAAACTTGCTAGCATCAAATCAACATGGCAAAAAAATAATAGCAGAATCTCACACTTTGTGAAATCACAGATTTTCCCTTGCTGCCATTTCCAACAGAATAGCAACTTTGATACGGAACAAAACTATAATGCAAAGTCCTATGAATAAACTTGGGGCACCAAGTTGTAGAGGGTTTCAACCACTACAATTCATGCCATTGGTGCAACCACTATAGATCAACACATTCATGGGAACCATGCTCACAACAGGGAAAGAAAATATCAGTTCCAACAGTTAGAAATATTTCTAACTAAGCAAATAGTAATATTTCTTCACATGAAAACAACAAGGGATCCACTTATATACGAGAGTATCATGCCAAACAAAAATACCAGACCCTAGTAGTCACAAAATTCAAGAACTTTTATGTTGGCACAAACTTCAAAACATGCACAGAATAATTCGTAAAAAATGACAAAATGCCACCTCATCACAAAATGACATTTTGCAAACTTGCTCAAAAGTGAAATCCAATGCCACCATTGGATTCCTTGGTTTTTTCTACTCAAAAAACATATATCACAAGCCCATGTTCCCATGGACAAATCCACCACAAAACTAAAAAGAAAACAACACTAGAAACCTATTTGACTTATAGGTCACATCACAGCTCAAAATGTCATATGCCAGATTTGACATGTCCATATTTGGAAGGATTCCAAATATGGAATATCCACATACACAATTAAAATCACACACATAATTATATACACGGGTCCCACTGATCATAGACACCACGACCCCCTTAGTGCATGACATGTGGGCCATGTGGCCCACTGTAAGTGGCACATCCACAATCACAAAACAAAACCACAAAGTTAAAATAAAAGGGGCAGAGGGGGGACTCGAACCCAACACCTCACTGCCTTGAGCACAACATCCCACCACTGGGCTAGCTGGGCTCAGCTGACTATACACGAAAATTAACAGAGTGTCTCTCTGCTCCCCTACACAACATAAGGAATATAAAAGCCAAAGGTGGGTGCGCATGCGGGAATCGAACCCACGATCACCTGGTTCAAACCAACACTCGCTACCACTTGGCTACGCTCAGGAACTTGCTAGAATAGGGGATGAAACAATGATAATTAGAGCTCACTAGCTAATACCTTAGAAGAAAAACACCAGAAGAAATAAAAGGGTTGCGCGCAGGGGATTCGTTCCCGGACCGCAAGGACACAACGCAGTGGCTCGACGAGATGGGCTAGGGGTGGTGGATCTGCTAAGAGAGGAGAATCACTCTAGCTATTACACAAAGGGACACCTTTCCCTACCGCTACACAGAGGTGTCGGCGGTGACTCTACTCGCTGGTGCAACTCATGCGCGGCAACACATGCAGCGATGCGGTGTCACGTACACCTACGCGGGCAACACATCACATGCACAGACTAAGGCGTTGCATGCATGCATGCATGCATGCAGTGATGCATGCATGCAGGGCGCCGATGCAACTCCGGTGATGCAACACTGTGATCTAGCGCGGGCGATGGCGAGCGGCTGCGGACAAAGGGGGGTGATAACCTACAAGTATAGGGGATCAATTGTAGCCTTTTTCGATAAGTAAGAGTGTCGAACCCAAAGAGGAGCTAAAGGTAGGACAAATATTCCCTCAAGTTCTATCGACCACCGATACAACTCTACGCACACTTTACGTTCGCTTTACCTAGAATAAGTATGAAACTAGAAGTACTTTGTAGGAGGGATAGGATAGGCTTGCAAGAAAGTAAAGAACACGTAAATAAAACTAGGGGATGGTTAGAAAAAGAAACAACTACGAGTGTCTAACGAGTGTGGAAAAGTGGTGGTAGGAGTTGCGGAATTGTCCCTAAGCAATTGACTAGGTTACTAGATCGATAGCAAGTATCATGTGGGAGAGGCCTCTGCTAGCATGTCATCCCTTACTGGGAATTCTATGCAGTTATGATTGGATTTATTAGCAAGCGTCCACAACTACTAACGTTCATTAAGGTAAAACCCAACCATAGCAATAAGATATATTGGCCCCCCTTCAATCCCATATGCATCAATTTCTATGCTAGGTTTGAAGCTTCTGTTACTCTAGCCTGCCAATACATATTCCTATCAACATACAACTAACCCTATGGCGTGATCCACGCGCGCGATCATATGATGGGCACCAAAGGATAGCAACATAACCACAAGCAAATTAAACCAACCATAGCAATTCATCAATCACCGATAGGACAACGATAATCTACTCAGACATCATAGGATAGCAACACATCATTGGATAATAATATGTAGCATAAATTACCATGTTCAATTAGAGGGTATAGCGAGTTGCGGGAGAGTGAACCGCTGAATATAGATGGGGGAAGATGATGGAGATGTTGGTGAAGATGACGGAGGTGTTGGTGTAGATCGCCGTAACACGATGATGTCTCGGGCGACGTTCCGGCGCCGCCGGGAGAGAGGGGGAGAGAGCCCCCCTCCTTCTTCCTCTTCCTTGACCCCCTCCCTAGATGGGAGAAGGGTTTCCCCTCTGGTCCATGGTGTCCATGGCGGCGGAGGAGCGAGAGCCCCTCCTAGATTGGATCTCTCTCTCTGTGTCCTTCTGTTTCTGCGCTGCCAGATTCTGCGTTTCACCGTTTCTTAAATTCCCGGAGATCCGTAATTCCGATTGGGCTGAAATTTTAACACGATTTTCTTTCGGATATTATCTTTCTTGCTGTTAATTAAGAGCTGCAACCGCCTTAAGGAGTGGCCACAAGCCTGCCAGCTGCCGCCGTATCTCCTGGTGGCGGCTATAGGGCTTGTGGGCCCTCCGTGCATCGCCTCGCGTTGATTCTTCTTCCCGAAAATCATAAATATTCCAAAAAAAAATCCCCGTAAGTTTTTTTATGTTTGGACTTCGTTTGGTATGGATATTTTGCGAAACAAAAAACATGCAAAAAACAGGAACTGGCACTGGGCACTGGATCAATATGTTAGTCCCAAAAATAGTATAAAGAGTTGCCAAAAGTATATGGAAGTTGTAGAATATTGGCATGAAACAATCAAAAATTATAGATACGACGGAGACGTATCAGCATCCCCAAGCTTAATTCCTGCTCGTCCTCGAGTAGGTAAATGATAAAAAAGATAATTTTTGATGTGGAATGCTACCTAGCATAATATTGATCATAAAATCTAATCATGGCATGAATACTAAAACACGAGTGATTCGAAGCAATAGTCTATCATTTGACATAAAGACAATAATATTTCAAGCATACTAACAAAGCAAACATGTCTTCTCAAAATACCATGGCCAAAGAAAGTTATCCCTACAAAATCATATAGTCTGGCTATGCTCCATCTTCCCCGCACAAAGTATTTAAATCATGCACAACCCCGGCTTTAGCCAAGCAATTTTTTCATACTTTAGTGTTCTCAAACTTTTTCAACTTTCACGCAATACCTGAGCGTGAGCCATGGACATAGCACTATAGGTGGAACAGAATATGGTGGTCGTGGAGAAGACAAAAAAGAAGGAGATAGTCTCACATCAACTAGGCGTATCAACGGGCTATGGAGATGCCCATCAATAGATATCAATGTGAGTGAGTAGGGATTGCCACGCAACGAATGCACTAGAGATTATAAGTGTATGAAAGCTCACAAAATAAACTAGTGGGTGTGCACCCAACTTGCTTGCTCACGTAGACCTAGGGCAATTTTGAGGAAGCCCATCATTGGAATATACAAGCCAAGTTATATAATGAAAATTTCCCACTAGTATATGGAAGTGACAACATAGGAGACTCTCTGTCATGAAGATCATAATGCTATTTGAAGCACAAGTGTGGAAAGAGGATAGTAGCAATTGTCCCTTCTCTCTTTTCTCTCAATTTTTTTGTGGGCTCTTTGTCCTCTTTTTTTTGGTGGGCATCTTTGGCCTCTTTTCTGTAAATGGGCTTCGTTGGCCTCTTTTATTTCCTCACATGGGACAATGCTCTATTAATAATGATCATCACACTTACAACTCAATACTTAGAGCAATGATGACTCTATATGAAATGCCTTTGGTAGTGTACCGTGACAATGATCTAGCATAGCAATGACATAAAAAATGGACAAGCCATGGAAACATCATGCTAGCTATCTTATGATCATGCAATGGCAATATGGAAGTGGTGGCACATGTCATGAGACGGAACAGTGGTAGTTGCATGGAAATATATCTTGGAATGGCTATGAAAATGCCATAATAGGTAGGTATGGTGGCTGTTTTGAGGGAGGCTATATGGTGGGTGTAATGCAGCGGCAAAAGTTGCGCGGTACTAGAGAGGCTAGCAATGGTGGAAGGGTGAGAGTGCATATAATCCATGGACTCAACATTAGTCATAAAGAACTCACATGCTTATTGCAAAAGTCTATTAGTCATCAAAACAAGGTACTACACACATGCTCCTAGGGGAAAGGTTGGTAGGAGTTAACCATCGTGCGATCCCGACCTCCACACAAAGGATGACAATCAATAAATAAATGATGCTCCGACTTCATCACATAACGGTTCACCATACATGCATGCTATGGGAATCACAAACCTTAACACAAGTATTTCTAAAAATACACAATTACTCACTAGCATGACTCTAATATCACGTATTCATGTCGCAAAACTGTTGCAAGGAATCAAACATATCATATTCAGTGATCTACAAGTTTTATGTAGGATTTTATGACTAACCATGTGAATGACCAACTCCTGTTAACTCTCTAAATAGGTATAAGTGAAGCATGCGAGTTTAATTCTTTCTACAAAAGATATGCCCCGCTCTAACAAATATAAGTGAAGCAAAAGAGCATTCTACAAATGGCGGTTTTCTATGTGTAGGGAAACAGGCAATCCAAACTTCAAATGATATAAGTGAAGCACATGAAGCATTCTATAAATCCAACCAAGGACTATCTCATACAAGCATGGTGCATAAAAGAAAAGGGAAAATAGACACAAAATACGCTCCAAGCATTTGCACATATCATGTGACGAATTAAAATATAGCTCCGAGTAAAATTACCGATAGATTGTAGACGAAAGAGGGGATGCCTTCCGGGGCAGGGATGCCTTCCGGGACATCCCCAAGCTTAGACGCTTGAGTCTTCCTTGATTATTACCTTGGGGTGCCTCGGGCATCCCCAAGCTTAGGCTCTTGCCTCTCCTTATCCCTTCATCCATCGTGCTCTCACCCAAAGCTTGAAAACTTCAATCACACAAAACTCAACAAAACTTCGTGAGATCCGTTAGTATAATAAAATAAATCACCACTTCAAGTACTGTTATGAACTCATTCTAAATTCATATAAGCATTATATCTACTGTAATACAACTTCACCATGGTTCATACCCCCCCGATACTACCCATAGATTCATCAGAATAAGAGAACAATGCATAGAAAACAGAATCTGTCAAAACAGAATAGTCTGTAGCAATCTGTATATTCCGTATACCTTTGATATCTCAAAAACTCTGAAAAATTACGAACGTCTGGAAATTTTTTCATACCAATCAGAAGCAAAAAGAGTCAACTCAAAATCTCTTCCAGAATAAAAATGAAAATTAATTTCGTGAGCAGAAAGTTTCTGTCTTTCCTCAGCGTGATCAAACAACTATCACCCAAACTAATCGTAAAGGCTTTACTTGGCATATTATTTTTTAAAAACACAAAGGAATTGTACAAGGGGATAATTATTTTTGTGAGAAATTTCCATGAAAAATTCTACATTGTTTCCATGAGCATGAACACAAGTGTTCAAGGTCGACCCTCACTTCCGCAATGCATCACCTTTCAATCGTTTCTCTTTTTGAAAAAGTTTTAAGTTCCCCTCTATATTTTTTTTTGTTTTTAAACTAAATAAAAGCACTCAACAGAAATAAACGACTCTCTAAAACTTCCGGGTTGTCTCCCAGGCAGTGCTTTCTTTAAAGCCATTAAGCTAGGCATAAAGTGCTCAAGTAATGGATCAACCCGGATCCCAAGGTATATCAAAGCCAATTTTAATTAGCAATGATTTGTAATTTAGTAGTGAGCACAAGGTAACATGTATCATGCAATGACGAACCCTAACTATCTTCCTATGCATTGGCATGTCATAAAAGAACAATTCATGCACATCAAGTAAAGGCCAATACATAGCATAAGCAGGTTCTTGCAATTTTATCGTATTGGAAACATAGAGAGGTGGAGATGTAGTTCCTCTCTCATAATAATTGCAAGTAGGAGAAGCAAGCACATGCATGTTATATTCATCAAAATCATCATGTGTAACATAAGTAACTATAGCTAGCTCATCTTCATAAGCATCATTCATATTGGCATCATGGCCACAAGCGTAGCATGCATCAAGTTCATCAAAAAGGGATATTTCAAACGAATCCAAGGGATCATAGCATTCATCTTTCGGTAAGAACGAATGGAAATTAAATAATGGATGAGTACAAGAGTTACTCGCATTAGAAGGTGGACACGGGTAGCTAGTCCGTTCTTCCTCCTTTTGTTCTCCACTCTCCTCGTCATCTTTTTCATCTAATGAGCTCACAATTTCAACATTTTCTTCTTCCATAGTTTCCTACAGAATAATAGTCTCTTCTTGGGCATCATAGGATTTCTCCTTAAATCGTTCAATATGGGCATTATATTCATAATTAGTATAACAATAACGAAGCATAGCCAAATTTTCAGATCGGTAAGGAGCATCATCATTATCATCATACCTTTTAAACAGAGCCTCAATTTCATAAGCACCCATAAAAGCAACAAACTCTTCTATTTGATCCACATCATAGTAAGCATATATACCATTAGCATAAGAAGCCAAGGTTCTATGATCATTAAACTCACAAAAAAAGGGAAGGTGTGGAGCCTTCATCCTAGAGAAACAAGTAACACCATGTCTCTTGCATAGTTCCCAAGCATACCATTTCAACAAATGGATTTGATCCCATAAAAGCTTCCCTTTTTGAGTCAAGCGATAATCCCTAAAGTATTCACGTTGATCCAACGTGTATCCCATTATATAATTGAATGGGGCTTTCTTAGGATTATTAAAGAAGTATATAATATTTTCCACGTAACGAGCATCGAGGGTTTTAAGAGGTTCCCCATCTCCATGAGTAGCAAGTACAACTAATTTTTTTGGTATTTCGTGTTCCATATCCATAACTAAAGATACAGAACGACTTAGAACAACAAATAAATCTACTTAGTGATAAAGCAAACAAGCACACATGAGAATATTCACCCCACGCTATTGCTCCCCGACAACGGTGCCAGGAAAAGGTCTTGATAACCCACAAGTACAGGGGATCAATTGTAGCCTTTTTTGATAAGTAAGAGTGTCAAACCCAACGAGGAGCTAAAGGTAGGACAAATATTCCCTGAAGTTCTATCAACCACCGATACAACTCTACGCACACTTTACGTTCGCTTTACCTAGAACAAGTATGAAACTAGAATTACTTTGTAGGAGGGATATGATAGGCTTGCAAAAAGTAAAGAACACGTAAATAAAACTAGGGGCTGGTTAGAAAAAGAAACAACTACGAGTGTCTAACGAGTGTGGAAAAGTGGTGGTAGGAGTTGCGGAATTGTCCCTAAGCAATTGACTACGTTACTAGATCGATAGCAAGTATCATGTGGTAGAGGCCTCTGCTAGCATGTCATCCCTTACTTGGAATTCTATGCACTTATGATTGGAACTATTAGCAAGCGTCCGCAACTACTAACGTTCATTAAGGTAAAACCCAACCATAGCAATAAGATATATTGGCCCCCCTTAATCCCATATGCATCAATTTCTATGCTAGGTTTGAAGCTTCCGTCACTCTAGCCTGCCAATACATAGTCCTATCAACATACAACTAACCCTATGGTGTGATCCACGTGCGCGATCATATGATGGGCACCAAAGGACAACAACATAACCACAAGCAAATTAAACCAACCATAGCAATTCATCAATCACCGATAGGACAACGATAATCTACTCAGACATCATAGGATAGAAACACATCATTGGATAATAATATGTAGCATAATGCACCATGTTCAAGTAGAGGGTACAGTGGGTTGCGGGAGAGTGAACCGCTGAATATAGATTGGGGAAGATGATGGAGATGTTGGTGAATATGACGGAGGTGTTGGTGTAGATTGCCGTCATACGATGATGTCTCGGGTGGCGTTCCGGCGCCGCCGGGAGAGAGGGGGAGAGAGCCCCCCCTTCTTCTTCTTCGTTGACCTCCTCCCTAGATGGGAGAAGGGTTTCCCCTCTAGTCCATGGTCTCCATGGCGGCGGAGGGGCGAGAGCCCCTCCTAGATTGGATCTCTCTCTCTGTGTCCTTGTGTTTTTGTGCTCCCAGATTCTGCGTTTCACCGTTTCTTAAATTCCCGGAGATCCGTAACTCTGATTGGGCTGAAATTTTAACACGATTTTCTTCTAGATATTATATTTATTGCGGAGAAAGAAGGTCTCCAACCGCCTTAAGGAGTGACCACAAGCCTGCCAGCCGCCGCCGTACCTCCTGGTGGCGGCTACAGGGCTTGTGGGCCTGCCGTGCATCGTCTCGCGTTGATTCTTCTTCCCAAAAATCATAAATATTCCAAAAAAATCCCAGTAAGTTTTTATTATGTTTGGACTTCATTTGGTATGGATATTCTGTGAAACAAAAAACATGCAACAAACAGGAACTGGCACTAGGCACTGGATCAATATGTTAGTCCCAAAAATAGTATAAAAAGTTGCCAAAAGTATATGAAAGTTGTAGAATATTGGCATGAAACAATCTAAAATTATAGATACGACGGAGACGTATCAGGGGGAAGCGGAGAGGGGAGGCTCACCGAGGGTTTAGCGGAGAGGGCTCACATGGCGGCAAAGCGACGGGGACGACATCGACTTGCTTCTCTAGAAGGGGCACCCGAGGCACCGGAGTAGGAGACTATGGCGTCGACGATGCCATCGGCCTTGGCTGCTTCCCTCCGCAAATACGGAGCGCCAAGGGGTCTGCGGGCTCCTGGTGCAGTCGGGAAGACGGGGACGACGCTCACGCCGGTGTCGAGCTCGCGTCGGGGCCGACTATCGTGGATATAAGCCTGACAGTAGATGTGTAGGGTACGAAAGTAGAGGGCAGAGTCCTAGCTACGGCAAGGTTGTATGAGTTCGGGCCCCTCTACGGTGGAGGTAACAGCCCTACGTCTCAGTGCTCTAGAGCTTTAGTGTCGAGTGGAATATCGATGTTACAGAATGCGAACCCTTGTGCTAGAGGGGAGGGGTGGCTTATATAGAGTGCGCTGATGGAGCTAGTTGATTCAACCAGGCACGGACTGAACCACCCAACATCAGGGGCAAGTGTTTCATTGCAACATTGTCGTTGCCTCGCCAATCTGAACTGCCACTCGGTAATCATCTAGCCACGTTTCTGGCTTGGATTCTCCAGTGAACTTGCTTATTCAGGTTGCCAACCTGAAGTTGGAGGGAATATCAACGGATCGGATTGCTCGGCTGAAACACTCGGGGCCGGAGATGATAGAGCCACGTCCACTCGGACGATCACCATCGTATCCGTCACAATGGGCTCGACCTCTATCAACTCTCTTATGAGTGAGATAGTCCCTTACATCACGCCTTTGGTCATGGTCATCACCCACCGATAGCCTTTCGTCATTGCGCCGGGCCACGTACGAACCACTCCGCGGAGGAGAGCGTGAACGATGGCGATCCTTGCGATTGAACCGGGGGGGAAGCGGATTCCGTCCCTGGTCTCTGTGCCGATCCTCTCGATGATCTCCTCCCCTGCGGCGCTGGGGAGAGCCTGGGCTGTAAACCAACCGAACTATGTCTGCTCGGACGGAATTGTTGTGCAGTCTGTTGTAAGACTGAGAAACAGCGGAATTCTACTGCTGCGCCGCCTGCAACAGGGCAGGGATCTGCTGCACCCCTTTGCTCGCTTCTGAATTTGACGGCTGGATGGAGTCTGCAATCCTTGCGACCGTAGCTAAGTTGAGGATAGGTGTGCAAAATACCTCGACGTTGTCATGATGAGAACGCCGACCGGATGCTGGAGGGCGTGGATGATGATGCGCACCCGAGGTCTCTCCGGTTTCCCGCTTGTCCAGATTGGTCCTTGGCGGGCTCTCGTGTGAGCCGGCCATGAAGATCTCTGCCATAGGGCTGCAACTCTCGCACTTGGAAGAAGAGCCAGACGGATCTGACACCGAGTGAGATGCATCACACGGAGGTGTAGCATGTCCGATGGCCGTCACCTGCGGCGAAGACGCTTGACGCGCGAGTGCATGACGCACCCAGCGCTGGAGCCGCGAGCGACCGGATCGCTTGTTGCGACGTGTGATGGGGAGCAAAGTCGACGGTGGGGTCGACGGTTGGCGAAGAAGAACTCCGCATGAACTAGCGTGGAAGAACATTGCTCCGCGCACTGGAAGCGCCTCGACATCGAGAGGCGCCTCCCGTAGCCATGCCGAATCGTCGGTGACGAAGACCACTATGCCAAAGACGATCTCGCGACCCGGACACAAATCACCGCCAGAAGAAATGGTGAAGGAGAAAAAAACGCAAACTTGCCGGAAGTCGTCTAGACGCCTACCCCACGGTGGGCGCCAACTGTCGTGGATATAAGCGTGACAGTAGATGTGTGGGGTACGAAAGTAGAGGGCAGAGTCCTAGCTACGACAAGGTTGTATGAGTTCTGGCCCCTCTACGGTGGAGGTAATAGCCCTACGTCTTAGTGCTCTGGAGCTTTAGTGTCGAGTGGAATACCGATGTTACAGAATGTGAACCCTTGTGCTAGAGGGGAGGGGTGGCTTATATAGAGTGCGCTGCCCCTCATAAGTGTCCAGCCTTCAAGGGTCAATAAGTGAGATTGAATGCAACGTATGCCATAAATGAATTAACTACAGTAGTCTAACGTCTGACCGTTAGCCTCGCTGGAATGGCTTCTAGTCTTCTATGTCGACTGGCTTCTCGTCTTCACCGAGTGGAATCCAGTCGTCGAGTATTAGATAATCCTCCGAGTGGTTCTTTACCGAGTGGACCAGAGGTTGTCTTAATCCCGTCGGTAAGTATCTTGTGATCCTTAAGCTAATAATGAGGTTCCCTTGGGTAGGACTTATAGGTCAGGCCTATGACCCTACCCTAGGGCTATAACCCCATCATTAGCCCGTGAATGGATCGAGGTTCGAGTGGTGAAGGTGTAACTACAAATCTTGGTATAGGAGACTGAATTTGAATGCTCTTCAAAGTTTCGCCGAATTGGATGTCGATTGCAATCTTCGTCATTCACCTTGATCGATTCTGCTTGGTACAAAATATCTAAGTGGATTTGAAGATCCGAGTGAGAAAACGAAACGACGCGTCTGACAAGATCTTTTGATGTGACCAATCACCCTGTCGGTTCTGGATTTTCTGGGATTCGAAAATTTCGGTTGCCGTGCGTTACACGGAGATGGTGTCATCGCCATCAAGTGGATCCTGTCGCCTTGATTTCCTCACCTGTATCTTCGCCACGTATCTCACGGTGGCCTGCGAAAGGATAAGTCGAGGGCCCACTTGCCAGTGGCCGAGTCGGCTGGTTATAAAAGCATCCAACGCTAGGGTTTGGAACGACATCGTCTTCTTCCTCTCGCCTGTCCTTCCTTCTCTTTAGCCACCAACACAGATTGAAGCAATCAATCTCATCGCTGCCACCATGATGAAGGGACAAACCGACAAGTTGGAGAAGCCGAAGAAGAAGGGCGTCGTCAAGTCGAAGAAGCAAACTCTGCCGCCGGGATGGATCCAGGGGGATTTTCTCCGATCCATTGTGCGGACGGACGATCTCCTCGAACTCGTCGAGCACGGCATGTTGGCGGACAAGTCTTGGAGGCTCTGTGGAGATGAGATCGATCCCGAGACGTGGGAGGGAGAGAGGGTTCTCCTCCTGACCCATGTAGAAAGAGGTTTCTCTCTGCCTCCCCATCCTTTCATTCGGGGATTCTTGAACTTCTTTGGGGCGCAATTGCATCATTTTCCTCCGAATGCCATTGTGCATCTTTCTTGCTTCATCACCTTGTGTGAGTGCTTCTTGGGGTGTCCTCCTCACCGGGGACTCTTCAAATCTATCTTCACCTGCGATCTCAGTCGGTGAAAAAAGTTAATCCGACTGATGACAAGACTAATGTCATCCAGTTATGTGGAGGTTTAGGGCTTCAGAAGAGAGCCAAAAGTAGTTATCATGCCATGACTTTTCCTGAATCGGTTCGTAACTCGCAAGCTACTTGGTTCTAATATAATGATGTTGCTTGCCCGAACATGTCGAGTGGACTTCCTCCCTTTACTCTAGAGCGACCGAGTGCTCCGAGGATGTTAGCATTGACGAAGGAGGAGAAAACTCAGGTTGATCCCTTGGTCAAAGAACTGATTGGTCTGGTCCGCAATGGAGTGACAGGAATGGATCTATTAGAGACCTTCCTCGGCAGATACATCTAGCCTCTCCAGGCTCGGGACCACACCATGTGGCATTACACCGGTCTTGAAGACTCCACTCGGTCTCATCCCGAGGAAGTGAGTGAAGACACAGTAGCAAAGTGGATCCATGGAATAGCAGGTCCTTGCGATAATCTGATGGGGGCGAAAAGGGTCCTGCCCTTCTCAGCTGACAATCCGCCAACAAACAAGGTTAGTTCTGCTCTGTTGAACATTGTTGCGTTTGATCCGAGTGCTTGTAATTTCCTTGTCGTCTGAGTTTGTGGATCGTATCTTGTAGGAGTGGACGAACTTGCATTCTTCGGCCCCGAATGGAAACACACTCGACCTTGACGAGGGGAGCATGGAAAACAGTGCGGAGAGCGAGGACTATGTCGACGACAGCGAAGAGACCGAGGAGGAGGAGTCGGAGGAGACCGAGGAGGAAGATTCATCTCCTTCTCACCCTAAGCCTCGGACCAAGAAGCGTCATGACCCTGCTGGCACTCCAAGTAAACCTTTGGCGCCGAGTGGCAGGATTGCCAAGCGTGTCAGGGGATCGTCTGGAGAACTAGTGGAACAGCCTGCAAAGGTGCCCAAGCCCAGTGAACCCAAGCCTGCGAAGGCCCTGCCTAGGATGAAGATTGCCGTTACAGTCGCCTCCGCGTAAGTACTTGATCTTATACTCTTATCCGAGTGAACATTTTGGTTGCTAACGACCGACTGAGATTGTCTTGATAGAGCTGCTACTTCTGTCACGTCGCTGCCGTGAGGGGGTGAAGATCTCATGGAGGTTGACACCGCGAACGCAACCACCTCATAGCTAGGTACAACCGATTTCCCATTCCGTGTCATTCTTCCGCGTGTATGTTTTCCTGACTATAACTTCTGATGTTTTTGTCTGCCAGCCGTGCCTGCTGCGAGAGAGGTCATCCAGTTGGACGACGACGATCAAAGGCAACCGGCTTCTGCGGTGGAACCCGTTGTGTCTGAGGTGCCTGTGGCGGCAATGGCTGTAGTGAGTGCTCCGCGTGTTAGTTCAGCCATTGTCACCGCGACTCCGACTGGATTGCACTCGGGGCGCTCCAGTTGTTTCTGTTGCGGCCTCAGGATTGATGTCTCCCACGACCGGGTATGCTAGGTGTCGTGTCCCTGAAGATCAGACCGGTGCCGCCAAGGAGGCTATGATCCAGCCATGACTGATGACGCAACAAGCAAAAGGAGCCTATGACACCATCGTCTCGGTGTACAACAACAGCGTGGTGCTTCAAGAAAACGTCCGAGTAAGTTCAACCGTAAGTTTGAATTCCGTTCTGACTCACACCCACCGGGTATTGCTTTTTTATAGAATTGTCTTTGTTTCATTTGCGTTCCAGTGGGGTCACTGTGAGTGAACCCACTGGGTGTAGTCCTCGAGACTATTGTCGAGTGCTTGCACTCGCAGTGGTCTTAATCAGTAGAGACTTTTTCTTTTTGCAGATCAAAATCAACCAGAGCTGATCTAGTTGAGTTCTGAATCCAGTGGGGACACGCTAAGTGCACCCACTGGGTCTAGTCCCCGAGACTATTATTAGTCGAAAGTGAGTGATAATAGTGTGAAGTACTTGAGTGTATAGTATATTTGACTCGGTAGGGCAGACCTTGTCGAGTGATAAACCAGTGGGGTCACGTCGAGTGAACCCACTGAGTGTAGGCCCCGAGACTAGTGTTGAATGCTTGCATCATCTAGAGTCTAGATTTGAATGCTTGCATCATCTGTCGAATGACTTGTATTTCTCCACTCGGAAGTAGAAAATAATTTTGTCGAATGACTTGTATTTATCCACTCAGAAGTAGAAAAATACTTGTGCCGAATGAAAGTGATTTTTCCACTCGGATGTATTTTGCAGAAGGCTTGCGAGATTGAGTCGCAATACATCAAGGTGGAATCTGAGAAGAACAAACTGAAGCTGGAGTGTGATGCGATGAAAAAGTTGCTGGAAGACAAGGATGTGGTGCTTGCCAATCAGAAGAAGAAGTCCGAAGCTGATGAATTGAAGCTTGCGGACTTTGAGAAGTTGAAGGTAGAAAATGAGCCAATGGAGAACGAAAGAGACGAATGGGCGAAGAAACTCCACTCCATTTCAAAAAGAGGAAATGCCTTAGAAATTTTTGTAAAAGACTTCCTGGCAACGATGCTTGATTCTCTCATTGGTATGTTCCCTTTACCGAGTGAGTCTTAGCATTTTTCGTCGACTGACTTGCAGCTGATATTTCATTGGTCTTCTGCTACAGAGTTCTGTCCTGATTTGGGAAAAGAGACGTTCGAGGTGGAGCCATACTTGGATCCCATCAAGTTTCCTGTTCCAGATGACTTGGCCGTGAACATGTATCGCCTCAACTGCCGCCTGGTTAAAGTCCTAGGATACTTCACTCGTCTGCAAGCTGCTGTGGGAAGAATCGACAAATAGCTATGGCCTGAAGACACGTTCCTCATTGGTTTGGATGCAATGATGGAGCGCCTGTGTCGTGTTCTTGAGAGAGTCCAAGCATGTAAGAAATCAACCGCTTGGTGTGAGGCTGATGTTACTCTTTCTCTCATCAGGGTCCATTATAAGGAGACTCGGGAGGAGAAGTTGAAGGCACTGCAGGTTGCAAACACGAAGAAGCTTTGGTTTGAAGACTTCATGGAGACCTTCATTGATACTGCAACACGCATCGCCGACGTCATCGACCTCGACACCTTCGTGGAGCCGGCCAGTCCAGGTGAGCCGTGAGAAGACGATCAATCGTGAGAAAGAACTTTGATTTGCCCCGGTATGCGGAGTGGTTTATGTAAACACTTTAAACTTCGTTCGGGTAAAAACCCGAGTGCTTTTGTCGTGCGCAGATAAACTTGATCTGTCTCGGGTATCATTAATTTGCTCGCTTCGACTGAATTTGAGTTTATTTTGTCAAACGAACCTTTTCTTTTTGGGAATGCTCTGGGCATACGCAAAATGTTCCCACCTAAGCGAAGCTTGATTCGCAGTTGGGTAGGGATTTGGGCAGGATTTCGTCACTTAGGCCAATCTGGTTCATAGCTAAGCCTCCGAGTGAGAGGGTGGCTCCTCACTCGGAGAAGTTTTTTTTAACTTAAGCGAGTCTGGTTCGCGGCTAAGCCCCCGAGTGAGAGGGTAGCTCTTCACTCGGAGAAGTCTTTTAACTTAGGCGAATTTGGTTCACGGCTAAGCCCCCGAGTGAGAGGATAGCTCTTCACTCGGAGATTTTTTTTAACTTAGGCGAATCTGGTTCGCGGCTAAGCCCCCAAGTGAGAGGGTAGCTCTTCACTCGGTGATTTTTTTAACTTAGGCGAATCTGGTTCGCGGCTAAGCCCCCGAGTGAGAGGGTAGCTCTTCACTCAGACAAGTCTTTTAACTTAGGCGAATTTGGTTTGCGGCTAAGCCCCCGAGTGAGAGGGTAGCTCTTCGCTCGGAGAAGTTTTTTAACTTAGGCGAATCTGGTTCGCGGCTAAGACCCCGAGTGAGAGGGTAGCTCTTCACTCGGAGAAGTCTTTTAACTTAGGCGAATCTGGTTCGCGGCTAAGCCCCCGAGTGAGAGGGTAGCTCTTCACTCGGAGAAGTTTTTTAACTTAGGCGAATCTGGTTCACGGCTAAGCCCATGAGTGAGAGGGTAGCTCTTCAATCGGAGAAGTTTTTTTTTAACTTAGGTGGATCTAGTTCGCGGCTAAGCCCCCGAGTGAGAGGGTAGCTCTTCACTCGGAAAAGTTTTTTTAACTTAGGCGAATCTGGTTCGTGGCTAAGCCCCCGAGTGAGAGGGTAGCTCTTCACTCAGAGAAGTCCTTTAAGTTAGGCGAATCTGGTTCGCGGCTAAGCCCCCGAGTGAGAGGGTAGCTCTTCACACGGAGAATTTTTCTAGACCAGAGTCAACAAACATATTGCAGTCATCAAAGCTTCTGGCGAGTAAATTGCTTTAGGGAATCTTGTTCGTTACATCAAAACAGTCATAAATCAAGCATAAAACGCTTAAGTAAGCCTCCGTTCCATGCTCACGGCTCGTCGATCCTCTTCTCCAAATTGTAGAGTATGTATGCTCCGTTATTCAGCACCTTGGAGACGATGAAGGGTCCTTCTCAGGCGGAGGCCAGCTTGTGCGGTCTTTGTTGATGCACTCGGAGCACCAAATCGCCTGCTTGAAACGTCTGACTCCTGACGTGTCTTGAATGGAACCGTCGCAAGTCTTGTTGGTAGACCATTGATCGAATCAGAGCCATCTCGCGCTCCTCCTGCAAGAGACCGGCTCCATCCCGTCGGGCTTGTTTAGCTTTGGCTTCTGAGAAGAGCTCAACTCTGGGGGAATTGTGAAGTAAATCACTCGAAAGGACAACTTCCGCACTGTACATGAGAAAGAATGGAGACCGCCCAGTCAACCTGTTCGGGGTCGTTCTGAGTCCCCAGAGCACAGAGGGTAACTCAGTGACCCAAACACCTGTAGCGTGTCCAATCTCCCTCATTAGATGAGGTTTTAACCCCTGAAGTATGAGTCCATTCGTTCGTTCAGCCTGCCCATTTGTTTGGGGATGAGCAACAGATGCGTAATAGACTCGGGTTCCTTGGTTGGAGCAAAAACTCTTGAATTCATCCGAGTCAAAGTTTGATCCATTGATAGTGATGATGCTGTGTGGGACCCCAAATCTGATAGTGATTTCTCTTATAAATTTGATTCAAGTGCGTGCATCTAGCTTTTTGATTGGCTTGGCCTCTATCCACTTGGTGAATTTGTCGACTGCAACTAGCAAATGAGTGAATCCGCCTTGCCCTATACGGAAGGGTCCAACCATGTCCAAGCCCCACACGGCAAAAGGCCATATGAGGGGATTGTTTTTAGAGAAGATGACGGCTTATGTGATTTGTTGGAGTAGATTTGACATCCTTCATAGCAGTCTACAAGCTCTTTGGCCATTTCACCTGCACGTGGCCAGAAGAATCCAGGTCGGAATGCCTTAGCAACGATGGCTTTGGAGGATGCATGATGACCACAGGTTCTCGTATGAATTTCCTCCAAAATCAGTCGACCTTCCTCAGGGGAAATGCATCGTTGAGCTACGCGAGACACACTTTCCTTATAGAGCTGATCTCGCATGACCGTGAAAGCTTTTGATCAGCGGACAATCTGTTTAGCTTCATCTTCATCTTTGGTTAGTTCTTGCCTCAGGATATATGCAATATACGACACTGTCCAATCGGGCGTGACCACTCGAATCTCCATGATCAGATCGACAACTACTGGGATTTCAACTTCAGTCGGATCAACTGCACTTGTAGGTTGAGGAGGTTCTTCATTGAATGGATCTTCCTGAACCGAAGGGGTGTATATGTGCTCCAAACAAACATCACCAGGTACAATTTTCCGAGTGGATCCGATTTTTGCCAATTCATCAGCAGCTTGATTCTTCAATCGAGGAATGTGATGAAGTTCCAAAACTTCAAACCTATTTCTCAAGTTTTCTTACTGCGTTGTCGTATCCAGTCATGGCAGGGTTTCTCACATCCCACTCTTTCATCACTTGATTAACCACTAGATCTGAGTTGCCGTATACCATCAAGCGTCAGACGCTGAGTGAGATGGCCATACGCAACCCATAAAGGAGGGCTTTGTACCTTGTCTCATTGTTAGAGGAATCAAAGGGAATCTGCAATACATAACTGAGCCTGTCGCCCTTCGGGGATATAAGAACTACGCCTGCACCAGAACCACTCAGCATCTTCAAACCGTCGAAGACCATAGTCCAGTGTGCCGAGTGAGTAGGGGATGGTTGTTGTTGTTCCACCCATTCAGCCATAAAATATGCGAGAGCTTGAGATTTGATGGCTTTCTTGGCTTCGAACTTTATGTCACAATATAATAGCTCCATTGCCCATTTCGCCACTCGGCCCGATGCATCTCGATTGTGAAGGATTTCTGACAATGGTGCATCGCTGACCACATACACCGAGTGATCTTGAAAATAATGAGCTACCTTCTTTGCAGTCATGTAAATCCCATAAATAAGCTTCTGATAGTGGGGATATCTGTGCTTGGAAGGAGTCAATACCTCAGAAACATAATATACTTGGCGCTGAATCTTGTAGGCCTTGACTTCCTCCTCTCGCTCGACTGTCAGGACTATGTCGACAACTTGATTTGTGGCCTCTATGTATAAGAGTAGTGGCTCTTTGCTGTACGGAGCAGCAAGAACCAGTTGGGTGGATAGCAGAGTCTTTAACTCGATGAATGCAACTTCTGCTTTGGGAGTCCAATCGAAGGTATCTGACTTCTTCATGAGTCGATACAATGGTAAGTCTTTCTCTCCGAGTCGAGATATGAATCTTCTTAATGTTGCCAAACATCCTCTAAGCTTCGGCACGTCGTGCACTTGCACAAGTATTTTCATTCGGACGATTGCCCTGATCGTTTCGGGGTTAACATCGATTCCTTTTTCGAAAACAAGAAAACCGAGTAACTTGCCGCTTGGGACTCCGAATGTGCACTTGGCTGGGTTGAGCTTGATGTCGTACCTTTGAAGGTTGGCGAACGTTTCAGCCAAGTCAGTCAGCAGGTCGGAATCTTTGCGTGACTTGACTACAATATCGTCCATGTATGCCTCCACGTTCCGACTCATCTGGTCGAGGAGGCATTTCTAAATCATGTGCATAAAAGTGGCTCCTGCATTTTTGAGACCGAATGGCATAGTGATGTAGCATAAGCACCCAAATGGGGTGATGAAGGATGTTTTTATTTCATCTGGGCCATACAGACGGATCTGGTGGTACCCAGAGTAAGCATCTAAAAAAGACAACCGCTCACATCTCGCAGTTGAGTCGACAATCTGATCTATGCGGGGAGTGGGAAGTGGTCTTTCACGAAGACCCTATTGATATGCTTGAAGTCGATGCACATTCGGAGTGCTTGTCTTTCTTAGGCACCATGACAACATTCGTGAGCCACTCGGAGTGGTAAACCTCGCGAATGAACTTGGCCTCTAGGAGCTTAGACACCTCTTCGTCGATTGCTTTCCTTTTCTGCATGGCGGACCGACGCAGATGCTCCTTGACAGGTCGAGCTTCGGGGTCGACCCTTAGAGGGTGCTCAGCCAGTTCCCCGGGTACACCAGGCATGTCAGCGGGGTTCCATGCAAAGATGTCCCTGTTCTCACGGAGGAACTGGATGAGGTTGACTTCCTATTTAGGGTCAAGAGTTATTGGGGCAGCCGTAGGATCCGTCGGGTGGATGTTGACTTCTTGATTTCACATGCCGACTGGAATGCAGACTCGGAAGCTGGCTTCTTCGAGCACATCAGTTCGGCGGGATCAGTTGTTTGCCGGTACTCATCAAGATCTGCCATTGCCATCTGCTGGTCGGCAATCTTGGAGCCCTGTTGCAAACATTCTTCTACTCTCTGCCGATCGCCAGTGATGGTGATGACTCCCTTCGGCTCTGGCATCTTCATCTTCAAATAAACGTAATATGGTTGGGCCATGAAACTTACATACGCTGGTCGACCAAGTATGGCATGGTAGGCACTCTGGAAGTCCACCACCTCGAACGTGAGTTTCTCCTTGCGGAAGTTCTTGTCAGAGCCGAAGACGACATCTATCGCGATCTCGCCGAGTGACTTGGCCTTCTTCCGTGGGATTACTCCGTGAAACTGCATATTGCTATCGCTGAGCTTGGACATCGGAATGCCCATCCCTTTGAGAATGTCGGCGTACATGATGTTCAAACCACTCCCTCCATCCATCAACACCTTGCGGAGTCGAACTCCTTCTACCACTAGGTCGACAACAAGAGCCTGACGTCCCAGAGTGGCGACATGGGTCGGGTGATCTGACTGGTCGAAGGTGATGGTAGTCTGTGACCACTTGAGATACTTTGGAGCGGAAGGAGCTGCCATGTTGACCTCTCAGTTGACCACTTTCAGTCGACTCTTGCTTTCAACATCAGCGAAGATTATCAGAGTGGCATGGACCTTTGGGAAGGGGTCTTCTTGTTCTTCGTCCTCTTTCTCTTGGTCTTTCTCACTCGTCTGATCCTCTCCAAATCTCTGGATCAACAGCCTGCACTGCCGAGTGGTATGTTTTGCCACTATGGTGTTGCCTTCTTCATCTATCTTCGTGTGGATTGCACACGGTTGATCAAGGACATCTGGTCTCGACTGCTTCTTGAGTTTCTTGGGGGGGGGGGGGGAATTGGCTCTTGCCCTTTCCCTTGAAATTTCCTGCTCCCAGAGCGGCTGCTTCTCCCGACGGTGTGCGCTCCACCTTCTGCTTCTGCTTTCGGTTGGAATTGGCATCTCTGTCGACTGCTTTGCCTTTGCCGCTGTGGAGGCGGTCTTCTTCTTCTCCATTGGCATAGCGGGTTGCTATCTCCATCATCTTGCTCATAGAAATATCTCTTGTCCGACCGAACTTCAAGTACAACTCGCGGTACCTGACGCCTGCCTCGAAAGCGCATACTGCTTGATGCTCAATGACGTTATCCACCGTATGGTGGAGAGTGGTCCAGCGCTGGATGAAATCACGCAAAGACTCACTCGGTTTCTGGATACAATGCTGTAGCTCGGAGCGACCAACAGGATGCTTGCAAGTGCCCTCGAAGGTCTTGATGATAACTCGGGACAAATCTGCCCAGCAGTATATGCTTGATGGAGCTAGTTGATTCAACCAGGCACGGACTGAACCACCCAACATCAGGG
Organism: Hordeum vulgare subsp. vulgare; assembly: GCF_904849725.1. Lineage (NCBI taxonomy): Eukaryota > Viridiplantae > Streptophyta > Magnoliopsida > Poales > Poaceae > Hordeum > Hordeum vulgare. Next base: position 154,937,357 of record NC_058521.1, read on the forward strand.
GCAAGTGTTTCATTGCAACATTGTCGTTGCCTCGCCAATCTGAACTGCCACTCGGTAATCATCTAGCCACGTTTCTGGCTTGGATTCTCCAGTGAACTTGCTTATTCAGGTTGCCAACCTGAAGTTGGAGGGAATATCAACGGATCGGATTGCTCGGCTGAAACACTCGGGGCCGGAGATGATAGAGCCACTTCCACTCGGACGATCACCATCGTATCCGTCACAATGGGCTCGACCTCTATCAACTCTCTTATGAGTGAGATAGTCCCTTACATCACGCCTTTGGTCATGGTCATCACCCACCGATAGCCTTTCGTCATTGCGCCGGGCCACGTACGAACCACTCCGCGGAGGAGAGCGTGAACGATGGCGATCCTTGCGATTGAACCGGGGGGGAAGCGGATTCCGTCCCTGGTCTCTGTGCCGATCCTCTCGATGATCTCCTCCCCTGCGGCGCTGGGGAGAGCCTGGGCTGTAAACCAACCGAACTATGTCTGCTCGGACGGAATTGTTGTGCAGTCTGTTGTAAGACTGAGAAACAGCGGAATTCTACTGCTGCGCCGCCTGCAACAGGGCAGGGATCTGCTGCACCCCTTTGCTCGCTTCTGAATTCGACGGCTGGATGGAGTCTGCAATCCTTGCGACCGTAGCTAAGTTGAGGATAGGTGTGCAAAATACCTCGACGTTGTCATGATGAGAACGCCGACCGGATGCTGGAGGGCGTGGATGATGATGCGCACCCGAGGTCTCTCCGGTTTCCCGCTTGTCCAGATTGGTCCTTGGCGGGCTCTCGTGTGAGCCGGCCATGAAGATCTCTGCCATAGGGCTGCAACTCTCGCACTTGGAAGAAGAGCCAGACGGATCTGACACCGAGTGAGATGCATCACACGGAGGTGTAGCATGTCCGATGGCCGTCACCTGCGGCGAAGACGCTTGACGCGCGAGTGCATGACGCACCCAGCGCTGGAGCCGCGAGCGACCGGATCGCTTGTTGCGACGTGTGATGGGGAGCAAAGTCGACGGTGGGGTCGACGGTTGGCGAAGAAGAACTCCGCATGAACTAGCGTGGAAGAACATTGCTCCGCGCACTGGAAGCGCCTCGACATCGAGAGGCGCCTCCCGTAGCCATGCCGAATCGTCGGTGACGAAGACCACTATGCCAAAGACGATCTCGCGACCCGGACACAAATCACCGCCAGAAGAAATGGTGAAGGAGAAAAAAACGCAAACTTGCCGGAAGTCGTCTAGACGCCTACCCCACGGTGGGCGCCAACTGTCGTGGATATAAGCGTGACAGTAGATGTGTGGGGTACGAAAGTAGAGGGCAGAGTCCTAGCTACGACAAGGTTGTATGAGTTCTGGCCCCTCTACGGTGGAGGTAATAGCCCTACGTCTTAGTGCTCTGGAGCTTTAGTGTCGAGTGGAATACCGATGTTACAGAATGTGAACCCTTGTGCTAGAGGGGAGGGGTGGCTTATATAGAGTGCGCTGCCCCTCATAAGTGTCCAGCCTTCAAGGGTGCAATAAGTGAGATTGAATGCATATGTTAGAGGTAACGTATGCCATAAATGACATTAACTATAGTAGTCTAACTTCTGACCGTTAGCCTCGCTGGAATGGCTTCTGGTCTTCTATGTCGACTGGCTTCTGGTCTTCACCGAGTGGAATCCAGTCGTCGAGTATTAGATAATCCTCCAAGTGGTTCTTTACCGAGTGGACCAGAGGTTGCCTTAATCCTAGCGGTAAGTATCTTGTGATCCTTAAGCTAATAATGAGGTGCCCTTGGGTAGGACTTGTAGGTCAGGCCTATGACCCTACCCTAGGGCTATAACCCCATCACCGACCATGGCTGCGGTGTTTCTGGAGCCTCTCCCACGGTGCAAGGGGAGAGGAGGAGGGGAACTGGCGATGGTGGTTATAAGGACCAGAATAGGAGCTTGGGGCCGTTTGATACGAGCGAGAGGGCGATCTATGGTGGCTGGCTAGTTCGTACGATTTTGACGACAGCAGGAGGAAGAAAGGCTCCTCCATGTGGGCTTTGGGCTGAATCGACAATGAAGCTGGCTCTGGCACCCTCTCTGTGGTTCAAAAAGGTTTGCTAAATAAAATTAACACAGGTTTTGCTAATATTAGAGGGGCCACATGGAAATGGTTTTGAGGGAGACAAAAATATGATTGGGCTTCTAAAATATTGCCCCACTTTATAAAAATGAGTTGGGTATTTTTGAGCAGCAAAATAAAACACTTTTATTTAAAATAAGGGTCCGTTTATAACAAAAACCCAAAAGAGGAAAGTGTCAACTAGAGTAGGAAGCACACCACAATTTTAAGAGGATTTTTAAGAAGGGAGCAACATCTTATTTGACCCAAAACAGAAACTTGAATCACAGCTACTAAATAAAGTCAAAGAAGCGGTTGTGCAAGAGTTTGGTGCATCAAGGGTTTTGAGAGGAAATTCTTGGTGCACCCAATCACACATTCAATCACATCACCCAAGTCACATGACACTCCACATTCGCTCACACAAGGTGCAACACAAAACAACAAGATGATATGCCATGATGCCATGAAATTGACATGAAGCAAAACTATATTATTCAAACCACATGGCAAAGTCGGAAGGGGTCAACACAAGGGAATGTTATATATATGGCAAGGGGTGCACTGGGGCTGTTACACCGCGCCTCATAATCGGGTGCTTTCCATCTCTGCTTCCTCCTCCTGCCACCAGAAACAAGAACCGCCGGATCCCCTGTCGATTCCCGGCCCCGACCTCTTCGCCGCCCAACATGGTGAAGTGAGCGACGTCGAATGCTGAGTGGGCCAAGAAAGGTCACGTGGATCCTCCTCGGTCGTGTGAGTGCTCCCGCGAGGATGGATGCATGGCGACTGGATGCCATCCCGTGTCACGGAGGAGCGGCTGCTGGAGTTAGTGGGTGAAGTCCTGGTCGCCCAGGGGAGCTAGCGACTGCCCAGGGATGGCGAGCTAGAGTCGGCTCCTCAGAACAACGAGTGAGTGCTCCTGGTCACCCACATTGAGAGAGATTTTTCTCTCCCTCCGCATCCCTTTTTCCGAGCGTTTCTTGGTTTCTTCGGGGCTCAGCTCCACCACCTACCCCCAATTCCGTGTCGTATCTAGCCGCATTTGTGTATCTGTGTGAGAATTTCCTCGGGTGTCACTCGCATTGGTTTTTTCAAGCGCTTGTTTACATGTCGAGTGATGACCGTTAAGAAGTCTTCGTCATCGGAGGGAATATCCAATGTAGCACAACTTTGTGGTGGATTAGGCATTTAGCTCAGGGGAAAGAGTGGCTTCCCCCATATGAGTTTCTTGGAAACGGTGAAGAATTGGAAGGACTCTTGGTTTTATTGCTGAGATGTCCCAGTCGTCAAGGGTCATTCGGGACTCCCGCCCTATACTGTTGATAGAATCCACCCGACCCCTACCTTGACCTTGTCCAAGGAGGAGAAGATCGATGTAGATATCCTGATGATAGCGGTGGTTGCCTTGATCTGGAAGGGTGTGAACGGGATGTACCTCTTGGAGGTCTTCTTTGAGCTTAGGATCCAGCCTCTTCAGGCCAGAGTTCATCCAATGTGGAAATACGAAGGGCCGTATGATCCGACGCGAGTCGACCCTGAGGAGATCGGGGAAGAGGCGCTCGAGAATAAACTCAAGGCCATTACCCAAGTGAGAGATAATGCTAGGGGCTCCAGGAAGGTGCCTCCTTTCTCGACGGATCATCAGCCGAATGAGGTGAGTCACCGAGCATCTATAACGAGTGAATTTCTTTGTTGTTTCAACTCCCATTTGTGATTTTGCTTCCTTCATTCGGTAGGGTTTTACATGGCTGGTCAGTTCCATATCGGCGGTTGACCGCTCGCCCATTGACATGGAAAGTGACACTAAAAACCAAGACACCGAGCACCCGGAGGGCTCGGAGGTGACGAATAAAATGAAGGCGATGATGAGGAGATGAAGGAGAGCGAGGAGGGGCGTGGATACGAGGAAGTATCTTCTTCGTCTGATGAAGTTCAGGTCAAGACCCATTCCAAGGCGTGCCAGGACCTTGGATTCTGCGCACACGCCCCAAAGACTCTGTTGACGGTGAAGCCAAGTGCATCAGCAATGCCGACTCGCAGCTCCAAACAGGGTCATAGCGAGCCCGAGGCGCTGCTAGAGCAGACCGCGAAGCAACGCAAGATCTCAAGCTCCAAGCCTCGTAAGGCCATTCTGCCGCGCATAAAGGTCGACGTGCCCGTTGCTTTGGCGTAAGTACCTTTACCGAGTGGTTCGTATGAGGTTGAGCAATATCTTCCGGGTGATGATCGGGTTTTGTTGTTTCTGTTTTAGGCCTAATACTTTGACCGCTTCACTGGATCCCAAGGCCTCTCATAAAGCAAAGCTGGCGTTGATATCGCTTCATGTAAAGGTAAGCCTTGAGCTTTTCGACAATTCATTCGAAATTCGGGCTTTGGGTATTTGAGTGGCCTTTTGACTGTATTCGGGGAAGGTTCAACCTTAGGCAAAACAGGTTCGCTACCAAGATGGTTTTGTTCTTGCAAACATGGCTTAGGCGAAAGCTGGTTCGCAACTAAGCCCCCGAGTGAGGAGATTGTTCGCACTCGAGGCAAGTTTTACCTTAGGCGAAAACTGGTTCGGAGTTAAGGATTTTCCACCTACTAGGGGTGTGTTTCACCGGAGTGAAGTGTCTGCGGGTAGTTGAAGAAAGTAAGCACTTTATTCTTCTAATCATTCAGATCCATTATAGGAATGAAAAAGGAAAGTTATATGTGTAGAACTTGTGGAGCAGGTCCGCTTTCCAGGTTCCGGGTTCCTCCACGTTGTTATCGATGTTGTACAGTCGACAAGCTCCACTGTGCAGGACTTGGGAGATGGAGAATGGCCCTTGCCACGGGGATGCCAACTTGTGGCATTTCTGTTGGTCCATTCCGAGGACCAGATCCCCCTCTTGAAACGCTCGGCCCCTGACTTGTTTGTCATGGTAGCGTCGAAGGTCTTGCTGGTACATCGTGGACCAATTGAGGGCTAGCTCCCTCTGTTCCTCCAAAAGATCCAAATTATCTTGGCGTGCGGCTTTAGCTTCAGCTTCGTTGTACTCCTCCACTAGGGGAGAGTTGTGATGTAAGTCACCTGGCAGAATGGCTTCCGACCCATACACCAAGAAGAATGGAGTACGTCTGGTTGAACAATTCAGAGTCGTTCGCATACCCCACAGGATGGATGGTCATTCTTTGACACAAGTGCCATCGACATATTGAGGTCCCTCATCAGCCGGGGCTGCAGTCCTTGAAGTATCATACCATTCGCCTATTCCACCTGCCCATTCGATTGCGGGTGCGTCACGGAGGCGCAGTTAACTTGGGTGCCCTAGGAGTGGAAGAACTTGCAGAACTCTTCCAAGTCAAACTTGGTTCTGTTGTCGGTAATGATGTCGTGAGGGACTCTGAATCTGAAGATAATCTGCTGAGTGAAGCTGATGGGAGTCACCGCATCCAAGTTTTTGATGGGTTTAGCTTCGACCCACTTGGTGAACTTATCCACCGCAACTAGTAGGTGGGTGAATCCGCTTGACCCGATACGCAAAGGGACGACCATGTAGAGGACCCATACGGCGAATGGCCAAGTGAGCGGAATCATTTTCAGTGCGGATGCTGGCTTGTGTGACTGATTCTTGTAAAATTGGAACCCGACACACAGGTCCACCAAGTCCCTTGCTGCCTCATTGGCTCGAGGTTAACAAAAACCTGCTCGAAAGGCCATGGCCACCAAGGTCCGAGAGGACGCATGGTGTCCGCAGGTTCCCGAGTGAATCTCGTGCAGGATTTGTAGTCCTTCCTTCGGAGAAATGCACTTTTGGCCAACTCCTGTTACTCTCTTCTTGTACTGTTTGTCCCCGAGTACTTTGAAAGCCTTAGACCGCTGAACGATTTGGCAGGCTTCCTCTTCGTTCTCAGGAAGCTCTTGCCGGAGCAATTAAGCTAGATAAGGTTGTGTCCATTCGGGCATGATGACCAGCATCTCATGGAAGAGGTCAACCACGCTTGGGACCTTGATCAAAGTCAGATTAGATGGACAGATTACTTGTTCGGGCTCTTCAGTGAAGGGATCCTCCTTGACCGAGGGGGCGTGTAAGTGATCAAGGAACACACCCGTCGGAACGATCTACCGAGTGGACACAATCTTCGCCAAGTCATCGGCCGCTTGGTTCTTGGCTCATGGGACGTGGTGTAGTTCCAACCCTTCGATGTTTTTCACGAGCTTTCTGACCGCGTTGCAGTAGATTGTCATTGTTGGCTTCCGATGTCCCATTTCTTCATTACTTGGTTGACAACGAAATCCAAGTCGCCATAAACCATCAATCGGCGGATGCCGAGTGAGATGTCCATGCGAAGCCCGTATAGGAGGGCCTCATACTCGGCCTCATTGTTGGATGAATCGAAGTGGATTTGGAGCACATAGCTCAGTCAATCTCCCCTGGGGGAAATGAGGACCACTCCAGCCCCTGAGACATGTAGCATTTTGGAACCATCGAAGAACATGGTCCAATGCTCGGGGACGACTGGAGCCAGCTGCTCTTGCTCTACCACTCGGCTAGAAAGTCTCCAAGGGCCTGAGACTTGATTGCTTTCTTGGCCTCAAACTTGATCTCTAGTGGAAGGAGCTCAATCGCCCATTTGGCCACTCGGCTAGTTGCATCCTGATTGTGTAGAATTTCCGCCAGGGGAGCGTCACTGATGACAGTGACCGAGTGATCTTGAAAATAGTGGACCACCTTCTCCTAAGTCAGGTAGATCCCATAAACTAGCTTCTGGTAGTGTGGATACCTTTGTTTTGAAGGGGTCAGCACTTTGTAAATGTAGTAGATGGGCCTTTGTACCTTGTATGCTTTGCCCTCTTCTTCACGCTCTACGGTGAGTATGGTGCTAGCCAATTGGCTAGTGGCAGCGATGTACAAGAGCAAGGGCTCCCGGCTGCTCGGAGCAGTTAACACCGACTTGGTGGAAAACATAGCTTCAAGTTGGTCGAATGTGACCTATGCTTCATCGGTCGACTCGAATCTGTCGTATTTCTTCATCAATTGGTAAAGATCTAGTGCCTTCTCACCGATTCTTGAGATGAAGTGACTCAGGGCTTCAAGGCAGCCGGTAAGCCTCTGCACATCGTGGATGCGCTTCGGCCGTCGCATCGGGACGATGGCTCTGATCTTGTCGGGATTGGCATTGATACCTCGTTGGGAAACAAGGAAACCGAGTAGCTTACCAGCCGGTACACCGAAGGTGCATTTGGACGGACTGAGCTTAATCCCAAAGCGTCGAAGGTTTGCGAAGGTTTCAGCGAGGTCGACCAGGATGTCGGAACTTTTCCTGGACATGACCATGATGTTGTCCATGTATGCTTCGACATTCCGACTGATCTGTTCCTCCAGATATTTTTGAATCATCCGCTGGATGGTGGCTCCAACATTTTTGAGACCGAATGGCATCGTGATGTAACAAAATCACCCGAATGGGGGTGATGAAGGCTGTTTTTATTTCGTCAGGTCCATACATTCAGATCTAGTGGTACCCGGACTACGCATCCAGGAATGACAGACATTTGCATCCGGCAGACGAATCTATGATTTGATCTATGCAGGGCAGAGGGAAGTGGTCCTTTGGGCAGGCCCGATTGAGGTGCTTGAAGTCAATACACGTTCAGAGTGAATTGTTCTTCTTTGGTATCGGGACCACATTTTCCAACCACTCGGAGTGGTAGACCTTGCGGATGAACTCGACAACTAGGAGCCGAGCGATCTCCTTGCCGAGTGCCCTACGCTTCTCCACGGAGGAGCTGTGAAAGTGTTCCTTGACGGGCTTGACCTTCGGGGTCCACTCGGAGGCGATGCTTAGCCAGCTCCCTGGGAACCCCGGGCATGTCAAACAACTTCCATGCGAAGATATCCTAGTTCTCATGGAGGAGCTGGATGATCTCGGCTTCCTATTTCCCTCCGAGTGAGGTGGAAATGTTGGTCGCAGAAGCACTCGGATCGGTGGGGTGGACGTGGATCTGCTTCATCTCACCATCCGACTGAAAGACAGATTTAGTAGCTGGCCACTTTGACTTGAGCAGATCTGCGGTGCCCACTGCCTTCTTGTACCCATCAAGCTCGGCTGCAAGGCCCTGCTTGTTGGTGATCCTAGAGCCTTGCTGGAGGCACTCCCCGGCAATCTTCGGATTGCCAGTCACCGTGATCACGCCTTTCGGCCCTGACATCTTAAGCTTAAGGCACAGGTAACATGGATGGGCCATGAAATGTGCGTAGGCGGGCCTACCCAGGATGGAGTGATAGGCGTTGTGAAAGTCAACCACTTCGAAGGTCAACCTCTCCGTGTGGAAAAATTTCTCACTGCCGAATACGACGCTCAAAGTGATCTGGTTGAGTGATCCGACCTTCTTCCCGGGGATGACCCCGTGAAATTGCATGTTACTCTTGCTCAGCTGAGACAATGAGATGTCCATGGCTTTGAGAGTGTCCACATAGAAGATGTTGAGGATGCTACCACCGTCCATGAGGACTTTCCGCACTCGGAACCCATTGACCACGGGATCGACCACCAACGCCTGCCTCCTCGGGGTGGCTATGTTGGCCGAGTGATCCGACAGGTCGAATGCGACGGGCGTCTTTGCCCAGTCGAGGTACTTTGTGACAGTCGAAGCTACCATGTTCACCTCCTGATTGATAACCTTCAATCGACTCTTGCTCTCGACGCCAATGAAGATCGTGAGGGTCGCCTCAATGTTCGGATACCCGGAGGCGACTGCTGGGTCGCCCTCATCTTCTTTGTCCCCGAAGGGTTCTCCACCCATCTCCTTCTGAAGCAGACGGCAGTCATGAGCCGTGTGCTTGGCGGGGATGGTCTCCCGTTCCTCATCCTTGCGAGAATGAATTGGACATGGCTGATCTAAAATGATGCTCTTGGACTCAAACTTCTTTTTGCCAGTCTAGTCCTTCTTCTTTTTCTTAGATTTATTCTGGCTCTGCCCTGGGACAACAGCTACTTTGGCTTGCCCGATGGGTCGCCTTTTCGCTTCTGCTTCTTCCCAGCGTTGCCCGACTAAGGGGTTTCGCTGGCTCGGCCTTTGTCGCTGCAGAGGCGGTCTTCCTCTTCACAATTCGTGTATGGATTGCTGATTTTCCATGGCCTGATTGAGGAACACGTCCCCCGATCGGCCAAACTTGAGACTCAGCTCCCAATACGGAGTGCCCACTTTGAAGGCTCACACGGCCTGGTGCTCAGTGACATTCTCAACGGTGTTGTGCAGAGTGGTCCACCGCTAGATGTACCCCTAAGAGTCTCGTTGCTCTTCTGGACACAATGTTGTAGCTCCGTCAGGCTGCCTCACCGCTTGTATGTGCCCTCGAAGGTCTTGACGAACACTGGGGCGAGATCGCCCCAGCTGTGGATGCTGCTCGAGGGCATCTGATTGAGGCACGCCCTCGTGGACCCATCCAACATGAGGGGCATATGCTTCATAGCGACGTAATCGTCGTCACCGCCGATCTCGATGTCCACTCGGTAATCTTCTAGCGAGGTCTCTGGCTTTGACTCGCCATTGAACTTTTTGATCCCCGTGGCCAACCGATAGTTGGAGGGGATTTCTGCCACTCGGATGTGTCAGCCGAAGCACTCGAGGCCGGACACTCCTCGGCCAGCTCGCGATCGATGAACCACGTGTTGCGTGATTATAGACCGAGCGTTGAACTCGGGGCCCGATAGTCGTCGCCCTCATTACCCCAACGCCGATTGGGGCTTGGCTTGCTGTCATGAGGACGGAAACTGAATGAGCCACTCCCCTGGGGAGGTGACCAGCTTCATTCTCGGTGACCTTGCCTCCAGTCTCCATGCGGGCCTCTTGGAAGAGGAGCAGACCTTTGGCGTCGTCTTTGCACGTGCGGGCTATGAGCCGACTGCATGATGTCCGCCTGGACGGACTTGTTGTGAATGCGATGTCGTGACTGCGACACTACGGAATTCTGCTACATGGTAGTCTTCAACAAAGCCTGGATCTGCTAAATTCCTTCCCCGGTCGTGCTGTGAATCGGCTGAATTGAATCAGCGATCCGAGTGGCTGCGTCCAGATTCAGCAGAGCTGTCCTCATCACCTCTATGTGACACTGGCGGTCATTCGGAAACAACTGCTTGCGACTACGGCTAGAGCTCGGCTGGTCCCTCGCGGCCTGAGCATCGAGCGACTGCTAGAGTCGCTCGAGTAGCTCGCACTTGTCCAGATTGGCCAGACGCGCGTTCTCCAGCGCGATCTCGTGCGGGGTGTTCCCGGCGATGGGGGCGCGGAGAGCTTGATTGATCCTCTACCGAAGTTCCTCCCGATGCTGCTCGTTGAGAGGCTGCGAAACGTGGTGGCTGCCGTCACTGTGGCAACACTCTCCACCGTCACGCATGGGAGAATTCACCGCGGTGAAACCTGTGTTACCTCCCCTGTTGGTGTCAGCCATCAAGATCTCGGCGGCAACCTTGCTGCTTTCGCAGTCGGAGTCGCCGAGTGACTCTTCGCTTGATGACGGGAAGAGGCTAACGGTGGGATCATCGGAGCTAAGCATGGCCACCTCCCCAGAAATGGCCTGATTGGGGCGTGCTTGATCCACTGCTGCATCCGCGAGCGCCCGAAGTGCTTGCGGCGAACAACAGCGGGGCGCGGGGATGGCGTGTGATACGACACCGACGGCTGCCGGATCAGACTTCGTGCGCGACTGCGCTAATATGTGACGTATCTCGTGAAGGGAGGGCGTCGGTGGACAATGGCGCATCCTGCAGCCACGCCGAGTCGTCGATGATGAATCTGAGGGAACCGAAGAGGATCTCTCCGCCGAGTGTCATCATGTTGACAAAAAATGCGATAAACCTCCAACTGTGCTGGATATGCTAGACGCGTAGCCCCACGGTGGGTGCCAACTGTCGTGGGAATGACCCTGACAATAGTACCTAGGTGTACGAACAAAGGGGCAAAGTCTAACTAGGCGCAGCGGATACACTCCGATGTACGAGTTCAGGCCCCACTCGGAAGTGGTAAAAGCCCTACGTCTTGGGCCCTGAGGCTGGTGTTTGGTTATGGGGTATGAAAGAATACAAGGTGCTGAACCCTTGAGGTGGATCCCGGGAGTGGCTTATATTGTACATGCCACGACCGAACGAGCTTCATTACGAGGTGAGTTAATGCTAATAAATAGGGAACTTACTAGAAACGGCAGCTATAACTCCTCGCATTACTGGTAACGTGGGTCTTCACTGCACTTCATGTGATGGATTAAGTCCTTAGCCGTTGCAGCCTCTTCAGTGCCTTCACCTTGTTGCAGTCTGAGTGCCAGGATGCATTCGACTGATACAAGGTGATACAAGTGACTTCAGGCAGGCCGAGTGACAGTATGCCATACATAATGATGTCGATATTACACGGGTGACTTTAAGGACACTGATGTCCGTAAGGGGTCCTAGGAGGGCCTAGGGAAGCAGGTCCATAGGCCTACCCCTAATGTACAACCCCATCAGCCATCGTCATCACCAACGCTTCCTCCTTCGTGGGAGGACCAATATTCATCAAAATATTCACCAACACCTTCTCATCTCCAAACCCGAGTTTATCTCCTGCATTCAATCTTTTCCTCAAAACTTCATATTGGTACATGTGGATTACTAGTAGTGTTGATTACATCTCGTAGTTGATGCTTATTGGATTACTTGGTGGAAGATGTTATTTTCAGATCCTTAATTACTATTATTATACCTTTTATCTTGAACATGTCGATGAGGTGTGAGTAGTTACTATTGTTACCGAGTACATGGGAGAAGTCTTGTTATAAGTAATCAGGTGAAGTTAGTATTCATTCGATATTTTCATGATGTGTATGTTGTTGCTTCTCTTAGTGGTGTCGTGTGAACGCTGACTACACGACAATTCACCATGTTATGGGCCTAAGGAAAGACATTGTTGAGTAACAAGTATATGATGATTTACGAGAGTGACACAAGCTTAAATTCCCGTTTTTGCGTTGCTTCGTAAGGGGCTGATTAGGATTCATATGTTTCATGACATGGTTAGATTTATCTTTATTTTTATTTCGTAGTTGCGGATGCCTGCGAGAGAGGGTAATCATAAGTGGGTTGCTTTTTCAAGTAAGAACAACACCTTATAATCTATCTACCCAGATATCAAATTATCAAAGTAACAAACGCGAATCAACTCAACATGATGAACATGACTAAATAGTAATTCCCATGTGTCCTTGGGAGCGTTTGCTTTATATAAGAGTACTCTCAGGCATGTCCTTCGCTATAAAAAGTATTTGGCTACCTTGCTGCACACTTGCTAGTATTGTTACTTGTTACTTTTTACGAATTATCTTGCTACAAAACTATCTATCAATGTTACTTATAGCACTTGCAAAGAATACCTTACTGAAAGCTCCTTATGATTTTCTTCTGTTCCTGTTGGGTTTGACACTCTTACTTAAAGAAAGGACAATGATTGATCCGCTATCCTTGTGGCTCATCAAGAATCTTTTCTGGCACCATTGCCGGGGAGTGAAGCTCCTCTAGTAAGTGGAAATTGGGAAGGAAACATTTCTGATACATGCTGAATTTTAATGTTGCTTGTTACTATGGACGACCACCCTTTGAGTGGCCTGTTCGGGTCATCTTTGCAATGAACGGAAGTTGAAAAGTTGTTCCTCAACCTACTAAATCTACTAAAAATATTTACTATGAGATTCCTTTTTGTATGCTAGAGAAACTAATAGCTAATCCTTATGATGGTACAACTCATCGTGATTACCACACTACAGGAATCTAAGACTTGGCCGTCTGCCATGGCTGACGGCAAAGGGGGAACCCCGGACGGCAAACTAGACAACAAAAAAATATTCGGGGAAGAGGTTATTTGCCGTCTGCTTTTGGAAGGCGGACAACAAAGAATCTTTGCCATGGGGGAGGGAGGGGGACAGACGACAAATAAAATGGAACGACTGATCCGCAAACGCTCCCGTTAAGTGCTAATGGCAGGCTGCTGGGCCCACCTTTTCTTTGCCGTCTGCCCTCCCCCTTTGCCGTCAACCATGTTTGAGGCCGACGACAAAGGGGGGCACCCAACCCCTCTCTCCCTCCACATTTGCCGTCAGCCCCTCCCACCTTTGCCGTTAGCCCCTCCCCCCTTTGTCGTCAGCCGTGTTTGAGGCCGACGGCAAAGGGGGCACTCCCAACGTGTTTCATCTAGGCTGTGGAGCCTTTGCCGTCTGCCGCAAGGCCTTTGCCGTCGGTGGGCGGACGACAAAGGCTCAAAACAGCCCTTGTTTATTTTATTTTCTATTATATCCAGCAATTTTCACAATAATCAGGAGATATATATATATATTTGACAGAAATAATTTTGTTTCCGTACTCATAACCATATTAAAATAACTTTCATCCATAATACATACATATTATCCAAGTTGCATCCGTACCAAACCATATATTACACCAGTTTCATCCATGCATACAAAGTTTCATTTATATCCATATACTACAATAGTTTCAATCCAAGCTTCCGTGAAGCCATGGTAGAAGAAACCATATTCAAGCATTCCATCAATATAATCCAAGCTTCCCGTGAAGTGAATGTAATCTGCAAAATGGCAAATAAGAAAGTTAGAAGAAGAAGACTAGATGAAGAAGAGAAGTATAGGTTATTTCGGAGAGAACTTAGATAAGTATAGTCCTTTTAATAGCTAAGTTAGGTGGAATAGGTCATCTTGGAGCTACATAGACTTATTATGTCATTTAGGAGAGAACTTAGCTAAGTATAGGTCATTCTAGAGCTAACTTGGATAAAATATGTCATTTTGTAGCCAATTATGATTATTAAGCCATTTTGAGCTTATTATGTCATTTTTAGCTAAATTAGTCATTTTAATGAGCTAACCAAGGTTCTTATGATGTTTTTACCTAACTAAGCTAATTATGTCATTTTGGAGGATAATTAGCTAAGTATGTCTTTGTTGGGGAAAATAAGCTACGTAGAAGAAGAAAGAGAAGAAGCAAGAAGAGAAGAAGCAGGAGAAGAAAAAGGAGAAGAAGGAGAAGGAGAAGGAAGAGGATAAGAAGAAGAAAAGAAGAAGGAGAAGAAGAAGGAGAAGAAGGAGGAGAAGAAGGATAAGAAGGAGGAGAAGAAGGAGAAGGAGCTTCTCTCCTCCTTCTTCTCCTTCTTCTTCCTCCTTCTCCTTCTTCTTCTCTTCTTCTTCTTCCTTCTTTTCATTTTCCTCTTTCTTCTCCTCTTGTCCTCTTCTTCGGGCTAAATTAGCTAATTATGCCTTTTTGGAGCTAATTATGTCATTTTGGAGGATAACTAGCTAAGTATAGGTCATTTTTTATTAAATAGGCCATTTTGGAGCTAACTAAGCTAATTATGTCATTTAGGTGGAAGCCAAGCTAAGTATAGGCCATTCTAGAGCTAACTTGGGTAAACTATGTCATTTTGGAGCCAACTACGATTATTAAGGCATTTCAGAGCTAAATTGGCTAATTATGTCATTTAGGTCGAAGCCAAGCTAAGTATATAATATTCATGAGCTAACTAAGGTTCTTGTGCCATTTTGAGCTTATTATTTCATTTTGGAGCTAAATTAGTCATTTTAATGAGCTAACCAAGGTTCTTATGATGTTTTCACCTAACTAAGCTAATTATTTCATTTTGTAGGATAATCAGCTAAGTATGTCTTTGTTGGGTGAGTCTAAGCTACGTAGAACAAGAAAGAGAAGAAGCAAGAAGAGAAGAAGAAGGAGAAGTAAAAGAAGAAGAAGGAGGAGGAGGAGGAGGAGAAGGAGAAGGAGAAGGAGAAGGAAGAGGAGAAGAAGAAGAAAAGTAGAAGGACAAGGAGAAGGAGAAGCAGGAGGAGAAGAAGGAGAAGGAGCTTCTCTTCTCCTTCTTCTCCTTCTTCTTCCTCCTTCTCCTTCTCCTTCTTCTTCTCTTCTTCTTCTCTTCTTCTTCTTCCTTATTTTCATTTTCCTCTATCTTCTCCTTTTGTGCTCTTCTTCAAGCTAAATTAGCTAATTATGCCTTTTTGGAGCTAATTATGTCATTTTGGAGGATAATTAGGTAAGTATAGGTCATTTTTTTATTAAATAGGCCATTTTCGAGCTAACTAAGCTAATTATGTCATTTAGGTGGAAGCCAAGCTAAGTATAGGCCATTATAGAGCTAACTTGGGTAAAATATGTCATTTTGGAGCCAACTATGATTATTAAGGCATTTTCAAGCTAAATTGGCTAATTATGTCATTTAGGTGGAAGACAAGCTAAGTATATAATATTCATGAGCTAACCAAGGTTCTTATACCATTTTGAGCTTATGATTTCATTTTGGAGCTAAATTAGTCATTTTAATGAGCTAACCAAGGTTCTTATGATGTTTTTACCTAACTAAGCTAATTATGTCATTTTGTAGGATAATTAGCTAAGTATGTTTTTGTTGGATTAGTCTAAGCTATGTAGAAGAAGAAAGAGAAGAAGCAAGAAGAGAAGAATGAGAAGAAAAAGAAGAAGAAGGAGGAGGAGGAGGAGAAGGAGGAGAAGGAGAAGGGGAAGGAGACCATTATGGAGCTAACTTGGGTTAAATATGTCATTTTGGAGCTAAGTATGCTTAATAAACCATATTGGACCATTATGCGGTTGTTAAGCAAAACGCTAGAAATAACGTACCATTATCGTCATCACGGCTGTGAAGCACGGTGACTCTGGCTTGTTTCACCTAGAGAAGGATGCCCTGGAGAAGGCTTCATTGTAGAAGGGTCGTGCGATGCGCTTCGGGAGATATTCTGCACCAAACATCATTTGCAACGTGTCATTAGCATGATGACACTCTTAAGATCACTGCATTGAAATGAAACTCACCGTCCCCGCCATGTTAATGACTGGCATCGCTGGAGGGACTTGGCCGGTCTTCTCGCACATAGACTGTACATTTGGTTTCAACAAGTCAAATTTTTTAGTTATTAATGAAAGGAACATTAAAATGCAAGATCTGAAATAATATGAAGAAGAAACTTACCACGAAGAGCTCGTATATGGCCTTGTTAGACGCATCATTCTGTGCCCTCTCCGCCTCCACCAATGCAGTCGTCCTCTCATCCAGCTCCTTCATCTCCTTATCCTTCTCCGCCAAAACCGCCCGCATTGCCTCTCTCTCTTTCAGAATAGCAGCCTGCAACACAACTCATTGTTAGCATTGTAATCATATTGGTTCCCACGCACAACATAATGCGGAAAGATAGTTGAGTCCATTAAACTAACCTCGATGGCGAGCTCGAGTGGCCGTGGCCGAGGTGTTATCTCAAGACAGGAGCTCATTTGGCGTGCCTTTATCTTCCGGAGAATGCTAGGACAACGTATAAGGCCATCTCCAATGGCGATCGAGCCATGGGGCCTCCCGTTGCTAGCTATCATCACCAGCTCTAGATCAATAGGCCCCTCGCTCGGGTTAAAGTCCGCCCCTTTCCTCGCCTTCCCGTGATCTCTGTACTTCACGAGCTCGTGGTGGGAGGAGATGTTGGTGAAGTTTTCTGGATGCTCGAGGTCAGACTCAGAGAATGCCTTGACCTTCTTGTACGAGGCAGTATGGGTCATCGCATACAGGTTGTACATCTATGGCACCTCCGTCTTATTGTAACGCACCTAAAAGAGAGAGAGAGAGAGGAAAATTGTATTAGTAAAGGGCTCAAGATAGCATTAAGAATGAATTGCATGAGGCATGAAGCAAACCACATACCCAGTTCTTGCCAAATTGGATTAAGTTGACGCTCCCTTGATGGTGTGGCACACCAACCATTTTTCCACGCCTCTCCTTGGCGTTGTTGTGGCTGGCCTCCCACGTTTCGGAGCACCACTGATCCACCAAGCCATCCCAACAATCCATCTTATCCACACACCATCTCTCGTGCACCTAAGTTAATAAAGAGAAATTTGAGCGCGTAAGAACCAAATCAAGGAAACTAACTACAAAGCCTTAATAATATGTAATTACCTTCATGTAATGCTCCTTCTCCATCTTAGAATCGAGGCACTTTGCCTTGTCCTTCCTAATACTCCGCGAGGCATAGTAGTCTCGAACAGCCTGCACCGGAGCCTCGTGCCGAAAGTTTTGAAGTAGGCGGCGACATTCGGTTTCGATAACCTTTGCAGCGTCCTCCTCATATCCCTCCTCACACCTATAGTAGGTCTGCAAACGAGACAACACCGATTAGTATAATAACTAGCTATGGTTGATTTATAATTGTGTAAAGGAGAAATTACGCAGAACTGTCGGATCACCATGTCGGCCCTCGTGTGGCACAAAACACCGTCGATGTCCATCTCCGGCGGGGCTGGGGCACCCAAGTAGTGCTCCCAGGTCATTTCTACCGCTCGCTTCCGACCGGGCAACATAACAAACCTCGGAAAGTTTTGACGGCAAAGCACACCAAGGATGTTGTTGGGCTTGCGGACACCCTTGGCAACAATCCAACCCCTGCAGTATGACAAATTAAAGCCAAAACATTAGATATTTGAGAAAACGTGAAGGCAAAAGGTTAAATAAGAGTAGATTAACTTACTTGTCCCCATTTGGCTTAATCGACCACCTCTGCTCGCGGGTCGCCGGCACGAGCGGGAGCCCCGAACTACCACGCTGGTAGACGGTAGCCCCTCACCCAGCTCCTCGTCGCTATCAGCATGGCCACTTGGCTCAGGCTGACCCAGATCAGCCCAGGTATCCCACTGGGTCTCTGGGGACGTATCCTCATCCCTGCTTTGCTCCAGAGTCGCCTGGAATAAAGCCTTTGGGATACGAGTCTCGTGGGTCGAAGGCTCATCGACCTGAGGCTCGTGAACTGGAGACCATGTAGCCTGCACCTCAGACGAATCCACCTTAGAAGTCATGTGCTCAGGTGAATCAGCTTGGAGTGGCCGCGAGGAAGGCGTGGCAGCCACCGCCCTACCTCTCCCGCGGCCACGTGTACCTTTAGTACAACATAAATACCAACATGAGTAATAAAATGTATATAAATACCAACATGACTACAACATAAATACCAACATGAGTACAACATAAATACCAACATGAGTAATACCTTTAGTACCTCTCGGCTTCGCGGGGGGTCGACCTCCTCTCACGGGGGCTGCGAGAGTCGAAGAAGCCGCCACTCCATGCAGAGTAGAGTGCAACGCTCTCCGAAGAGGCGAGGCAGGAATGGAAGTACCCATCTCACCACCCACCGATGAAGAAGGAGCCGTGGAGTGCTTTCGACCCTTTCCCACCATCTTTCAACACCTGTCATGACAAAGAGTAAATGAAATTAGTACAACATAAATACCAACATGAGTAATAAAATGTATATAATTTAAGTGTATCATCGTCATAAATACCAACATGACTAATAAAAATTGAATACCTAATATGAACTCAAAATTTATATATAGTAATAGTTGAATACCTAACATGAACTAATAACAATCGTGCTCGTCTATATATGCTTCAGGGTCAATAAATGCATCATGATCATCACTATCATCAATAAATGCATCATCATCATCACTATGAGGAAGAACATGTGGAAGGCCACCATTATGTAATCGGTCAAGAAGTGACACGTCATCCCAGCAGTAACCTCTTCTTCTTTCGGCTCTTCCTGTTCGGGCTCAGGGGTTAAGGAAGATTCACTGTCGCTGTCTACTTAAATGTTCTGGGGTGAAGTAGAGCAGTTCTTGAAACATTTCTTGGACATACGTGTTTCTTGGAAGAATTCTCCTTCATATGTGTGTGGGTTAATGTGAGGTTCGTAATCCTCTTCATTGAGGGTAGGTGGTCTAAAATGTGGTGCCACTTCATAAACGACATCCCAACCTTTGAGATTTGGATCAGTTTGGCAGACCCACGGTAGATAGAAAACTTGTGTCGCCTGTTGAGCCGTAATATAGACATCGGGAACATCTAAGTGGGTGTTTTGGTTGATTTCGACTAGTCATGAGTCCTTCTAGTCTCCCTCGGCTCAAACCAATAACATTTGAAGACTACGACGGTCGGTGGGTTTTCACCATAGAATAGAAGTTCATAACTTGCTTCAATTCTTCCATAATACTCGGTGCCTCCTTCACCGATAGCAGAGACAGAACAATTTGTAGTCTTTAGGTCGGGCATAGATAGCTCTTTGCCAAAGGTACGAAAGTGATACCCGTTGATGTTGTATTTGTCAAATGAACGGACCTTATAGTCAAAACCATTAGCGACTTGTCTCAACTCGGCGTCCATAGACTTTGCATCATCCTACAATTTTAATACAACAGAATGGATGTATTAGCCGCAAATTAGACCAAGAAATCAAATGGACCATTAATGGTAATTAATTACCCTTTGTTTGAGCCAAGAGATGAAACTGGGATAATCGCCTCGATGCTTTGCGAGAAGCTCATACTCTTCGACAGAATCCTTTTTGATGACCGCTCCATCCAAGAATTCGGCGACTTATCGACTATATCAAATATCCGGGAATAAGAGTAGTTGAAAGGAATTAGAAGTTGCGGAACAATAATTTACCGAGAACTTACTCGATGTACGGCCGCACTTCTGTTAGGTTGGTGAAGATATACAATGAAATGGTCCGCCATTCTTCGACATCCAACAATTTCCCTTTCGAAGCACCAGATGGTGCGAGCTTCCCATTGAATAGGCTGAGGTTGGATCGACCTTTTTTCTGATCGCCATCAGTGTACCGAGGCTTCGGGTTATGCAAATGATGATTTTTGGCTTCGTACTGTGCTGTCACGAAGTTTGCCGCCTCCTTAGTAATGAATGCCTCGGCCATCGATGCTTCAATTCTACGTTTATATTTACATTTAGCTCGAAGCGTCTTCTGCATCCTCTCAGTTCAGTAGCACCATTGATTTTGAACGCCCCCCAATCTTGCCTCGGTCGGGAGATGCAAAATCAAATGCTGCATTGGATTAAAGAAGCTCGGTGGAATGATCTTTTCTAATTTGCAGATCAACTCCGCCGCCAATTCTTCCATTTCATCTAGCACACTAGGCGATAGTTCTTTCCCACAAAGAGAATGAAAGAAATAGCCTAGCTCTGCCAGTACTAGCCATTCATCCTCAGGGATAAAGCCACGCAACATCACCGGCATTACCCGCTCAATCCATATGTGCCAATGATGACTCTTGAGACCAAATACTTTCAATTTCTCAAGACTCGCTCCCCTCTTTAGATTCGCAGCATACCCATCGGGTAACATCAACCGCATTATCACCCGCAATAGAATTTACCTCATAGCTGGACTTTCAAGATTGAACCATGCCTTTGGCTTCACTATGCTTTGCTTTCCTTTCCGTTGTCGCAAGTTTTGCAACGGTCTATCACATAGAGCCTCCAGGTCGATTCTAGCCTTAAGATTATCTTTTGACTTCCCCTCTATGCCGAACAATGTACCAAAAATGGCCTCCGCAATATTCTTTTCAGTGTGCATCACGTCGATGTTGTGTGGGAAAAGGAGGTCTTTGAAGTAAGGCAGATCCCATAAGCATGACTTGTGAGTCCAGGCGTGTTCTGTATTATACCCTTTGAAGTATCCTGGACGCAAAGGATCAGGCTCGAGAGCGTTTAACTGATCAAGGGTCTGTTGGCGTGTCAAAGCAGCTGGTGCAGTGTTTTTGACAACTCTACCTTTGATGAAATTCTTCTTGTCTTTTCTGAACTTATGGTCAGGATCCAGGAATTGTCTATGCATGTCGAAGCAAGAAAACTTGCGACAAGCCTACAACCAACGGAACTGAAGAGCTTCCTTGCATGTGGTGCACGGGAACCTTCCATGCACACACCAGCCAACGAATAGCGCAAACGCCGGATAATCCTGCGTCGAGTACATGTACCACACATGCATTTTTAAATTTGTTTTGGTAGCGGCGTCGTAGGTCTTGATCCTATTATCCCAGGCTTCTTGCAACTCATCCTTAAGCGGCTGCATGTACACATTCATATTCTTCCCCGAATAGTTGGGCCCTGGAATTATTAATGTCAGGAAAATGTTCTTTCTTTTCATAATCTCTCCGGGTGGGAAATTGAGTGGAATGAAAAATACAGGCCAACAACTGTATTGTGCTGCTGTCATACCAAACACATTGAACCCATCCGTGCTGATGGCAACTCTGGGATGCCTTGGATCTTCCGATTTATCCTTATGTAATGCATCGAAGTGCCTCCACGCAAAACCATCTGAAGTATGTACCGGCATCTTGTTCCCATCCGCATCTAGTTCGGTTCTTTTGCCCAATCTGTGCCATGTCATATGTCTGGCCGTCTCTTTGACCATGAAAAGACGTTGAAGTCTTGGGACGATTCGCAGATACCGAAGAACACTAATGGGGATTTTGGTCTGATTCTTCTCACCCATACCATTGTCTACCACAATATACCTGGAAGAATTGCAAATGGGGCAATAGTTCAAGGCCGCATACTCAAGCCTAAATAAGGCACATCCATTCTCACACTCATGTATCTTCTCATAGGGCATCTTAAGTACATGGAGGATTTTCTGACTAGTACGGGTTTGCACGCAGTACATGGCCTTTGGGTGGAAAGCGTCCAAATATCATCATCATCGCGTCATAGCATTCTGTGCCTAGGTTGAATTGTGCCTTCAGAGCCATTACTTGTGTGATGGCATCCAGCTGACAAAGCTCATTCTGCTCGTGGAGAGGGCGTTTTGAAGACTCCAACATTTGATAGAAGGCCTTTGCAGATTCCTCCATCTCATCGTCCGAATCCCGAGCATCATCAAAGTCTTGCACCATGTCTTCGATCCCGGTACCATGCTCGTCGGTGCGACGAAGAATCACCTCAACTCTGGCACGTTGGTGAGACTCACCATGAGAAGTCCACACCATATAATTAGGCGTAAAACCCCACTTCTACAGGTGTTTACCCATTTCAAACTCTGTCTGATTTTTCCAGTTGACGCAGTTGGGACAGGGGCACCATGTTTTTTGCTGGCCATTTGCAAATGCGGCTCTAACAAACCTCCTGGTTTTTGTTAACCATTCATTGGTCATGTCTTTCTGACTAGGGTGACCAGTGTACATCCAAGCACGATCACTCATGTTGCCTAGCTACCTATGGGCGCACAAGAAATCAATATATAATTCATCATCTATATTGATCCGCTAAACAAGTTTGTCAGTTTTATTACGTCCATGCAACCTACACACTAATAGGTAAAGATAGGTCCTAATACCACCCGAGTATGTGTAGATTGGGTTCGTTTTCCCATGCTCTGCTCCAGATGTGACACAGAATTTCAGCAGCACCTCCCCACTGTTCTCCTGATACACGTCTCGGCAATAAGCAAAGAGGATATGTACCCGGAGAACAACAGGGAGGCACTGACAAAATTCCGCATCGGATCCAGAGCACAGCAAACGGGAAAACAAACCCAATCTACACATACTCGGTCTGTCCATGGATAACGTTGGACAATTCGAAAGGATGGCCGTTATAAATATGCAAAGACATGCATAATTATAGATGTCGCCCTTGTGAACAGGAGACACATACTGGTCACGCGTACTCATGATTGAAGAAACCTATAGCTAGCAAGTTTCATTGGCACGAAGACCGAAATAGAGCAAATTAAGGGGGTAGGAGGAGAAGTCATTTGTGCTCACCAACAAATGCAGGGGCAAAGCTCGTCCAACGCACGTGGAGGTCGTCGAATAACTGCACATTGAAATTCACCCGATCAACACAAATATGATGTTTTTATAATTAACATAATCGGAAAATATGTCGAGGGTCGGTGGTGTCGGGTGTCGGTGGTGTCGGGTGTCGGGGATTAGTGGCGTCGGGTGTCGGTGGTCAGTGTCATCGGGGGTCGAGGGTCAGTGGCGTCCGGGGTCGGGGGTCAGTGTCGTCGGGCGTCGAGGATCAGTGGCATCGATGGTCAGGGGTCTTTTCGGTCAACAAGAGGCCAAAGAGGTGTCGGGGGTCGGGGGTTGAGGGTCAGTGGCGTCGGGGGTCGGGGGTAGGGGGTCGGGGTTCGGGGGTCGAGGTTTAGTGGCGTCGGGAGTCGAGGGTCAGTGGCGTCGGGGGTCGGGGGTCGGGGGTCAGTGGCGTCAGGCGTCGGGGGTCGGGGGTCGGGTGTCAGTGGCGTCGGGGGTCGGGGTCGAGGGTCGGGGTTTGAGGGTAAAATCCCTTCCTCCCTACGCAATGCTTCATTCCTATGCATAATATATTTATCATATAATAACAATCTTACATATTAGGTTCTTTTGGAAACCTTCGAGATAACATGTTCTTTCAGAAAAGTAGAGTCGTAAGCAACTTGAATTAATGATTTAGGGTTCTTTTGAAAACCTTCAATATTAGGTTAGCTTAATCAGATTCATGAGCGGTTAAAAACTTCCCTAGAGTTGCTTACAATTTTGCTTTCTTTTGGTAAGAAGTTCCCTAGAGTTTCTTACAATGATCTAGCTCGAGCTACAGGGAATTGGGAGAAAAGAACATGCACTATTATTGAAATTATAAAACAGTGTACATTAGCATTTTACATTACCGGAGAGGAGGGCAGTGGGAGGAGGGGAGGGCGAGCTCCGGCCATGGGCGACGGGGAGGAGGGGCGTGGGGAGGAGGTGCGCGGGGAGGAGGGGAGGGCGAGCTCCGGCCGTGGGCGGCGGTGGTGGGCTGGAGCGGCTCCGGTGGTGGTGGCGGTGGAGCTGGGGTGGGTAGGGCACGGGGAGGAGGGGTGCGGGAAGGAGGGCGGGGAGGAGGGGCGCGGGGAGCTCCGGCCGTAGGCGACGGTGGTGGGCCAGAGCGGCTCAAGTGGTGGTGGCGGCGGCGCTGGAGTGGGCATGGGGCGTGCGTGAGTGAGGCAGGAGATCGAGGGGAGCGGGGGTGGAGTGTGCCGTTAGGGGAGCGGGGTGGGGGCTAGGCGCCGTTAGGGGGAGCATCCCTTTGCCGTCTGCAAAGGCTGGGAGGCAGACGGCAAAGGGGTAGGTGGGGTGGGGCGGGCTTCGGCCGTTAGGGTGGCGCCCCTTTGCCGTCTGCGTGCTCTTTGCCGTCCGCCCGTGGGGCCTTTGCCATGCGTCAGCAGACGGCAAAGAGGTGGCCGACAACAAATAAAACCTTTGCCATCAGCATCCTCTTTGTCGTCTGCTTTGTACCAGCTGACGGCAAAGAGGATCTTTGCCATGCGTCAGCAGATGGCAAAGGCAAGGCAGACGGCAAATTTCTCAATTCCAGTAGTGCCACTTGATATATGTCAATGAGGTTTGTGGATTATTTAAGATTGCAAGTTTATCTATAGACAAAGTTAAGAAGAATTTATTCCCTTTATCTTTGAAGGTAAAAGCATTGATGTGGTACATGTTTTTGGATGATATTGGGTCATGGGGCTGGAATCGCTTGAAGCTGGAATTTCATCAGAAGTTTTATCCTATGCATCTAGTTCATCATGATCGGAATTTTAATTATAAATGCTGGCCTCATGAAGTAGAAAGCATCACTCAAGAATGGGGGAGGCTTATATATATATGATGCATACCTGCCACAATCATGATCTCTAGAGGGAGATGATTATACAAAAAATTTATGCTCGGATTTCTCATGATGATCAAGTGCAACTTGATTCTTGTTCTACTAGTTCTTATATGAAAAAAGACTATTGAATTCAAATGGCATCATCTGGAAATAATTAAGCTCTACTCTGAACATTGGTAAATTGACAATGGTAAAGATCTAGGTATAAAGCTTAAGTTTGACTGTGTTATTTTTTTTTATAGAAATCGATGTTTTTCATAAGTTTAGCAATAAATACGGGTTTGGCTGTGAGATAGCAACTACTTTCTATGACTCATCTTCTACTCATGTTTATATCCATAACGATAAGCGGCTTAAATAGTCCACCTACTGAAAAATTATTAGAGGAACCCATTAAAGTTAAGGAGGTAGTAATTGCTTATCATGTTGATCGAGTTGTGCCTACTGCTTATATTGAGAAACCGTCTTTTCCTATTAGGACTAGGGAACATGATAAACTACAACCGTGGTTAATAAAAGTTATGTTATAACACCCAAACTCTCTAAACAAATAAACGTGGAGCCTAATATTGCTCTAGTTAAAGATCTCCTGGTTGATAATATTGATGGTCGTGCAATTTACTTCTGTGTTGAAGTTGCTAGAATTGCAAACCCTGTTAGAAACGAGCAGGAGAAGCTAGATAAAAATAAACCAATTGTTGGAATGCCTGTTGTTTCTGTTAAGATTGGAGATCATTTCTATCATGGTTTATGTGACATGGGTGCTGGTATTAGCGCTATACCTTTGTCCTTATATAAAGAGATTATGAATGATATAACAACCTTTGAGATTGAAGATATTGATGTCAGTATTAAACCGGCAAACCGATATACTATATCACCACTTGGGATTGTTAGAGATGTTGAAGTCTTGTGTGGAAAAGTCAAATACCCCACTAACTTCCTAGTACTTGGTTCTGAATGACATAACTTTTGTCCTATTATATTTGGTAGACCTTTCTTGAATACTATTAATGCTGAAATTAATTGTGTCATGGAGAAAGTTAAAGTAAGCTTTGGCAATGAGTCTCATGAATTTAATTTCTCTAAATTTGGTAGACAACCACATGAGGAAGATTTATCTAGTAAATATGAAATAATTTCCCTTGCTACGATTGTGGTGCCTCCTACAGATCCCTTAGAACAATATTTGCTACATCATCAGAATGATATGCATATGAACGAAAGCAATGAGCTAAATGATATATTCCTTAGACAAACACCAATTCTGAAACACAACTTGCCTCTTGATATCTTAGGGGATCCTCCTCCACCAAAAGGAGATCCCGCGTTTGAGTTAAAGACATTACCTGATACTTTGAAAAAATCTTATCTTGATGAAAAGAAGATATGTTTTGTTATTATTAGTGCTAACCGTTGAGATCATGAAGAAAAGAGGTTACTGAAAACTCCGAAGAAGCACATGGCTGCTATTGGATATACTCTTGAAGATCTTAAGGGCATAAGCCCCATTCTATGTTAGCACAAGTTCTATATGAAACTAGATGCTAAACTTGTTGTCGATCATCAACGCCACTTAAATCCTAAGATGAAGTAAGTGGTAAGAACGTAAATATTAAAGCTTCTGGAGGTAGGTACAATTTATCCTATTGATGATAGTAGAAGGGTAAGTCATGTTCATTGTGTTCCTAACAAAGGAGGTATAATTGTTGTTCATAATGATAAAAACGAAATTATTCCACAAAGAATAGTAAATAGCTATAAGGTGGTAATTGATTTCAGAAAATTGAATAAAGATACTAGAAAAGATCATTACTCCTTATCTTTTATTTATCAAATGCTAGAAAGATTATCTAAGCACACACACTTTTGTTTTCTTGATGGATATTCTGGTTTCTCTCAAATACCAGTGTCAAAAGAGGACCAAGATAAAAATACTTCCACATGTCCTTTTGGAACCTATGCTTATAAACATATGTTGTTTGGTTTATGCAATGCACCGACTACCTTTCAAAGATGCATGACCGCTATATTGCCTCATTTTGTGAAAAGATTGTTGAGGTTTGCATGGACGATTTTTCCGTTTACGGGACTTCTTTTGATGATTGCTTGAGCAACCTTGATAGAGTTTTGCATAGATGTGAAGAAACTAATATTGTCTTGAATTAGGGAAGTGCCACTTTGTTATGAATGAAGGTATAGGACTCGGGCATAAATGTTTCAACGAGGCATTGAGGTAGACAAAGCTAAAGTTGATGCAATAGAGAAAATGCCATGTCCTAAAGATATCAAAGGTATACGAAGTTTTCTTGTTCACGCTGGTTTTTATAAGCATTTCATTAAAGATTTCTCAAAGATTTCTAGGACACAAACTAATCTTATTCAAAAATACATTCCTTTTGTTTTTCATGATGCTTGAGTAGAAGCCTTTCAAATAATTAAGAAATCCTTGATTTCTGCAGCTATTGTACAACCACCTGATTGGAATCTACCATTTGAAATTATGTGTGATGCTAGTGGTTATGCGGTTGGTGCTGTTCTAGGGCAAAGAATAGATAAGAAATTGAATGTTATTCATTATGCTAGTAAAATCCTAGAAATTCCCAAAGAAATTACGCTACCAATAAGAAGGAATTTTTAGCAGTCGTGTTTGCATGTGATAAGTTTAGACCTTACGTTGTTGATTCCAAAGTTACTATTCATAGTGATAATTCTTCTATAAAATACCTTATGGAAGAGAAAGATGCTAAACCTAGACTTATTAGGTTGGTGCTTTTACTTCAAGAGTTTGACTTGCATATCGTCGATTGGAAGTAAGCTGAAAACCCCATTGTAATGCCCAAGATGCGATCCTATCCTTATTTTAGCACGAGGGCCTCGACAGGTATAGAAGCGCATCTCGTCGTTTTGTCAGAATGGATATCATTACAAGTACATGTACTAAAAAGATGAGTATATGGAATTGGCTTACACTCGCCACAAGCTACATCAGATTCACAACAGTACAATACATACAATAATCATGTAGAAGAGCAGGGTCCGACTACGGACAAAAACAAATGACAAAAGAATGACGTCCATCCTTGCTATCCCAGGCTGTCGGCCTGGAACCCATCCTAGATCAGTGAAGAAGAAGAACAAACTCCAAATGAACAATCGTCGCGCTCACGTCTTAATATCACTTTACGTGTACTTGCACATGGTGTTGTAGTAATCTGTGAGCCACAGGGGACTCAACAATCTCATTTCCGAAGGTATCAAGACTAGCAAAGCTTAATGGGTGAGGTATGGTTAAGTGGTGAGGCTACAGCAAGCGACTAAGCATTTATTTGAGGTGGCTAACTTACGATTACAAGAATAAGAGGGGGGGGGGTGAACTACGCATAACGAACGTGACCTACTGATGATCAAATGAGTGATCCTGAACACCTACTTACGTCAAGCATAACCCCACCGTGTCCTCGATTAGAGAAGGAGCTCACGATAGAGGCAGTCACGGTTAAGCACTCAGTTGGCATATTTTAATTAAGCTTACTTCAAGTTATCTTGAACCGGATGTTAAAAAAAGTTTCCACGTTGCCATATAACCGCGGGCACGACTTTCCAAAAGACTTAACCCTGCACGGATGCTCCAACTAGTCCGTCACAAATTACCACAAGCCGCATAGAAATCCTCGATCACGAAACTCGCGATCTCGTCGGACTCCTTAGTGGAAAACTTCAACTCTGAGATAACCCAAAGAATCACCGGAATCCCGACACACAAGATATTTCATCAAAAGGTAAAACTAATCCAGCAAGGCCACCCGACGTGTCGACGGTCCCGATAGGAGCCGTGTATCTCGTTCACAGGACATGACGGATAAGGGACGCGTACGATGGCCTGATAGAAATCACCCAAGTTGCCCTGGTTGGCCCCGCATAATGCTCTAGGTTGGACCAACACTAATGAGGAGCACTGGCCCGGGGGTTGATTGAGTTTCCTTGGGTTAATTACTCCCTATGTGGTTAATTAGTTATTAGGCAAATGTAGTACCAAAGTTGGGCCTTGCCAGACCAGTCTTAATCTAAAACGAATTATCAAGGGGGTCCCCATAACAACCCCGATCGCGTGAGGAGCGCTCAATTATGGAATATAACACCGGTAGCCGAAACTAAGGCAGCAAAGGTGGAACAAAACACCAGGCTAGAAAGGCCGAGCCTTCCACCTTTTACCAAGTATATAGGTGCATTAAATTAAATAGCATTAATAAGGTGATATAACAAGGAACCTATGTTATCACATGGAAGCAATTGCACCTACAACCAGCAACGCTAGCACATGGTTAAGCAAGCGGTAACATAGCCAATCAGTGGTTTCCTAGGTTGTAAATATGTTGAAGGTTATCATGGCAATGTTGGGAGGCTGATATTTAACATGTGGTAGGCAGCGAGACATAACGGTAGAAACGAAGCAACTAGCATGACAATGATAGTAATGATATCTGGGGAAATGTTCATCTTGCCTGAGATCCCACTTGGAAGAAGAACGACTCCGTGAAGCAGACAAACCGATGTAGTCGAACGGATCGTCACACTCCGAAGCGGTTCGGAACTCTATCGAGGGAAACAAACCGAAACAAGAATCAACACACGGTAACACCACAACAAAAGAACGACACGATGCACAACACATATGATGCATGTCCAGTTTAATTAAGCAAGGAACGACATGACAAATCACGACAAACAAATACTACACATTAAGTGAAGCTCAATATGCAACGAGTTGCATATTGACGAAATTCCACGTTCGAATATTTAGTTCACCCCCGTTTAGGTACACAACAATATTAAATGTTGTTAAACATGGCAAGAGGTGAAGCACAAATAAACTACCTATCTAGTAATTTTAAATGAGTCCGGAAACAACTTATAGCACTTCCGAAATGACCCCATCTGTTAAATTAGCAATCTATCCATATTTGTACTAATAACATCTATGTTTGTTAAACAGCGAAACAAAGTGGAGCATGTGATTCTACACGTCGTTTTACTCGATTTACATATATAGACCATCTCCAACGGAGCTACGGATCAAAAGATACCGGTAAAACGGTATTAGCACGACACGACACACAAAACGATGCAAACAACAAGTTTAACAGTTTTATCATGCATGAGAGTTGGAAAATATTAATCTACGCAAAATTCTAGTCAAGTTACATATTTAAATTACTCCAATCCGATGCAAGGTTTATAAACTACGCTCTTTTGAAAAACAATGCATTTTTCTGAAATCCTGGCAATTAAATAACTAGCCAAAACGGGAAAAACTACTGCGGGCCAAAACTATCAGCCACTGGGCCGAAACTACACAGCGCTATATAACTATAACTCGCTCGGGCGGAAGATAGCAGCGAGGGGCTGAGCTGCTCACCTTGGGCTCTCGGGCCGCTAGAGAGGGAGGTGGACCGACGAAGGAGGATGGGCCGTGAGGAACTGCTCTGGCCTCGCGATGGAGCTGGGCCGCGGGGGCGCTCAAGGGCCTCGGAGCGCTCTAGGCCGGTGTTGGCCAGTCGAGCAGGAGGCACGAGCGAGCACTGCTCTCGGGATCCAGATCCCATCTGGATCGAGCGAGCCGCTCGACCGACGGGAGGAGGCAACGACGAGGCTCGGGATGCGGCGCTGGAGATGCCCGGGACGTGGCCGGCGAAAGGCCGCGACGGCTGCGGGACCCGGCGAGCATGCTGGCATGGCTGTTCGGGAAGAGCTCGGGATCGAGCTGGGCATGCAACGGGAGCTGCTCGAGCAGGGGAGGAGAAGTTGCAATGCACGGCGGGGCCAGATTGGCTCGCCCGGGCCCGATCTAGGCTCGGCGGGCCTGGTGCGCTGGAGAGAGAGAGAGAGGCTGCGGCGGCTAGGGTTAGGTCTGCAAGGGAAATGAGGTGTGAGAAGGGTTAGGGTCCATATTAGTCAGGGGTGTTTGTCTATTGATAGACATGGGGCTAGGGTTAGCCGAATTGACATTCGATTTCGACCATGGGATCGCGATCGGACGGCCCCGGACGTGGGGATGGAATAGATGGGCTAGGTGGGCTGTGTAAACCAAGAAGGGCTAATAGAAGAGAGGAGTTTGCGCCCAGACACGAGATTTTAAAACATTGAAAAAACGTCCGACGACGAACCGATGACGGTGCCGCTATAGTCGACCGTTTGAGAATCAAACGGACTCCGATCGCGATGAAATTTGGCAGACGGCCTACCTACATCATAACAAGACCGCATGCCGAGTTTCAACCCAATCCGAGTAAGTTTTACACACACTTTTAAAAACAATATTTTATCGATGTCGCGGGCGCGTGCGTGTGTTGTCGGGCTCAAAACGCTCAACAACGAATAACAGAGAGAACCGACAACTAATAACGGATACAAGTTTAAAAAACTTACGGCAACGGAGTGCCGATGCAATGCAGATGATGCGCATGATGCGATGATGAATGCGACAGACAATCTAATCACACGATGAGAACGGAATAAAAGGCGAATCTTCTGGAGCATCGGTCTCGGGTTGTCACAACTTTCCTACACTACAAGAGGATCTCGACTCGAGATCTAGGACTGAAAAGGGGGGAGAGGATGAGTAGGCAAGAGGTAAAACTTAGTCGCTTATTTGACAAATGAGTGAAACCAACGATCCTTGAAGGTTGCAAAGAGATGAAGAATGATATGAGAAACAAGCAAGAATTCACACAAAATTTCGGCCGCACTTCGGTAGGGAAAGGGGACAAAATTCGATAAGATGGGAAGAACTTGACAAGATTCACAACAAACTAACTGAATTGAAAAAAAGGAAAGAACAAGAAAGAAGAAAGAACACTTCGGTTAATTGAATAAGAAAGGAAAGAACACGATCTGGAAAAAACTAGATAATGGATGAAAGATAGCAACATCACAACAACTCCGGAACAAGAGAATAGAGACTAGATCACTGGAAAGAAAAGAATGGAGAAGAAATGACAAGTACTATCACAATTGAATTGAGAAGCATCCTTGCAAGAAGAATTGAACGGAGTTGTATGAAAACAAACAACGAAAAGAACAAGCTTATAGTGGACTCATGAAAACCAACTGAACAATGAGGTGACAACCACTAACAAAGACAAGGATTGATTGGATGAAACAAGAAGGCCAAACTTCTTACACGAAGAGAAGACATAAAGGACTTGGATCAATGATAATCACCATAATAGAAACAATCCCTAGGAAAAGTTTTAGGTGAAATCTAATCCAAGATAACTCAATGAAGAAACCATGGGTCAAAATATCTCATGATGAAAGGATTTGGTGGGTTTACATATTTAATTCTTGAATCAACTTTTCTTCGAGACTCCTCCACTAAAAAGAATATTCTAACATTGCCTCAAAGATAAAGGAAAGAAAAGATGGAGGAGTTGGGAAAAAGAATTGATATCATGAGCCACTACAGAAGAAGAATTGAAATCACTATGAAACACGAACAAGAATTATGTTATGCTTATCCTTCATCAAGTTAAATTGATGACAAGCAATGGATTAAGCATACCACTTATTCTTCTTGAAAGGATTGAGGAGAGATATGAGCACAAACTTTAAGAGTCTTGAAGGAGACACCGGTAAGAATTGGAATGAATGGGGATAACAAGAATGAATGGAGATACATGAGAATGAAGAGATCACGAGCCACCTGAGAGAAAAACTTGAACAAGGCACCGGAATAATTGAGAGATGAACGAAGAGAAAACAATTGAGAAGAATTTGAGAACGAAAGCTGAAACTTGAGAATGAAGAAAACTTCTGAAATGATGGCCTTCGGAGGATTGATATGTCTCAAACGTATCTATAATTTTTGATGGTTTCTTGCTCTTATCTTGTCAACTTTGGATGTTTTATATACCTTTTGTATCTTTTTTGGGACTAACTTATTAATTCAGTGCTAAGTGCCAGTTCCTGTTTTGTCTGTGTTTTTGACTCTTTTCAGTTCTGATTTTGGAATGGAGTCCAAACGGAATAAAATCCCCGAAATGATTTTTTCCAGAACAGAAGAAGATCGGGGGACTTGATGGCCAAGGCAAGAGGCCCACAGGGGGCCCACAAGACCTGTAGCCGCGGCCAGTGGGCCCGCGACTACCAGGCTTGTTGCCCCCCTGGAGCTCCCCAGCCCTAGCTCTTCGGCCTATATATTCCCTAAAATCCCAGAAAAAATAAGGGCGTCCACGATACCAATTTTCCGCTGCCGCAAGCTTCCGTTTCCGCGAGATCTCGTCCTGGAGACCCTTCCCGGTGCCCTGCCGGAGGGGACTTTGGAGCTGGAGGGCTTCTACATCAACATCATTGCCTCTCCAATAACTCGTGAGTAGTCTTCTTCAGACCTACGGGTCCGTAGTTAGTAGCTAGATGGCTTCTTCTCTCTCTTGGATCTTCAATACAAAGTTCTCCATGATCTTCATGGAGATCTATCTGATGTAATCCTCTTTGGCGGTGTGTTTGTCGAGATCCGATGAATTGTGGATTTGTGATCAGATTATCTATGAATTATATTTGAGACTTTGCTGATTTCTTATATGCATGATTTGATATCCTTGTAAGTCTCTCCGAGTCTTGGGTTTTTTGGGACAACTAGATCTATGATTCTTGTAATGGGAGAAGTGCTTGGTTTTGGGTTCATACCGTGCGGTGACCTTTCCCAGTGACAGAAGGGGCAGCAAGGCACGCATCGTGTTGTTTCCATCAAGGGTAACAAGATGGGCTTTCATCATAGATTTGAGATTGTCCATCTACATCATGTCATCTTGCTTAAGGCGTTACTCTGTTCTTATGAACTCAATACACTAGATGCATGCTGGATAGCGGTCGACGTGTGGAGTAATAGTAGTAGATGCAGAAAGTATCGGTCTACTTGTTTTGGATGTGATGTCTGTATGTATGATCATTGCCATAGATAACGTCATGAATTTGCGTGGTTCTATCAATTGCTCGATAGTAATTGGTTCACCCACGGTCTACTTGCTTTCATGAGAGAAGCCACTAGTGAACACTACGGCCCCCGGGTCTATTCACAACTATCATCTCAACTTTTACTTTTACTTTGCTTTGTTTAGTTTTTGCTTTCAGTTCTCACTTTGCAAACAATCTATAAGGGATTGACAACCCCTTCATAGCATTGGGTGCAAGCTCTTTGTGTTTGTGCACGTACTTGTGACTTGACGCGATCCTCCTACTAGATTGATACCTTGGTTCTCAAACTGAGGGAAATACTTACCGCCGCTGTGCTACATCACCTCTTACCTCTTCAAGGGAACACCAACGCAAGTCTCCGAGGCTGCGGGGGAATCCTTTGCATATTTGCCAAGGAAATCCCTATAGGCGTAGCCAGCAACAGAAAGATTTCTGGCGCCGTTGCCGGGGAGGAAGATCAAGTCAAGAATAGTCTCCCGTCAACGTGCCGATTTCTAGCGCCGTTGCCGGGGAGAGATCAAGTCAAGATCTATGAAAGTAAGTGTCACAAACTCATCTCTTGCATTTACCTTTTTTGCGAGTTGCCTCTCGTTTTCCTCTCCCCCAGTTAACATTTGCCGTTTTCATTTGCCTTTCTCCTTTGCCGTTTTCTTTTGCCTTTTGCCGTTTTCCTTTGCCACTTTTCTTGCTTGCTTGTGTTCTTGTTTGTTTGTTGAAGTCATCATGGCTGAAAACACCAAACTTTGCGACTTCTCGAATACTAATAATAATGATTTTGTTAGTACTCCGATTGTTCCCGCCACTAGTGCAGAATCATATGAAATCAACGCTGCCTTGCTGAATCTTGTTATGAAAGAGCAATTTTCTGGCTTTCCTAGTGAAGATGCCGCATCCCATCTCAATACTTTCATTGAACTTTGCGATATGCAAAAGAAGAAAGATGTGGATAATGATGTTGTTAAATTGAAGCGTTTTCCATTCTCTTTGCGAGGTCGTGCAAAAACTTGGTTTTCTTCTTTGCCTAAAAATAGTGTCGATTCTTGGAATAAGTGCAAAGATGCTTACATATCCAAGTATTTTCCGTTGGCTAAGATTATCTCTGTCCGTAATGATATCATGAATTTCAAGCAACTTGATCATGAACTTGTTGCACAATCTTGGGAGAGGATGAAGTTAATGATTAGAAATTGTCCCGCTCATGGCTTGAGTTTGTGGATGATTATACAAATATTTTACGCTAGTTTGAATTTTGCTTCTTGAAATATCTTGGACTCCGCCTCAGGTGGAACGTTCATGGAAATCACGTTAGGAGAAGCTACAAAACACCTAGACAATATCATGACCAACTACTCTCAGTGAAACACTGAAAGATCACCTGCTAGAAAAAAGGTACACGCTATAGAAGAAATTAACTCGCTTAGTGCTGAGATGGACGAGTTGATGAATTTGGTTGCTAGTAGAAATGCTCCTTGAGATCCTAATGACATGCCACTATCTTCCTTGATTGAGAGTAGCAACGCTAGTTTGAACGTTAATTTTGTTGGTAGGAACAGTTTTGGCAACAACAATGCTTTTAGAGGAAATTATGTTCCTAGGCCTTTTCCTAGTAACTCCTTTAACAACTATGGAAATTCGTACAACAACACTTATGGAAATCATAACAAATTACCCTCTGATTTAGAGAGTAATATAAAAGAGTTCATCAACTCTCAAAATATTTTCAATGCATCCATAGAGGAAAAACTACTCAAAATAGATGATTTGGCTAAGAGCGTTGATAGGATGTCCTGTGATATTGATGATTTGAAAGTTAGATGTGCTCCTCCCAAGGTTAAATTGGTTGAAACTTTAAAAGCTATGCGTGTCTCCATGAATGAGAGCAAAGAAAGAACCGCCCAAATTCGTGCTAAGCATGAATGGTTTAAAAGGGTGCGTTCTAGTGATGCAAATCACGAAGATCTTAAAGTACTTGGTGTGACTCCTCTTGAATCTTTGTTCGCGTGTCAAACCTATTGATGAAGGGGCTGGATATGAATCTACTTTGGTTGAAAAATGCCCATATCGTAGATGCTATGATGAAATCTCTTGAGGAGAAACTCGAATTAGAAGTCCCTATACCTAGAAAACTTCATGATGAGTGGGAACCTACTATCAAAATAAAAATCAAAAACTATGAATGCAATGCTTTGTGTGATTTGGGTGCTAGTGTTTCCGCGATTCCAAAGTCTTTATGTGATATTCTTGGTTTGCATGAGATTGAAGAGTGTTCTCTTAATTTGCATCTTGCGGATTCTACTGTCAAGAAACCCATGGGAAGGATCAATGATGTTCTTATTGTTGCAAATAGGAACTATGTACCCGTGGATTTCATTGTACTTGACATAGATTGCAATCCTTCATGCCCCATTATTCTTGGTAGACCTTTCGTAAGGACTATTGGTGCTATCATCGATACGAAGGAAGGGTATATTAGATTTAAATTTCCTCTAAAGAAGGGCATGGAGCATTTTCCTAGAAAGAAAATAAGATTGCCTTATGAATCTATGATGAGGGCTACTTATAGTTTGAGCACCAAAGATGACTATACGTCATTCCATCACCTTGTGCCTAGCTAAGGGCATTAAACAATAGCGCTTGTTGGGAGGCAACCCAACGAATCTATCCTTTTTCTTTCTATTTTTTGTTTTCCACACTTTCGTAATTCTGTTATGATTGTGTTTTTTGTGTTTCTTTTGCATTTGTGCCAAGTGAAACCGTTATGATTAGTTTTGGGGATGATCGTTTGATCATGCTGGAAAAGACAGAAACTTTCTGCTCATGAAAATAATTTTAGTTTTTTTTTCTGTGAGAGATTTTGAGTTGATTCTTTTTGCTGCTGATTTCTACGAAAATTCTTCAGACTGTCGTAATTGTTCATAATTTTTGAAGTACCA
The DNA here is from genome assembly GCF_904849725.1 of Hordeum vulgare subsp. vulgare. Classification (NCBI taxonomy): domain Eukaryota; kingdom Viridiplantae; phylum Streptophyta; class Magnoliopsida; order Poales; family Poaceae; genus Hordeum; species Hordeum vulgare. The sequence continues at coordinate 154,973,879 of NC_058521.1, forward strand.
TAAGTATACGAAGTATACAGATTGCTACAGACTGGTCTGCTGTTAAGAGATTCTGTTTTTTGTTGAGTTGGTTGCTTATTTTGATGAAACTATGGATAGTATCGGGGGGGGGGGGTATTAGCCATGGAAGATTGAAAATACACTAACCCAACATAAACATAAGTATAATCTAAGTTTGCTATAGTACCTAAGGAAGTGGTGATTTGCTTTCGTATACTAATGATATCACGAGTTTCTGTTTATGTTTCGTGTTGTCAAGTTTTCAAGTTTTGGGTGAAGTTATTATGGACAAAGAGATAAAGAGTGCAAGAGCTCAAGCTTGGGGATGCCCAAGGCACCCCAAGTTGATTCAAGGATGCCGAAAAAGCCTAAGCTTGGGGATGCCCCGGGAAGGCATCCCCTCTTTCGTCTTCAATCCATTGGTAACGTTACTTGGGGCTATATTTTTATTCACCACATGTTATGTGTTTTTCTTTGAGTGTCTTGTATCCTAGGAGTCTTTTATTTTTGTTTTTTCACATTCTTACTTGCTGCACACCTAGAGAGAGAGACATGCACTCACCGTGATTTTGTCGAGCTTCACTTATATCCTTTGGTTAGGCAATTCAGCTCACATGTGTTTCACTTATATATTTTGAGCTAGTTGATTTTGCTCTATGTGATTCACTTCTATATTTTGGACCACGATAGTGCGTGGTATGGTAGTTGATCTATGCTATGAAAGTAGTCTCAAATGGGGTAGTTATCCAAAGGGATATGAAAACTTCCACCTTCATGTGCATTGAGTAGTTAGAGAAGTTTGATTCATCTCAATTAGTTTTGAGTTGTGGTTGTGGTAATATTGAAGTTATACTAGTAAGGTGTTGTGGATCTAGAAATACTTGTGTTCAAGTTAGTGATTCCCGTAGCATGCACGTATGGTGAACCGCTATGTGATGAAGTCTGAGCTTGATTAGTTTATTAATTGTCATCCTTTGTGTAGCGGTCGGGATCGCGCGATGGTTTATACCTACCAACCCTTCCCCTAGGAGTATGCGTTGAATGCTTTGTTTCGGTTACTACTAAAACTTTTGCAACAATTATGTGAGTTCTTCATGACTAATGTTGAGTCCATGGTTTAGATGCACTTTCACCTTCCACCATCACTATCTTCTTTAGTGCCGTGCAACTTTCGCCGGTGCATAAACCCACCATATAGCCTCCCTCAAAACATCATAAGATAGCTAGCATGATGTTTCCATTGATGTCTATGCCATGCTAGATCATTGTCACGGTACACTACCGAAGGCATTTCATATAGAGTCATCATTGCTCTAAGTTTTGAGTTGTAAGTGTGATGATCATCATTGATGGAGCATTGTCCCATGTGAGGAAATAAAAGAGGCCAGCGAAGCCCATTTACAATAAGAGGCCAAAGATGCCCATAAAAAAAAGAGGCCAAAGAGCCCACCAAAAAAATGAGAGAAAAAGAGAGAAGGGACAATGCTACTATCTCCTTTCCACACTTGTGCTTCATATTAAGCACCATGATCTTCATGATTGAGAGTCTCTCGTTTTGTCACCACCATATAGCTAGTGGGAAATTTTAATTATATACCTTGGCTTGTATAGTCCAATGATGGGCTTCCTCAAAATTTCCTTAGGTCTTCGTGAGCAAGCAAATTGTATGCACACCCACTAGTTTTCTTTAAGAGCTTTCACATACTCTTAGCTCTAGTGCATCATTTGCATGGCAATCCCTACTCATTCACATTGATATCTATTGATGAGCATCTCCATAGCTCATTGATATGCCTAGTCAATGTGACCATCTTCTCCTTATTTGCCTTGCAACCTCCACCACACTCCATTCCACTTATAGTTCTAAAACCATGGCTCACGCTCATGTATTGCGTGAGAGTTGAAAAAGTTTGAGAAAGTAAAGGTGTGAAAAGAATTGGCCAAACCGAGGTTGTGCATGATTTAAATTCGTTGTGCAAGGATGATAGAGCATTGCCAGACTATATGATTTTGTAGGGATAACTTTCTTTTGGCCTTGTTATTTTGAAAGTTCATGATTACCTTGCTAGTTTGCTTGAAGTATTATTGTCTCCACGTCAATAACAAACTATTGTTTTGAATCTAACGGATTTGAACATTCATGTCACATAAGAGGAGTTACAAAGGACATCTATGCTAGCTAGCATGAAAGCATCAAAAATTAATTCTTTATCATTTCCCTACTCGAGGACGAGCAGGAGTTAAGCTTGGGGATGCTTGATACGTCTCAAACGTATCTATAATTTTTTATGGTTTCATGCTGTTATATTGTCAACTTTGGATGTTTTATATACCTTTTCTATCTTTTTTGGGACTAACTTATTAATTCAGTGCCAAGCGACAGTTCTTGTTTTTTTGTGTTTTTGACTCTTTTCAGATCTGATTTTGGAACGGAGTCCGAACGGAATAAAATCCCCGAAATGAATTTTTCTAGAACAGAAGAAGATCGGGGGACTTGAGGGCCAAGGCAGGAGGCCACAGGGGCCCCACAAGCCTTGTAGCCGCGGCCACGGGGGGGGGGGGGGTACCAGACTTGTGGACCCCGTGGAGCTCCCCGGCCCTAGCTCTTTGGCCTATATATTCCCTAAATCGCAGAAAAAATAAGGGCGTCCACGAAACCACTTTTCCGCTGCCGCAAGCTTCCGTTTCCGCGAGATCTCATCTGGAGACCCTTCCCGGTGCCCTGCCGGAGAGGACTTTGGAGTTTGAGGGCTTCTACAGCAACATCATTGCCTCTCCAATGACTCGTGATTACTCTACTTCAGACCTACGGGTTCGTAGTTAGTAGCTAGATGGCTACTTCTCGCTCTTGGATCTTCAATACAAAGTTCTCCATGATCTTCATGGAGATCTATCCGATGTAATCCTATTTGGCGGTGTGTTTGTCGAGATCCGATGAATTGTGGATTTTTGATCAGATTATCTATGAATTATATTTGAGTCTTTGCTGATTTCTTATATGCATGATTTGATATCCTTGTAAGTCTCCCCGAGTCTTGGGTTTTGTTTGGCCAACTAGATCTCTGATTCTTGCAATGGGAGAAGTGCTTGGTTTTGGGTTCATACCGTGCGGTTACCTTTCCAAGTGACAGAAAGGGCAGCAAGGCACGCATTGTGTTGTTGCCATCAAGGGTAACAAGATGGGCTTTCATCATAGATTTGAGATTGTCCATCTACATCATGTCATCTTGCTTAAGGCATTACTCTGTTCTTATGAACTCAATGCACTAGATGCATGCTGGATAACAGTCGACGTGTGGAGTAATAGTAGTAGATGCAGAAAGTATCGGTCTACTTGTTTTGGACGTGATGCCTATATGTATGATCATTGCCATAGATAACGTCATGACTTTGCGTGGTTCTATCAATTGCTCGACAGTAATTCGTCCACCCACCGTCTACTTGCTTTCATGAGAGAAGCCACTAGTGAACACTACGGCCCCCGGGTCTATTCACAACTATCATCTCAACTTTTACTTCTACTTCGCTTTGATTACTTTTTGCTTTCAGTTCTCACTTTGCAAACAATCTATAAGGGATTGAAAACCCCTTCATAGCGTTGGGTGCAAGCTCTTTGTGTTTGAGCATGTACTTGTGACTTGATGCGATCCTCCTACTGGATTGATACCTTGGTTCTCAAACTGAGGGAAATACTTACCGCCGCTGTGCTACATCACCCTTTCCTCTTCAAGGGAACACCAACGCAAGGCTCCAAGGCCGCGGGGGAATCCTTTGCATATTTGCCAAGGAAATCCCTATAGGCGTAGCCAGCAGCAAGGATCTAGAATGAAAAACAACTCAGAAATGCACCGGATAGCAAGAAAGGGGTTCTCATGATTGGGAAAAATTGAGAAGATAACACGAGGTGATATGACAAACTTCAAAGAATGGACAAGATTTGAGAGAAACACTCCTTCGGTCTTCCAAGCTGAAAATTACGAGGAGAACACCACCAAGAATAACTGAGACACTCCGGAATAATAAAGAATGAAAGGTTGAGCCAAATATGAGAATTAATTAAAATTGATCTTGAAGAAGGAATATGACTGAAGAAATTCATACTTACATCATCGTTGAAAAGAATTAGAGATCTTCGGAAAAGATTAGAAGAGCCAAATAAGATCTTGGGAAAACATGTGGGTTATGGGCCCACTCAAGAAGAACCGTCGTTGAATAGATTGCTCAAAAAGAGAGATATTGCACCGGTACAAATGAAAACTTGATGAGGTTGGGACCCTCAAAATAATTGAAAGGATTGAAAACAAGAAACTTCTGAGATAACTTTAACACTCCGCATAGAATAAGGAGAGATGAAAAACAAGAAATACTTGATCAGAATTTTCAACATGGGAAATAATTTAAAGAATGAAAAGGATACGATGAACATGAATAACTTGAATTGAATTCACCAGAGAAGAAAACAAGAATGAAGAACGATGAACTAGCAACTCCTGAGAATCATCACAAGAATCACCGGAAACAATACGGAGGAAAAGAGAGTGGAAGCATTGATGAAAAGAAAGGCAGTGGATGATAATTGAATCATTGAAGAAAAGGGTGGGTGGGCGGGGAAAACAAAGACAACTTGGGACAGATGAGATGAAATCCGGAAGAAATGAAGGATAGATCTTACAAATCCTAAAATGATAGAATTGACTTGAAGAGAAGCACACCGGTTGAAAGGGAAGTGACATGACGACTCCGGTTGAAAAGAATTGATAAGACAACTTGATTGAGTAACATAATTTGCATTCCCATAAAAATATGAGAACAACTCTTGGAAAGATATGAAATCACCATTTGACATCGAAGCAACTCAAATTACCATACTCCAAAAAAACAAAGGATGAGGCTTACGAAACAAGCAAGAACAAATTCATGACAGGGATTTCGTCCGATATTTTCGTGAATAGATTCGCACGGGCTCGATTCTACTGTGGCCATCATGTACAAGGCAGTGCACACGACATAAGAAGCGTCCCCGAGTCATAGAAAGCTACAAGGACTCTTTAAGACACAACGAGAACCGTTGTAAGACGACCGTGAACAAACGAATCCACTAGATGTTGAACCCCAACCTCACATCATGCATCTGTTGGAAGATTGTCCTATAAGTAACTACTTGAATTCCCACCTAAGAACATCCAAAAATTTCTGGTCATGCAATCTGGTCCACGGATACAAGGAGTAATATATTACTCAACTCCTATTCTAACCCATACAGTGTATCACATCCGTCAACACCTAACCAGAATCTCGGAACTTCATCTCTCTCAGACCCCCGTAACCACAACGACACTAAGTGTGGCGATACATCCAGACCTATCTGCACCAGTACTGGGGAAGCCGGACTCCTCTCTCCACTACTAGTATTGTAGCAATTTCGAACATCCTTCGTCCTGAGGTACTAAGAAATATGAACGATAACGATGTGCACAAGAATCCCCTAGAGCTCAACTCCCTGGAGGAAATCAAGTCAGACAGGAGGCACCAAGACAGAACTCCGTCACATCGGCATCATATAGATTCCAAAAATATCTGCGTGAACCTAAAAAGTTTTTGAGTGACAAGAGGAGTAGAATTAAATTATTACGTCAAGATTCCTCACCAAAGCATAGAAGAGGAGAAAAAAGAATCCTACTCTCCGATATATAACTAGACTCAAAGCAGTTTTTCACTAGACTCGACTCGACCAAGTTTGATCAATCAAGGGGGCTCCTAGGTCGGTACTGCCTTGATACCAACTGGTATTGCCCAAGATGCGATCCTATCCTTATTTTGGGACGAGGGCCTCGACAGGAGTAGAAGCGCATCTCGTCGTTTCGCAAGAATGGATATCGTTACAATTACATGTACTGAAAAGATGAGTATATGGAATTGGCTTACACTCGCCACAAGCTACATCAGGGTCACAACAATAGAATACATAGAATGATCATGTAGAAGAGCAGGGTCCGACTACGGACGGATACAAACGACAAAAGAATGACGTCCATCCTTGCTATCCCAGGCTGTCGGCCTGGAACCCATCCTAGATCGGTGAAGAAGAAGAAGAAACTCCAAATGAACAATCATCGTGCTCACGTCTTAATATCACTTTACCTGTACCTGCAACTAGTGTTGTAGTAATCTGTGAGCCACAGGGGACTCAACAATCTCATTTCCGAAGGTATCAAGACTAGCAAAGCTTAATGGGTGAGGTATGGTTAAGTGTTGAGGCTGTAGCAAGCGACTAAGCGTTTATTTGAGGTGGCTAACTTACGAGTACAAGAATAAGAGGGGTGTGAGATACGCATAACAAACGTGAACTACTGATGATCACATGAATGATCCTGAACACCTACTTACGTCAAACATAACTCCACCGTGTCCTTGATCGAAGAAGGAGCTCACGAAAGAGGCAGTCTTGGTTACGCACTCAGTTGTCATATTTTAAATAAGCTTACTTCAAGTTATCTAGAACCGGATGTTAAACAAAGTTTCCATGTTGCCATATAACTGCGGGCATGACTTTCCAAAAGACTTAACTCTGCAGGGGTGCTCCAACTAGTCCATCACAAATTACCACAAGCCGCATAGAAATCCTCGATCACGAAACTCGCGATCTCGTCGGACTCCTTAGTGGAAAACCTTAACTCTGAGATAACCCAAAGCATCACCGGAATCCCGATGCACAAGATATTTCGTCAAAGGTAAAACTAATCCAGCAAGGCCACCCGACGTGTCGACGATCCCGATAGGAGCCGCGTATCTCGTTCTCAGGACATGACGGATAAGCGACGCGTACGGTGGCCTGATAGAAATCACCCAAGTTGCCCTGGGTTGCCCCCCCACAGTGCTCTAGGTTGGACCAACACTCATGAGGAGCACTGGCCCGGGGGTTGATTAAGTTTCCTCGGGTTAATTACGCCCAACGTGGTTCAGTAGTTATTAGGCAAATGTAGTACCAAAGTTGGGCCTTGCCAGACCAGTCTTAATCTAAAGCGAATTATCAAGGGGGTCCCCATAACAACCCCGATCGTGTTAGGAGCACTCAATTATGGAATATAACACCTGTCGCCGAAACTAAGGGGGCAAAGGTGGAACAAAACACTAGGCTAGAAAGGCCGAGGCTGCCACCTTTTACCAAGTATATAGGTGCATTAAATTAAATAGCATTAATAAGGTGATATAACAAGGAACCCATGTTATCACATAGAAGCAATTGCACCTGCAACGAGCAACGCTAGCATATGGTTAAGCAAGCGGTAACATAGCCAATCAGTGGTTTGCTAGGTTGTAAACATGTTGAAGGTTATGATGGCAATGTTGGGAGGCTGATATTTAACATGTGGTAGGAAGCGAGACATAACGATAGAAACAAAGCAACTAGCATGGCAATGATAGTAATGATATCTGGGAAATGCTCATCTTGCCTCAGATCCCGCTTGGTAGAAGAACGACTCCGTGAAGCAGACGAACCGATGTAGTCGAATGGATCGTCACACTCCGAAGCGGTTCAGAACTTCATCAAGGGGAAACAAACCGAAACAACAATCAACACACGGTAACACCACAACAAAAGCAAGACACGATGCACAACAGATATGATGCATGTATGATTTAATTAAGCAAGGCACGACATGACAAATCACGGCAAACAAATACCACACATTAAGTGGTTCACTCCCGTTTAGGTACACAACAATATTAAATGTTGTTAAACATGGAAATAGGTGAAGCACAAATAAACTACCTATCTAGTCATTCTAAATGAGTCCGGAAACAACTTATAGCACTTTCGAAATAACCCCATGTGTTAAATTAGCAATCTTTCCAGATCTGTACGAATCACATTTTATGTTCGTTAAACAACGAAACAAAGTGGATCATGTTATTCTACACGTCGTTCTACTCGATTTACATCTATAGATCATCTCCAACGGAGGTACGGATCAAAAGTTACGGTTAAATGGTATTAGCACGACACAACACACAAAATTATGCAAACAACAAGTTTAACAGTTTTAATCATGCATTAGAGTTGAAAAATATTAATCTACGCGAAATTCTAGTCAAGTTACATATTTAAATTACTTCGATCCGATGCATGGTTTAGAAACTACACTCTTTTGAAAAACAATGGATTTTTTGAAATCCTGGTAATTAAATAAATCGCCAAAACAGGAAAAACTACCGCGGGCCGAAACTACCAGCAACTCGGCCGAAACTACACAACGCTATATAACTATAACTTGCTCGGGCGGAAGATAGCAGTGAGGAGCTAAGCTACTCACCTTGGGCTCTCGGGCCGCTGGAGAGGGAGGTGGGCCGGCGAAGGAGGATGGGCCGTGAGGAACTGCTCTCGCCTCGCGGTGGAGCTGGGCCGCGGTGGCGCTCTTGGGCCTCGGAGCGCTCTGGGCCGGCCTGGCTAGGTGAGCGGGAGGCACGGGCGAGTGCTGCGCTCGGGATCTAGATCCCATCTGGATCGAGCGAGCCGCTCGACCGACGGGAGGAGGCAGCGACGGGGCGCGGGATGCGGCGCTGGAGATGCCCGGGACGTGGCCGACAGAAGGGAGTGGTGCCGCTGGCCGGCGACAGCGGCTACGGTACCCAGCGAGCATGCGGGCATGGTTGCTCGGGGAGAGCTCAAGATCGAGCTGGGCATGCAACGGGAGCTGCTCGGGCAGGGGAGGAGAAGCTGTGATGCACGGCGGCGCCAGATGGGCTCGCCCGTGCCCGACCTTAGCTCGGCGGGCCTGTTGCGCTGGAGAGAGAGATAGAGGCTGCGGCGGTTAGGGTTAGGTATGCACGGGAAACGAGGTGTGAGAAGAGTTAGGCTCCCGATTAGGCAGGGGTGGGTGTCTATTTATAGATAGGGGGCTAGGGTTAGCCGAATTGACATCCGATTTCGACCACGGGATCACGATCGGACGGCCCACAACGTGGGGATGGAATAGATGGGCTAGGTGGGCTGTGTAAACAAAGACGGTCTATTATAAGAGAGGAGTTTGCGCCCCGGAACGAGATTTTAAAACACCGAAAAAACGTCCGACGATAAACCGATGACGGTTGCTGCTCGCTACGCCTATTGGGATTTCCTTGGCAAGTATGCAAAGGACCCCCCCCCCCCGGCCTTGGAGCCTTGCGTTGGTGTTCCCTTGAAGAGGAAAGGGTGACGTAGCACAGCGGTGGTAAGTATTTCCCTCAGTTTGAGAACCAAGGTATCAATCCAGTAGGAGGATCGCGTCAAGTCACAAGTACCTGCACAAACACAAAGAGCTTGCACCCAACGCTATGAAGGGGTTGTCAATCCCTTATAGATTGTTTGCAAAGTGAGAACTGAAAGCAAAAAGTAAACAAAGCAAAGTAAAAGTAAAAGCGGTGATGATAATTGTGAGTAGACCCGGGGGCCGTAGTGTTCACTAGTGGATTCTCTCATGAAAGCAAGTAGACGATGGGTGAACGAATTACTGTCGAGCAATTCATAGAACCACGCAAAGTCATGACGTTATCTATGGCAATGATCATACATATAGGCATCATCTCCAAAACAAGTAGACCGATACTTTCTGCATCTACTACTATTACTCCACACGTCGACCGCTATCCAACATGCATCTAGTGTATTGAGTTCATAAGAACAGAGTAACGCCTTAAGCAAGATGACATGATGTAGATGGACGATCTCAAATCTATGATGAAAGCCCATCTTGTTACCCTTGATGGCAACAACACGATGCGTGCCTTGCTGCCCCTTCTGTCACTGGGAAAGGTCACCGCACGGTATGAACCCAAAACCAAGAACTTCTCCCATGGCAAGAATCATAGATCTAGTTGGCCAAACAAAACCCAAGACTCGGAGAGACTTACAAAGATATCAAATCATGCAAATAAGAAATCAGCAAAGACTCAAATATAATTCATCGATAATCTGATCACAAATCGACAATTCATCGGATCTTGAAAAACACACCGCCAAAGAGGATTACATCGGATAGATCTCCATGAAGATCATGGAGAACTTTGTATTGAAGATCCAAGAGAGAGAAGAAGCCATCTAGCTACTAACTACGGACCCGTAGGTCTGAAGTAGACTACTCAAGAGTCATTGGAGAGGCAATGATGTTGATGTAGAAGCTCTCCAGCTCCAAAGTCCCCTCCGGCAGGGCACCGGGAAGGGTCTCCAGATGAGATCTCACGGAAACGGAAGCTTGCTGCGGCGGAAAAGTGGTTTCGTGGACGCCCTGATTTTTTCTGGGATTTTAGGGAATATATAGGCGAAAGAGCTAGGGCAGGGAGCTCCAGGGGGGCCACAAGCCTGGTAGCCGTGGGCCGCCCTGGCCGCGGCTACAGGGCTTGTGGGCCCCCTTGTGGGCCTCCTGCCTTGGCCCTCAAGTCCCCCGATCTTCTTCTGTTCTGGAAAAATTCATTTCGGGGATTTTATTACGTTTGGACTCCGTTCCAAAATCAGATCTGAAAAGAGTAAAAAACACATAAAAAACAGGAACTGGCACTTGGCACTGAATTAATAAGTTAGTCCCAAAAAAGATATAAAAGGTATATAAAACATCCAAAGTTGACAAGATAACAACATGAAACCATAAAAAATTATAGATACGTTTGGGACGTATCAAGCATCCCCAAGCTTAACTCCTGCTCGTCCTCGAGTAGGGAAGTGATAAAGAATGAATTTTTGATGCTTTCATGCTACCTAGCATAGATGTCCTTTGTAACTCCTCTTATGTGACGTGAATGTTCAGATCCGTTAGATTCAAAACAATAGTTTGCTATTGACGTGGAGACAATAATACTTCAAGCAAACTAACAAGGTAATCATGAACTTTCAAAATAACAAGGCCAAAAGAAAGTTATCCCTACAAAATCATATAGTCTGGCTATGCTCTATCATCCTTGAACAACGAATTTAAATCATGCACAACCTCGGTATTGGCCAAGTAATTGTTTTCACACCTTTACTTTCTCAAACTTTTTCAACTCTCACGCAATACATGAGCGTGAGCCATGGTTTTAGAACTATTAGTGGAATGGAGTATGGTGGAGGTTGCAAGGCAAACAAGGAGAAGATGGTCACATTGACTAGGCATACGAATGAGCTATGGAGATGCTCATCAATAGATATCAATGCGAATGAGTAGGGATTGCCATAGAAATGATGCACTAGAGCTAAGAGTATGTGAAAGCTCTTAAAGAAAACTGGTGGATGTGCATCCAACTTGCTTGCTCACGAAGACCTAAGGCAATTTTGAGGAAGCCCATCATTGGAATATACAAGCCAAGTTATATAATGAAAATTTCCCACTAGCTATATGGTGGTGACAAAACGAGAGACTCTCAATCATGAAGATCATGGTGCTTAATAAGCACAAGTGTGGAAAGATAGTAGCATTGTCCCCTCTCTCTTTTTCTCTCATTTTTTTGGTGGGCTCTTTGACCTCTTTTTTTATTTTTTTATTTTTGTGGGCATATTTGGCCTCTTTTTGTAAATGGGCTTCGCTGGCCTCTTTTATTTCCTCACATGGGACAATGCTCCATCAATGATGATGATCACACTTACAACTCAAAACTTAGAGCAATGATGACTCTATATGAAATGCCATCGATAGTGTACCGTGACAACGATCTAGCATGGCATAGACATCATGCAATGGCAATGTAGAAGTGGTGACACATGTCATGGTGGTAGTTGCAAGGCAATATATCTTGGAATGGCTTTGAAAAGCCATAGTAGGTAGGTATGGTGACTGTTTTGCGGAAGGCTATATGGTGGGTTTATGCACCGGCGAAAGTTGCACGACACCAAAGAAGATAGTGATGATGGAAGGTGAAAGTGCATCTAAACCATGGACTCAACATTAGTAATGAAGAAATCATATACTTGTTCAAAAGTTTTAGTAGTAATCGAAACAAAGCATTCAACGCATACTCCTAGGGGAAGGGTTGGTAGGTATAAACCATCGCGCGATCCCGACCGCTACACAAAGGACGACAATCAATAAACTAATCATGCTCAGACTTCATCACATAGCGGTTCGTGCATTCTACGAGAATCACTAACTTCAACACAAGTATTTCTAGATCCACAACACCGTACTAGTATAACTTCAATATTACCACAACCACAACTCAAAACTAATTAAGATGAATCAAACTTCTCTAACTACTCAATGCACATGAAGGTGGAAGTTTTCATATCCCTTTGGATAACTACCCCTTTCGAGACTACTTTCATAGCATAGATAAACTACCAGGCCACGCACTGCTGTGCTCCAAAAGATAGAAGTGAAGAACATAGAGCAAAATCAACTAGCTCAAAAGATATAAGTGAAACACATGTGAGCTGAATTGCCTAACCAAAGGATATAAGTGAAGCTCGACAAAATCACGGTGAGTGCATGTCTCTCTCTCTAGGTGTGCAACAAGGAAGATTGTGACACAACAAAAATAAAAGACTCCTGCGATACAAGACGCTCCAAGCAAAACACATAACATGTGGTGAATAAAAATATAGCCCCAAGTAACGTTACCGATGGATTGAAGACGACAGAGGGGATGCCTTCCCGGGGCATCCCCAAGCTTAGGCTTTTTCGGCATCCTTGAATCAACTTGGGGTGCCTTGGGAATCCCCAAGCTTGAGCTCTTGCCACTCTTTATCTCTTTGTCCATAAGAACTTCACCCAAAACATGAAAACTTCATAACACGAAACTTAAACAGAAACTCGTGATATCATTAGTATAAGAAAGCAAATCAACACTTCCTTAGGTACTGTAGCAAACTTAAATTCTACTTATGTTGATGTTGGGTTACTGTATTTTCAATCTTCCATGGCTAATACCCCCCGATACTATCCATAGTTTCATCAAAATAAGGAACCAACTCAACAAAAACAGAATCTGTTAATAGTAGACCAGTGTGTAGCAATCTGTATACTTCGTATACTTATGGTACTTCAAAAATACTGAAAAATTACGACAGTATGTAGAATTTGCGTAGCAATCAGAAGAAAAAAGAATAAACTCAAAAGCTCTCACCGAAAAGAAAATGAAAATTCTTTTCGTGAGCAGAAAGTTTCTGTCTTTTCCAGCATGATCAAACGATCATCCCCAAGACTAATCATAACGGTTTCACTTGGCACAAATGCAAAAGAAACACAAAAAACACAATCATAACAGAATGATGAAAGTGTGGAAAACACAAAACAGAAATAAAAATGATAGATTCGTTGGGTTGCCTCCCAACAAGTGTTATTGTTTAACGCCCTTAGCTAGGCATAAGGTGATGGAATCACGTATAGTCATCTTTGGTGCTCAAATCATAAGTAGCCCTCATCATAGATTCATAAGGCAATCTTATTTTGTTTCTAGGAAAATGCTCCATGCCCTTCTTTAGAGCAAATTTAAAACTAATATTCCCTTCCTTCATATCGATGATAGCACCAATAGTCCTTAGGAAAGGTCTACCAAGAATAATGGGGCATGAAGGATTGCAATCTATGTCAAGTACAATGAAATCCACGGGTACATAGTTCTTATTTGCAACAATAAGAACATCATTGATCCTTCCCATGGGTTTCTTGATAGTAGAATCCGCAAGATGCAAATTAAGAGAACACTCTTCAATCTCATGAGAACCAAGAATATCACATAAAGACTTTGGAATCGCGGAAACACTAGCACCCAAATCACACAAAGCATTGCATTCATAGTTTTTGATTTTGATTTTGATAGTAGGTTCCCACTCATCATGAAGTTTTCTAGGTATACATACTTCTAATTCGAGTTTCTCTTCAAGAGATTTCATCATAGCATCTACGATATGAGCGGTAAAGGCTTTGCTTTGGCTATAAGCATGTGGAGAGTTTGCAATGGATTGCATCAAGGAAATGCATTCAAACAAGGAGCAACTATCATAATTTAATTCCTTGAAATCCAAAGTGGTAGTTTCATTACTACCCAATATTTTGTATTCTTCTACTCCACTCTCCACACCTTTATCATCAAGATAGGTGGACTCCGAATCATTGGGGCGTTTTTCAACCAAAGTGGATTCATATCCAGCCCCTTCATGAATAGGTTTGACACGCGAAAACAAAGATTCAAGAGGAGTCACACCAAGCACTTTAAGATCTTCGTGATTTGCATCACTAGAACGCACCCTTTTAAACCATTCATGCTTAGTGCGAATTTGGGCGGTTCTTTCTTTGCTCTCGTTCATGGAGACACGCATAGCTTTTAATTTTTCATCCAAGTTAACCTTGGGAGGAGCACATCTAACTTTCAAAGCATCAATATCACAAGACATCCTATCAACGCTCTTAGCCAAATCGTCTATTTTTAGTAGTTTTTCCTCTATGGACGCATTGAAAATCTTTTGAGAGTTGATGAACTCTTTGATATTACTCTCTAAATCAGAGGGTAATTTGTTATGATTTCCATAAGTGTTGTTGTAGGAATTGCCATAATTGTTAGAGGACTTACTAGGAAAAGGCCTAGGAACATAGTTTCCTCTAAAAGCATTGTTGTTGCCAAAATTGTTCCTACCAACAAAATTAACGTCCGAACTAGCGTTGCTACTCTCAATCAAGGAAGATAGTGGCATGTCATTAGGATCTAAAGGAGCATTTCTACTAGCAACCAAATTCATCAACTCGTCCATCTTAACACTAAGCGAGTCAACTTCTTCTATAGCATGTACCTTTTTGCTAGCAGGTGACCTTTCAGTGTGCCACTGAGAGTAGTTGGTCATGATATTTTCTAGGAGTTTTGTAGCTTCTCCTAACGTGATTTCCATGAACGTTCCACCTAAGGCGGAGTCCAAGATATTTCAAGAAGCAAAATTCAAATCAGCGTAAAAGATTTGTATAATCATCCACAAACTCAAGCCATGAGCGGGATAATTTCTAATCATTAATTTCATCCTCTCCCAAGATTGTGCAACGTGTTCATGATCAAGTTGCTTGAAATTCATGATATCGTTACGGAGAGAGATAATCTTAGCCGGCGGAAAATACTTGGATATGTAAGCATCTTTGCACTTATTCCAAGAATCGATACTATTTTTAGGCAAAGAAGAAAACCAAGTTTTTGCCCGATCTCGCAAAGAGAATGGAAAAAGCTTCAATTTAACAACATCATTATCCACATATTTCTTCTTTTGCATATCGCAAAGTTCAATGAAGGTATTAAGACAGGATGCGACATCTTCACTAGGAAGGCCAGAAAATTGCTATTTCATAACAAGATTCAGCAAGGCAGCGTTGATTTCATATGATTCCGCACTAGTGGCGGGAGCAATCGGAGTACTAATAAAATCATTATTATTAGTATTCGAGAAGTCGCAAAGTTTGGTGTTTTCAGCCATGATGACTTCAACAAACAAACAGGAACACAAGCAAGCAAAAAACTGGCAAAGGAAAACGGCAAAAGGCAAATGAAAACGGCAAAGGAGAAAGGCAAATGAAAACGGCAAATGTGAAGTGGGGGAGAGGAAAACGAGAGGAAACTGGCAAAAAAGGTAAATGCAAGAGATAAGTTGGTGACACTTACTTGGATAGATCTTGACTTGATCTCTCCCCGACAACGGCGCCAGAAATCCTTCTGCTGCTGGCTACGCCTATAGGGATTTCCTGGGCAAGTATGCAAAGGACTCCCCCGCGGCCTTGAAGACTTGCGTTGGTGTTCCCTTGAAGAGGAAAGGGTGATGTAGCACAGCGGCGATAAGTATTTCCCTCAGTTTGAGAACCAAGGTATCAATCCAGTAGCAGGATCGCGTCAAGTCACAAGTACCTGCACAAACACAAAGAGCTTGCACCAACACTATGAAGGGGTTGTCAATCCCTTATAGATTGTTTGCAAAGTTAGAACTAAAAGAAAAAAGTAAACAAAGCAAAGTAAAAGTAAAAGCGGAGATGATAATTGTGAGTAGACCCGGGGGCCGTAGTGTTCACTAGTGGCTTCTCTCATGAAAGCAAGTAGACGGTGGGTGAACGAATTACTGTCGAGCAATTGATAGAACCGCGCAAAGTCATGACGTTATATATGGCAATGATCATACATATAGGCATCACGTCCAAAACAAGTAGACCGATACTTTCTGCATCTACTACTATTACTCCACACGTCGACCGCTATCCAGCATGCATCTAGTGTATTCAGTTCATAAGAACAGAGTAATGCCTTAAGCAAGATGACATGATGTAGATGGACAATCTCAAATCAATGATGAAAGCCCATCTTGTTACCCTTGATGGCAACAACATGATGCGTGCCTTGCTGCCCCTTCTGTCACTGGGAAAGGTCACCGGATGGTATGAACCCAAAACCAAGCACTTCTCCCATTGCAAGAATCATAGATCTAGTTGTCCAAACAAAACCCAAGACTCGGAGAGACTTACAAGGATATCAAATCATGCAAATAAGAAATCAGCAAAGACTCAAATATAATTCATAGATAATCTGATCACAAATCCACAATTCATCGGATCTCGACAAACATGCCGCAAAAGAGGATTACATCGGATAGATCTTTATGAAGATCATGGAGAACTTTGTATTGAAGATACAAGAGAGAGAAGAAGCCATCTAGCTACTAACTACGGACCCGTAGGTCTGAAGTAGACTACTCACGAGTTAATGGAGAGGCAATGATGTTGATGTAGAAGCTCTCCAGCTCCAAAGTCCCCTCCGGCAGGGCACCAGGAAGGGTCTCCAGATGATATCTCACGGAAACAGAAGGTTGCGGCGGTGGAAAAGTGGTTTCGTGGGCGCCCTGATTTTTTCTGGGATTTTAGGGAATATATAGGCGAAAGAGCTAGGGCAGGGGAGCTCCAGGGGGGCCACAAGCCTGGTAGCCACGCCCCCTGGCCGTGGCTACAGGGCTTGTGGGCCCCTGTGGTCCTCCTGCCTTGGCCCTCAAGTCCCCCAATCTTCTTCTGTTCTAGAAAAATTCATTTCGGGGATTTTATTCCGTTTGGACTCTGTTCCAAAATCAGATCTGAAAAGAGTCAAAAACACAGAAAAAACAGGAACTGGCACTGAATTAATAATTAGTCCCAAAAAAGATATAAAAGGTATATAAAACATCCAAAGTTGACAAGATAACAGCATGAAACCATCAAAAATTATAGATACGTTTGAGATGTATCAACGGTGCCGCTACGGTCGACTGTTCGAGTATCAAACAAACTCCGATCGCGATGAAATTTGGCAGACGACCTACTTACATCATAACAAGACCGCACGCCAAGTTTCAACCCAATTCGAGAAAGTTTTACACACACTTTTAAAAACAATATTTTATCGATGCCGCGCGCGCGTGCGTGTGTGGTCGGGCTCAAAATGCTCAACGACGAATAACAGAGAGAACCGTCAACTAATAACGGATGGAAGTTTTAAAAACTGGCGGCAACGGAGTGTCGATGGAATGCAGATGATGCGCATGATGCGATGATGAATGCGATGGACAATCTAATAACACGATGAGAATGGAATAAAAGGGGAATCTTCTAGAGCGTCATTCTCACGCTGTCACACCCATAGCAGATAACTTGTCTGGGATGGAAAATGTTCTTGATGACCAACTGCCCATTGATTATAGTTTTCCTCATGAGCAACTTACTACTATAAACACTTGGCATAGTACTCCTTGGTGTGCAGAGTATGCTAATTATATTCTCGCTAAATATATTCCACCTAATTTCACCTATCAACAAAAGAAAAAAAATCTTTTATGATTTGGGACATTACATTTGGGACTGCCCACATCTTTATAAAGAAGGAGTGGTGGTGTTATTAGACACTGTGTGCCTGGGCATGAACAAGGTGAGATCCTACAGAAGTGCCACTCCGAAGCTTACGAAGGACACCATGCTGGTGATAGAACTACACACAAGGTATTACAATCCGATTTTTATTGGCCTACTCTTTTTAAAGATGCTCGTAAGTATGTCCTTTCCCGTGGGGCCCTCATGTGCCTCCCGGGCTTCGTTTTCGTCCAGTACATGTATTCTAACCTAGAAAAATCATTAGATACACTCTCAACTGTTTTGATCAGTGCATCGCGAGTTTTTTCCTTTGTAGTTGTTTCGGGTTATTTTTCTCACAGATCTTGATCATCATTGCTCCACCGGCCCTCCACAAGAAACATCACATATTTCAACCTTCACCAGGAATGTGTCCATACAACAAGGTCTACTATGAGCTGTCCTCGGGAGAGAAGGATACACAGGAGGTCCCCGAGGATGTCATGAGGAAAGGCCAGGAGGGAGCTGAAGGATCCAAAGGAGACTATAAAAATCCTCCGTCTATAGTGTCTAATAAGGGAGAAGCACTATTACTTCTTCGTGATGATATTTCCTTGCATGAAATTGATGCATTCAATGCCATGGAATCTATGTGTGGACAAAATACAGCTCTCACTAATGAAGTTATCTTGCTAGAAGAGCGGAATCTTTCTCTTCAGAGGATGATCAATAATCTAGAATTTCTACTGAAGAACAAGCCAATTAGATCATCACCACCATCACCCAATAAGGACACCTGAGTACATGTGTATGTGCACCACCCTTAGCTTGTTCCAAGCTTGGGGGAGGAGCCCCGATATCATATCACCATCCCTTGTACCATTACCATCTATCTTAGTTCAATCCTTAGCTATATCATGATTTAGAGAAATAATTTCAGATTTGCTTTGCTTTGCTTAGATTTTTTGCTTTGATATCTATCTATCCTTGTAACCGAGTGTGAGAGTTATATAATAAATATTAGTTGAGTTTGTGTGCTTTACTCTCATGCATCTATCATCAGAGCAATAAAATAAAAGAGATCAAAAAGAATCATATGCTAATCCCATGAAGAGTAATGACTCCACATAGAAAAGGTATTAGTGATACAAGTTGTTGGGAATACGCAAACATGGCATTAGTAATTGTTACCATCTATGCAGTATTATGATGAAGGAGAGGAGACTCACATATAAATACACTATGTTGGACATCTTCTGTGATTATAAACCCTCACCAAGTATTATATAATGAGCGAGTGTTGATGTTGGACATGGAAGACAACATAATGATCATGGTCGTTTACATTCACACATAATTTATTTTGTCTTGGATCCTCTAACATGTGGTGCTTGCTTTAGATGTTTTGCCAGACAAAATATTCCACACTAAATAGAGAAACTACTTGTGCATCCATAATCCTAAAACCCAGTTTCTTGCCATGAGAGTCCACCATGCGTACTTATGGATTGAGTAAGATCCTTCAAGTAAGTTGTCATCGGTGCACCAGGAAATAAAAATTTCTCCTAAACATGTATGATATTTTATTGTAAAGGAAAATAATCTTTGTACGATCTTATGATGGCAACAAGTAAAAGCGACAGAGTGCATTACAAAGTTTGCTATCATAAGGGGCAATATAAAGTTGTCCCTATTCCAACCTTTTAACTCTCTAGTTAGAAAGCATCATGTTTTGGCGATTGATCCATATATATATATGTGTGTGTGTGTGTGTGTGTGCGTGTGTGTGTGTGTGTATATATATATAGTTGAATGTAGGAAATCATGAACCATTATTGTTGACATTATCCTTGAGGTTAATAAGTTGGGTGGCACAACAATGAAGCCCCTATCTTCCGATGTGTACGATGAAAACATTAACTCCAAAAGTATGCAATGAGGGGTAGCAATCATAGAAGATTAAATGATAGTGGAGTATGTGAACTTGCATATATATAAAAGATCTTACATAGGCTCTCCTGTGAAATATGATGAATTATGATTGTCTCGATGACTACGAACATGGTTTGTTGTCTGCCAATAAAGTTTATGCTTCACACTTCAACAATTGTGGATAGATCGTTACTTGTTTATGAGAAGCTATATGATGAAAAAGAACTTGCTGCTATGTTAATATTCATGATGCTCTCATGTTCATATTCTATTTCTATCGACACATCTCTCTGAAATCATGTGGTCATTATTATCGAGCTCGGTTCTCGCTTGAGGACAAGCGAGGTCTAAGCTTGGGGAAGTTGATATATCCATTATGCATCATGAATTTGTATATATGTCTATGTTATTCTTGTCCATTATTCCACATTTTCAGACACTTATTATGCCTTTTCTATCTGAATATGCAAGGTACACCACAAAGAGGGAAATTACTAGAAACTAGAATTCTCGACCTAAAAACCAAGAAAAAGGGTGAAAAATGAGTGGACTCCAAATGACCTGAATTTTTATGGAACATATAAGAATTATTGGGCCAAAAAATACCATAGGGGGCCCACCTGTTGATCGCGAGCCAACAAGACGCGGCCACCCCCCCTTCCCCCGGGCACGCCCTGTTGCCTCGTGGTCCACCAGCAGGTCTCCCGACCCCCCTCTTATCCTATGTAGTGTGTTTTGACCTAGAAAAAAAGAAGGATACTTTTGGGATGAAGCGTCGCCATCTCGAGGCGAAAACATGAGCACAAGCCTTTTGCTCTCTGGCAGAGAGATTCAGCCGGGGGAATTCCTCCCCGGGAGGGTGAAATCGAAGCCATCGTCATCACAAACACTTCCTCCTTCTTCGGAGGACCAATCTTCATTAACATCTTGTCGGGACCCCGATCCTAAGCCATAGGAATCCAGCCTGTAACACATCGCATATCTTTGCGGTCTCACGCACGGTTATCCCCACGGCTACAGCCTTACCTTAGCCGGGACCGTTTGCGCCTTTTGACTCGCGTATGCAATTGTGTCGCTAGCAATCCATTGACAGAGAACCCAGATCGACATGTCTAGTCATAAACCAAAGCGGTAGTTTCGCACAGGGACAGGCATACCTGACCCAGCAAAGCAGGTGTCCGTCACCAGTGAATGTAGACGAGTCGTAGCAAGCTACAGGGACTCCATTACATCGCGTGACATTTCCCCAAAGGGGGACAGACACAGCATCTAAGAAGGACACATGCCGGTCAACCAATGTGTCCGGAGCAGTAGCAAACTACCATGGCTCGTTGGGTCACAAAGGGGCATTTCCCTATAAGGAATGCTGCAAAAGCCTACGGCTAGGTAATCGAACCCCATACATATCAAGTACAACACACGTATGCATGACATACCGATATGTATAGATACATCGATGGCATCACAACATAACCATAACATAGAAACTTTATTTAGAAGGCTTGGAAGAGCCACACACATAATATTACAAGGTAGGGGTCTCACGACAAATCATCACAAGTCATACACACAATTCTTACAAACTAGTGGAAGAGTAAAGTTGTCTGAGTACATACAGAAGGAAAGACAAAGGCACATGGCCTGACTATCTACAGACCCACCCTAGGGTCAGACCGTAGCTGGGATACCAGCTACTCGTGATCATTGATGTCTAGGTAGAAACCTCCATTAGGGTCATTAACAACCTCTGCAACAATTTTTAAGCAAACATGAGTACAAAAGTACTCAGCAAGTCTTTAGGACAAACTATCTACTCATGCAATGTATCAATAAGGAATTGTGGGGTTTCATGCGGAAAGCCAGCATTTGACTTGTGGCTAGACAACTTGCATTTTTAAATAATTTTTACAACTTGATTTCTCGCACACGAGTCCACTAAAACCACAACAATACTCCATCGTGGAATCATTCCGCCTCCATACAGAAATGCCGTCCATGACACTCACGCTTATCTTGACAATTTTATGAGTAGTCATTAAAGTTATCTATGAACAACATATGTCTCCAAGTAGTCCATATCCGCGGACGCGGCTATTCGAATAGATCATAACCCTGCAGGGGTGTACTTCTTCACACACGCTCTCGCCACTTATCGCCATGTGCACGTCATGCACCTCGGCAACCTTCAAGCGGAAGCCCAGCGAGGGAGTCGGCCATGACCGTTAACCACACTAGTACTTAGGCCAGGTCTATCTCCTATCTGAGGGTAACCCACATGGAAGTCCGGCCGAGGTTTCCGCCACGACCCCAAATGATGTGCGCAGGGTTCCCAAGCTCACCATCCGGGTGCCAGTTGGTACACCGTGCCACTACCTACCGCATCATAGCCCAACTCTAAGGTCAGCGCTACGCACGGCCTCCACCATGACTATAAACACCAGAAACTACTTGCAACTCCTGGACCGAGTACTAAGCGATTAATAAGTTGAGAGGGTCAATTAAGTATCCCAACGTGTGGTAGTATCTAGTCTTGGATTACAAACACGGAACTCAGTTCCTAAGGATGGTTCCAATGAAACAACCCGCCATGTACTCCTATATAGCCTTTCACCGGTACCTTTACCAAATCAGGTTCAACACACAACCTTTACTTACTGAACACATTCTCACAATTCTGTTCATCACCCAGATGACAGACCATACACAACTCTAAGCATAGCATGCATAGCAGGATAAGGCACATCATGGCTCAAGCATCTACCAGGTATGCTAGGTTGCAAGGTTCAACTATTTACTGTGACAAAGACATGTCATGCAAATGAAGTGGGTTCAACTAACGTAGTAAAAGCCGTGAAAGCAGTTTCCCTAATGCAAGAAATAAGAGCAGGAGCGAGAACATGGGATTTATCGGGATGATCAAAATGGTTGCTTGGCTTGTTGCTCAGCACAAGGACAATATCCGTCAGTCGGATATTCGGTGGAATCCGAAGGAGCGGGGCCTACCAGTAAAAACAATATCCATCAATATCAATCATATGCAACAAGATGATTCATGAGCATGGCATGAAGATTAAAGGTGGTAGGCTAATGTAGCTACCATTTATTAAGTTGAAGTTGATTTGAATCAAGATTCAAATATCACTTCAAACCAGGTATTTTTCGAATACCCTTTTAATTGATTCGACCTGATGCTCAGGTCATCTTGTTTTAACATGCATGGGAATGATATGTTGAGTTGCTGGTTGTGATTGAGCATAGTTTGGTCATGGTATTTGAAGTGGAATTCAAATGAATTTCAAATTCAAAATCTATATTATTTGATAAGGTTATCCCAATCACCATTTAATCTGTTTGGTGATGTTAACATTTTCAAACATGTTTGAAAATATCAAAATCAGATTCCTTGGATTTTTCTGATACTTTTTCATATGTAAATTATTTTCATTGGAATTACAGATTATTTTCTATGATTTTTAGAAGTTTTGGGAATTTTCTGGAATTCTTTTATAACAGAAAAGCTATTTATTGCGTCACGCCCACGTCAGCATGGCGTCAGCTGTCGGCCGACCTGGTCACGTCAAACCTAACAGGTGGGGGCCACTGGTCAGCGTCACAGGGCTAATCCCGCGCTGACCAGCCCCTAAGTGAGTTTGACTCGAGACTGGGCCCACTGTCAGCGTCTGTTTATCGCTTAAACTTGTGGATTAGTGCGGCCAGGTCATCCCGTGCCGGAGACTGACCGACGGCGACCAGATCCGCGGCGGATCCTCGCCGGAGAGACGCCAGAGATCGCTGTGGTGCTCGGGATCGAGTGTCGAGAGGACTGGGAGGATCCCCAGGCTCGGCCTCATCCATTACGGGCTTCAGGAAGGACTGGGAATGACCGGAGGTCACCGGCGATGAGCTGAGGCGGCAGCCGGAGCTTGGGCTCGTCAGTCTAGTGGCTAGCGTGCAGGAAAATGAGGGGAAGAAGAGGGTAAACACGCGCAAGCTCACGGTGGAGGCGATGGGAAGCTCAGATGGCTCGGGGAGGTGCTGTGGACGTCGAATCAACAGAAGCTTGCCGACAGCCGGAGGTTGAAGACGACGGCGCTGTGGCGCACCAGAGCTCGGGGAGGTTGAATGCTTCGGTGTACACGGCTAGCTCGATGAGGTGGAGAGAATGGAGCACTCGGAGGGACTATCCTCTGGCTAGAGGGCTCGGACAGGTCGAGCTCGAGCTCCTGTCAATGGCGGCAGGAGGAGAGGGAAGAAACCGAGAGGAGGGGGAGGAATGGATAGCAGGGACAGATAGGGACGCGCTCGGGGTAGTCATCCCCGTTGTTGCGCTGTCTTGGGGAGCACCGGAGCGCGCCACGGCGAAGCAGGAGGTGGAGGAGTCGCCGTGGGCGTTCACTCCTCTGCCAGAAGGTAGGAGGAAGAAGACGCCCATGCCCGTGTGGGCTCGGCTTCCTAACGTGAGCGTAGCTTAGGTTTTTTTTCCATTTTTTTCTTTCTTCAGTTTCTGTTTATACTTTCTAACATTTGTTTTTATTTATTTTTGGCTCCAAACTATTCCTAAAATAGTTTGAATAATACTGGAGTGTTAGTTGGAATATTTCCAACCACATATAAAGTTTTCAACATTTTTGGAAACTTTGAAATATTTGAAATCAAATATATAATTGATTTCTGTAGCTTTTATCTTAATTTAAAATGCCATAGCATTTTGAAAATATGTTTCACTTCTAATATCTTGTTTTCAACAATTATCAGAAAAGTTGAACTTTTCTTGAGGCCATTTTGGGTTCATTGATTTTAACAAGTTTTGAATTTCCTTGAATTAGAAGTGGCTAGGGTTTTTGGGGTTTTGTTTCAGGACTTTCTTTGAATTTGTTTCAAGTTCTCGAATGCAAAGAAGGTAAACATGAGCACAAGGCTAAAACCTAGTTAGGGATCCAGGGATGTGACAACTCACCCCCACTCAAAAGAATCTCGTCCCGAGATTTAGAAGTCGTCGGGAATAACGCGGGATACTCAACTCGGAGACGATCCTCTCTTTCCCATGTTGCCTCCTTTTCAGAATGATTTGACCATTGAACTTTAAGAAACTTGAGGTTTCGACATCGAGTGGTACACTCAGCTTGATCAAGAATACGGACAAGGTATTCTCGGTATGAAAGGTTATCTTGGAGATCAAGCGTTTCGTGGTCCACTTCGCGGATAGGATCCCAAAAGCAACGCCTGAGTTGCGAGACGTGGAAGACATCATGAACCTTGGAAAGACGCGGAGGAAGTTCCAACTGGTAGGAAACTTCTCCTCGTTTGGCAAGAATGCGAAAAGGACCAATGTAACGAGGAGCCAACTTGCCCTTGATACCGAATTCATGGGTTCCCTTCAAAGGTGTAACCCGAAGGTAAGCCTTCTCTTCAACTTCAAAGGTCACAGCCTTATGATGACGATCATATTGGCTCTTTTGACGAGACTGGGCTGTTTTCAACTTTTCACGAATAATGCGAACCTGCTCTTCGGCATCCTGGATCATATCCGGGCCAAAGAGTTGCCTCTCTCCGGTTTCTGACCAATTAAGAGATGTTCGACATCTTTGTCCATAGAGAAATTCAAAAGGGGGTTTGCCCTGGCTTGATTGATAACTATTATTATAAGAAAATTCAGCGAATGGAAGGCACTTCTCCCAATTCATACCAAACGATATAACACAAGCTCGGAGCATATCTTCTAGGACTTGATTCACTCTATCTACTTGACCACTTGATTGAGGATGGAAAGCAGTGCTAAAAGATAAGTGAGTCCCCATAGCATTCTGAAAACTTTCCCAGAAGCGAGAAGTAAAGATACTTCCATGGTCTGAGTTAATCTCCAGGGGAACACAATGAAGAGACACTATTCGAGAGATATATAACTCTGCTAGCTGGCTAGCTGTTATAGTCTCACGAACTGGAAGAAAATGAGCTACTTTGGAGAGACGGTCAATGACCACAAAGATAGCATTATTTACTTTCTTGGTCTTGGGAAATCCGGTAATGAAATCCATACTGACTTTATCCCATTTCCATTTAGGAATAGCTAAAGGTTGAAGGGTTCCAGCAGGCCTTTGATGTTCTGCCTTAACTCGACGACAAATGTCGCAGTTAGCAACGAACTCAGCAATTTCTCTCTTCATCCTAGTCCACCAAAACCTCTGGCGTAGGTCCTGATACATCTTAGTACTACCAGGATGAATCGTGAGAGGAGAATCATGAGCCTCCTTAAGGATCAATTGCCGCATACGTTTGCTCTTAGGAACCACTAAACGGTTCTGAAATAACACAACACCTTTCACATTGATGGAGAAATCCCTAGCGTTTCCGCTAGCAATATTCTCCTTGATCCGGGATATACCCTTATCATAAGCCTGCACGGCTATGATTTGATCCCTAAGAGTAGGCTTCGCCACCAGGGTAGAAAGGAATCCTTGAGGAACAATATGGAGATTTAACTTCCGAAATTCCTCATAGAGATGTGGTTGACCTTGTTGTAGCATCAAATTGTTACAATAAGACTTACGACTTAGTGCATCAGCCATAACATTGGCCTTCCCCGGGGTGTAAGTTATCCCTAAGTCATAATCCGTGATCAACTCAACCCACCGTCTTTGCCTGAGATTCAAATCCGGCTGGGTGAAGATATATTTCAGACTATGGTGATCAGTGAATATTTCGCAACGATTACCAAGAAGGTAATGTCGCCAGGTTTTAGGTGCATGGACTACAGCTGCAAGCTCAAGATGCGTATGCAATCACATGACGATCTTGCATGAGAATGCAACCTAATCCTTGTCGCGAGGCATCGCAGTAGATAACAAAGTCCTTAGAAAAAATCTTGTGGTAGCAACACAGGTGCGGAAGTCAAGCGTCTTTTCAGTTCCTGAAAACTATGCTCACACTGTGGTGTCCGCTCGAACTTTTTATCTTTCTTGAGGAGTTCAGTTAGAGGCTTTGCAACCTTGGGGAAATTCTCGACAAAGCGGCGACAATAGCTCGCTAGACAAAGAAAACTCCTAACTTGCTTAACCGATTCAGGTTGAGTCCAATCAAGGACAGCTTGAACTCTCTCGGGATTGACAACAATACCCTTACCAGAGATTACGTGACCTAGGTAGGTCACTTCTGGTAACCAAAATTCACATTTTGAAAACTTGGCATAAAGGCGATGCTCTCGAAGTTTCATCAATACCAGCCTTAGATGATCGACATGTTCTTGTTCGTTCTTCGAGTAGATGAGAATATCGTCGAGGTATACTACAAATAATTTATCCAAATACTCCATGAAGATTGAATTCATCAAGCGAGAGAAGGTGGCTGGGGCATTGGTTAAACCGAAGTACATGACGGTGTACTCGTATTGGCCATAACGAGTGATAAAAGCCGTTTTTGGAATATCCCCGTTCTTGATCTTGATTTGATGGTATCCCAACCTGTCACATCCCTCACACCTTAAGCAAGTTAGTCTTGTGCTCATGTCTTCTTTGCATTGCATCTAAGAATTTTTCAACAAGAACAAAGAAAGAGGTGAAGGAAAAACTCAAACCCTAGCCACTTCTTCAAATAAAGGAAATCTCAAAACTAGTTAAAATCAATGAACCCAAAATGGCCTCAAGAAAAGTTCAAACTTTCTGATAAGTCATGAAAGTAAATGAGCAATGAAGAAAACCATTTTCTTGACACTTTAAGCATTTTAAATAAATGCAAAAAGCTACTCGTTTCAAGTTTTTAATTTGAAATCAGAAACTTTAAATTTTCAAAAATGTTGAAAACTTTGGAAATGGTTGGAAATATTCCAACAAATATTCAGGTGTGTTTAAAATAGTTTTTACAAACCATTTTGGAGGTGAAATAAATAGCAAAACAATAGTTAGCAAAACAGAAACAAAATAGAAAAGAAATAAGAGAAAGAAATGACTTACCTCTATTTGTCGCCGGCCCAGCCCACCAGGGGCTCCCCGGTCATCTTCCTCCTCCTGCCAGAAGGCAGGGGAGAAGATGAGCACGGCGGCCGAGCCGGCCACCTCCTGCCTGCCTGCTCGCTGCTGGAGGCCTCCAGGAGCGCCAGCGCGACGCCCGCGTCTTCTTATCCTCCTCCCCGCGGCTCTATCCTCTCCCCTAGGCCTCTCGATCCCCTTTCCCTCTCGGATGTCTCTCTCCCCGAAGCTCCGGTCGCCGTCGATCTGTCGTCTCCCGGTCCTCCCCGACCCTGCCGGCAGCCTCACAAGATCCGCCGTGAGCTCCTCTTCCTGTTCCCCCTCTTCCCGAGGCCTTCCCCCTCCTCTAACCATGTTAGCCGCCGGAGCCCGAAGGACCTCGTCGCCGGCCATGTCATTGTCGTCGTTGTGGTACTCGGCTCGCAAGGCCGAGCTCAGGAATGAGCTCCTCGAGCTCTGTAGATGGCGTAGGGCCTCTCTCCCAGCTCGCTAGCCCCCTGTATCGGCACTTTCGTCGACGCCCGAGCCGCCCCAGATAGATGCGCCGTTCCACCAGCTGCCTGTAGCTGTCTTCTGCGCCCAAAACCGACGGCCGTAGCGTTGTCTGGCTCTCTCCGGCGAGCCCTCCGCCGCGCCCGTGGTCGCCGCCGGCCATACTCCGGTGGGGGCCGACGTGGCCAAGTTAATCCAGTAGTTTAGAGGCTTAAACTCTCGCTGACAGTGGGCCCAAGGCCAAGTCAACTTAGTTAAGGGGCTGGTCAACGCGGGATTAACCCCAGAGAGGCTGACCAGTGGGTCCCCCTGTCAGGTTTGACCTGAACAGGTCGGCTGACCTGCTGATGTCAGGCTGACGCAATAAAGAGATTTTTCAGTATAAGAATAATTCTAGAAATGTTTAAAACTTCAAAAATTCATAGAAATTAATCTGTAACTCCAATGAAAATAATTTATATATGAAAAAGTATCAGAAAAATTCAAGGAATCTGAATATGCTATTTTCAATCATGTTTGAAAAAGTTACGGAACCCAAACATGTAGATTAATGAATAAGTCAATTCTTATAATTTTTTTATAAATGGAATTTGGAAAATATTCAAATTTCATTATGAATGACATGATCAAACAATGTTCCAATAACAAATCAGTACCTTAACATGACATCTCATGATGGCTAACATCAAGTTGATCTGAGCATCAGGTCGAATCAATTAAAACGATATCCGAGAATACCTCCTTTGAATTGATATTTGAATATGATTCAAATCAACTTCAAACCTAATACATGTTGACTAAATTAGTTTATCACCTTGCATTCTCATGCCATGCTCATGCATCATCTTGTTTGCATATGATTGTTATTGGTTGTTGTCATTCATTTCGGTAGGCTCCGCACCCCCGGATTCCCCCGAATATCCGTTTGACGGATATTGTCCCTCCTCTGAGAAACAAGGCAAGCAACCATTTTGATCATCCCGATAAATCCCATGTTCTTGCTCCTGCACTTATTTATTGCATTAGGATCAAATGCTTCAACTGCTTTTGCCACGTTAGTTGAACCCACTTCCTTTGCATGACCTATCCTTGTCACAGTAAATAGCCGAACCTTGGAACCTAGCATACCTGGTAGTTGCTTGAGCCATGATGTGCCTTATCCAGCTATGCATGCTATGCTTAGAGTTGTGTATGGTTTGTCATCTGGGAGATGAACAGAATTGTGAGTATGCGTTCGGTAAGCAAAGGTTGTGTGTTGAACCTGATTTGGTAAAGGTACCGGTGAAAGGCTGTGTAGGAGTACATGGCGGGTTGTTTCATTGGAACCGTCCTTAGGAACTGAGTTCCGTGTATGTAATCCAAGACTAGATACTACCACATGCTGGGCCCTGAAATATGACTCCGTTCGGCCTATTAATCGCTTAGTACTCGGTCCAGGAGTTGCAACTAGTTTCTGGTGTTTATAGTAATGCTGGAGGCCGTGCATGGTGCTGACCTGAGAGGTGGGCCGTGATGCGGTAGGCAGTGGCACGGTGTACCAAGTGGCACCCGGATGGCGGGCTTGGGAACCCTGCGCACATCATTTGAGGCCGTGGCGGAAACCTCGACCGGACTTCCGTACGGGTTACTCTCAGATAGGCGATAAACCTGGACTAGGTACTAGTGTGGTTAACGGTCGTGGCCGACTCCCTCGCTGGGCTTCCGCTTGAAGGTTGGCGAGGTGCATGACGTGCACATGGCGATAAGTGGCGAGAGCGTGTGTGACAAAATACACCCCTGCAGGGTTATGATCTATTCGAATAGCCGCGTCCGCGGATATGGACTACTTGGAGACATATGTTGTTCTTAGATAACTTCAATGGCTACTCATAAAATTGTCAAGATAAGCGTGAGTGTCGTGGACGGCATTTCCGTATGGAGACAGAATGATTCCACGATGGTGTATTGTTGTGGTGTATTGGACTCGTGTGCGAGAAATCAAGTTGTCAAAATTATTTGAAAATGCAAGTTGTCTAGCCACGAGTCAAATGCTGGCTTTCCGCATGAAACCCCACCATACCTTGTTGATACATTGCATGAGTAGTTAGTTATCCTAAAGTATTATTGCGTACCTTCGTACTCATGTTTGCTTAATAAATGTTGCAGAGGTTGCTAATGACCCTAATGGAGGGTTCTTCGTAGACATCGACGATGACGAGTAGCTGGTGTCCCAACTACGATCTGGCCCTACGTTGGGTCTGTAGTATAGTCAGGCCATGTGCCCCTTTAGTTGCACCTGTCTGTACTCAGATAGTTTTAAACTCTTCCGCTGGCTTGTAACTGAATGACTGCTATTATGGGTCGTGAGACCCTTAATGTGTAATATTATGTGTGTGGCTCTTCCGAGCCTCTTAAATAAAACTTGTATGTTTATGGTTATGTTGTGATGCCATCGATGTATCTATACATATCGGTATGCCATGCGTACGTGTGTTGTACTTGATATATATGGGGTTCGATTACCTAGTCGTGAACTTTAGTAGCACTCCTCACAAGGAAATGCCCCTTTGTGATCCAACGAGCCATGGTAGTTCGCTACTGCTCCGGACACATTGGTTGACCGGCATGTGTCCTTCTTAGCTGTTGTGTCTGTCCCCTTTTGGGAAATGTCACGCGATGTAATGGAGTCCTTCTAGCTTGCTACGACTCGTCTACACTCGCTGGTGACCGACACCTTCTTTGTTGGGTCATGTATGCCTGTCCTTGTGCGGTACTGCCACTTTGGTTTATGACTAGACATGTCGATCCGGGTTCTTTGACATTGGAATGCTAGCGACACTATTGCATACGTGAGTCAAAAGACGCAAACGGTCCCGGCTAAGGTAAGGCTGTAGCCGTGGAGTTAACCGTACGTGAGACCGCAAAGGGATGTGATGTGTTACAGGCTGGATTCCTATGGCTTAGGATCAGGGTCCCGACACAACCTCAAATCCATTTTGGAGAAGACTGAGGATCCAGCGAGCTGATCATACAGGTCGTTGATCCTGGGGAGCGGATACTTGTTCTTTATGGTGACCAGATTAACTGGTCGGTAATCTACAACCATCCGATCTGTTCCGTCTTTCTTCTTGATGAAGAGGACGGGGCAAGCCCAAGGAGAAGAGCTACGACGAATGAAACCTTTATTCAAGGCCTCATCTAGTTGCTTCTTAAGTTCGGCTAGCTCCAGGAGTGCCATCTTATATGGTCTTCTGGCTATTGGAACAGTTCCCGGAACAAGATCTATCACAAACTCTACATCTCTGTCAGGTGGAATTCCTGGCAGTTCCTGTGGAAAAACATCCGGGAAGTCACGGACTACCGGAATGTCTTCAAGTTCCGGAAGAGGGTTGGCATTGAGGGAATAGAGTTGGCATTTGGCAACTCGAGTAGAGACATTGACCGTCTCACCCGAGGGATGGGTAAGCTGAACATTTCTGGAATGAGTATCAATCTTGGTATAGTGAGTTGACATCCAGTCCATACCCAAGATGATATTAATATCCGAAGATTTCAGGGCTATCAATGATGCTAGAAAAACTAGCCTGTCTACTAGAATTTCATTGTCATAGGTTATCCTGGAGGTTTGCCACTTACTACCAGGAGTTTGGACAACCAATGGAATTGGCATATCACACAAAGACATGTTATGCAACTGTGCATAACTTTCTGAAATGAAGGAATGAGAAGACCCAGTGTCAAAAAGAACAGACGCTGGGTGATGATTAACAAGGAGCGTACCCAGTATGACGTCGGGATCTTCTGCAGCTTCTTCTGCTGAAACATAGTTCACATGGCCACGTGCAGGAGTTGTCTTCACATAGTAAGCCTTGCCCGACTTGCCTTGCCCAACGGACTTTCCGGGTTCTTGGTACCCACATTCTGAGGACACTCACGAGAATAGTGCCCTGGTTCTCCACACTTGTAACAGATCACCTGATTAGCACGTGGTGCAGCATTGCTAGCTGGACCACCATAGGTTTTTGCTGGAGGGTTGGACTGATTCGTCTGAGGCGCCACATAGGATGGCCTCGGAGTGTATCTTGGCGGCAGAGAACTGTTTGGAACTCACAGCCTGCGTTTTGGAAACGCAGAACCAGATGACGAGCCAAAGTCATGGGAGTGCTTCTTTGTGGCTTCATAGTCGGTATCACCAATCTCGGCACTGATCGCCTTGTTGACCAGGGCTTGGAAGCTTGTACATTCGTGGAGGCGCAAATCACGACGAAGCTCAGGGCTCAGACCCTTACGAAATCTTGCTTGCTTCTTGGCATCAGTAGACACCTCCTGTGTTGCATTGCTGGCGAGGTTACTGAACTCGCGGCTATAGGCATCCACGGTCAACTTTCCCTGGGTGAATGTACAGAACTCCTCTCTCTTTCTGTCCATCGGGCCCTCTGGAATATGGTGCAGACGGAAGGCTGCACTAAAGTTTGCCCATGTAGCTGCTGGTTCAGCAGGACGCATAGCTTAAAAGTTCTCCCACCACAGATTGGCGGTCCTTCCAGAAAATACGCCGCAAAGGTCACCTTGTCGGCCTCAGAAACATTCGCAGAGTGAATCTTGCGTGAAATACTGCACAACCAATTATGAGCGTCGAGGGGATCGACGGAGTGATGGAACTTTGGAGGATTCAGCTTCACAAAGTCATTGAGGGACACTGCAGCATTCCTAGGCTGACGAGCTGTATTTTGCTCAATACGCTCTAACAGTCGATTGGTCTCCCTTTTGTTTCTCTCTGCCTCAAGCATAACTTCCGCCAAAGAGGGCGGGTGAGGCAGTTCTTCCTGCGACGCTTGACTACCCTCGCCTTGCTCATGAGCAGGGGCACGGTTCAACCTGGTGAACACCATCCTGACAAACAAACTCACAGCTTAGACCAATATCATCATCAATACTAGCTATGGATTAAGAATGCACTGAACACATGGAATACGGAAATGAATATCCGAACAACATGGTACCAAGCAACTGCTATATATGCACCATGGTTCATACACACCATTACATAGTTCAGTACAACCTTAACCGAAGAACAAACTACTGAAAATATGAAACTACTCATCAGAGGCTTCCAAGCTTCCTATACATTATTTGTCTATGCCTGCGGAATTCATTTCACGACACAAGCATACTTCACAAGTCACACAGGACTGTGAAAGTACAACTACTACCATACTATCCTTCCACTCACCGTTCAGGCATCCGCATAGAACATCTCATAAAGATTGCCTACATGGCCTGGAAGCTCAACCCGCGGATCAGGAAATACTCCAGCCTGAGATCCCTGGGATCCGTAAGGACACGAATGTGGCCTTGGTCCCCTGATTGGTGGTAGTAGAGGTCCCCGAAGAGGGGTGACTCCTCCTATAGTAGGCCAGTCAACATGAGCCGGAAGATGGGTTCTAACAGGGTTCAGCATCTCCATATCTCCATACCCTGTCTGGACTACCGGTGCCAGCCGCGTCAAAGCCGTCCACAGACGGGCACGTGTAGCATAAAGCTCCATACGAAGGGCACGAACATCCCTGTCTCTATTTTCTAGCATCTCAGCAGTGGACTGCAGCAACGGATCCTCCATAGAGGAATCAAAGTAGACCCCACTGAGGTATCCTTCTTCACCTGGCTGAGAGGCAGGAACATAGCAGAACTCTGAATTCTACAGCAGTGCATGTCTAGCCCTCATGATGGTTAGCATTGAATAGGCAACATCTTGTACCACCATGTCAACAGTGACTCCCAATCCATAAGACCAATGGATTGGCTCCTCAGCTCCAGGGTAATCTGGGAATACCCTAACAGTGCAGAGGTACTGGCTCTGATTAAAATCCCGGTACTGCTCCTCCACTGTGTACTCTGGGTACCAGCGGTAACCGGACACTGAAATCATCCTGACTAGCATGGCCGTATGACCCGACACATCAATGCACCTAGTCAGACGAACCACCTAACGAGAAGGACGGCGAGGCATCTGAAAATAGAGACTAATGCAAAAGCATTAGAGCTGTGAATACAAAATTGGGCAGCATAATGGTTGTAAATGCGCAAAAATAATTTGAGATAACCCATAAAATAGAATAGCGTAACCACTCATCTATCAAGTTCAATTCTCTGATCATCAAACATACTTCCTTTTCCTAGGGATAAAAGAAACCCAAAATAACTCTCGACCCGTTGTCCTATAATCTACCAATCAGAAACACGAGCCTAAAAGAAGATGAGTAACCTAGTCCTTAATCCCCGTAGAAAAGACGAGGAAGACCAGAATAGAATAACTTGAGAAGAGAACAAGAATCTTACGTTCCCTTCCACAAACAATTCCTATACATAATTAAAGCAATTCTAGACTCAACTTCGACCAGTTTGGCTTAGTAATCCTACACTCAGTCAGGCTCTGATACCACCGCTGTCGGGACCCCGATCCTAAGCCATAGGAATCCAGCCTGTAACACATCGCATCTCTTTGCGGTCTCACACACGGTTATCCCCACGACTGCAGCCTTACCTTAGCCAGGACCGTTTGCGCCTTTTGACTCGCGTATGCAATTGTGTCGCTAGCAATCCAATGACAGAGAACCCAGATCGACATGTCTAGTCATAAACCAAAGCGGCAGTTCCGCACAGGGACATGCATACATGACCCGGCAAAGCAGGTGTCGGTCACCAGCGAATGTAGATGAGTCGTAGCAAGCTACATGGACTCCATTACATCGCGTGACATTTCACCAAAGGGGGACAGACACAACAGCTAAGAAGGACACATACCGGTCAACCAATTTGTCCGGAGTAGTAGCGAACTACCATGGCTCGTTGGATCACAAAGGGGCATTTCCCTGTAAGGAATGCTGCTAAAGCCTACAGCTAGGTAATCGAACCCCATACATATCAAGTACAACACACGTATGCATGGCATACCGATATGTATAGATACATCAATGGCATCACAACATAACCATAACATACAGAATTTATTTAGAAGGCTCGGAAGAGCCACACACATAATATTACAAGGTAGGGGTCTCACGACCCATCATCACAAGTCATACACACAATTCTTACAAACCAGCGGAAGAGTAAAGTTGTCTGAGTACAGACAGAAGGAAAGACAAAGGCACATGGCCTGACTATCTACAGACCCACCCTAGGGCCAGATCGTAGCTGGGATACCAGCTACTCGTCTTCGTCGATGTCAAGGTAAAACCCTCCATTAGGATCATTAACAACCTCTGCAACAATCTTTAAGAAAACATGAGTACAAATGTACTCAGCAAGTCTTTAGGATAAACTATCTACTCATGCAATGTATCAATAAGGAATTATGGAGTTTCATGCGGAAAGCCAGCATTTGACTCGTGGCTAGACAACTTGCATTTTTAAGTAATTTTTACAATTTGATTTCTCGCACACGAGTCCACTAACACCACAACAATACTCCACCGTGGTATCATTCCGTTTCCATACGGAAATGCCATCCACGACACTCACGCTTATCTTGACAATTTGATGAGTAGTCATTAAAGTTATCTATGAACAACAAATGTCTCCAAGTAGTACATATCCGCGGACGCGGCTATTCGAATAGATCATAACCCTGCAGGGGTGTACTTCTTCACACACGCTCTCGCCACTTATCGCCATGTGCACGTCATGCACCTCGGCAACCTTCAAGAGGAAGCCCAACGAGGGAGTCGTCCACGACCGTTAACCACACTAATGCTTAGTCCAGATTTATCGCCTATCTGAGGGTAACCCGCACGGAAGTACGGCCGA
Source organism: Hordeum vulgare subsp. vulgare (assembly GCF_904849725.1). Classification (NCBI taxonomy): domain Eukaryota; kingdom Viridiplantae; phylum Streptophyta; class Magnoliopsida; order Poales; family Poaceae; genus Hordeum; species Hordeum vulgare. Next base: position 155,009,832 of record NC_058521.1, read on the forward strand.
GGTTTCCACCACGGCCCCAAACGATGTGCGCAGGGTTCCCAAGCCCACCATCCGGGTGCCACTTGGTACACCGTGCCACTGCCTACCGCATCATAGCCCACCTATAAGGTCAGCACTACGCACGGCCTCCAGCATGACTATAAACACCAAAAACTACCTGCAACTCCTGGACCGAATACTAAGCGATTAATAAGTCGAGAGGGTCAATTAAGTATCCCAACGTGTGGTAGTATCTAGTCTTGGATTACATACACGGAACTCAGTTCCTAAGGACGGTTCCAATGAAACAACCCGCCATGTACTCGTACATAGCCTTTCACCTGTGCCTTTACCAAATCAGGTTCAACACACAACCTTTACTTAGTGAACACATTATCACAATTCTGTTCATCACCCAGATGACAGACCACACACAACTCTAAGCATAGCATGCATAGCAGGATAAGGCACGTCATGGCTCAAGCATCTACCAGGTATGCTAGGTTGCAAGGTTCAGCTATTTACTATGACAAAGACAGGTCATGCAAAGGAAGTGGGTTCAACTAACGTAGTAAAAGCAGTGAAAGCATTTGCCCTAATGCAAGAAATAAGAGCAGGAGCGTGAACATGAGATTTATCGGGATGATCAAAATGGTTGCTTGCCTTGTTGCTCAGCAGAGGGAGAATATCCGTCAGTCGGATATTCGGTGAAATCCGGAGGAGCGGGGCCTACCGGTAAAAACAATATCAATCAATATCAATCATATGCAACAAGATGATGCATGATCATGGCATGAAGATGAAAGCTGGTAGGCTAATGTAGCTACCATTTATTAAGTTGAAGTTGATTTGAATCAAGATTCAAATATCACTTCAAACCAGGTATTTTTCGAATACTCAATATAGCATCATTTTTATAATGAATGATTATCCTACATAAAATATGTTAATTTTTTGTCAACTCAATGCGAACGCTGCTCGACGAAATCAGACGACCGTCTCGAAGCGTCGCAAATATTGCTTCTGTACGCATATACTGCTTGTGGCTTTAGATTAACCGCAATGGACAACACCGGTTGTCTCCCTGTTTTTAATACTGATCAGCGAACATCTCAATTGTCCTGACAAGTAGTGCGACAACTGATCTATCTTATCGCTGTTCAGGCTGCAACACTGTGTTGGTTGTCCTTAAGAAAATTTGATCCGATGACAGCTGGAAATCTTAAACCTGATCGGATCAGGTAACCTGAATTTTTTCACGTGGGATCACCTTTGAAGTAGTAATGATTGCCTTGTGGACTTGTGTCCTTAAGTACTCCATCCGTCACGGTTTAGAAGGCGTGCATTGAAATTCTATAGGACCTAGGTGGTTATTGATTGGCTGTGAAATAAGTTAAAAAATACTAGCATTCACAGTACGCATGCACATAGAAATAGCACAACGGAATACTAATTAGCTGATAGGAGTAAATGCAACGCGCCTTAAACCTTGTCTATTGTGTAAATGCATGTAAATTTAACCATGCCTTCTAAACCATGACAGAGGTAGTAGTTTCTTTTGGCTGGTGGCGGCTTCGCAATTTACCAGGCTTTTGCGTTTTGCATTGATGAACAGTACGGGCACTTGATTCATATGTGTGCATTGGGTTGATGAGGAGGCCTTGCTGCAAGCAACTGTTCCGACCGCCGCGACCACGCGTGCACTGCTGCAATTCCTCTTCTTCTTTTCTTGCGAGTAGAAATGACCACACGTAATGAAATCAGTAACAACAACTTGCAGGGAGCAGATCGATGCGTAGGGCATAGGTGGAATCTTTTGGGGACTATGAAACACCATGTAGCGCGGGGAAATTGCTGGCGATGCTGTTAATCGAATTCATGTCCTTTAGCAAAAAATCCATCTATTCTTGGATTGACAGATCGCCTGCGGCGCGTGCAGCATTGTACACGATAAAACCCTAATGGTTCTGCCTTAACGTCGTCCCATGCCAGCTCTTGTTCATCCGATCAATTATGAACTTCTTGATCCCTGAAAGAAATCCCTCCAAAACACAATTTCACCATGAGCTGAGCGATTAGCCTGACGATGGGCGCCAAATGTTGTGATTTTGTCACGGCATATGTCCTCGTGCAAGGACTTAGGTGTGGAGCCGTTGCAGCTATGTGGCGGTTTGAGAGGGGTTTGTCGGAATCGAGAGACGTGAGTTTACCCAAGTTCAGCCCCTCCGATGGAGGTATAAGCCTACGTCATGCTTGTGTTTCATTGATGAAGATGATGATCTCGATTACAAGGGTGCAGAATCGCCACCTCTAATCTCGTGTGTGTCTAATATGTCTATCTCATGATTTGCCTTGTCTAGACCTAAGTTGTGGATCTGTCCCTCTTGGGACGCCTTACCCCTCCTTATATAAGTGGAAGGGATAGGTTTACATGTAGAGTCCTACTAGGAGTAGGAATAGGACTAGTCTCTCTTGAATCCTAATCCGGGTCTTGTTTCCTTTGTGAGGGAGTCTTTCCTCTTCTTGGGCCTTCTGTCTGAGCTAGCCCTCCTGGCCTCTCTATCAGTCGCTTTATGCCAGGGTGTACGCCGGGCCTTGTGCCTTCGTCATTTGTCCGAGTCGCCTGTGGGGTCAAATATGAGTCGTCCACCAGGTCACTGCTGAGTCGCCGGTGAGTCACCAAGTCCTTGGCGGGTCATACTTCAAGTCGGGTTACACCGTAGGGTATATCCCCAACAGAGGAGGAGGGGGTGGATGGGGAGGGGGTATGAGGAAGGTGTGGATTACCTGACAAGATGGAGGAGGCCGAGTAGCAGGAAGGAGCATCGTCAGCGAGGAGGCGGCGCTACAAGAAAGCAGTAAAGGTTTGAACATAGGAAAGGAAGGGAGAAGTAGGGTAAAATGTGGCTTTTTGTTGGTACAGGGGCACGGGAGGTAGATATTTGTACGGCAGCCCAAAATTTCAATCCGTGCGGCCAAAAACTAGCACACATACTCACATCAGACGCATTCCCTTTACCATAACTGTGTGTGATATCCAACAACACAATTGAATCCTATAGTTTATCCCGTGTGTGATGGGACTGAGCGTGAAAATTTTGGTCTCCAAGCTTCCGGCTTAAGATATCAGATACTATGTTGCACATGCTACTTGCATTTAATTTTAATTTGGAAGATTAAATGGGGATACATCGGCAATTTTGGTCTGAAATTTCCTCATTATAGTGTTCATCGACTTCATTGCTTAATTTAACAAGACTTGCAAATTTGAGCACTGCACAAAAGAGCCTACACGCTACAACACTACCAGCAATTAATCGAGAAACTAAACATTAGTTAGTTGACCAAAACATTACTATAACAAAAGACCATCGCTCTAAATAGAGACTAATATTCCTCCTAGGATTTGTTGATCTCCGTTGCCTCCTTGATGACCAGCTCCCGCTCGACGACCTCTGGTGTAAGGAGATCCAAGGCATCCAACACCACATACTCCACCAACATCTCGCAGTACTTGTCCACCATCTCTTTGGATATCATGGACGGCCACAATCTTGGGTAGGGAGGCCGCCGACGAACGAACACGTGCTCGAGCACACTCAGCGATTACCAGCTCATCAGGCGTGGGTTGTCGACCAATGTCGGTGAATGCATCTATGATTTGTGTAGTGGCTATTACAAGATGGGCGTGGGCAGTCTCGAGATGGTACTAGGCATCCGCCATCAGGGTTACGACCACCGTCGAGAAACTAATAGCTCATGTCCCATTCTCGCCATTTGCTATCCCAATCGCGGTTGTTGCTGCCGCCCTCTCAACTTCAGCAACTTCCCTTTCGGTTGTTGGAGATGCCGTGTCATAGGTAGCTGCTACGTTCAAGCATGTTGAGAGCGCGCTCATGGATCATGTGGTCGTGCTCGTGCCGGAGTGGGTTTCCGAAGTTGCCCTCATGACAGGATTCACATCCCCATCTTTCATTGGCAATGCTTGAACAGTGAAATGGTCCGAGGAGTCAGTGTGTTAAACTGGCGACGGTGAACTGTAGCCGATGAAGCTTCCGGTCTAAGACACGCATGCATGAGGATTGGCTTACGATATTTTGTACTGCATCACACACAATTCGTGATCATGAACTGTTTGTGAAAGACTTGATTTTCAAAATGTTTTTAAAACAAAAAATGAGGTTACTTTGAGAAAGGATTTTTTTGGATTGCAATAAGATTTATCTGCATTGAACACTCACCAATCGGATTGTCATGCTAAAATATAGAATTATTCAGGGTTTGTTTGGCATTTTTATACAATAATTGAGCTTTCTAGACATTTAATGTGTATAATTAAAATTTTAACTATCGTCCCACTGCCCGGTGCATAAAAATGGGTTGAAAAATCATATTAGTATCCAGGGCTTCATCTTTAAGTCGCATGCAAGAGATGAGAATGAGTTTCAAACATCTCGTCATCTTGGCTCGGCCACGAACGTTGAGAAACTTTGTTTTTAAATTATTGTAAATCAAAATCGCGTCAGAAATTCAAAAAACTTGGCATGTTGTCATGATATGCCTCATATGTGCCATGGTAAAAAAATTGTCCAATTTGGGACAAGTTTAGGCACAAGTTCCTTACAAACCGGTGCTTCTCACGACAAGCTTTGTGGTTCCGATTGGGAACACATCACCTTGCGTGGGCAAAGTGACATCTGCTCATCTTCATGCCTTGAAATTTTTAGAGGCAACATAGTGTCTTGCTAAAATATGGAATTATTTAGTGTTATTTTTGCAATTTAGTTTTCTAGGCATTTACTATGGATAATTAAAATTTTAAGTAAAATCACAATGTCTGATGCGTCAAATGGGATGAAAAGTCATATAAGTTTCCATGGGTACATTCTCTCGGCCTCATGCAAGATATGCAAATGAATTTCAAACATCTCGGGATCTTGGCTCGGCCACAAACATTGAGAAACTTGGTGTTAAATTCATCTGTAAATCAAAAACTCATCGGGAATTCATGAAACTTGGCATGGTGTCATGACATGGCTCATATTGCCCTGCTAAAAATATGTCCAGTTAGGGACAAGTTTTGGTACAAGCCCCTTACAAACTTGACCTTCTCACGGGAAGCTTTGTGGTTTCAATAAGGAACACGTCATCCTACATGGGCGAATTGACATCTGTTGCCTCTTCTCATCTTGAACTATTTCGAGAGACAACATATACCAAAATGAGTGTCGTGCTAAAATATGAAATTATACATGGTTCATTTGGCCCATTTATACATTAATTTACTTTTATACTCATTATTTAACATGCATAATTAAAATTTGAACTACAATCACAAGGTCAGGTGCATATGATGATTGGGTTGAAAAAGCATATAAGTGTACATGCATCTTTCGACACATGCAAGATATGGGAATGAATTTCAAACATCTCACGGTCTTGGCTCGGGCTCACGAACATTGAGAAACTTGGGTTTTAAATCATGTAAGTAGAAAATGCGTCAGAAGATTCATGAAACTTGGCATGATGTCATGAACGTGGCACATATGTGCCATGGTAAAACAATTGACCAAATTGGGACAAGTATGTCGGGGAGCGTTGCGTGGGAAAGATTTTTTTTTCCTACACACATGAAATACCTATCCATGGTGATGATCATCTATGAGAGGGGAGATCGGATCCACATACCCTTGTAGATCACTAGGCGGGAAGCGTTAAGAAACGTGGTTGATGTTGTCGAACGTCTTTGCGATCCGAATCGCAAGCGTCCCATGAACTTCGTCGCAATCTAGCGCCGAACGGACGGCAACTCCGCGTTCAGCACACGTGCTACTCCGACACGGCTTCGCCGTGCCGTACCGAACTAGCTACGGTTGTCGTGGTTTTGTCACGGCACATGTCCTCGTGGAAGGACTTAGTACTGGAGCCATCGCACCTTGGTGGCGACTCAAAGGGGTTAAGCGGGAGAGAGACGGCGATTTACCCAGGTTCGGCCCCTCGAGAAGAGGTAATAGCCTACGTCCTGCTTTTCTGTGTATTGATATGGATTCGATTACCAGGAAGGCGTAACTCGCCTAAATCTAGCACTCGATGATTTCTCACCTACCTCTCCCCCTCCAGACTCGCCTTTATATATAGGTCGAAGCCTTAGGGTTTACAAGAGTCCCTTCCTTTTTACAAATCGTGACCACCGCGGTCTCTAAGTCGCCGTCTTGCAAAATCCAGAGTCCTTCCATAAATCATAACCATCCTGCGATTTTGAACCGCCCAGGCTGAGGCCCAACTAGCCCTAAAGGATGAATCGCCTTAACTGTAACCCAGACCATATTCGGCGGGTCACTTAACAGGCAATATCCCCAACATTAGGCCCCAAATTGACTTGAATCTTCATGCCAATGCTTCCATTTTAGTTGAAGGCGATTCACTCCTCTGTGTTCCTCCGTACACCAGAAATCTTAACTCGCCAACTGGTACCGGAAAAAGTCTCTGAGCCACCAACGCATTTCCCATCAGTACTTTCCTTAGCCCTCGATTTTCGGGAACTCCAACACAATCCCAACGGATCTTTTAGTGCGTCATTATCCCAAAATTTTCGGACGTCATCATGGCGAATCTTTCCTTCCTCGACGGTTCCCGCTCATAGCGCCTCGATCCCCGCGCCCGTCCTGATAAATAGGCGGAAGGGACAGGGCTGACACCGGCCACCTACCAGTCTCGTCAATCCCTCCACCATCATCTCAGCGAGAAGAAACGCTCCGCATCCCGAAGGCTTCGCCGCCGGCCGCAAACTCCACCCCCGTCCGAAGAACTCCAGTGCTGCCCGCAAGCCGTTGCCGTTCGAGGAGCTCCGGCGCCGCTCGCAGGCCGTCGCCGTTCGAGGAGCTCCGGCGCCGCCCGCAAGCCGCTGCCGTTCGAAGAGCTCCGGCGCCGCCCGCACGTCGTCGCCGTCGCCGTCGCCAGGCTCCGCCGCCGCCGAGGGTCCCCTCATTCTCCAACAGCCTCCATCATCGCCGATCTTCTTGGACCAAGATCTTCAGGTTAGGCCACTGTTTCCCCTTCTTTAAGGGTAGATTTATTTCTTGTTCATGCTGCCGCCATTGCCGTATTCCGAAGCTCTATGCTCGTCACCACCTTAACTGTCGAACTGATTAGTCCGAGCGCCATTAGGGCACCCAGTGCTTCGAACAATCCTATCCATCTGTGCCCTTGCGAATTTTCTAAATAGACTAGTCTTTTCAAACATGAGGCACCATCCTGATCACACATCGTTCATGTTTTAGCCACGTCCGTAAGCTTTTATATCTGTTGAATAGATCCATTCCTCTTTCACTGTTTGCAAAAAGCTGTTTGGAAACCTTGTCCTTCCCTTAGTGTTTCGGAAAGAATAAATTTTACCACCCACAGTAGCGTCGCTTCTGAGAATAGCCCTGCTCCGATAGGTCGCCACATCAGCCCAACCCGGCCTCCCCATCCGGCGGGTTAAGCAGAAGCTAGTCCCGACTCACATAGTAAACGTTCGAGACATGTAATACCATTTTCTTGCCTATTTGTAGCATGGGTGCCGTTTTCGAGAGCGATTGGCTTCCCACCAAAGTCGATGATGCTGTTTTGGCCAATTACGTGAAAGCGGGCTGCTTGGATCCTCAAGACGTCATTGGATGGCGCACCGGGTTAGGAGAAGACCTACCCAACCCCAAGGAAGGGGAGATAGTAGTTTTTGTGGAACACTTAGAACGGGGTTTTAAGCCGCCCGGATCTAAATTCCTTAGAGACGCCCTGAATTTTATGAACGTCCGACTCCAGGATTTGGGACCCAATTCCATAAGCAACCTAAGTCAATTCCAAGTCCGTTGCGAAGCTTATTTGCGGATCGAGCCTTCCGTCCCTCTGTTTTGGTACTTTTTCCACTTGAATCGCCAGACGGAATTCCACAATGGCCCCAGTTTGGAACTCGGCGGGGTCAACGTCCAGCGTCGCAGGGACAGTCCGTTCCCTTCACTCACTATGCCTAGCCATCCCAAAGGCTGGGGTGAATCTTGGTTTTACTGCAAAGAAACATCCCCTGCCGGCGAGAACAAACTTCAGGGCTACAGGCCAAGCCGCCTTCCGGTCAACTTCAAGCTCCCTGACAAGCTCACCGAGGAAGAAGAGTCGGAATTCGTCCCAATTCTGTCCGAACTGAGATCCTTGACTAACAACGGTCTCACCGGGGTTGACCTGATCTGCTGCTGGGTCGAATGGCGGATCCTTCCTCTGAGCCGTCGAGAAGGCTTGATGTGCGAATTTGACGGTACTCTGGATCATCCCCAATGCTACTTTCACACAGCATTAACAGAAAAAGACATCGTCGCCATCATCATGAAGCTGACCGGCGAGCCTACAGCAAAGTGCGGCCAAATCGGCCTTAAGCCCTTCTGCAAGATTAACCCGGCGCCCAAGGTAACCAAGGCTAACTCGCCCTCAATTTTTATTCCATCTGTTTTACTGCCATCGTGACTTCATGCCACATCCCTTTCCAGAAAGGCGACAAGTTCTAGTCTCGGAGACCTAAGAAACAAGCCATGAAGAGTGCTAAGCCACCTTCCAAGAAAAACAAAGGCAAAGGTAAATCGACTGTGGCCGAGCCATCTGAAGTCGACGAATCTCAAGCTGGCAACGCACTCTCCGAGGTACCAATCCGTCCTCTTTTTCACTCGCCACCTATTACCTTTTAACTTTTATTTATTTCTCACTCCTCTTATAATAGAATGAAGATAACAAAAGCCAGGAAGATTCTGTCGAGGTAATTTCCGTCTCCTCCGATTCATCTCCTTCTCCACCTAAGCCGGCCCGGCGAATATGTGGAAAAGTACCTCTCTCACATCCAAATGCCCATTTGGACCCAAATTTCTTACTGAAGAAAACGCAGCACGCCTCGAAACGGAAAACGCGAAGTCATTCTGGCGACCTAACACCTGGCTTGCTAACAACGAACAAAAGGAAACCAAGCGAGGTACCTCCTTTTTTTTATTTGAGCAACCATTGTTCGTGTTGCTTTGAATCACAGTCATAACCCGCCTGTATTATCGATGTACAAATTCTACAGGATTCTCCCCCTACTTCTGGCGACTCAATGATGTCGAGCCTTCCACCAATGATCCGAGTCCCGGGGTAAGTTTCTTGTCCTGATCCTTGAGAATAGCACTCTTTTTAATTTTTTAACACGCCTATCTCATTCATTAGGGCGCAAGCCAAAAAGAGGAAAACCAGTGGATCAATCCCTGATGCCACTTCTGAACCTCCAAGGAAAGCAACTCCGACTCAAGAAGATCCGAGTCAAAACGAGCCGACAATTCAAGCAAACCCTCCTGAGTCGCCCAAAGGATCAACGGATGTCCCTAGATCACCGGTCGTAATGGCGACAGTTGATGAACCAGATGCTGTGGTCATTACTGGTTTTGGTTTCTCCAAGCCGGCAGCAAAAATCCTCTCCAAACATATAGCATCCCCTTCTCCATCAATTCCCAAGTCTGCGCCTTCCAAGGCGAAACTTTCTGACTATGCAGGTCTGGAGTTTAAAGAACTCTGTTCTGGCTTCGCAAGTCGCCTGGAAGCGAGTTACGAGATGGAAAAGAATCTGCTGAAGATGATAAATAACAAGCATGAGGTAAAATTTATACTCTATATTATCCCCAGTAACCCCCAAGGGCCGGGTCATCAGTAAAATGATGAGCCGGGTCTTGATTTCTGTATAATTTCCCTTGAGAAATTATACATTAGCCCCCAAGTGTCAGGGGTATTGCCTTGCAATAATTCTGAGACTTGTCTTTGTTTTAAATATTGAACAGGAAAGTCTTGCCCAGACCGAGCTGGCCCTGGGCGACTTAAGGAAAAACTTGGCTGACCAACAAGATGCCCGAACTCAGTCGGAAGACAAATATAAGTTGGCTCTGGTTGAACTGGAAAAGCTTAAAGCCGAGTTAGAAAGAACTCAGGCTGACCACAGCGTGGTTTTGACGAGAGCCGAAAAAGCAGAAGCAAAGCTGGCAACTGTGCAGCAGGAGCTATCCGGCTTAAAGCGCCATATTTCCAACATGACACAAGCCATCTTTGGTAAGCTTTACCTAACTCTCCAATCTTATCCTCTTCCTTGGGAAAATTCCTTAATGTTTAACTTACCGGTTATTTAATCACAGGCTCGAGAGTCGCCAATCTACAAGACGACAGCGTGTTGATGCTGAAGGCGATCTATACACTGACGGAACAACTGTACACAGGCAGTGTGCTGACCGTCAAAGCTGTGATAGGTGCAAAGGAGCCCATAACTTCCATCAAGAAGGTGCTTGGATATCTATCCACACTGCCTCCCCAGATCAGCGAGTTAACCCGATCAGCCGCCCGGAAGGGTGTCCTGACGGCTCTGAGTCGCTGCCTGGTGTATGCTCCAGAAATTAATTTGGAAGAAGTAGCTGCCGGCTTCCCTCAGCTTAAAGACGACGGCTCGGAGTTCGTGGAAGAAGACTACCAGAAGGTTGTCAAGGATTCTCGACTGGCCGCGACTCAACTCGCCACCAGCCTTGACTTGACAAAATATCAGGCGGCTTACGATGATAAGAATAAGAAAATCAACCCGCCAACCTTCGTGGTACCAACCTTATCCCTCGGCGACCCAAGAATCCCTTCGACTGGGAAACAAACCTGGCATCAATCTTGACCGATGAAGACGATTTTGCTTCTTTGTCCAGATGCAATTGGGTCTTGGGTGACTTAAAAATCGAAGCTGGTCAGAGCTCACGCCAGGACTTAGCGGAATAGATTTTACTTGAATTTGGCCCAAGAGCCATGTAATAGTTAATACTATCTTTTGATGACATCTTCTGCAAAAACCCTTATACCGCTTTTGATGCGGTTTTAAAATATTTCTTTAATCCTTAGCAGAATCGCCTGTAATGCTCAATCCGCCAAGGATGAAAACCCTGAACACATTATCTGTGCAAATGAAAGAACTACAAATAGTTTCGACAAATAAATAGTGAGGATAAAAACCTCCAAGGTCAAATCATAACACGAGTAATTTTGTCGGCTCATACGGTCGCGACAGGAGGAGGCGAGTCAGAAAGCTCGTGCACCCACCCTTAATGCAGGTTTTGTCGGCTCATACGGTCGCGACAGGAGGAGGCGAGTCAGAAAGCTCGTGCACCCACCCTTAATGCAGGTTTCATCGGCTCATACGGTCGCGACAGGGGGAGGCGAGTCAGAAAGCTCGTGCACCCACCCTTAATGCAGGTTTCGTCGGCTCATACGGTCGCGATAGGGGGAGGCGAGTCAGAAAGCTCGTGCACCCACCCTTAATGCAGGTTTTGTCGGCTCATACGGTCGCGACAGGGGGAGGCGAGTCAGAAAGCTCGTGCACCCACCCTTAATGCAGGTTTCGTCGGCTCATACGGTCGCGACAGGGGGAGGCGAGTCAGAAAGCTCGTGCACCCACCCTTAATGCAGGTTTCGTCGGCTCATACGGTCGCGACAGGGGGAGGCGAGTCAGAAAGCTCGTGCACCCACCCTTAATGCAGGTTTCGTCGGCTCATACGGTCGCGACAGGGGGAGGCGAGTCAAAAAGCTCGTGCACCCACCCTTAATGCAGGTTTTGTCGGCTCATACGGTCGCGACAGGGGGAGGCGAGTCAGAAAGCTCGTGCACCCACCCTTAATGCAGGTTTTGTCGGCTCATACGGTCGCAACAGGGGGAGGCGAGTCAGAAAGCTCGTGCACCCACCCTTAATGCAGGTTTTGTCGGCTCATACGGTCGCGACAGGGGGAGGCGAGTCAGAAAGCTCGTGCACCCACCCTTAATGCATGTTCTGTCGGCTTATAAGGTCGCAACAGGATGTCATGAAATTGCTCTCTCTTTTTCTTAAAGAAGAAGCCCCCGAGTCAGGGAAACATTATATTATTCCATAATGAAAACTGAAAAACTTACAAAGCATGGAGTTTTTAAGAACTCAAGTGTAGTAAGGCCGCAAATGGGCAATATTCCAAGGGCGAGTTGACTCAGCCCCTGTAGTCGGTCGATCAGGCCGAAGATCCATCAAGTAGTAAGAACCATTGCGGAGGTTCTTGCTGACAACGAAAGGTCCCTCCCAAGGGGGCGAAAGCTTGTGCATGCCTGCCCGATCTTGTATCAGTCGAAGCACCAAATCGCCTTCCTGGAAGGTCCGACTCTTCACCCGGCGACTATGATAACGCCGCAGATCTTGCTGGTAGATCGCCAAACGAGCCGCTGCTAAGTCACGTGCCTCTTCCAAGGCATCCAAAGAGTCCTGACGCGCCAGCTCGTTGTCTCGCTCCACATATGCGGCGACTCTAAGAGAATCATGCCTTATGTTGGTAGGGAGGACGGCCTCTGCACCATAGACCAAGAAGAAAGGGGTGAACCCCGTGGACCGATTCGGGGTGGTCCGGATGCTCCATAATACCGAAGGTAAATCCTCCACCCAACATCCTGGAGTTCTTTCCAGGGGAATTATGAGCCGAGGTTTGATCCCTCGCAAAACTTCCTGATTCGCCCGCTCGGCCTGTCCGTTTGACTGCGGGTGAGCAACTGCAGAGATATCAAGCCGGATATGTTCACGGCGACAGAAATCCAGCATCGCTCCTTGGGACAAGTTAGTACCATTGTCCGTGATGATACTGTGTGGATATCCAAAACGGAAAATCAGCTTCTTCAGAAATTTTACCGCAGTCTTCGCATCGCAAGTCCCAACAGGCTCCGCCTCAATCCATTTAGTGAATTTATCAACCGCCACCAATAAGTGAGTTTTCTTGTTGGAGGACATCTTAAAGGGACCGACCATGTCCAGCCCCCAGACCGCGAAAGGCCAAGTAATGGGGATCATCCTCAATTCTTGAGTCGGCACATGAGCCTGTCTCCCATATCGTTGGCACCCCTCACACCGCCGTACTATATCTTCTGCATCTGCGTGAGCCGTCAACTAGAAGAAACCGTGTCGAAAGGCTTTTGATACCAAAGAACGTGACCCGGCGTGATGTCCGCAGTCTCCAGAATGGATGTCATTTAAGATTATGCATCCTTCCTCGGAGGAAACGCACCGCTGAAAGACCCCTGAAGCACTTCGTTTATATAGCTCACCATTAATGATGACCATGGACTTGCTACGCCGAACAATCTGGCGAGCCAAAACTTCGTCAGTGGGTAACTCGCCACGAGCAAGATAAGCTAGATAAGGAAGAGCCCAATCTGGAGCGACATGGAGAGCCGCCACAAGCTGAGACTCGGGATCTCGTATTGCCAATTCCTCCTCCGTGGGTACAATTACTGACGGTTTATGCAGGACATCCAAGAAGACATTAGGGGGGACCGGTTTTCTTTGTGAGCCGAGTCGCGAGAGGGCATCAGCTGCTTCGTTGAGTCGCCGATCAACATGATCAACCTGGTACCCATGAAAATAGCCCGCCACGTCAGATACGGCTCGCTTGTAAGCCGCCATCATAGGATCTCGAGAGTCCCAGGTGCCCGAAACCTGTTGCGCCACCAAATCTGAGTCCCCAAAACATCTGACTCGGGTTAGGTTCATCTCTTTTGCTAGTCGCAAACCGTGAAGCAGAGCTTCATACTCTGCTGCATTATTTGTACAAGGGAACATGAGCCGGAGGACATAGCAGAACTTTTCTCCTTGAGGGGATATCAATACCAAACCCGCCCCCGAGCCCTCCAACTGCCTGGATCCATCAAAATAAATAGTCCAATAGGTAAGGTCAGGCTGATCTTCCGGAGCCTGAAGCTCCGTCCAATCATTGACGAAATCAACTAGTGCCTGGGACTTGATGGCCGTGCGGGGGGCATACTGTATGTGATGTGACCCAAGTTCTATTGCCCATTTGGCGATTCGCCCTGTTGCCTCGCGGTTTTGGATGACGTCGCCGAGGGGCGCGGAACTGACCACGGTGATCGGGTGTTCTTGGAAATAATGTTTAAGCTTTCGACTCGCCATGAACACCCCATAGACCAGTTTCTGCCAATGTGGGTATCGCTGTTTGGAAAGAGTTAACACCTCACTGATAAAGTACACTGGGCGTTGTACCGGGTATTCCTTTTCTTCCTCCTTTCTTTCGACGACCACAGCCACGCTGACCGCTTTGGAATTTGCGGCGATATACAGGACCATAGGCTCCTTTTCAGTCGGGGCCGCCAGGACCGGCGGGTTAACCAATTGATGTTTCAAGGCCTGAAATGCCTCGTCGGCCTCCTCTGTCCACACGAATCGGTCGGACTTTCTGAACAATTGATAAAGAGGAATCGCCTTTTCTCCGAGGCGGCTCACAAAACGACTGAGAGCCGCAATGCGACCCGCCAATCGCTGAACCTGGTTAACATTCGTCGGCTTGCCGAGGGAAGTAACCGCTTCAATTTTGTCCGGGTTAGCCTCGATGCCGCGCTCCGATACCAAGAAACCCAGTAGTTTTCCCGCAGGTACGCCGAAGACGCACTTGGTAGGATTTAGCTTCATCTGATATACCCGTAAATTATCAAAGGTTTCCTTAAGGTCTTCCAGAAGTGTCTCCTCCCGGCGGGTCTTGATCACAATGTCGTCAACATAGGCATGGACGTTGCGGCCAATCCGGCTATGAAGACAATTCTGGATGCAGCGTTGGTAAGTTGCTCCTGCGCTCTTGAGCCCGAACGGCATGGACACATAGCAAAAGGCCCCGAAGGGGGTTATGAAAGCAGTCTTCTCCTGATCTTCCACAGCCATTTTGATCTGATGATAACCTGAACAAGCGTCCAAAAAGCACAATCGTTCGCATCCCGCCACCGAGTCAATGATTTGGTCGATGCGGGGAAGAGCGAAAGGATCCTTGGGACAAGCTCTGTTGAGGTCCGTATAGTCAATACACATACGGAACGTGCCATTCTTCTTGAGTACTAACACCGGGTTAGCTAGCCATTTGGGGTGAAAGACTTCCACGATGAACCCGGCGGCTAAAAGACGGGCGACTTCCTCTCCAATCGCCTTCCGTCGCTCCTCGTTAAACCTGCGAAGGTATTGTTGGACAGGTTTGCATTTTGGGTCAATATTAAGATGGTGCTCAGCGAATTCTCTCGGCACACCCGGCATGTCAGAGGGCTTCCATGCGAAGATGTCCCGATTCTCACGGATGAATTCGATGAGCGCGCTTTCCTATTTGGGGTCCAGACCCGTTCCAATGGTAAACTGCTTGGATGAATCGCCAGGGACGAAGTCGACTGTCTTTGTTTCATCCGTTGGTTTCAACTTGAGGGGCGACTCGGAATCTGTAGTCGGTTTCTTGAGTGGTGACATGTCTGCCGGGTCAATATTGGCCCGGTGGATTTTGAGCTCCTCCGCCGCGCAGGCGACTTCCGCATAGGCCGCGTCTCCTTCCGCACACTCCTTTGCGATTCTTCTATCTCCGTCGACCGTGATGGGCCCTTTAGGACCAGGCATTTTGAGCTTGAGGTAGACGTAGCACGGACGGGCCATGAAGCGAGCGTAAGCCGGTCGCCCGAACAGCGCATGGTACGGGCTTTTTAGTTTGACCACCTTGAAGACCAGCGACTCCGACCTGTAATTCTGCGCAGTTCCAAACGCTACTGAGAGCCTGACCCGGCCTATCGGATAAGCCGATTTACCCGGGACGATGCCGTGGAAGATCGTGGTTGAAGGCATCAAGTCTTTCTCTAATAGGTTCATCCTCCGGAAGGTGTCGAAGTATAGGATATTAATGCTGCTGCCGCCATCCATGAGTACTTTCGATAGAGTGTAACCCGCCACTTGGGGAACCACGACCAAGGCCAGGTCGCCCGGGTTATCTATTCTCGGCGGGTGATCCTCTCTGCTCCATGTTATGGTCTATTCGGACCAGTGGAGGTATCTGGGAACTGCCGGCTCAATTATGCTGTACGCCCGGTGATTTACCTTTTTATCACGTCTGCAAGCATTAGTGGTGAAAACATGATATTGCCCATTACTTAGCTGTTTAGGATTGTTGCGGAAGCCCCCATGGTCATCCTGGTCCTGCGGAGTCCCCTGTGGGGGCGGCTGTTGGAAAACTCCCGGTGGGTTGTACCGCCGGTGGTGGTGCACCGGGTACTGGCCGCCGCCTGGCTGCGTCCCCCCCTGAGCCTCTTGTTCGGGAAAACCGCCGAAGGGGTTGTGCCTTTGGTTGGGCGCGACGAGTTGGTCTTGGCGACGGTTCGGATCTTCGCTGTGGCTCTTCTTGATTGCCTCGGCCTGAAATTCTCGCATCACGAAGCAGTTCTCCCAGGAGTGGCCCGCCGGGCCGTTAGCCGTGGCGTGGTGCGGGCAAGGGCCTTTGAGCAGCTCTTCGTAGTTACGCGGTCTTTTCCCACTGAAGCCTCGATTCTTCTTTTTGCCGACATTGGCGTTGGTGTTGGCAACCAGATCCGAGGGCTCCTCATGCGGCCTACGCTTGCCGTTGGTCCCCTGGTTATGACGGTTGCGGCCTTGGAGGTGGGTATGCTTATTCGTTGAATCGCCCTTCTTGGGAGAGTTACCCTTACTATCCTCGTCGGGATCCTTGGTATCATCGGCTTCGGTGTACCTAGTGAGGGTATCCATCAGCTCGCCCATATCCTGAACTTTCCGTTTGAGTCGCCCCAGTTTCTGGACCAGCGGTTCGTAGTGGCAGTTGTGCTCGAGGATAAGCACAGCTTGCGCTGCCGTGATGCCATCCGATGAATGGATAATTTCCACGACTCGCCGCGACCAATGATGCGCCGACTCATCCGGGCGTTGCACGCAGTGTTGCAAGTCGACGATTGTCATCGGCCGTTTACAGGTTCCCCGGAAGTTTTTGATGAAACGCTCCTTCAACTCGGCCCAGGACTGGATAGAATTGGGGGGTAAATTTTTCAACCAAGTGCGTGCCGATCCCTCGAGCATCGTGGTGAAATATCTGGGGCAAACCGCCTCGTTTACGTCGAGCATGTCCATGGCGATCTCATCGCCCTCGATCCAAGATGTTGGTTCGAGATCTGGTGTGTAATTAGGCACCTTTCTCGGTCCTTTGAAATCCTTGGGCATTCTCTCGTTTCGAAGGGCCAGGGACAAGCAGGGCACCCCAACTCGCCCTCCGGTCCCCGCGGGATGAGTCTGAGTCTCTTGAATGTTGGGTGGACCTTTGCCCGGCGGGTCCCGCTCGGGCGGGTTGTCCTGCGGGAGGTGTCGCGGGGCGCTGTTTACGGCTTGCTGATCCTCCGGCCAACCCCTGGTATAGCTCGCCTGGGGGGTGGAGTGCAATCGCTCGGGGCTGTGCGAGAACTGTGCGTTTTGGACCACCGCCGTTTTCAACATCTCGATGGCGTTCCTCGCTTCGATCTCAGCTGGGGTGTTGCCGTGGATCGGGAGAGACTCCAGATGGCGAGTTGCGGGAAGCACGTTATCCACCGGGTTAGAGAAGTGGCCTCGAGGGGTATGGAAACGAGGAATTTGACCCTCAGTCGTCTGAATCGGCGGGTTAGGAGGGCGGCCAAGCCCTCCTGCTGGAGCGGCTCCCATCCCGGGTGTTTGGGGAGTGTCGAACAGGCGAGTTGGATTAAGATCATGGGGCAGGCGTCCCTGGTGCCTCCGCTGATGGACGGCGTCGGATGCGCGTTGCTGTCTTTCAAGCCGCCAATTGTCGGTGTTCAACCGCATCCTTTCGGCCGTAATCTGGGCTTGTCGAGTTTCCATCCTGGCGGACTCCGTCTCAGCATCCTGATGGGCCTTTGCCACCGCCTCCCTCAGTTTTGCTAACTCCGCATTTATCTCTTCTTGGTTCTCAGACATGAGGGGGGTTGACATTAGTCTTGTGATTTCCGCCGCTAAATCCACCAGGACTGCTGACGCACTTTTGGACGTCCCGCCGGTTCCATCGCCTCCGGCGGGATTCTGTGCGGGTTGAGTCGCCCCAGCCATGTACATGGCGATCTGGCGGCGGGTTCGATCGAGGATTTCCGGATCCATGGCCAATGACAAGCCCCCGAGACCGTCTCCGTGGAGGGACTGGATGGAATCGGAATCGCCCATGGATGACTCGTCGTCAGAGTTGATGGGGGTAACCTCCTGAGCCGCCGCATGCTCTGGCTCCTCCGACCCCTGCGTGAAGCCCACAAAGACCGGGCGGGTCAGATTCCGGGTTACGACTGGATGAACGTACCTGGCCGGCTCGACGATGTCGGAGGAGATGTCCGGCTCAGGAACAGATGACCCGATCATGCCGCATGCTCTGTAGCCTGATTCGAGAGAATTTGCTTCAGGTCCCCATCGCCGGTTGTCGATGTAGGCGATGCCGCGTCGGCTCCAAGTCATGAGCGCCGCCGCATAACTCCCAGACCCTGGTAGGGCTCCCTTTGAGAACTCAACTCCACCGTGCGCA
Organism: Hordeum vulgare subsp. vulgare; assembly: GCF_904849725.1. Taxonomy (NCBI): domain Eukaryota; kingdom Viridiplantae; phylum Streptophyta; class Magnoliopsida; order Poales; family Poaceae; genus Hordeum; species Hordeum vulgare. The sequence goes on from NC_058521.1 coordinate 155,028,203, forward strand.
GGCCCCACGGTGGGCGCCAACTGTCGTGGTTTTGTCACGGCAGATGTCCTCGTGAAAGCACTTAGTACTGGAGCCATCGCACCTTGGTGGCGACTCAAAGGGGTAAAGCGGGAGAGAGACGGCGATTTACCCAGGTTCGGCCCGTCGAGAAGAGGTAATAGCCTACGTCCTGCTTTTGTGTGTATTGATATGGATTCGATTACCAGGAAGGCGTAACTCGCCTAAACCTAGCACTGGATGATTTCTCACCTACCTCTCCCCCTCCAGACTCGCCTTTATATATAGGTCGAAGCCTTAGGGTTTACAAGAGTCCCTTCCTTTTTACAAATCGTGACCACCGCGGTCTCTAAGTTGCCGTCTTGCAAAACGCAGAGTCCTTCCATAAATCATAACCATCCTGCGATTTTGAACCGCCCAGGCTGAGGCCCAACTAGCCCTAAAGGATGAATCGCCTTAACTGTAACCCGGCCCATATTCGGCGGGTCACTTAACAGGCAATATCCCCAACAACGGGGTGTCACGAAGTGGTGGAGGGAGAGAGGGATGCGCCTTGGCTTGGAGTGCCAAAAGCCTCTCTCACCTCCACAATATATAGGAGGGAGGGGAGGGTTGGCTCTGTAGGGAAAGCCCTAGGGTTCTGCCGGCGCAAGAGGAGAGGGAGGAGTCCTCCCCCAACACAACATGGAAGGAGGAGTCCTCCTTCCCCAATTCGGTTTGGCCTCACCCTCATTTCCTTTCTCCCTTTGGCTGAATAGTCCTTTTGGGCTGGCCACCAGCCCACTTAGGGATGGTGCACCACCCTTGGCCTTCTTTAGTTCTCTCCCGGGTGGGTGGCCCCTCCCGGGAGAACTACGGAACCCATTTGTCACTCCTCGTACTTTACCTGTAATGCCCGAAAACCTTCCGGAAGCCAAATGGATACTTCCTATATATCAATCTTCGTCTCCAGACCATTCCGGAAACCCTCGTGATGTCCGGGATCTCATCTGGGACACCGAACAAGCTTCGTTTACCTACACTAATAATTAAACTATACATAAACATCACAGAACCTTAAGTGTGCAGACCCTGCGGGTTCGAGAAGTATGTAGACATTACCGATACACTCTCCGGTCAATATCCAATAGTGGGACATGGATGCCCATATTGTATCCTCAATCTTGTATGAAGATCTTAATCGGTTGAACCTCTATGTCAAGGATTTAGTTAATCCTATATGACATTCCCTTTGTCCTTTGGTATGTTACTTGCCCGAGGTTCGATCGTCGGTATCTCCATACCTATTTCAATCTCGTTACCGTCAAGTCTCTTTACTCATTCCGTAATACAAGATCCCGTGGCTAACTCTCTAGTCACATTGCTTGTATGGCTTGTCTGTGATGTTGTATTACCGAGTGGGCCCCGAGGTACCTCTCTGTCATACGAATTTACAAATCCCAGTCTTGATCCATGCTAAATCAACAGACACCTTCGGAGATACCTGTAGAGCACCTTTATACTCACCCAGTTCCGTTGCCACGTTGGATACACACAAGGCATTCTTCCGGGGTCAATGAGTTACATGATCTCATGGTCATAGGTATGTGTACTTGACATGCAGAAAACTGTAGCATCAAAATAACATGATCATATGCTACATTTATAGTTTGAGTCTTGTCAAGTGACCTAATGATGTGATCCCATTATCAAGTGACAACACTTGTCTATGGCTAGGAAACCTCAACCATCTTTGATCAAGGAGCTAGTCAACTAGAGGCTTACTAGGGACAATGTTCTGTCTATGTATCCACACATGTATCTAAGTTTCCATTCAATACAATTATAGCATGGATAATAAAAGATTATCTTGAAACAGGAAATATAATAATAACTATTTTATTATTGCCTCTAGGGCGTATTTCCAACAGTTTCCCACTTGCACTAGAGTCAATAATCTAGCTCACATCACTATGTGATTTACAATGTAACGAATCTAACACCCATATAGCTCTGGTGTTTATCATGTTTTGCTCGTGGAAGAGGCTTAGTCAACGGGTATGCAACATTCAGATCCGTGTGCACTTCGAAAATATTTATGTCCTCCTCCTAGATGTAATCGCGGATGGCATTGAAGCATCACTTTATGTGTATGGTCCTCTTGGGAAACCTTGGTTCCTTAGCTAGAGCAATGGCACCAGTATTGTCACAGAATATATTTATTGGATCCAGTGCACTTTGCACAACTCCAAGATCTTCCATGAACTCATTCATCCAGACACCATCCTTAGCCGCCTCCGAGGCAGCTATGTACTCCGCTTCGCATGTAGAATCAACTATGACACTTTGCTTGAAACTGCACCAGCTTACCACACCTCCAGTAAGAATAAATACATATCTGGTTTGTGACTTAGAGTCATCTGGATTAGTGTCGAAGCTTGCATCGATGTAACCCTTTACGACGAGCTCGTCATCACCTCCATAAACGGGAAACATTTCCTTAGTCCTTTTCAGGTACTTCATAATATTCTTGACTGTTGTCTAGTGCTCCATTCCTGGATTACTTTGAAACGTGCCTGCCATACTTATGGCAAGGCTGACATCCGGTCTAGTGCACAGCATTGCATACATGATAGACCCTATGGCTAAAGCATAGGGGACAACGCTCATTGTTTCTCTATCTTCTGTAGTCACTTGGCACTGAGTCTTACTCAACTTTATACCTTGTAACATAGGCAAGAACCCCTTCTTCGATTGTTCCATTTTGAACTTCTTAAAAATCTTATCAAGGTACGTACTTTGTGAAAGTCCTATCAGGCGTCTTGATCTATCTCTGTAGATCTTAATGCCTAATATGTAAGCAGCTTCTCCCAGGTCCTTCATTGAAAAACTTTTATTCAAGTAATCCTTTACGCTTCCCAAAAGTTCTACATTGTTTCCAATCAGAAATATGTCATCCACGTATAATATTAGAAACGCTATAGATCTCCCACCCACTTTCTTGTAAATACAAGCTTCTCCAAAAACTTGTATAAACCCGAACGCCTTGATCACCTCATCAAAGCACCGATTCCAACTCCAAGATGCTTGCACCAGTCCATAAATGGATTGCTGGAGCTTGCACACTTTGTCCGCATTCTCTGGATCGAAAAAACCTTCCGGTTGCATCATATACAACTCTTCCTTAAGAAACCTGTTAAGGAACACTGTATTTACATCCATCTACCAAATTTCATAATCAAAAAATGTAGCTATTGCTAACATGATTCTAACGGACTTAAGCATCGCTACTGGTGAGAAAGTCTCATCGTAGTCAACTTCTTGAACTTGTGAAAAACCCTTTGCCACAAGTCGAGCATTACAGATGGTGACATTACTATCCGCGTTCGTCTTCTTCTTAAAGTCCATTTGTTCTGAATGGCCTTTTGTCCTTCAGGTATCACTTCCAAAGTCCATACTTTGTTTTCACACATAGATGCTATCTCACACTTCATGGCCTCTAACCATTTGTTGAAATCCGGGCCCACCAATGCTTCTCCATAGCTCACATGTTCATTGCTGTCTAACAACATGATTGATAAGACAAGATTTTTGAACCACTCAGGAGTAGTACGTGCCCTTGCCGACCTACGAGGTCCAATAACAACTTGATCTGAAGTTTCATGATCATCATCATTAGCTTCCTCTTCAACTGGTGTAGCCTCGATAGAAACTTCTTTCTGTCCTGCGCCACCATCTGGTTGAAGCAAAGGTTGTACAACCTCATCAAGTTCTAGCTTCCTCCCACTCAATTCTTTCGAGAGAAACTCTTTCTCAAGAAAAGCTTCTTTCTTAGCAACAAACACTTTGCCCTCGGATATAAGATAGAAGGTACACCCAATTGTCTCTTTTGGGTAACCTATGAAGACGCACTTTTCCACTTAGGGTTCCAGCTTTTCAGGCTGAAGCTTTTTGACATAAGTATCACATCCCGAAACATTAAGAAATGACAACTTTGGCTTCTTGCCATACCACAATTTGTATGGTGTCGTCTCAATGGATTTTGATGGTGCCCTATTGAAAGTGAATGCAACTGTCTCCAATGCATAACCCCAAAATGATAACGACAAATCGGTAAGAGACATCATAGAATGCACCAAACCTAATAAAGTACGATTACGACGTTCAGACACACCATTACGCTGCGGTGTTCCAGGCGGTGTGAACTATGAAACAATTCCACATTGTCTTAAGTGAGCACCAAACTCGTAACTCACATACTCACCTCCTTGATCAGATCGTAGGAATTTGATCTTCTTGTAATGATGATTTTCAAGTTCACTCTGAAATTGCTTGAACTTTTCAAACGTTTCAGACTTGTGCTTCATTAAGTAAATATAACTAGATCTACTCAAATCATCACTGAAGGTGAGAAAATAACGATATCCATCGCGTGCCTTTATGCTCATCGGTCCGCAGACATCACTATGTATGATCTCCAACAAGTCACTTGCATGCTCCATTGTTCCGGAGAACGGAATCTTAGTCATCTTGCCCATGAGGCATGGTTTGCATGCGTCAAGTGATTCAAAATAAAGTGACTCCAAAAGTCCATCAGCATGGAGTTTCTTCATGTGTTTTACACCAATATGAATTAAGCGGCAGTGCCACAAGAAAGTGGCGCTATCATTATCAACTCTACATCTTTTGGTCTCAGTGTGACGTATATGTGTATCATCACTATCGAGATTCAACATGAATAAACCCCTCACATTGGGTGCTTGACCATAAAAGATATTACTCGTATAAATAGAACAACCATTATTCTCTGACTTAAACGTGTAACCATCTCACAATAAACAAGATCCAGATATAATGTTCATGCTTAACGCAGACACTAAATACCATTTATTTAGTTTCATCACTAATCCTGATGGTAACTGAAGTGAGATCGTGCCGGCAGCGATCGCATCAACCTTGGAACCATTTCCCACGCACATCATCACCTCATCCTTCGCTAGCCTTTTTTATTCCGGAGTTCCTATTTCGAGTTGCAAATGTGAGCAACTGAACCGGTATGAAATACCCAGTCACTACTACGAGAACTGGTGAGGCACACATCAATAACATGTATATCAAATATACCTTGTTTGGCATTGGCCGCCTTCTTATCAGCCAAATACTTGGGGCAGTTTTGCTTCCAGTGAGCAGTCCCCTTGCAATAATAACACTCAGTTTCTAGCTTGGGTCCAACCTTGGGTTTATTCGTCGGAGGGGCAACAGCCTTGCCACTCTTCTTGGAGTTACCCTTCTTGCCCTTGACATTTTTCTTGAAACTATTGGACTTATTGACCATCAACATTTGATGTTCTTTCTGGATTTCTGACTTAGCGACTTTCAGCATCGCAAACACCTCGACGACTAACTTATTCATCCCTTTCATGTTATAGTTCAACACAAAGCTCTTATACCTAGGTGGCAGTGACTGAAGAACTCTATCAGTGATAGCCTCTTGCTGGAGACCAATCCCCAACTCAGCTAGACGGTTAGAGTACCCAGACATTCTGAGCACATGTTCACTGACATACCCATTCTCCTCCATTTTGCAAGCATAGAACTTATCGGAGGTTTAATACCTCTCGATCCAGGCATTCTTCTCAAAGATAAACTTCAACTCTTGGAACATCTCATATGCTCCATGACATTCAAAACTTCTGTCCCGGTTCTAAGCCATACAAAACTACATATTAAACTAAGGAGTGGTCATCCTTGCACGACTGCCAAGCGTTCATAACGTCTTGGGTCACCGTTCCGGGTGGTGCATCACCTAGCGCTGCATCAAGGACATATTGCTTTTGGGCAGCCGTGAGGATAAGCCTCAGATTACGGGCCCAGTCAACAAAGTTGCTTCCAGCATCTTTCAGCCTAGCTTTCTCTAGGAACACATTAAAATTCAGGGCTGCTACTGCGCGAGCCATTGATCTACAACATAAAATTTGCAAAGATTAGTTAGACTATGTTCAAGATAATTGAGTTTAGATAATCATATTACTAATAAACTCCCACTCAAATTGACATCCCTCTAGTAATTCGAGTGTCGCATGATCCAAATTCATTAACTCAAGTCCAATCATCATGTGAGTTGAGTTTAGCTTCAATGGTGTACATCTCCATGTTGATCATATCCACTATATGATTCATGCTCGACCTTCTGGTCTCTTGTGTTCCAAGGCCATCTCTTTACATGCTAGGATCGTCAAATTTAACCTAAGTTTTCTGTATGTGCAACTGTTTTGCACCCGTTGTATGTGAACGTACAGTCTATCACACCCGCTCATCACGTGGTGTATCGAAACGACGAACTGTTGCAACAGTGCACAGTCTGGGAGAACACAATTTTATCTTGAAATTTTAGTGAGGGATCACCTTATAATGCTACCATCATCCAAAGCAAAATAAGGTGCATAAAATGATTTAAAATCACATGCAAATCATAAGTGACATGATATGGCCATGAACTTGTGCTTCTTGATCTCCATCACCAAAGCACCGGCATGATCTCCATCGTCATGGGTGCCACACCATGATCTCCATCGTCATGATCTCCATCATCGTGTTGCCATCGAGGTTGTCACGCTTCCTATGCTATTACTAATAAAGCTACTACTAACGATAAAGCAATGCATCACCAAGCGCAAAATAATTTACAGACAACCCTATGGCTCCTGTCGGTAGCCGTAGCATAGACGTGCAAGTCGATATTTAACTATTACAACATGATCATCTCATACATCCAATATATCATATCATGTCTTTGGCCATATGACATCACATGCATACCCTGCAAAAACAAGTTAGACGTCCTCTAATGTGTTGTTGCAAATTTTGCATGGCTGCCATGGGTATCTAGTATGATCGCATCTTACTTACGCAAAGCCACAACAGTGATATGCAAATTGCTATTTAACCTTCTCCAAGGACCGCCTCTGTCAAATCTGGTTCAACTAAAGTTGAAGAAATGGACACCCGCCAGTCATCTTTATGCAACAATTTCTATGTTATTCGATCAAAACCGGTCTGTCATAAGCGTACGAGTAATGTTTGTTCGGGCCGCTTCAATCCAACAATACCGCCGATTCAAGAAAAGACTAAGGAGGGAAAAAATTGAACATCAACACCCACAAAATCTTTTGTGTTATACTAGAGATATCATCTACGCATGAACCTAGCTCATGATGCCACTGTTGTGGAAAGTTGCATGGGAAAGAAAAAAAATTCTACGCACACGAAAGACCTATCCATGGTGATGATCATCTACGAGATGGGAGATCGGATCCACATACCCTTGTAGATCGCTAAGCAGGAAGCATTAAGAAACACTGTTGATGTAGTCGAACGTCTTCGCGATCGGAATCGCAAGCGTCCCACGAACTCCGTCTCAATATAGCTTCAAACAGACAACACCTCCGCGTTCAGCACACGTGCAGCTCGATGACGATCTCTGCCTTCTTGATCCAGCAAGAGAGATGAAGAGGTAGCTAAATTCTACGACAACATGAAGGCATGGCGGCGATGGTGGTGGAGTTACTCTGGGAGGGCTTCGCTGTGTCGTACCGAACTAGCTACGGGGTGTCACGAAGTGGTGGAGGGAGAGAGGGTTGCGCCTTGGCTTGGGGTGCCAAAAGCCTCTCTCACCTCCAATATATATAGGAGGGAGAGGAGGGGTGGTGCCCTAGGGCAAGCCCTAGGGTTCGGCGGCGCAAGAGGAGAGGGAGGTGTCCTCCTCCAACATAACTTGGAAGGAGGAGTCCTCCTTCCCCAATTCGGTTTGGCCCCATCCTCATTTACTTTATCCCTTTGGCCTAATAGGCCTTTTGGGATGGCCACCAGCCCACTAAGGGCTGGTGCGCCACCCTTGGGCTTCTTTGGTTCTCTCCCGGGTGGGTGGCCCCTCCCGGTAGAACTACAGAACCCATTCGTCACTCTCGGTACTTTACCGGTAATGCTCGAAAACCTTTCGGAAGCCAAATGGATATTTCCTATATATCAATCTACGTCTCCGGACTATTCCGGAAACTCTCGTGACATCCGGGATCTCATCCGGGACTCCGAACAACGTTTTCTTACCAACACCAATAATTCAACTACATGAATAATAAACCAACATGCCCGAGATTTAATCATCGGTATCTCCATACCAATTTCAATCTCGTTACCGTCAGGTCTCTTTACTCGTTCCGTAATACAGGTTCCCATGGCTAACTCTTTAGTCACATTGCTTGCAAGGGTTGTTTGTGATGTTGTATTACTGAGTGGGCCTCGAGATACCTCTTCGTCATACGGAGTGACAAATCTCAGCCTTGATCCATGTTAATTCAACGGACACCTTCGAATATACCTGTAGAGCACCTTTATAGTCACCCATTTACGTTGCGATGTTTGATACACACAAGTCATTCTTCCGGCGTTAGTGAGTTACATGATCTCATGGTCATAGGAATGTATACTTGACATGTAGAAAGCTGTAGCAACAAAATAACACGATCATATGCTACGTTTACAGTTTGGGTCTTGTCCATCAGATCATTCTCCTAATGATGTGATCCCGTTATCAAGTGACAACACTGGTCTATGGCTAGGAAACCTGAACCATCTTTGATCAACGACAAGTAAACTAGAGGCTTACTAGGTACATTGTTTTGTCTATGTATCCACACATGTATCTGAGTTTCCAATCAATACAATTATAGCATGGATAATAAACGTTTATGTTGAAATAGGAAATATAATAATAACTATTTTATTATTGCCTCTAGGGCATATTTCCAACAAAGTATTGTCACAAGCCCCTCACAAACCGAAGTTTCTTATGGGAAGCTTTGTGGTTCCGTTATGAAACACGTCACTTTAGGTGGGCGAATCGACATCCACTGCCTTTTCTCGTCTTGAACTATTTCTAGAGGCAACATATACCAAAATGAGAGTGTCGTACAAAAAATGAAATTGTACATTGTTCGTTTGGCCCATTTATACATTAGTTGACTTTTATATGCATTATTTAAGGTGCATAATTCAAATTTGAACTACAATTACAAGGTCTAGTGCATCCGATGATTGGGTTGAAAAATTGTATAATTGTACATGCATATTTAGGTCACAAGCAAGATATGTGAATGAATTTCAAACATCTCGGGGTCTTGGGTCGACCGCACAAGAATTGAGACACTCGGGTGTTCAATCATGTATATCAAAAAATGGTCAGAAGATTCATGAAATTTGGCATGGTTTCATGAACATGGCACATATGTGCCATGGTAAAATAGTTGACCAATTTGAGACGAGTATTTGCACACGCCCCTCACAAACCAGAGTTTCTTACGAGAAGCTTTGTGGTTCCGATATGAAACATGTCACCTTACATTTGTGAATCGATATCAGCTGCCTCTTATCGTCTTGAACTATTTCTGGAAGCAACATATACCAAAATGAGAGTGTTGTACCAAAATATGAAATTATGCATGGTTCGTTTGGCCTTTTTATACATTAATTGACTTTTACATGCATTATTTAATGTACATAATTCAAATTTAAACTACAATCACAAGGTCTGGTGCATCTGATGATTGGGTTGAAAAATCATATAAGTGTACATGCATCTTTAGGTCCCATGCAAGATATCGGAATGAAATTCAAACATCTCGGGGTCTTGGCTCGGCCACACAGACATTTTTTTCTTCTAAGGATAGGATTGAGAATATTACTTTAAATTATAGTAAGTCTAGAACTCACAAAAAGGGGAGCCAAAGAATAGTTATTGGCCTAGATAGTTGAGTTGTCAATTCAACCGCACTTGTGATATCTCTTTGTAGCAAGGATTTAGTAGCACGACAAATGTTAGTAGTAACAGTTAGAGTGATATCAGTAATTTTGGCAATATAAGTAACAGTAGCAGTTGACTAGCAAGTGTGACAGTAGCAGCAACAGTAGTAAGTTGGGAGAATCCAGTACATGTAAATCATAAGCATGTGGTTCGATGGTGGATAATGATTTAGATGACATTGATCATGTAATAGTTACACACTAGGGCGATACGGAATTAGCTCCAATTCATCAATATAACGTAGTCATGTATTCAGTATATTGTCATACATGCTTGCGATAAGAACTTGCATGACATCTTTTGTCCTATACTCAGGTGGAAGCTGGGTCCTATTGGAAACTAAGGGAAATTAAGGCCTCCTTTTAATATTGAACCGGAACAAAGCATTAACATAGGGTGAATACATGAACTCCTCAAACTAGGACAATCATAGGAAAGAATCACAAATATTGTCACCTTGGGGTATGCAGATCAAGACACGTAATAGGTAAATACAACTTGAAAGATAGGATCCAAACCACTCTCATATTCCTGAGAACATACTAGGTTGAAATATGAAATCATGGCACTCCGGCCGTATTGACAAGCATTAAGCATAGCAAAGTCATAGTAACATCAATCTCGGAACATAGTGGATACTAGGGATCAAGCCCTATCAAACTCAACTCGATTACATGATCTATATCATCCAATTCCACCACCATCCAACAAACCTACAAAAGAATTACTCACTCCTGGTGGTGAGAATAATGGCGGTGTTGATGGACAAGGGTTGGTGATGACAACAATGACGAATCCCCATCTCCCGCGCCCCAAACGGACTCCAGATCAGCCCTCCGGAGGAAGAACACGAGGTGCTGGCGGCTCCGTTTCGTGAAACACAATAAAAACTTCTCTCCTATTTTTCTCTATGAATATTTGATTTTATAGGACTGGAATTAGGGTCGGAGGAGCCATGTGGATCCCACAAGCGATCATGGCCTGGCCTAGGGGGGCGCCTGTTGGCTTGTGCCCCTGTCACACCTCCTCCGCCAGGTATTCGCTCCATAGTTCCTTCTAAATCCTAGAAATAATTCACAAAAAGCTTCATCCGATTCTAAGATTATTTTTTCTTCATAAAAATAACACCAAGGTAGTTCGGGTGAAAACAATGTTAGTCCGGGTTAGTTTCATTCAAATCATGCAAACTAGAGGTCAAAACCACAGAAAAAGTGTTTGGAAAAGTAGATGCGTTGGAAATGTATCAATTTCCCCAAGCTTAACTCATTTATTGTCCTCAAGCAATTCAGTTGATAAACTGAAAGTGATAAAGAAAACTTTTATAAACTCTTTTGTTCTCATCGTTATACACATGTTTATCTAGTGTTCAAGTTTTCAGCATAGATCATAAGTAACCACATCCATGGTAATAATTATGTATCATACTGAATCATGGCAATACATAACCAACTAGCAAGCAATAATAAGATATCTGACATGCCAAAAATTTGTTAGAGCAATCACGATATAATATGGTGACATGGTATCTCGCTGGCCATTTTTGAGACCGTAAAACATAAATGTGGAGCTCCAATGAGATTCAAGAAGTGACTAAATATTATAATTCATAATAGAAAAGATCCTAATCATACTCATATCCAACATTGACTAGACTCAATACATAAAAATGACAATATTGCTCTACGGTGTGGTGTTGTAAGTAAGAGGGTGATGACTCAGCATAAAAGTCAATAGGTAGGCCCTTCATAGATCGAGGCATTGATTTGCAGAGGCGCCAAAGCTCAAGTTTTTAAAGCAGGAATGAAAATATAATTTTTTGAGTGGTATTCTTTACTGTTAATGTTACGACAAAGGTTTTCAGTATCTTCCATACAAAACTCACTATTGGTGGTTCTCAAATAGAATTGTAAAGTTTTACTCCCATCCACCTACCATACACAACCATGGCTAGCCGAATTCACGGGTGCCCTTCAACATATCAACTTTACGAAGGAGTTTTATTTTAATCTAATTTTGATTAAGCAGGACCAAGCATCCTTGTTACCAACCTCTCTCATGCAATGACGGCGAATAAACGCATGTTGTGACAGTAACTTAGTTAGCATGGAAGATACCGATTGCCCCGTCGCTCCATGAGCGGTACGAGTGCACAAAACAAATGTTTGTTTGAATATTCAGAGGTGGCACATGCAAATTTACTTGGAATGGTAGGGTAATAACACATATAGGTAGGTACAGTAGGCTCATGTGGAATAACTTGGTTTTAAGGATACTGGATGCAAAAGCAGCATTCCCGCTTAGTGCAGGTGGAGGCTAGCAAAATATCGGGAAGCGGCCAACTAGAGAGCAACAACGTCATCAACATGCATTGTAAATAATCAACTTTGGACAGAGGATGAGTAGCATATAAACACTATGAATTTACATATCATGAAGGCTCCATTGATTTTGAATCAACTACATGTTTGCACATGGGCAAAGTCAAACCACTTGAATCACTCAGAGGAAAATACCATACTACCATATCACATCATAACCATTTTAATGCATGTTGACACACAAGGTAAATCATTATCAACTACTAGCTATTTAAGCATGGCATGAGAAGCTATGATCTCTAATTGTCATCATTAACATGTTCACTCATGGTATACTGAATCAAGAACGAATGAACCAACATATTTACAAAAGCGAAAGACAAGAAGAGTTCATACCTGTTTACTTTGCCACCATCAGTTCATCAAATATCGTCATTATTGTCTTTCACTTGCATGACCGAATGATGTGATAATAATACAAGTGTACGTATGTCCTGGACTAAGCTGTAATCTGCAGGGAAGTTTTAAACAAAGGATAAGACATGGTAATATTGGATCTTCGTTAGATCAACAAGAAAGTATATGAGAGCATGTCGTCATTTTCATCGTGGTCTTCTCCTTTCATGCCTCAACAAAAAGGATAAGAAATTTAGAGAAACACGCTGAATTATTTTTGGAGTTTTTGTTTTTCTTAAGCAAGCAAAATAAACTAAAGGAAAAGTTATTTACATGAAAAAGCCCCCAACAAGAAAGAGATTTTTTTAAGTTTTCTTTTAATACTACACTAATTAAGTGTGAAAGAAAAAACGAAAAGAAGCAAGAAATACATTTGGATTTTCTAAAGTTTTTCGAACACAGTGAAATAAAGCTAACTTGGATATACAATGAAATAGGGTGAACACCAGCAATTTGTATGAAGTGTGTAAACATGAATGTAATGTTAGTGAGGAATATGTACTCGCCCAAGATTGGTAATCACCACTGGTAATAGCCGTGATGTCGAGGAAAGTATTTCTGCGGCATCACGTGAGCATTCCAGTCCTCAGGCCTCAGCCTCCACATCAGCCAACTCATTACGGTATGCAATTATGTCATATGACATGACGGTGTATCTGTTCCTGGCATGAAAGTTAAACAAGGAGGGTGCATGCAACACAATAATACCACGAGTGTTCTTGCTATATACTAGGTTATAGTGGATGCCCTGCGGTAGATCACATGCCCGAGGGAATTGATATTCTATCATAGATTGGTGGTCAAGATAAACCTGGGGCGACAAAAAAGCAGTAGGGTGTATAACCTCTTTAAAATCCTTTGATAGGCGTGTGGCATAAATACCACCATGAATCTTGCCTTTGTTTCGATTACGATGCAAGAGGCCTGTGACAATAGCTCCTAAGTTGTAAGTGTTATCACTATAAAGTGCGCGACGGAAAATGGCAAGGGTGGGGGCACTGAGACCACCACCCTGCTCCATAGGAGTTATGCATTTACCTATAAATAGAGAAAAATAGTGCATGATACGTCCCCAAAGTATCTATAATTTTTGATTGGTCCATGTTGTTATATTATCATTCTTGGATGTTTTATGATCATTTTATAGCAAGTTTATATCATTTTTTGGGAATAACCTATTGACATAGTGCCTAGTGCCAGTTGGTGTTTTTTCCTTTGTAGAAAATCCATATCAGATGAAGTCCAAATGCCCTGAAACTTTAAGGAGATTTTTTTGGACCAGAAGGAAACTTGGGAGGCAAGGATGAGTAGCAGATGAGGCCTAGGGGACCCACTAGACACCATGGCACGACCATGGCCCCTAGCACGCCCTGGTATCTAGTGGGGCCCCCGGGGACCTCCTCCACCACCTGTGAGCTGTATAAATACCCCAATATTCGGAAAACCCTAGGGCAGTTGATGAAAAATCATTTCAGTCGTCGCAAGTTCCAGAGCCACAAAATTAAATCTAAAGCCCGTTCCAAAGAGGAACACAATCACGGAGGGGTTCACCATCCTCATTAGTGATCCTCGGATGATGCGTGATTAATTCATATCATACCTACGGGCCTGTAGGAAGTAGTCTAGTGCCCCAAGTGTAAAGCTTTCCCTTTTTGTAACCTTCCATGTGGGACCACCTTAACATTGTCATGAGAGCTATCTATGCATGTATGAATTCATGTGTCACCTTGTATTTCTTCTTTTGCATGCATGCATCCATGCCATACCATTCTTACCATGCCTTGTTTTGCTTGCATCTATACCTTGCCATGTCTTAGTGTGGAGACTTGTGATTTCATGTGTTGATGCACATGTGATGATGTGGTGTGAACTAGTGGAGTGTGGTGCGTGGCATTATTTTCAAACCCCCTTGTTAGTTTCAAACCTTTTCTCTCTTTTATACCCAAGTTCAAAATTTCACTTGCTATTTACCTGGTTTTAAAATGTCCTCTGTTTAGTAAATATTGTGGATATTATGGTGTGCAAGATTTGGTGTTTGTTAGGTGTTCTAAAGGTGCATGAATAAACACAAAACATCCACTAATATGCTGTTTTGTATTTATTTTACATGCCCCAAAAATCCTTTTAGTATTTTGTTTAATTAGCTTACTATTTTCAGGCCCAGGAACATTTTTTCTTTTATTTTATCTTCTTTGGTTTTCTCTGTGGTATTTTTCTTTTCTCTGTGATTTTATTTAATAGGAATTTGCAGGGAGTGGCCTTTTCCTTTTAAGTAACGCTCTGGTGGGCTTCCTCCCACCAGAGAGGCCCATCTCTCCTGTGTATCGTAGCGGCAGCCCGCTCGGTGTCCCTCTCCTTCCTCCTGTCGACGTCAGCCATGGTACGAACAGAGCTCAGCCTCCCGATCGTATTCCCCTCGATCCTGTGGCTCGAGCTCCCCTCCCCGAGGTGATTTAAGCCACACGCGAGTCCTCTGGCAGCTAGGGTTCCCTCTCCTTCCCTCCAGCGCTGCCATCTCTCTCTCCTTCTTCCTTCCTCGTCAGGTAAGCTCTTGGTAGACAGAGCAGCGGAGAAGAGTGCAGCGTCGATCCCCTACCTCCCGTCGTCTCCGGCGCCGGCGGCCATGTCCAGGGGCACGGGAGATCGCCCCGCACTCCATTCCCTCCATCGCTGAGGTCGAGGAGCGACCTCAACGACGGGCAAGACCTCGTCATCGCCTCGGACCAGGAGCTCTTCTTCCCCTTCATCGGCTCGGGAGCAGCAGATCGACTTCTTCCCTCAAGCGCCTCTTCCTCCACAGCTCGGTTCCTCTCCTTCCTTCCCCAAGGTGAGGAGCATCGTCCCCTTCCTTCCTCCCTCCTTCCTTCGGTTAGGTTCCTCGTAGCAGTAGCTTAGGCCGATGATCTGCGCGCTCTGTTCGTAGAGGAGTTCGACAGTAGGTGTTTGTGTGTGTGGTGTAGTCTCTGCAGCGAGTACCCTCCGGTAGCGGTGGATGTCTAGGGCCTCCTCGCAGCAGTAGTATAGTGCATTTCTCTGTGGCGCAGCAGTCGCAGCAGGACATGCCAGCGACCTTCCCTGTCGCCATGCTCTCTGTCGAGCAGAGCAGAGAAGCAGCTTTGCTATGTATGTGTGTGTGTGTGTGTTTCTCTGTCAGGCGCGGTTCGTGGTGGTGTGTAGGGTAGCAGGGACTCCTTCCCTTCGTGCATCATCGTTGTAGTGGTGGCTCCCCTCGTGGGCAGCAGTAGCAGTTGTTCTCCTCCGACACCTTCTCTGTCGCTGGCATGCAGAGCACAGGTAGATGTGCTAGGGATATCTTAACTGAATAGACCCCCTTTCTAGCAGTAACCGATTCGTAGCCCAGTGGTAGCTTGTTCCGATGCCTGTTAGGAGGGCGTGGGTTCGAGTCCCCCCTCGTCATCCTTTTTACCTTATTTTGCCTCGGCACAGTAGCAAGGTACCTAGTTACCTTGGTTAACCACCATACTCTATCGAACCAGTGGCAGTGGTGTGGTGGTAGCGCGGTGCAGTGGCGTGACAGAGGCCCTGGGTTCGATTCCCAGGCTTGTCACTTGCATTTTTCAACTTCTCTCTTATTTTTTTTCTTTTGCTTTGCCCTACTCCACTTGTGCCTAATCTATAGACATCAAAGTGGCCTTTTCATTTCTTCTTCCTGCTAGTGTAGCTAGATGCAGGTTGTATGTTGTGTGTGTGTTTTGCACACACTAGTAGAAGTGCATGTGTATGTGTGTATGTGGCTTAAGTGATGTGTGTGTATGTGTTCTTGCTAGTATGTGTTGGTGGTGTAATTGCAGCTAGCTTGTGTGCCCAGGAGTTGTGAGTGATGATGATGGTGTAGGTATGAAGATATGTGTGTAAGTGGTGCACACAATATATGACTTCTGGTTATGTGGTACTTAGTAGGAGTGAATGTGATGTGATAAATCCATGGTTTCTTGCTTAAGTAGTTCCCTTACATGTTGTTGTTGGAACTGAGAGCTTGTGATGTGGTTGTTGTGAAGATGGGGGTGTGTGGTGAAAACAGCCCCACTTGCAACACTTGTGCACCTCCTCATGTACATACGAAAGAGGGCATGATGTGTGTGTGTGTGTGGTTCTAGTGATAGTAGAGCTTGTGATGTTGATGTGCATGACACATACATGGGGTTAAAACCCTCATGTCTCTATTGTCTTTTTGCACATGAGCTTAGCTATGTATGAGTTGATCTAGTGAATAGCACATGAATTGTTGCACTATTCACTATGCATGATTTCTTGTAGTTTCTTCCTCCCTAGTTTGTAGTCACTTGCTCCAAGTAAGTGCATGCATATTATATATGTTTTTGGGGTAGAATCTCCCAAGGAATCCATTGGTGAACTCAATTTTGCCATTGGAACATTTTATGGAGATGACATATTTCATTTTCTTCTTTGTTTAGAGCTTGGTTCCATGTGATTTGTTGAGCACAAAGGTCTGCTTCTTGGTTGTGCTAGTAGAGCGTGACCCCCTCTACCTCATTTTGGTTTCATCTCATGATTAGGATTCCATATGTGCAAGTTATGCCCACTCAAAGTAGGCATGTGGCTGAAATTCCATATTAGTGAAAATCTTATATTTTCTTCTCCTGTAGATGAGCTTGTGCAGGTCAATGTGTTGTGATCTAGCCTTAGCTTTCAATCGGGGAGTTGGACCTGATATGTTTGTCTAGATCCCTGTAAAATTTCATGTCACTTGGAGTCCTGTAGATATTGTTTTGGCTGCTGTCAAAATGCTTCAGAGCATAGACAAAAAGTGAGAATCTGGAATTTTCACTAAGTCCCTGAAAACTGATATTTTTGGGCAAGTTTGCAGCCTTGTAACTTCATGTGTTTAATTCCTTTTTGTGTGATTCTTGCTTGTGCTTGTATTATTCTTGATTAGCTACAGCCACATATATTATTTTCCATATTTGGGTGGCTGTAGGTGCTTTGCATGTAGCTCACAAAGTGCTATGATGCAGTTTGTGGCAGATTGTGTAGTTTTGTCATTTTGATGTTTGTGGGTGCTTAGGTGATGATGTGGTGTTCTTCCTTGCTCCACCCCATCCATTTTGGCTTGTTTTATGTCTTGGCAACCTGGAAATACCAGAGTTGTGCCATTTGAGTGTGTGGTGATGATTTTGACACGTATGGCTTCATATCTTATTTCGTTGTTTCCCGGTGATCCGTAGCTCCGATTGTAATGTTCTTTATATGGTTTTGCATCGTTTTCATGAGACGCATCTGATCATGTAATTCTCATGCATGTCAAAATAGCTTAGGATACAGTTCTGTCCAGGAACATGTATTCACTCCTTATGCTTGTGTTAGAGATAGAAATAGTGATGCATGCTCATATTCATCTCATGCATCATGTGCTTGTTGCATCTTGACGTGCTGTTGTTCATTGGATGTTATTCTTATGTTGGGTAGCACCGGGATCGGAGAACAAATACGTGGAGTCAGGAGAGTACGTGCAGGATGAACAAGAACCATTCCAAGCTGAGGATATCACAGGCAAGATGATATGACCTTGATTCCATCTCTAGACTTGTTATGCTAGATTACATTTCCTTGTCATATGCTCGCTGCCTACCACTGAAATATTTTCCTCTTGATATGCCATGAAACCAAACACTTACCCCTTCCTAGCAAACTTGAATGTCTAAGTAGGCTTTGCTCAGCTACTAATGTTAGCGTTGCTAGATGCAGGTGCTTTGACTCATGTGATAACATGAGCTTGATATCATTATCTAAAATTCTGTTATTTAATTAATGCACCTATATATTTGGTAAATAATGGAAGGCCTAGCCTTTTGCCGGGTGCTTTGTTCCGTTATTGCCGCCATAGTTACCGGCTACCGGTGTTTGATTCCATATTGATCGCTCCTAACACGTTCGGGGTTGTTATGGGGACCCCCTCGATAAATCGCGTAGTGCTAAGACTTGTCCGGCAGGACCCAACATTGGTGTTAATTTGCTAATCACTTAATAATAATCTGCATAGGGAATAGCTACCCCGAGGAATTTAATCAACAACCCGGGCCAGTGCTCCTCATGAGTGTTGGTCGAAACTGGGCACTGCTCGGGGCCAACTGAGGGCAACTTGAGTGATTTCTATCAGGCCATCGTGTGCGTAGCTCATCCGTCGTGTCCTGAGACTGAGATACGCGACTCTTCTCAGGGTCGTCGACACGTCGGGAGGTCGTGCTAGTCTTGTCTTACCGTAGCGATATATCTTGCGTATAGGAATCCCAGTGAAGCTTTGGTTCTCCCCAAAGTTGAGGTTTTCCTCTAAGGAATCCGATGAGATCACAAGATTCGTGATAGAGGATTACTTTGCAGCCTGTGTACGTTTGTGATGGACTAGTTGGAGCACCCCTGCAGGGTTTAATCTTTCGGAAAGCCGTGCCCGCGGTTATGTGGCAACTTGGAATATTTTGTTAACATCCAGTATTAGATGACTTAAACAAAAGCTAATAAAATTGCCAACCGCGTGCGTAACTGTGACTGTCCCCTCGAAGATCTCTCTTCGATCGGGAACATGGTGGGGTTATGATTGACGTAGGTAGGTGTTCAGGATCACTTATTGATCAAGTATTCTCGACCGCTCGTATAGACCACCTTCATAAATGCTCTACGTAAGTTAGCCACCTTATCAATCTTAGGATGCTGCAACCTTAAAAACTCCAGCTATCCAACCTAATAACTTGACTAGTTCTGGCACCGAGGTCATAGATTGTTGAGTCCCCGTGGCTCACAGATTCCTTCACAACACCAACAAGTTCAGGTACCCCAGAGACAGGTGATCCCGACAGCACGCAGCTGGCGTGGCAGTACGACGAGGAGACCGACCGCCTGTATGTGAACTATCCAGAAGATTGAGGCGCGGTCGTGATCGTGGGCCAGCAGGCAGGGTAGCATAGTCATTTTCCTTGTTTTTGTAGTCCGTAGCGGAACTACTTTGGTTGTATGCGTGATGTACTCTGATATATTTATGTGATGGCAATTGAACCCCTGATTGTCAATCCGTTATTATTATGTATGTGTTGTGATACCTTGTTTGCGAGACGCTTAGATGCGCTCCTTCCCAATTCGGGGCCTCGATCCCCAGATCAGAAAGGACCGCATCTTAGTCGTTACAAGTAGCTAGATGGATCTCTCTCTCTTTTTTGTATCTCAATACAATGGTCTCTTGGATATCCATATGATGTAATCTTTCTTTCGATGTGTGTTTGTTGGGATCCGATGAATTGTGAGTTTATGATCAGATCTATGAAAACATATTCATGCTTGACTATTATAGCATCATATTTGTTCTCTGGTATTTAGTTTTTTTCTGGACAGCTTGATATATTATCTTGCAATGGGAAGAGATGTTTTGTGATGGATGCGACCTTGCGGTGCTCAATCTCAGTGAGAGAAAGAAACCTGACACACATGTATCGTTGCTATCAAGGATAAAACGATGGTATCTATCCCTACATGAATAGATCTTGTCTTCATCATGTCATCGTTCTTAAGGGATTACTCTGTTTCTCCATGAACTCAGTACACTAGATGTATGCTTGATAGTGGCCGATGTGTGGAGTAATAGAAGTAGATGCATGCAGAACTCGGTCTACTTGTCTTGGACGTGGTGCCTATATACATGATCATTGTCTTGAATATTGTCATAATTATTTTCTCTTCTATCAATTGCCCAACAGTAATTTGTGTACCCACCATTTTCTATTTTATTGAGAGAAGCCACTAGTGAAACCTACGGCCCCCGGGTCTACTTCACATCATCTATTTGCAATCTCTACTTTTCTATTTGCGCTTACATTTTATTTGCTCTTTTATTTTTAGATCTATATTATCGAAAAACCCAAAAATATCTTGCTGCCTTTTATTTTCTATCACTCTTATTTGCACATATCAATGTATCCTTACTTTACCCATGAGGGATTGACAACCCCTCCACACGTTGGGTTGCGAGGATTTGCTATTTGTGTGCAAGTGCTGCTTACATAGTCTTCTGGATCTTCATACTGTATTGATACATTGGGTTCATAACGGAGGGAAATTCTTGTTGTCTCTATGCTAAATCACCCTTTAAGCTTCGAAGGAAACCAACACAATCAGCAAGGAATCAGTGCAAAGATGGAAAATGTAAGCTAGTGGCTCTCGCTTTGATACCCCTAGTTTCCCTCACAGTTAAGGTGAGGAGGAAACCCTGGAATTCCTCAGGCTTAGGATCACGTATTCCCCCATCAGAGGGAAGCAAGCATAATTCACAAAATGAATCCAGAGGGATTTCATACTTTGTTGCGTGTAAGTTAAGATGTATTGTGGGAGCATCGGGTCTGTTTATGAAATAGAAGTTTTGAACAAAGGAATTAGTAAGGAGATAGTATTGATCACACTTACATGCGAGAAAGTTGGTCAGCCCGACATTTGCAATGTATTATATGAATTCTTCATAAAAACCAGCTTCACTCATAAAGGGTGTATGTGGCCATTCACAAGGCCTAACCTCCGTGTTGCGAAAAATCTTGATGTCACTATCCTGAGTCCTCCAGGCAACTCCCTTGGGGCTCTGGCTTGAAGAACCCTTCCTCGAGGAACTTCTACTTAAGAAGTTCATTTTGCTACACACAATTTCTAAAAGTTTTGGACAACAAAATTATGTCAATAAAACTTTGCAAGAATGATAGCAACTACTCACATGGGTACTTAGAGGCTATATCAAGCATTCATACTTCTTGGAACTCAAAGAATTTAACATGCAAGCTCATTTTCTGTAGCACCAAGTGCACAAACTTATGCCAAATATAAAGCACTAAATAAAAAACTAATTGGAGGGATGGAGGAGTCACATACCAAGGAACAAATTCCTTAAAACAGTTCCCGAAACTGAGTTACGAGCAAAGAGATCAAAAATTTCAGTTTCTAGGGGAAGAATACGGGAGAGAGAGAGATCTAGGAAGATTTTCTAGAGGTAGAAGATGATTTTAGCTAAAGGGATAAGTTAGGGGGCCTATGGGTCCCACAAGCCATCAAAGCGCGGCCTAGGGGGCACCTTGTTGGCTTATGGACCACACGTGCACCTCCCTCCTGCAATTTTTACTCCAAAAATTCTAATATATTCCAGGAAAAACCATGTTAAAATTTTGTAGCAATCCGTGACTTTTTATATTTGGATCATTTTTCTATGGTATGAAAAACTCAGAAAACAGGGTAATCATGGCATTTTACTTTTCTTTAGCTAAACGAACAAAGAATAAACTTGGGATAGAGAGAGTTGAGAATACTCAATTCATCAATCACATGTCTTTTGAAAATGATCCATTAATAAGTTTGATCAAGTCCCATTAATAATCGTTTTTGATTAACATGAAACCAAATAATTTTTGTATATCACTAAGTTACCTCAATGGGGATTTGCATCTCCCCAACATAAGATTATAATATTTCTTTTCCTTGGCAGTAGGTAGAGGGATTGCAAAATCTCCAATGAGGACTGTGGGAGTAGGCTCAATGACATTAATATTGTTAACCAAAGTTTGCTTCTTTCGAAAATGCGTAGTATGTTGCTTACTATTAACATGAAAAGTGACCTTGTTTTTGTTGCAGTTAATAACAACCCCTGCAGTATTTAGAAATGGTCTACCAAGTATATTCGACATATTTCCATCTTCGGGCATATCAAGAATAACAAAGTCTGTTAAGATAGTAACATTTGCAACCTCAATGGGAACGTCCTCACAAATTCCAATATTTAAAGTAGTAGATTTATCAGCCATTTGCATAGATATCTCAGTGGGTGTAAGATTATCCAATTCAAGTCTTTTATAAAGGGAGAAAGGCATAACACTAACGCCGGCTCCTAAATCACATAAAGAAGTTTTAACATAATTTCTTTTAATAGGACAAGGTACTGTGGGTATACCTGGATCTCCCAACTTCTTAGGTATTACACCATCAAAAGAGTAATTAGAAAGCATAGTTGAACTTTATGTTTGAGGTATATTTCTTTTTTATTAGTAATAATATCCTTCATGTACTTAGCACACGGAGGCATATTCAATATATCAGTCAAGCGAGTGCGCAAAAGACAGGTCTAGTCATTTCAACAAAGCATTCAAAATCTACATCGTCCCTACTTTTAGAAGGCTTTTGAGGGAATGGCATGTGTTTTTGAACCCATGGTTCTCTTTCCTTTCCATGTTTTCTAGCAACAAAGTCTCTCTTATCATAACATTTATTTTCAGGAGGTGAGTTATCAAGACCCTCCGCAGGTTCTATCTTAACATCATTATTAGGTTCCTTATTACTACCCGGTGGATCTTCTACATAAACATCATTATTATCATTATCATTATCATTAAGTTCACCTTAACTACTAGATTGTGTCTTAGGATTAGAAATAAAAACAACATTGTTATCATCTACAAGTTTCTCAATGTCATGTTCACTTCGGCCATGCGAAGTCCTATCATTTTTCTTTTTATTTTTCTTCTTAGTGGGACTAGGAGTATCATCATTAATTAACTGAGAGTCTTATTCTATTCTTTTCGAGTGACCTTTAGCGTAAAGAGGTTCTCGAGTCATTGTACCTCCTCTAGTCATTACTCTAACAGGATGATCATTAATATTATTCATCTCACCAAGAAAATCATTGTGTGACTTAGCTACTTGATCTAGTTGGGTGTGAACTATAGAAGCATGTTTACCTAGACCTTTCACATCATTAGAAATTTTAAACATCAAGTCACTTAAGCAATCTATCATCATGGCATTATTTTTCAATTCATTCTTAACATAGTTATTGAGGTGCTCTTGCTTAACAACGTAATTATCAAATTCATCCATGCATTGGTAAGGTGTCTTAGAATAAGGTATAACATTTTCATTAAAGGAACAGAGATAGTTTACCTCTACTACCTGTTCGGGGTATCAAGTCCATGTATTTCCTCAATCGATGGTAATTTCTTGAATTCCTCAATTTTAATACCTTTCACCTTCATAGATCTTTTTTCCTCTTGCATGTCTTCAGGGCCTAGGAATAGAATACCCCTCTTCTTTTGAATAGGTTCCAGCGGTGGATCGGGAAGTGTCTAGTCATCCGCATTTTGCAATATATTATTTAGTAACTCTTCTTCTTGTGCCACAGTTCTTTCCCTGTAAGGACAACCAACAAAACTATCTATGAAGTCCCTAGAAGCACCGGTTAGTCCATTATATAAGATATCAAGAATTTCATTCTTCTGAAGAGGACAATCAGGCAAAGCTCTAAGTAGCTGGAGAAGCCTCCCCAACCTCGAGGGAGATTTTCTTCTTTAATTTGCACAAAGTTAAATATTTCCTTTAAAGCATCTTGTTTCTTATGAGCAGAAAAATATTTTTGAGAGAAGTAATAAAGCATTTCTTGGGGACTACACATACAACCAGGAGCAAGAGAAAGGAACCATTCCTTAGCCTTGGCTTTCAACAAGAAAGGAAAAATCTTAAGGATATAATAGTAGCGTATCTTTTCATCATTGGTAAACAAGGAAACAATATAATTCAGTTTCATAAGGTGTTCAACCACGGTTTCATTTTCATAGCCATGGAAAGGATTAGATTCTACTCTAGGAATTAGTTCAAGATATATATAAAATTCATAGTCTTTATCCATGACAAATATAGGAGAAGTAGCAAATTTGGGATCATGTTTCATTTTCTCCATCATAGATTTTTCTTTTAGTTTGCATTGTAATATTTTCCAATCATCTCTATATTTACAAGCAAGAAAGTCCCTACCTACCTCGCCATCCATAACATAACCTTCAGGTACATAAGGGAATTTATTAGGAGGACAAGGCGTAACAGGTGATTCAAAGCATTCATCAGTTTCAGCATTTTCAAGTTCACTAGCTCGAGCAATATGAGCATCAAGTAATTCATGCAATGGTACAGTTGCGTCTTCGACATGTGTAGCAATGGTATCATGATTAATTTTAGAAGTAGCATCTTCAAGTTCATTGACATATCAGGATGATCAAGAGGTGGTGGTGTTACAAGTTGATTCAAAATAGTAGGTGAATCAAAAGGAGAGCTAGATGGCAGTTCCTTACGTCCTATCGTCCAAGAGGGACAATCTTAGTTCGATTACCTTTCAGATTCTTCATAGTGGCAATTGGCTATCCTCGTGTCAATACAATAAATAGAGCTATGCTCCCCGGCAACGGTGCCACAAAAGGATCTTCATAACCCACAAGTGTAGGGGGTCACGATAGTCTTCATGAATAGTATTTCACCCTAATTTATTGATTCGACACGAGGGGAGCCAAAGAATATTTATTGGCCTTGACAGTTGAGTTGCCAATTCTACCTCACTTGGGATATCTCTCTATATCAAGGATTTAGTAGCATGACAAATGGTAGTAGTAACAGTAACAATGATAGCAACAATTTTAGTAACAATAGTAATAGTAGCAATTGAGTAGCAATTGTGACAACAGCAGCAACAATAGTAACTTAGCAAAATTTAGTATATGTAAAGCATACACAGGTGGGTCGGGCATGGATAATGATTTATGTGTCATTGATCATGTAATAGTTATACACTAGGGTGACACAGAACTAGCTCCAATTCATCAATATAATGTAGGCATGTACTCCCTATATAGTCATATGTGGTTGCGATAAGAACTGGCGTGACATCTTTTGTCCTGCCCTCCCATGGAAGCGGAGTCCTATTGGAAACTAAGGGATATTAAAGCCTCCTTTTAATAGAGAACCGAAAAAAGCATGTCGCGCTCCGCCTGGTTACCATTGTAGCGAGATGGTCGCCGCACATACCAGCCCAGGAAATCACTCTGGCATGCACGTTTACAACAGGTACCATGAACATAGGCATTTCAATTAATGAATATAAGAGTTTTACAAGATGAGCTACAAGGGTGATGGCAGCGGAAAAGCTCTATCTAAGGCAGCATGGCCTTGATGCAGCTCCAATCCACAGGGATTTGACTCGGTTATGCTCCTAGCCCGCGAACACTCTATCTCCTCGCGTACGACGGATCCTTATGTGTATCTGGCCACGTTAAAAGCCGCTGAGTACTTTTGAATGTACTCGCAAGCAAAACCAAACTAACATATACACTAAGCAAAGCATTCTATGTCATTCAAGCATGCATTTGTTATTAGAGCAATATTAATCATCATGACATAGCATACTTATCAAGCAATTTCAGTTATCAAGGTATAACAGGGTTATCTAGGAAGATAACTTCTAAAGTAAATGCGATAAAGTAAAGCATATTAGATAAATGATTTATACTCTGACTATTCTCATGATCGAGTCTGAATCTGATCCAAATCCAATCCAACTCATGTGGTCATCCAACCACTCATCTCATAGCCATCCCATGGCTAACATGTGATATACCGGACATCTTCCGATGTCTACACCAGACGACTTCTTCCATTATTATCACTGATACGGTTGACCACCTACTGAGGTCTGGTCGGGCTGTCCAATACTTTGGACTCGGCTATTCGAATAGATTTGACACTCTGCAGAGGTTGCACACTTTACCCACACTATGGAGCACAGACCTCGTGATCCCATTCGGGTGGACCAATATTACTCCAAGGAAACATGCCTGTCCCGTGACTCTCTGATCGTATCCCCGGCAATCACTCCCTTCCGGAGTCTTGCCCTGGGTGGCCCTGTGATCTCATGAATCTTGCCACCGTCGTGGCCAAACAAAACTGTCCCAACCTGGGACGGGCCCAACGAAACTTAACTGGGCTCACAGGGTTATCACCGCCCATCGGGCCAAGGTAGCACGCGTGCATAACCCTCGCTCTTTGGGATATCGGTGAAAGCTCACGTGGGCAGGCCAAGTCACGGCCTTCCCATACCGGTAAGATGTGGTTGTATGATTATGCCCGGACAGGTGACTCAAGATCAACCCATTAGGTTTGGTTTAAACAACATAGTTATCAAGCGCGGTTGTTGTCAGCAATGACTTAACATAATGATGATTATGCATGAAATAACAATGGTAGAAACACCACAACCTATTTCTATATTATTAGTCATTAATAAAACAGTATGTAAATGACAGGTTGTTACTTGACAAGCTCTAACTATAAAGTAGACCCTCGGAACCCTCGCATAAAATTGGCAAATAAATTTGTAGCCACCGGAATCACTCAACCCCGGCTCAAGACGGCTGGAAAGCAGCACAGAGCATGAGGCGGTGTTGATAAGAAGAATGTAGCAGTTCCCTAAGACGGCCAAAGAACAGCTCAGAGCATAGGGTTACTGCCACGAAAGAAATTCAACAGCTTCCCGCGACGACTGAAAAGCAGCTCAGAACACGAGCTAACTGTCAACGAGAGAATTATAAGGTCGGCATCCACCCCGGACAGCCGAAAGCACCTCAGACTCGAGCGTGGTGCCGTCATTGAATAAAATGCGAGCAAGGGTTTGTCAGAGTCACGTACCACACGTTAATATACATACAATCATAAGCTTATTAATTAAACATGCAGGAACAACAAAGAGCAAAGCTTTAGGGCATATGTCAGGTGGTCGGCTTGCCTGGGTTGAAGAATACACCCGGAAGAGGTGCGGAGAGTCCGCGGAAAGGATCGTCGGAACGGTTCTCTCTCGAAGGGGGCTGATTGGAGACAAGGGCAAAAGGGTCATTTTCACTGTGTCGCCACCCTGCGAAAATGATACCATCATGACGGGTTCAACGAGACAAAGAAGTGGGCTTTGGGATCACCCCAATCGGAGTCACAATTAAAAAGATACGGACGAAAGAAGATCAGGGACCAATCTGTAATTAAAATAACTACAATCTGGTCCCTAAGAGCGCAGCCGGTGGCGCCTTTCCTAGAAATACGTTTTCTTTCAAGGGAACACGTACTCTCACGGATTCCGTCTCCACTTATCCACGCTGGCGGTCTCTCTCTCACCGACAGGTGGGGTCGGGGCCCACCTGTCGGGTCCCTCTCTCTCTCTTGTCTCTCCTTCCACCTCTCGATGCTGCACGCACAGGAGAGGAGGGCTGCCGGCGCCGACGGTAGCCAGGACGGATCCGGCCACCTCCGACAATGCTCCGACCACCGTAGAGATCAATGCGACGCGGTGAATCCATCCCGGTGGGAGGCGAAGCTCCGAAAGGAAAGGAAGGTGTGCGCCCACGGCCGCGACAGATGGCGGCTACTTCAGCGATGGCCTCATCGTTTCGGTGGTGGGAAGAGAAGACGAAGGTGGGGGAGAGGTCCGCCGAGGTCCGGTGGGGCTGCTAGAGATGGCAGAATAAGAAGAGGGGCCGACATTCCGCGAATTTCGTAGAGGAGTGGCGGCGGCCATGGTGGCGATTGAGGGCAGGGGGCATCCTCGTACTCGATGGAGAGGCAGTGGAGGCTACAGGGAGGATGGAGAGGAGGCTGGGGATGCACATGTGCTCGGGAAAGCTCCGGGCTAGGCTATATATAGCCGGGCAAGCTTGCCGGATAAGCTCGGCCATGACAGCGAGCTTATCCGTGCTCTGGAGCTTGGGGGCCGTGGCTGGCGGTTTGCGGTGACAAGAAGTATCACAGAGGAGCAGGGAAGGCTAGCTGGACTTCGAGAAAGCTCGGGGAGGAAGAAGACACGGGAGAGATGTGACGTCTCAGGGTTCACGGGCAAACAGGGCTTCGGCGAGGCTGTCGGGGCGCGCTGGAGATGAGAACGGAGGGGGAAGCTGCGGGAGAGAGGTCAGGTGGATGCTGCAGGGCCTATGGACACGACCACACGGTCGGGGACTGACCAGAGGGGGCCGGCCATGGTGGACAGTGCACAGAGCAGCATTTTGGTCTGTTCCCTGCGTGGTCACCACGACACATCATGCTCTGGCCCGCGTCCCCGTGTCACACCTTGTCCAACAGGTGCCTCACTGCTCAAAAGGATGATACATGAGATTGGAGTCCACAGGAAGGCTCTGGGGTGAGGGAAACTTGTTGAAGATGCTTCTAGCAGCAAGGTGTTTGTGGTTCTTTCTCGAGAAATGGATGAATGAGAGGATCTTAATCTTTGTCACAATGGAATATTATGGGAAGGAGTATAAGCTTGCAAAATTTGAGGTCATGACTGGAAATGGCTCCCTCTCTCCCCTCCTCCTCCTCCTCCCACCTCCCTCTCCACAGCCTCTCCAATCCAGCCAACCATGAAGAATTCTCCTGTTAATCAAGATGGGAGGGCTCCTACATTGGGATTTCTCACCAGGGTTAGCCCTGGCCAAACAGGTGAGGCACAAGTTTGTCACCACGGTGCATTTTTCTTCTCCTCGGTCAGGCAAAGTTTTCTACTTGGTGGTTTCTTTCTCCTCGGCCTCTTTCCCCTTGAATGAAGACACAGTGGGCATTTCTCTCCAATGTAGTTTGGGTGGTTGAAGCTCGGGTTTCTCTGTCCGAAAAATATCAGCAATAACCTTTTGGTTAGTGTTGCCAACAACAAAGTGGGTCACTTCATCTATGGGCTCAAGGACAGAGTTTGGCCAGATTTTGTTTGTCATTTCCACCTATTCAAGGGACATTTTGCTCAGGCTATACATCATGATTATCATTGGCATGCATATGAGGAACTGGTTAACATCTCTTTTAGGAGGTCTATGGCGATCAAAACTGATTTAAGTTTTCTTGGCAAAGAGATTATCAATGATCATACACCGGTTTTGATCCACTCCTCAGATTTGGTTCAGCTTGGTCTTAGCAACTTTTGCAATCGTCATGGTGGGGAAGCATCATCCTCACATGCGGTAGCGCGTGCCCACAATCCACGTAACATGGCCCATGCAAGTTTGAAACCAACAACGCCATCCTTGGAGGAAAGCCCGCATATGCGTTTAATGGAGAGTTATGTCACCCTAGCGGATTTGGAGGACTTGGGATGTGCCTCTAATTCCAATTTCCTTCATTTGGGCAGTTTCCGATTTCGGCTTAATGTTCCATATCCTACTCCGCCGTAGTGTTTCCTTACATCAACTTTTAAATATACGCCACAGTCTTCGGAGTGGACGCCGGTTTTAGAGGCTCGTCACAAGGCAGATTTAGCACAAGCCCAATATTCTACCGAGGAAATCTGGGAATTAGCCATTAATTGGCCTTTTATGTGCAAGATGCCTTCAATGGGGCCATCATAAACGGGACTGTTTCTCGCGCCTGATTTGCATTAACTGCTCATCTCCTAATCACAAGATGATTGCTTGCCCTGTGATTATTAAGCATAGTTTGTCGTCCGACACGATTACTACTCGGGCAATTAGTACCAGAGATTGCAATCAATCCCAAGTTGTCGTTTCCCGCTCGGTTCCCTCTCTAGGCAAACGTCGTTGCGATACCAGGTGCGACTGGTGTGGGGCATATGGACACAAGATTCATTCCTGTTTCAAGCGAGAAAAATACTCTAAATGGATTGGATACCTAAAGTTTCCATTTCTACCCCTCATGCTTCGAATTCTGCGCCTTCCCCCACAGAGCTCATCACCCTCCTGTCCCCTCCAAGACTACGGCGGCCGCACCCTACTATGTCTTCTTTCTCATCGTCGTCTCCTCGGCTGCCAACCAGCTCCATTGCCATGGCTAACTATCCACTGAACCCAGTACGGTTCCTCCCGCCCGGATTCGCCGTGGAACCTGGTCTAACTGATAGAATCGTGCAGAGTGGCATGGTGGTCGGGCCGTTTCCACCCCTCAACCACGACTTCCTGGCAATTGCGGAGGCAAGTCACTACGTTCCTCTTCATCGTCGCGAAGCAATCCGTACTCAGATTGAAGGTTTGCTTCACGAAGCTCAACTATAAACCACTGAAATCTGGATTATGTACTTTGGGTTTCCTTATGACTATCAAACAGAGTACTATATACAGAAATCTCTAGGTGGTTTTGGCGCTCCTGTTTCCTGGTATAACCCGAGACAGGATAGAAGATTTGTTCTGCTCGAGGTGAGAGTCCTCAATATGCATTTAATTCCAAAGAACTTTGTAGTTTGGCAACTAGGAGGGGCTAGAGACTGCTGGACTGTTCAAGTTACTATTTTGCGTAGCAATGACTCGAATGGTTTGTTACCTGAAGTTCTTCCTGCAGGGGAGGAACCACCTCCTCCTGATGGCCACCCACACCCCCAGTTTGGCCCTAAACTAACTGCTGAGCAACTGTACCAACAACAAGTGCATAACTGGCTGGTTCCAAATGCAGCTCAACCTCATGAGGCTCCTCCTTCTAATGTAGCCCCACAGCAACAAGATCGGAACAATGGATGGGGTGTGTGGCCAGCTTCACTACCACAGGCACCATAGTTACCTCCCTACCTCTATAGTTTTCAAGCTTGGCTTTCTGCTCAGGGACTCCAAGTGCAAGATGGTTTGGTTCCTGAGGATAACATTTCAGACAGTGTATCTCAGGCTTGGAATGATGCTATCTCTTACTCCAACAGTTCTGCTAGCACCACTATTTCTGCTGGATCCCTGCCTCCTCTAGTGATGCACTCTCAAACACTTCAGCAACAACATTCGGAGGGCCTTTTGAGAATCTCTCTTGAAGTTCACAATGAAGGCATTCGCTTTGGTTTATTTGAACATGGAGAATCAGTGCTTAACTTGCTGATAACTGATCCAGCTCCAAGACAACAGCCGAATGACTTCATCTTTAGAGCCATAAAACCTCTCCTAGCTTCTAGAGGCACTTGGAATAATGGTTTTGGATTCAAGCATGAATGTCTGAATGTGGAATTTGCAGTTGCTCTCGGAAATGATGGTCTAATTTTTAGCAACACCTGTTCTACACTCCCCAGGATCAGCTCATCATCTACTGTTGTGATAGAAGCATTATCCCCTGAGCAGCCATTGTCTCCAACTCTAGAGCAAACAGATCCATTGGAAGAAGAGTGCAACATGGATCAGGAGCCACAAGTCAGCAAGATCCCTCCGAAGAACTAAGGCAAAATGAAGTTACAAGTGGACACTGCTAACCTTCGCCGCAGCCTGCGTTCAAACAAATATGATGGTTTTAAGATTCCATCCATGGCAGAGGGTACGATCACTAAGTCAAAAGTTAAGCCCAGGGTGATTCCTAATATTGCACTACATGAAGATGACCGTTCCCTGACGCTTGAGGTACCCCCACCTACTGCCATCAACACAATGCAAGCCATTGGGACACAACTTTGTGCCATACCTGAAGCAGAGCTTGCAGCTACGGAGCTCCTTCGCGAAGAACCAGTCCCTGAAGATGGCCAAGATTGAACTTGGGCCTGAACTACCACTTCTATAGTTTTTATGGTGCTTTTGAATAGTTGGAATGTCTTATGTTGGAAAATTCGTGGTCTTAATTCTCCCAAAAAACATCTAGCTCTATCGAATGCTATTCGTGACAGCAGCTGCTCTATCATTTGCTTACAAGAAACAAAAATGCCCTGGTTTGATGATAATGCCTTACGTGCATTGTGTCCCAAACGATTTGATAAATTTGCATATATTCCCTCCAGAGGTGCGACTGGTGGACTAGTCACGATTTGGAATAGCTCTATGTTCATAGGAGATACGTTTGTAGAAGAGGATTTCGCTCTAGGGATTCAGTTTTCATCAAAGCAATCAACGCATACTTGGAAGCTAGTGAACATATATGGCCCCTGCCAAGGGGAACAACGAGTTCATTTCACAACTTGGCTCTTTGATCTTAATATTGTGGCGACCGAGGACTGGCTGATCCTAGGGGATTTCAACTACATTAGAGCCCCAACAAACCGCAATCTACCCGGAGGTGACATTCAAGACATGTTTACGTTCAATGAATTCATCAGCGAGCAGGCTTTAACAGAGATCCCAATCAAAGACCGAGCATATACATGGTCGAATATGCAGCAAACCCCCTACTCGAACAGCTCGACTGGTTCTTTACCTCTCTGAATTGGACCACCTCTTTCCCCAACACTTTGGTACGTCCCTTGGCACGACCTGCCTCAGACCATATTCCCTGTTCGCTAGAGATCCAAACTAACATTCCACGCAATAAAATCTTCCTCATTCAAACCTACTGGATTGCTCACCCAGGGTTTATGGATACGGTTTCACAAGCATGGAATAAACCCATCAAACATGGTAGGAATAACAATGCAGCAGCGATAATCTGTCAGAAACTTAAGGCACTACGATTTGCGCTAAAAAGATGGAGCAGCAGTATCTCCCGCCTACAGGTAGCGACCATCAACACCAACAAGGCATTATTGGAGATAGATGCCATCGAGAACAGACGTACTCTCACCATGCCAGAAAGAAACTTCCGGCGCATTCTCAAAAATTACCTTCTGAGGTTGCTACAATAGCAGAAAGACTACTGGCGCAAGAGATGCACGATCAAATGGATCAAGTTTGGAGATGAAAATACCAAATTCTTTCAAACGGTGGCACCTGAACGCTATAGGCGCCACTATCTGGCCACGCTCAAAACTGATGAAGGGGTCGTGGTTGAGACACATGCCAACAAGGAGATTCTCCTGTTTGACACCTACAGAACAAGGATGGGCACAGCGAGATCTCCAGATATAAGATTTGATCTAACGCAGCTCAGGTGACATGATGTCGATTTTGAAGCTCTCACGGTCCCCTTTGCAAAAGAAGAAATAGACTCTGTAGTTAAAGAGATACCAGCTGACATATCACCTGGGCCGGACGGTTTTAACCGCGTCTTCCTTAAAGCCTACTGGCACATCATCAAGAAGGACTTCTATGATCTCTGTGATGAATTCCACCAAGGTAATCTCAACTTAGAATCTCTCAATTATGGACACATCACACTCGTCCCGAAAACGGCTTCGCCTGAGATAGTAAACGACTATCGTCCCATTACCCTGCTTAACTGCTGCCTCAAGATGATCACCAAGATACTGGCACAACGAGTCCAGAAAATTATTCTACAGATTGTGCATCGAAACCAGTACGGGTTCCTCCGTGGTAGATCTATTCATGACTGCTTGGCGTGGGCTTTTGAGTACATTCAACTATGTCAAAGCTCTCAAAAGGAGGTGGTCCTTCTTAAGATGGATTTCGCTAAAGCGTTTGATACGGTTGAACACTCGGCCATGATCACCATCATGCAACATATGGGGTTTAATTCGAAGTGGACCCAATGGATCCAATGCATCTTCTTGTCAGGGAAATCATCGGTGTTACTAAATGGTGTCCCTGGTAAACAGTTCCCCTGCAGATGTGGAGTAAGACAGGGAGACCCCCTCTCACCATTGCTATTTGTACTGGCGGCTGATCTCCTGCAAACAAAGATTAACAAACAGTTGAATCTTGGCTTATTTATCTCACCCCATTGATCCAAGAGGTGATGTTGCATTTCTAGTGATCCAATACGCCGATGACACCATCATCATCATGCAAGCGTGTCCTGTCCAAGCTGCGTGAATGAAACGAATATTGGACGATTTTGCCACGACGATAGGGCTCATGATTAACTATCAGAAATAAACCCTTGTTCCTATCAATGTGACATAGGACGGCTGCGACACCATCATGTCGATCTTTCGATGTGCACAAGCAAAAATGCCATTCACATACCTACGGCTCCCGCTGGGTACGTCTAAACCTACTGTCCTAGACATGATGCCGCGTGTCTGTAAAGCGAAGAGGAAAATCACAACTGCCATGTCGCTGATGTCGCATGCGGGCAGATTACCTTTTATGAACTCACTCATCACGTCGTTGCTTGTGTTCTCAATGGCGAACCTAAGAATTCCCCCGACAATCGTGGAGCAATTTGGTAAAATCCGGAGGAGGTGCTTGTGGAGGAAAAAGACTGAGGATAGGTTTAAAAGCAATGCCCTAGTATCCTGGGACGCAGTTTGCCGCCCAAAGAAAATGGCGGCCTGGGGGTCTTGAATCTCAAGTTGTAGAACGATGCCATGCTACTGAAGATGCTTCACAAGTTCTACAACCGAAAAGAGATCCCATGGGTAGCATTGATCTAGAACACGCACTACAGTGAAGCAATACCCCATGCGCGAGATCAATGTGGCTCCCTCTGGTGGCGAGAACTAACTAAACTTATGCCGATGTTCCGAGGGATAACGCGAGTCAGGGTTAACGATGGTCTTTCGTCACTCTTCTGGAAATATGACTGGAACAATGCCGTCTATGCAGAAAAGTTTCCCCGGGCCTTCTCCTTCGCTAGAACTGATGATGTTTCAGTTCACACCGTCTTGGGGACAAGCTACCTACAGGAAGCCATCTTACTGCCGCTGTCCGAACAAGCGCATGAAGGGCTCAAGGTGATGCAACAGGAAATTAGA
Source organism: Hordeum vulgare subsp. vulgare (assembly GCF_904849725.1). Classification (NCBI taxonomy): domain Eukaryota; kingdom Viridiplantae; phylum Streptophyta; class Magnoliopsida; order Poales; family Poaceae; genus Hordeum; species Hordeum vulgare. The sequence continues at coordinate 155,063,148 of NC_058521.1, forward strand.
GATGTGCGGCTAAACCCTAGAGGATATGACTGGGTATGTGCCTCGGGAGCTGACACCTTTACAACGGCAGCATACCGTCGGTTCTATTTCAGAGGAGCCATGGTGCATGCAGCGTTTAGCTGGCTGTGGAAAACAAAATGTGTCCCAAAGATTAAGGTATTCGGATGGTTCTTGCTGATGGACAGGCTCAACACGAGGAATGTGCTCAAACGAAGGCATTACAAATCGGGTCTACTCTGGACTGCATGCTATGTGACCAGCACGTGGAGGAAACCCTTGAACATCTATTTTTCGAATGCAGCTTTAGCCAACACAGTTGGGATATGCTAAACATCAAATGGTCAGATCGACGACATAGGCTGGAGATACTGCAACATCAGAGGACAGTGCACCCCAGGAACATGTTCATGGAGATTTTCCTAGTGGCGGCCTGGAGTCTATGGAAGGAAAGAAATAACAAGTGCTTTGAGCACGTAACTCCCTCTCTGGGGGCCTGGCGACGTAGATTTTTAATAAACTTCTCCAATCTTAGACACCGTGTGCCTGCTAGCAAGGTGCAAACCATAGATAACATTGTTGCAACCCTAGCTGACACCTCATAATATGTAACTCCACACTGCCCACCTCACCCCCCCTCGCCCCACTCCACCCCCTCCCACCATGTACATGTGTAACTATTGGCATTATATATGCTTGCGGTAGGATCTTATCCTAGTGTCTTGCATTCAAAAAAATTTGAAGTCATCTAGACCCTGTTTGCATACACTTCCTTCACAAACCAAAAATTGGTCCAGAAACTAGAATTTGAAGCTGGGCTCAAATGGCTACATGGATTTGGCTCAAATTTGGTGGAGAGGGTTAATTTGAATATGTGGGCAGGCCGGATAAATTTAAGATAATTCGGGAATTCCTACATGGTACTTCCTTCAGAGAGTTTCCAAATAGCCAAAAACTTAGGGGAATTTCTTAGACAACATTTATAGAAGGGATTGAGCTGGTTTTTGGTATTCTCTAGTGATTTAACAATCTAAACCAGCATGAAAAGTTTCAGCTCAAGGAGATCAAGGAATAGAGCACTTCCTTCGCAACTTTCCCAACTGGACACATTTTGCAATTTGATGTTGTGCTCAGAATTTGAATTAGGGAACTTGGTATTTTGATGGAAATGAGCAAGATATGTATAGGAGAAGCTCCACCAGTTATTTGGGATTTTTCATGGCTACCAAAATGGTAGTTCCTTTAGAAAGTGCCCAAAATGCAATATTGGCATTAAATAGGAAAATGCAATTTTCCTTTATTCTATGATGGCCAATATTTTATGGGAGCTCAATATGATTACAAAAAATATCTCGACAAGTTTTCATGAGCATTGGAGATGGATAGCTATTTTCCTGGATTTAATTCCTTCAACTAGCAGAAAAAGGAATTAATTATAAATCAAAATTTTTGCAAATGACTTAGCAATATTTTTGCATATCCAGGGTTTAAAGATAGGGCATGATCATTGGGAAAAGGTTTGGGATGCAACAAGGCAAAAGAAATTGGGGTTCCTTTGAAACAGGAGAGATTAGGGTTTCCCTTCTGGCAATTCGGAAGGTAGGGTCAAAACCTTGAGAAAAGGTCTTGGGTGGAAAGGCTAGATTGGGGAGAGTCTTTGGTTGGATAGGGAAGGCAAGTCTAGATGACCATCTTCACATTCCCAGGGTGAACGAAATCCGATAACACCGAGAAAAAAAGGGGGTTAAATCCCGCAAATGAAAAAATTCAAGGAGCGAAAACCATGGTGTTACAAACCTACCCCCTTAAGAAAATCTCGTCCTCGAGATTTCCAAGCTTACCTCCCGGGGAAAGGGAACGTACCTATGTGCGACTTGGATCCATCAGTTGTCCTGACTTCATGGATTCTCTGACTTTATAACTGTCTCTTCGAAGGGACCAGGTGTCGTATTTGCACATGGCTTTCTTGAATCCTTCTCTTTCCCATCAGGTGTACTCTTTATTCCCATAGTAGTGTTGCAGGGTGGGGTAACGGGTACTACCAACAAACATCGTAGTTCCAGGGACTGGAAGTATCTGCTTCGGGCTTTATTGTAATGCTTCGTACCCTGACTGTCATGGGTAATACATCCTTTCTTGGTACCAAGCTCACGTGCTCGTATGTCCTCAAGTGAATGGGAGTGGCTTTCTTTTTGCCGTGTCAGAATGCTCAATCTGGTGTTTCCTTATGGCTTATGCATCCTAAAGTTGCTCTCAGGTGATCCATAACTCAAGTAGTTATCCTGACCGAGCTATTGCTATTATATCCTCAACTGCAGGCATGATCACAAAATAATCATAGAGAGTAATCTCTTATTCCAATGACATCATGATGTCTATGAGATGTTGTTGCTGATGTGCCTTGAACTATTTGCTCTTAATGTCTCGTTCAGACTCTGTTGCTCGTGGGGATGGCTCTGTCATATATAGTCTCTCCAGTCCTTGTTGTGATCACGGGGATGGGTATATTATGCCTATCACTTGGTGTATCTTTTAGGGCATAGCTTCTTATCTGGGTTGATGGCCCATATACATGATGGGTGCGGCAAACTCACTTGTGACCGTAAGTAGTACATTGATGTGGCCGCATATTTAAGAGCCTGACAAACACTAGTAATACTTCTCTATCTGCGAGACTGTATCTTGTTGACTGTTACGAAGATCCTTTGTCCACAACTTCCTTGGTCTTGAGGACTCCTTTGATGTACTTTTCATGTTACGCCAACACCATTCCTTGATTGTTTTCCCCGTGAGTTGGCTTGTTCTCACAACTCACTCTTGAATATATCGTAGGGGTTGTTATATCCTTCCTTTCAACATAGGGACGATGTTTCTCTGACACAGTTATTCCCGTGCATGAGTGGCTCTCATGAACTGATTCCCTAGACTGTATGTTCACAACATATGCAAGTGTAGGATAGATCCTTCCATCATGACTGGGCCCTTATACTCGAATAAGTGTACCGGCTAGTTCTTGCTTCTGACAAGCTTGTTGTCGGCACAATGCCATGTTGGAGAAGAATGAATTCCTTATACTCGAATCTTCTGCTAGAGTATCGCGCTGAAGAAGGCTGGTTATCATACCTCAAAATCTTTCCTTCATGTGATTTGATGCGGAAGGTCGGGTTCCTTATGCCAGAAGCTTTCCGCGGTAGCCTGATATGGGAGTGTCGTATCCCAGAAGGGTTTCTCATCGAGGGGGTGTACCGAGACAATGTGGTACCATAAGCTCTTTTTGGTAGCTTGTGGGGGGAAAGGCTAGGTTACTTATTCCAGAAGCCTTTTGCTATGATGTTTCGTCCGATCAAGTGCTGGTTCTGGCTTCCGTTCCGAATTATCCAGAATTTTACCCATAGCATAGCCACAACTTGATATATGACATACCTGGACTGAGGATATTCCATTGGTCATGCACATCGCTTGTCCTTCCGTTGGTCTGGTTGTTGTTGTTGTAAAGGTTGCATGACTGGTGCAGACCTCATGTGGACAATTGATTCGGAAGGCCATATGTTCAAACCAGGTGTTGCCGATAACAAGTAGTTGACAGATGATTCCATTTGGTTCAGCTGAGCTTCCAATCATGTTGGGTGCTTCTTGATTCGTATAACCACAAACTTATCCATATTCCTTACAAACCTTGTTCACCGTGACCAGAAAACTTTATATTTGCACAGATGAGCTTCGAGATTTTCCTTGAAAATTGTACCAACATACCAGAGTTGTGTTGCTGTTCTTGGTGCACTCATTCTTGAAATATGTCCTTGGTGATAAATGATTCTTGGGTCCATGGGGAAAAGACTCAAGGTTTACCCTACTGACTGGAATAGTCTTTGTATCGCGGACTCAATAATTTGTCCCTACTGATGTTCATTCTTGCTAGCTTTCCTAAATGCTTCCTCGGGTATGATCGGTTCTCAGGCCAACTCCCTTGGGTATATTTTGGCCTTGTCTGTTGCACACGATTTTGCTTCTCACCCATTCTTCATTCTTGACAGATCCGGTGGTAATGTTCTGAATATCAGGCGGTTGGCGTGCTTAACTTTTGTTGGAATGGGGATTATTGGGTATTATCCCCATTGCATGCTGATCTTCTTAGACAACTCTTGTAGATGGATCCAGTCGGAGTGGAAAAACGAAACCGACGAAAGAAACGGGAATCGCAAAAAACCAAAAAGCAAATAAAGCTCAAGTGTTGCGGACCTTAAACATGGCCAATGATTCACTAGTATAACTAATATAGCGCACTCGATGCATCTCTAAGGATTTAGAAGTGACACCATACAATGCTCGTGGTAGCACTAGTCTCAAACTTCTACTACTTCCCTAGAGAGCATCACACTCAACGCAGGACCATAGCCAAAGTCGCTTAGTCAACATTCCTATGGTTGTCGAGGAGAGATAGAATTTATAAGCATTTCCCAAAGGAAACTAGAGTGAGAAGAGGAATGTCATGGCTAGCAAGCAGGGGTAAGGATATCTGGTTTACCTAGGGGTTTCAGGGCTCATCGGTCATTGCCGGGTGCGAGCATCTCACACCGAAGGCAAGGGCCATGATAGTTGGGGTCTGATGGAGCCGAAAACCTATGGGGTTGGCTTATGATCAATAGTAGCCGTGCCAAATGGCAAAGATGGCTGAAATCCATCTGGGCTTTCTACTGAACACAAGACAGTGAGGTCTGGCTAGGGTAACCTATAGTGAGCCTGGATGCTCTGATACCATTCGTTGTGGCGCTTCGCCTAGTTACCACTGTAGCCACACGGTCGCCGCACATACCAGCCCAGGAAATCACTCTGGCATTCACGTTTACAACAGGTATCATGAACATAGGCATTTATATTAATGAATATAAGAGTTCTACAAGGAGCTACAAGGGTGATGGCAGCGGAAAATCTCTATCTAAGGCAGCATGGTCTTGATCCAGCTGCAATCCACAGGGATCTGACTCGGTTACGCTCCTAGTCCACGAACACTTTGTCTCCTCGCGTACGACGGGTCCTTATGTGAACCTGGCCACGGTAAAAGCCGCTGAGTACTTTTGAATGTACTCTCTGCAAAACCAAACTAACATATACACTAAGCAAAGCATTCTATGGCATTCAAGCATGCATTTGTTATTAGAGCAATATTAATCATCATGACATAGCATACTTATCTAGCAATATCAGTTATCAAGGTATAACAGGGTTATCTAGCAAGATAACTTCTAAAGTAAATGCGATAAAGTAAAGCATATTAGATAAATGATTTATACTCCGACTATTCCCATGATCTAGTCTGAATCTGATCCAAATCCAATCCAACTCATGTGGTCATCCGACCACTCATCTCATAGCCATCCCATAGCTAACATGTCATATACCGGACATCTTCCGATGTCTACACCAGACGAGTTCTTCCATTATTATCACTGATACGGTTGACCACCTACTGAGGTCTGGTCGGGTTGTCCAATACCGTGGACTCGGTTATTCGAATAGAATTGACACACTGTAGAGGTTGCACACTTTACCCACACTATGGAGAACTGACCTCGTGATCCCATTCGGGTGGACCAGTATTACTCAAATGAAACTTGTCTGTCCCGTGACTCTCTCATCGTATCCCCGGCAATCACTCCCTTCTGGAGTCTTGCCCTGGGTGGCCCTGTGTCCTCATGACACCTGCCATCGTCGTGGCCAAACAAAACTGTCCCAGCCGGGGACGGGCCCAACTCAACTTAACCGGGCTCACAGGGTTATCACCGCCCACCGGGCCAAGGTAGCACGCGTGCATAACCCTCCCTCTTTGGGGATATCAGTGAAAGATCACGTGGACAGCCCAAGTCACAGCCTTCCCATACCGGCAAGATGTGGTTCTACGATTATGCCCGGACAGGTGACTCAAGATCAACCCATTAGGTTTGGTTTAAACAACATATTTATCAAGGATGGTTGTTGTCAGCAATGACTTAACAAATGATGATTATGCATGAAATAACAACGGTAGAAACACCACAACCTATTTCTATATTATGAGTCATTAATAAAACAATATGTAAATGAAAGGTTATTACTTTACAAGCTCTAACTGTAAAGTAGACCCTAGGAACCCTCGCATAAAACCGACAAATAAATCCGTAGCCACTAGAATGGTCTTTACAACACAGATCTGGGATGTTACCAGAATAACTCAACCCCCGTCTCAAGACGGGTGGAAAGCAGCACAGAGCATGAGGCGATGTTGATAAGAAGAATGTAGCAGTTCCCTAAGACGACCGAAGAACAGCTCAGAGCATAGGGTCACTGCCATGAAAAGAAATTCAACAGTTGCCCGCGACGGCTGAAAAGCAGTGCAGAACACGAGCTAGCTGTCGACGAGAGAATTATATGGTCGACATCCACCCCGGACAGCCGAAAGCAGCTCAGACTCGGGCGTGGTGCCGTCATTGAAGAAAATGCGAGCAAGGGCTCGTCAGAGTCATGTACCACATGTTACTATACATACAATCATAATCATATTAATCAAACATGCAGGAACAACATAGAGCAAAGCTTTAGGGCATATGTTAGGTGGTCGGTTTGCCTGGGGTTGAAGAATACACCCGAAAGAGGTGCAAAGAGTACGTGGAAAGGATCGCCGGAATGGTTCTCTCTTGAAGGGGGCTGATTGGAGACAAGGGAAAAAGGGTCATTTTCAATGTTTCACCACCCTATGAAAATGATACAATCATGACTGGTTCGACGAGACGAAGAAGTGGGCTTTGGAATCACCCCAATTGGAGTCACGGTTAAAAAATACGAACGAAAGAAGATCACGGACCAATCAGTAATTAAAATAACTACAATCTGGTCTCTGAATGCGCAGCCGCTGGCGCCTTTGCTACAAATACGTTTTCTTTCAAGCGAACACGTACTCTCACGGATTCCGTCTCCACTTATCCACGCTGGCGGTCTCTCTCTCACCGATAGGTGGGGTCGGGGCCCACCTGTTGGGTCCCTCTCTGTCTCCTTCTTCCACCTCTCAACGCTGCACGCCGAGAAGAGGAGGGTTGCCGGCACCGACGGTTGCCAGGACGGCTCCGGCCATCTCCGACGACGCTCCGGCCACCGCAGAGATCAATGCGACGTGACAAATCCATCCCGGTGGGAGGCGAAGCTCCGGAAGGTTGGGAAGGTGCGCGCCCATGGCCGCGATAGATGGCGGCTACTCCAGCGATGGCCTCGTCATTTCAGTGGTGGGAAGAGAAGACGAAGGTGGGGGAGAGCTCCGTCGAGGTCCGGGGGGGCTTCTAGAGATGGCAAAATAGGGAGAGGGTGTCGGCATTCCGCGAATTTCGCAGAGGACTGGCGGCGACCATGGTGGCGATTGAGGGCAGGGGGCATCCTCGCGCTGGATGGAGAGGCAGGGGAGGCTACAGGGAGGATGGAGAGGAGCCTGGGGATGCACAGGTGCTCATGGAAGCTCCGGGCTAGGCTATATATAGTCGGGCAAGCTTGCCGGATAAGCTCGGCCACGACGGCGAGCTTATCCGTGCTCTGGAGCTTGGGGCCGTGGCTGGCGGTTTGCGGTGACAAGAAGTGTCACGGAGGAGCAGGAAAGGCCAGCTGGACTTCGGGAAAGCTCGGGGAGGAAGAAGACACGGGAGAAATGTGACGTCTCAAGGTTCACGGGTAAACACGGCTCCGGCGAGGCTGTCGGGGCGCTTTGGAGATGAGAATGGAGGGGGAAGCTGCGGGAGAGAGGTCAGGTGGATGTTGCGGGGCCTATGGACACGACCACGCTGCCGGGGACTGACCAGAGGGGGTCGGCCATGGTGGACAGTGCACAGAGCGCCGTTTTGGTCTGTTCCCTGCGTGGTCACCACGACACATCACGCTCTGGCCCGCGTCCGCTTGTCACACGTTGTCCAACAGGTGCCTCACTGCTCAAAAGGATGAGACGTGAGATTGGAGTCCACAGGAACGCTCTGGGGTGAGGGAAACTTGCTGAAGAAGCTTCTGGCAGCAAGGTGTTTGTGGTTGTTTCTGGAGAAATGGATTAATGAGAGGAGCTTAATCATTGTCACAATGGAATATGATGGGAAGTAGTATAAGCTTGCAAAACTTGAAGTCATCTAGACCCTGTTTGCTTACACTTCCTTCACAAACCAAAAATTGGTCCACAAACTAGAATTTGAAGCTGGGCTCAAATGGCTACATGGATTTGGCTCAAATTTGGTGGAGAGGGTTAATTTGAATATGTGGAGATGCTGGATAAATTTAAGCTCATTTGGGAATGCCTACATGGTACTTCCTTCACAAAGTTTCCAAATAGGCAGAAACTTAGGGGAATTTCTTAGACAACATTGATAGAAAGGATTGAGCTGGTTTTTGGAATTCACTAGTGATTTAACAATGTAAACCACCATGAAAAGTTTCAGCTCAAGGAGATCAAGGAATAGAGCACTTCCTTTGCAACTTTCCCAACTAGACAGAATTTGCAATTTGATGTTTTGCTCAAAATTTCAACTAGGGAACTTGGGATTTTGATGGAAATGAGCAAGATATGGACAGAAGAAGCTCCAAAATTTATTTGGGATTTTTCCTGGCTACCAAAATGGTAGTTCCTTTAGAAAGTGCCCAAAATGCAATATTGGCATTAAATAGGAAAATGCAATTTTCCTTTATTCTATGATGGCCAATATTTTATGGGAGCTGAATATGATTACAAAGAATGTCTCTACATGATTTCATGAGCATTGGAGATGGATAGCTATTTTCCTAGATTTAATTCTTTCAACTAGCAGAAAAAGGAGTTAATTATAAATCAAAAATATTGCAAATGACTTAGCAATATTTTTGCATATCCAGGGTTTAAATATAGGGGATGATCATTGGGAAAAGGTTTGGGAGGCAACAGGGCAAAAGAATTTGGGGCTCCTTTGAAACAGGAGAGATCAGGGTTTCCCTTCCGGCAATTCGGAAGGTAGGGTCAAAACTCTGAGAAAATGTCTTGGGTGGAAAGGCTAGACTGGGGAGAGTCTTTGGTTGGATAGGGAAGGCAAGGATAGATGACCATCTTCACATTCGCAGGGTGAAAGAAATCCGATAAAACCGAGAAAAAACGGGGTTTAAATCCCGCAAATGAAAAAAATCAGGGAGCGAAAACCAGGGTATTACAAAGCATTAACACAAGGTGAATACATCGTGAAACTACGGAAATCATTTGAAATAATACCAATTATTGTCACCTTCGGGTATGCGGCTCAAGACACGTAATAGGTAACTACAACTTGCAAGATAGGATCCTAAACACTCTCATATTCGTGAAAAAAACAGGTTCGGATCTGAAATCATAGCACTCGGGCCCTAGTGACAAGCATTAAGCATAGCAAAGTCATAGTAACATCTATCTCAGAACATAGTGGATACCAGGGATCAAATCCTATCAAAGTCTCATCCAATCCCACCACTGTCTAGCAATCCTACAAATTAATTACTCACTCCAAGTGAGCACCATAATGGCGGTGTTGGTGGAGAAGGACTGATGTTGACGGCGGCGACAAACCCCCCTCTCGGTTGCCCCAAACAGACTCCATATCACCCGTGCAGAGGAAGAACACGAGGTGGTGGTGGCTCCATTTCGTGAAACGTGATGAAATCTTCTCTCGTATTTTTTCTCTCCAAAGATGTGATTTTATTGGACTAGAATTAGGGTCGGAGGAGCCACGTGGGTCCCACAAGCTATCAGGGCATGACCTAGGGGGCGCCCTATTGGCTTGTGCCCCCCGACACACCTCCTTGGGTAGGACTTTGCTCCATAATTCCTTATAAGTCCCAAAAATAATTCACAAAAAGTTTTGTCTGATTCCGAGAACTTTTATTTCCGCACAAAAATTAACACCAAGGTATTTTTGTTGAAAACAGCATCAACCTGGGTTAGTTTCATTCAAATCAAGCAAATTAGAGGTCAAAACTAGAGGAAAAGTGTTTGAAAAAGTAGATACGTTGGAGACATATCAGGAAGCGAGCCCTTTTACCTTCATATCCACCTTCCTCACTTCCAACATGTCCATCAATGGTGCCCGAGCCGTTGTTTAATAGACGGCTTTACTGCCCACTCATTCACAATCCTCTATATATCTTCGCCTCCCATCCCCATCCATCAGACCTCCATGGTGAACTATGCCATGGCGCACAAGGATCATATGCCACAAGTCTTTCGGTTTGGTGTAGTCGTCATGGAGCCAAAGGAGGTAGAACATAAAGACGAATGGGACACCATGGACATGGCCCTCAAAGAGTTGCATGACACAACGGATGCTGCTCCGACGCACTCGCCAGCAACCATGCCCATGCCCTCACCAGGTACCATCCCCGTGGGATTGACGGGCTGGTCGCCGAGCATCATCGTAGTGCTGGAAATCACAAGCTTCACGGAGGTCCCCGCGGACCCACACGAGCTCTAGTACGTGCAAGCGCCAGCGCCTCCTCCTGCGCCCATGCTCGTGCGCGCCTGTGCACATGCCGCACTGTTTCCCATGCGCATGCCTGCACCCACGATGCCCGTCCCCGCGCGTGCGCATGCACCCACCGCGCTCGTGCCCGTGAGCGCGCCTGGGCACATCATGGCCCCCTCAACAGATTGGGCCGCCACCGTCGACGGCTTCCTTGCAGTGCTGCTAGACGCCGCCCCCCGGCCCCACGCCCGTGGATCGCTTGACAATCGAATCTTTGATTTGGAAGTCCATAACATTCTAGTCTTGTTTAATGAACTGGACAACTATGCCCTGGAGCATGACAACACCGGCATAGGACGCCGCCGCAGCCGCCACAAGTAGTTTTCTTTATATTGTATCTCCATCGTATGAATGTAAAGTTAAAGCTTGACTGAATGAAATCTATGGTTTGAAAAACTAAGTATTTATTCTAAATTCATATAGTAAACAAAAAACATCATTTTTTTCCCCAAATAAACACTCATCACAAATGGTTCGAATTGAATACATGTTTGCAGATCGACAACTATCTTTCCTTCGCCCGTAAGCCAAGTGCAAACTTGGCGCCAAGGATTGGTGCAATGAGTCATCACAATCGTTTTCCTAATATGACCTATGTGCCTAGTTGTCACATCCCTGACACTTTAAGCAAGTTAGCTTTGTGCTCATGTTTTCTTTGCATTGCATCTAGGAAATTTCAACAAGAATAAAGTAAGTGGTGAAGGAAAACTCAAAACCCTAGCCACTTCTTTAAGTAAAGGAAATCTCAAACTAGTTAAAATCAATGAACCCAAAATGGCCTCAAGAAAAGTTCAAACTTTCTGATAAATCATGAAAGTATATAAGCAATGAAGAAAACCTTTTTCTTGACACTTTAAGCATTTTAAATAAATGCAAAAGGCTACTGGTTTCAAGTTTTAAATTTGAAATCAAAAACTTGAAACTTTCAAAAATGTTGAAAACTTTAGGAATGATTAGAAATATTCCAACAAATATTCTAAGGTGCTCAACATAGTTTTTACAAACTATTTGTGAGCTGAAATAAAAAGAAAATCAATTTCAGTATTTAAAACAGAAACAAAACAGAAAGAAAATGAGAAAACCTTCCCTGACGCTCACCTGGCCCGGCCCATCTTCTTCTGTCGTCTTCCTCCCCCGCCAGTGGACAGCAGGAGGTGGCCGCCGCGTACTCCGGTGCGGCCACACACCTGTGCGCCTGCCTGGCCGCCGCTTCGCGCTGGCAAGCACGGGGATAAGCTCCCCGAGCTCATAGCTATCCATTGCCCAGCTCATTCCTCCCCCTCTCCTCTCGGTTCCCTCGATCCCCTCTGCCGCTATTGACAGGAGCTCGAGCTCGAGCTGCCCGTGCCCCTAGCCATAGGATCCTCATTCTGAGTGTGCCGTTAGCTCCGCCTCGTCGATCTGGTCCTCCCTGCAGAAGCCGAAGCCTTCCCGAGCCGCCGTCGTCTTTCGGCACCATCGTCTTCAACCTTCGGCCGCCGGCGAGCTCTGCTCGATTCGTCGCCCTCGGTGCTTCCCCGAGCCGTCTAAGCCCTTCTCTGCACTCCTCGTGAGCTTGCGCATCTTTTCCCTAAGCTCTCCCCGCCGATCCCCTCCTTTAGGCTTAGTTCCATCGGAGCCCGAGGAGGACCGCCGCTGCAGCTCGTCGCCGGTAGCCCTCCGGTGAAGGGTTGGTCCATCTGAGGCCACCAGCGGCCTCACGACATCACGTAGATGCTTTAGGTGCCCAGCCCCGCGCGTTTTGACCCTATATTCGATGGCTTCGACGATGGCCGAACTTGGTCGCCGCCAAGCTCGTCGCCGGTGTTGATTCCAGCCACCCCAGCCCCTGGGGCTTGTTCCATCGTGCGCGCCGTCGAGTGGACGTTCTCCCCGTGGTCTCTGCCGTGAGTTTGGCCGTCGGAGGCGAGTTTCCGATGCCCTCCACCGTACTGGTGGTTGCCGGAGGCTCCCCGCCGGCGAGGACGACCTCGCCGCCGGTGGATCTCAGCTGGCCTGAGCCACTGACGTGTGGGGCCAGCCTCTGGGAGATTAAGAATAATAAAAATCAAATCAAATAAGTTTATAAAACACTGACATGTGGGTCCAGTAAGATTAATCAGCAAATTAAGTTTAATTTTAATCTAAAACTGACCAGACACTGACTAGTGGGTCCCACTGGTCAGGTTTGACTTTCAACGGCCAGTTGGACCTGCTGATGTCATGCTGATGCAGTAAAGGGATTTTCCAGTATAAAAATAATTCCAGAAATGTTTAAAACTTCAAAAATTCATAGAAATTAATCTGTAACTCCAATGAAAATAATTTATATATGAAAAAGTATCAGAAAAATTCAAGGAAACTGAATATGTCATTTTCAAACATGTTTGAAAATGTTACAGAACGCAAACATGTAGATTAATGAATAAGTCAATTCTTATAAATACTTTATAAATGGAATATGGAAAATATTTGATTTTCACTATGATTGACATGATCAAATATTGTCCTAATTACAAACCAGCAATTTAACATGTCATCCCATGCCTGTTAACATCAAGTTGATCTGAGCATCAGGTCGAATCAATTAAAATGGTATCCGAGAATACCTCGTTTGAAGTGATATTTGAATGTGATTCAAATCAACTTCAAACCTAATACATGTTAGTTATAATAGTATATCACCTTGCATTCTCATGCCATGCTCATGCATCATCTTGATTGCATATGATTGATATTCATTCCTTCCGGTAGGCTCCGCTCCCCCGAATTCCACCGAATATCCGTCTTACGGATATTGTCACTCCTCTAAGCAACAAGGCTAGCAACCATATTGATCATCCCGATAAATCCCATGTTCTTGCTCCTGCACTTACTTATTGCATTAGGATCAAATGCTTTAACTGCTTTTGCCACGTTAGTTGAACCCACTTCCTTTGCATGACCTATCCTTGTCACAGTAAATAGCCGAACCTTGCAACCTAGCATACCTGGTAGTTTCTTGAGTCATGATGTGCCTTATCCTGCTATGCATGCTATGCTTAGAGTTGTGTATGGTCTGTCATCTGGGAGATGAACAAAACTGTGAGAATGTGTTCGGTAAGCAAAGGTTGTGTGTCGAACCTGATTTGGTAAAGGTACCGGTGAAAGGCTGTGTAGGAGTACATGGCAGGTTGTTTCATTGGAACCGTCCTTAGGAATTGAGTTCCGTGTATGTAATCCAAGACTAGATACTACCACACATTGGGATACTTAATTGACCCTCTCGACTTATTAATCGTTTAGTGCTCGGTCCAGGAGTTGCAAGTAGTTTCTGGTGTTTATAGTCATGCTGGAGGCCGTGCCTAGCGCTGACCTGAGAGGTGGGCTGTGATGCGGTAGGCAGTGGCACGGTGTACCAAGTGGCACCCGGATGGTGGGCTTGGGAACCCCTCGCACATCGTTTGGGGCTGTGGCGGAAACCTCGGCCGGACTTCCGTGCGGGTTACCCTCAGATAAGCGACAAACCTGGACTAGGTACCAGTGTGGTTAACGGTCGTGGCCGACTCCCTCGCTAGGCTTCCGCTTGAAGGTTGCCGAGGTGCATGACGTGCACATGGCGATAAGTGGCAAGAGCGTGTGTGACGAAGTACCCCCTGCAGGGTTATGATCTATTCGAATAGCCGCGTCCGCGGATATGGACTACTTGGAGACATATTTTGTTCATAGATAACTTCAATGGCTACTCATAAAATTGTCAAGATAAGCGTGAGTGTCGTGCACGGCATTTCCGTATGGAGACGGAATGATTCCACGATGGTGTATTGTTGTGGTGTTAGTGGACTCGTGTGCGAGAAATCAAGTTGTCAAAATTATTTAAAAATGCAAGTTGTCTAGCCACGAGTCAAATGCTGGCTTTCCGCATGAAACCCCACAATAACTTATTGCTACTTTGCATGAGTAGTTAGTTATCCTAAAGTCTTGCTGAGTACCTTCGTACTGATGTTTGTTTAATAAATGTTGCATAGGTTGCTAATGACCCTAATGGAGGGTTCTTCATAGACATCGACGACGACGAGTAGCTAGTGTCCCAGCTACAATCTGGCCCTACGTTGGGTCTGTAGTATAGTCAGGCCATGTGCCTTCTAGTTGCACCTGTCTGTACTCAGACAGTTTTAAACTCTTCGTCTGGCTTGTAACTGAATGACTGCTATTATGGGTCGTGAGACCCTTAATATGTAATGTTATGTGTGTGGCTCTTCCGAGCCTCTTCAATAAAGTTTGTATGTTTATGGTTATGTTGTGATGCCATCGATGTATCTATACATATCGGTATGCCATGCGTACGTGTGCCGTACTTGATATGTATGGGGTTCGATTACCTAGTCGTGAACTTTACTAGCACTCCTTACAAGGAAATGCCCCTTTGTGATCCAACGAGCCTTGGTAGTTCGCTACTGCTCCGGACACATTGGTTGACCGGCATGTGTCCTTCTTAGCTGCTGTGTCTGTCCCCTTTGGGGAAATGTCACGCGATGTAATGGAGTCCTTGTAGCTTACTACGACTCGTCTACACTCGCTGATGACCGACACCTGCTTTGTTGGGTCATGTATGCCTGTCCTTGTGTGGTACTGCCTCTTTGGTTTATGACTAGACTTGTCGATCCGAGTTCTTTGACATCGGAATGCTAGCGACACTATTGCATACGTGAGCCAAAAGACGCAAATGGTCCTGCCTAAGGTAAGGCTGCAGCCATGGAGTTAACCGTGCGTGAGACCGCAAAGGGATGCGATGTGTTACAGGCTGGATTCCTATGGCTTAGGATCGGGGTCCCGACACTAGTACGTACAATCTAGGAAGATTTTCATCTATCATATTGGGTAAATTCCCATTTTTCAGATCAGGAACATTGGCATTTGACGATTTAGTAACATTGGCATTTGCCAACATTGTAGCACTCGCATTTGTCAAATTTTACATGAATAAAATCACAATTAGGGTGCAATTTTGCAACTAAAATTCACTAAACATGGATTTCATCCATATATGAAGCAATGGTGTTTGTACAAAAGAGTTCAACTCGATAGCTGAAATGAACAAACTTTTCCCCAATTGTTGCCAACCACATACTCAAATAGCTAGTACAACTATATATACTAGATAATTTAAAGTACGTTGTATAGTTCAACCATATCTATAGTTAGATGAACGGAACAAAATAGCCTCTAAATACTAGTAGTACTATGGAGGGGCCTTGTACTACTTCCAATAGAATCAAGTGCGCTCAGTAAGAGCCAGTGGAGGAGGAGCTTGCAAACGAGTCGTGTCCGTTGCCTACCGGTGCTGCCCTCCGACGCTCAATATGCTTCTCCTCAAAGTGGCAGGACTCGGTGTAGATCTCCGCATTCTGTGCCGCCGTTGCGGCTTCTGCTGTGGCCATGATGTCAGTGAGCTTCTTCACGTGCACGACCTAGTGCTCACCCTTCTTCTCTATGAAGTAGATGTAGCATGCAAGGTTTGCGAGGCAGAAGTCCTATGACGAGGCTTTGGCGGCCTCCACCTCCTACATTTGGGGCGTTGTGGAGGAGCAGGTGATGACTCCACCACCTGATGGCGGTGTCGTGGCCAAGACGGACGATGGTATGGTGGCGGCCCTAATGGCAACGGGGGCCACCAGCAGGACGTGCCTTCGAGCAGCGTGGTGGAGCGTGTAGTTGGTGGTGTGTGCACACCCGCCAGCATGCCACGTGCACTACACGCTTCAGAGGACTGCCGTGCCGACGTGGTGAAGCCTCCCAATTGGAGTTGTCGTCTCGCGGAGTGGCTGAGTGACGATGAATGGCTGGTGCCATTGGCGTCGTTCGAGAAGCAAACTAGACAAGATACTGGGAGGGAGGGGATGAAGGCAATGTGGAGTTGCCAACCTTGAGGGTTTATATAGCAGACCGACAAGAATTAGGGATTTGGGTATTTCGCCGAGCCTGGCGCGAAGCTAGAGCCATAGGACATTTTTGTGCGTGGGAACCTACGCGGTTGTGCACAGGAACTGGCTCATCAAGCTGACGCGTGGCCAAAAGTGGTGTCAAAGCATGCACAGGAATCCTCGGACGGCAACGTGGTGACAAGATGCGAGAGAGGAGGACGGGGTGATGGACAGGAAAATGGGTCATAATAATAAAAATGTGTGCGATATTAATACTGGCAAACGACACTTCCCAATGTAGTGTCGGTAATGATTTCAGCCATCTCTAACAATTGTTTAGAAGCTACCGTCTGCCCACAACACACACAACTTATCAGTATGATTCATTTGGGTTAATATTGGTCTTCCCACACAATTATGATGAATTAAATGTTTGTCGGGTATCACACACACCTTGCTATGGTAACTCATTTGTGTTCTAGCTATATCAACGCACACATATGTAGTTTGTGTACATTTGTGTTATCTTGTCTAATCGCAAACAGTTCATAAGAACCAACTGAATGCCCTATGTCACACATACTAGTCTAATCTCAAACGTGCCGGATGGACCAAATCAGCGCTCCCGAGGAAGAACACGCGGCGGTGACATCTCCGTCTCGTAAAACGGGATGAAAATTTCTCTCTGATTTTTTCTCCATAATGGTGAATTTATATGTCTCAAATAAGGGTCGGAGGATCTAGGAGGTGGCCCCAAGCCATCAAGGCGTGACCGGGAGGGATGGACCTCCCTGTTTGCTTGGCACTAACAGGTGACCCCCGTACAATGGGTCTTCTCTCCAATAATTCTTATATTTCCCAAAAAAATCCAAAAAAAGTTTTGACCGATCCAAGAACTTTTATTTCTGCACAAAACCAACACCACGCCAGTTCTACTGAAAACAGCGTCAGTCCGGGTTAGTTTCATTCAAATCATGCAAATTAGAGTCGAAAAAGTAGATACATTTGAGATATATAACACATTCAAATTTTGTTAATAGAATTGTTTCCTAGAGAAGAACACCTGGTCTCATTGTGTAGAATAACCTAAGGTTATGAACACTTTGTGATGCAATTTGGATATGTTCGGATACCTAACCTGCATCTAAATCTTGGTCTGCTTAGAATTTAAAGCATTTTTGGCCCTGGCTTTCGTGGAACACCCGAATCGGTTGTTTCTAGTGAGTCAGGCCTAATCGATGCAAGGTAGCGCAGGTTGTATGCATGGAGACACACGTGAGATGTCCCATTGGGAGCACCATAAACCCTGTCAACCTTTTCTCACCACTCACTCTCCCCTCCCTCTCGGTATTCATCTTGCATTACTTGTTGGTTGTATTTATCCATACATTTAGGATATAACCTCTCACCATCATCATCTTGTTGAGGTACGGCCTCATGAGGGAGTACATCATGGTTCGCAACTGCTTAACTATTAGTTTGTCTCTCACTTCAAGTAGGTTTAGAAGCTCTGGACCTACAAGAAGTGCCCGGACATTCATTTTATTCAAAATTTGAACACCTTTTCTCATTTCCCATTCTTTTGGTGGCTGAAGCACATTGATCCGAATTGTACTGAAATGGCTGCCAACATTCAAGCAAAAAAGGCAACCTAGATCCTCACCCTAAGTTAGTGGGTAAAATCTTTGCTCACTACTATTGAAGTATTTGTATATCAACAACATTGTCTTGGCTCTAGGGGTAATCATCACATAGGACCTACGAGAAGTGCGTGGGCATTCAAAAACTATTAGAGTTATTTGAAATCGGAACACCCTTTTGCATTTCCCATTATTTGTTGGATGATGCACTCTGATGTGAATTTTATTGAAATATGTGCTAACATTCAAGCAAAAAAGGAAACCTAGATGCACATCCCAAGTTAGTGGGAGAAATCTTTGTTCACTACCATTGAATTATTTGACATCAACAACATCTTCTTTCTCCACAGGTAATCAGCACACAAGGAATTGAAAAAATCTTTGAAATATACACATGTTTATACCACCTTTGGATATCAAAAGACAAAAAGTAGAAGTGCTTTAGTACTGTGCAGTATGCTAGTTTCCATTCTAATTTCCAACCGAAAATGAGTCCCTTGATCGATCAAATGCGACGAAAGAAACAATGTAGTTAAGTAGGCGAAAATTTAGTCAGGGAGGCAACAATTCAGCTACCCAATGGTAAAATCCTAGCCCTATTTTCTAGTTACATCATACATTCGAGGGATTCAATACTTATCCAACTGGAATGCATGAGTTCTCATATTCTACTTTGACCCAATCTTCGCAGAGTCGATGGGATGAAGGGGGCTCAAACTCGCCATTACCGCTGCAACTTCCCTCAAGTTGCCGCAACTCCCATCAAGTAGCCTTAGTTCCCCTTAAGATCCTCTCAAGCAGGTGAGTATGAAATGTAGATACGATGGACCAGTCGAGGTTTGAAATGGGGTGAGAGAGAGGGAGAGATAGAAAGAGGGGCGACCGAGCATTAGGCCAGTCCCACCTGTCATAAGCTGCCCTAGCTCCACGTGTCATTATCGACCATGGCCCCACTTGTGAGATTTTACGTTGCCTAATTCACTATGAGCTGATG
Organism: Hordeum vulgare subsp. vulgare; assembly: GCF_904849725.1. Taxonomy (NCBI): domain Eukaryota; kingdom Viridiplantae; phylum Streptophyta; class Magnoliopsida; order Poales; family Poaceae; genus Hordeum; species Hordeum vulgare. The sequence goes on from NC_058521.1 coordinate 155,082,178, forward strand.
ATCACGTGCTTCACCTGAGTGAATGCTCCATTTTGTTTTTCATTAGGATAGGGTGAAGGAGACTACAGAGAAATGAGAAGAGTTCGACCCGACAAGATACCAGGAAGATAACCCCCAAGGCCCACGTGTCGCCCTCCCCGAGCGAGGCGACCGGGGCGGCTCTCCACTCCTTCCCCTCCCCGCGAGCTGCTGCCGCCCTTCCCCCTCGCCGCTGTCGCTAGTGCGCGCGGCCAGACATTGCCCCGCGCGGCGCCCCGCAGTCCGGCGGTGGCGCCCCCCTTCTTCCCCCGTCACTGGATCCTAGCTCGGGCATGCGGTCTTGGCGGCGGAACCCTTTGACCGGCGGCGCTCCGGCGCGAATCTAAACGGCGGCGGTGCGAGGCGTTTCCCCTTGGCGGCGGTGATGGCCCATGGCCTGCGGCGGCCGGCGGCGTCCGACTGGCTCAGATCTAGGCCCTAGGGGCCCGATCTGGGTCGGGGCGGGCCTGCTAGGGGGCTACGGTGGGTTGTTCACCGGTGGCTCTGGCGAGCTCCTTCCGACAGGGACGACGGCTGTTGTCTCGCGACTGCTGCACCTTGGCGGCGGAGCTTCACGGGCCCGTTTTGGGCTCGGCCGGACATTTGGTCTCGTGTGCCTCTGCTGCTATGTCCGGTCTGCTACCGCCTAAGCCGGTGGAGGTTGTTCCCTCCCTCATGGCTGCGGTGTTGTCGGTCCTTGTTTACGGGTGTCTCGTTTGGATCCGACTGGCCTCGCTTCGTTGGCCGTGGTGAGACGACGGCGGTGTCCTCGTGACTGTGTTGGTGCATGTTGGTGGGCAGCGGGTGTGGTGGAGCCGAAGGTTGGTCCTGGGTGGCGGGTGCGAGGGGTCCGGAGAAATCCCTATCGGGTCTTGCCAGCACCAACGCGGTGATGCCTGCGGGCGCTGCCATCCTTCTTGAAGGGCGTCGGGTGACCCTCTCACCCCACCACTCTCCGTGTACCGGGAGAAATCCTAGGATTCGTCCGGCCAGCAGTGTCGACATCGTCGCATTCCTTCTTGAAGGTGGTGCTTGGTACAAGATAACTCGGTGGCTTTGGAGCGTGGTGGTTATCATTGGTGGGCCCAACGGTTGCGGGGAGCCATAGCTTTCGTTGATCCGGCGTTGTTGGCATTTTTTCTTTTATTTTCTCTTGTATTTTCTTTTGGGCATGCTTGTGCTGTCCGCCTCAGCGTTGAACGGGATGTTGTATCTGGTGGTTGCTATATCCATATAGCGGGGCGAAAACCTATTTCGAGAAGGAGAGTTCGACCCATGGAACAAACTAAGAAAAACTAAGGAATCAGATGGATCAAAATAGAAAACCATAAATTATAATATCCACACATGCCCTTCTTTTTCCACATAATCATTGTTGTACGATCAATATAGTCACTATATCATATCCAAACAACTCGATTTCTTTGTTTTCCCTGTGTTTTGATTTTTTTTTCTTTAGAAAAGGAGGCATCGCCCCGGCCTCTGCATCGATTGATGCATACAACCTTTTAATTGAAATGATAGAAATAGTTCGAACCGAGTACATCAATCTTAGAAGACAAATAAAGATATAGAGCGCCAAATGCGCCACAACCGTTCATGGACATAGAACTAGATGCCTAGCCATCTATCCTATTAACATGTCGCCATCCAAATCGGTTGAAGATACCCTGTGCTACCATCTCCCAGCGGACACACCCAGTAACCATAAGCTCCCTGGCTTCCATAGGAGTGAGTAACGACCACGTGCGGATCAAGGCGGTAGCCCTGAAGATAACCTGCAGAGAATTAATTGATTTGTATTTGTTAAAAACTAAATCATTCCTACAGTTCCAAATCACCCACAACAATGCGCAGGTTCCCACACGAATAATATTTTCCATATTAACATAAACACCCTCTACCCACGTCCCACATAACGTATTCGTACTAGTAGGCGGGCTGATATTGAAAGCAATATGAATAGAACGCCATAACAGTTTTGCCAACGGGCAGTCAAAAAAGAGGTGCTTGATATTTTCTCTATCATGACAAAAGTTGCAACATTGATTGCCCTTCCAATTTCGCTTTGCCAAATTGTCTTTTGTGAGAATAACTCTTGTATGAACAAACCACATGAAGATCTTTATTCTCAACGGTACTTTGACTTTCCATATATGTCTGGATTGTGGAATGGGCATCGAATCTATGAGATGAAGATACATCGATTTAACCGAGAAAACTCCATTTTGAGTCAACTTCCATTGAATACGATCCGATGTATCCGTCAGTTGGATTACCATAATCCTTCTGACTAAGTGTAACCAACTGGTCCATTTGTCACCAATCAATGATCGTCGAAACTGAATATTTAGAGGTGTGTGGCTCAATATTGTCGCAACTGACGCCTGTCGACGTTGAACATTATTATATAACTGCGGATACTGCAGGGCTAGAGGTACTTCCCCTAGCCATGTATCTTTTCAGAATCTGGTCAATTCACCATTACCGATGATAAACTTTGGCCGATGGAAAAAGGCGTTCTTGGACCTCATCAATCCTTTCCAAAAACGAGAGTCATTCGGTCTCACTGTCACCTGTGCTAAGGTCTTATTCTGCAAGTACTTATTCCGTAGAATTTGTACCCACATGCCTTTGGTTTCCACCGAGATACGAAACAACCACTTACTTAACAGGCATCCGTTTTTAACCTCTAAATTTTCAATTCCTAACCCGCCTTGATCTCTGGGTCTGCAAATAATGTCCCATTTAGTTAACCTATATTTAGTTTTAACTTCATCACTCTGCCAGAAGAAACGAGACCGATAGAAATCCAACCTTTTTTGAACCCCAACAGGTATTTCAAAAAAGGAAAGGAGAAACATAGGCATATTAGTTAGGACCGAGTTAACTAGAACCAAGCGTCCTCCGTACGATAAGAGCTTGCCTTTCCAGCAACTTAGCTTCTTTTCAAATCGATCCTCGATACATCTCCATTCCTTATTTGTTAGCTTCCAGTGGTGAATAGGAATACCCAAGTACGTGAACGGTAAATTCCCACTGTCACAACTGAAGAGTGGTTGTAAGTGAGTTATTGATCTTTGCTTTTCCAAAGCAAAATAACTCACTCTTGTTGAAATTAATTTTCAATCCGGAAAGCTGTTCAAATAGGCATAGAATAAGTTTCATATTTCTGGCTTTGTAAAGATCATGCTCCATAAAAATAACCGTATCATCCGCATACTGTAGGATTGAGACACCCCCATCCACAAGATGAGGTACCAGTCCTCCTACTAGATCATTGTCAACGGCCCTCCTAATCATTAAATCCAACATATCCGCAACAATGTTGAAAAGAATCGGTGACATAGGATCACCTTGTCGGAGACCCTTCAGAGTCTGAAATAAATGACCCACATCACTTTGATACCGACACTACCTTGTTTTATGAAATAGTCGACATGCGTCCGCCAAAGCTGGTCAAACCCTTTCATCCGTAAGGTTTGCTGTAAGAAGGACCATTTGACTTTATCGTATGCTTTGTCGAAATCCACCTTGAAGATTACCCCATCTAGTTTCTTCGAGTGAATTTCATGTAAGGTTTCATGCAGGACCACCACACCATCTAGTATGTTGCGACCCGGCATAAATGTTGTCTGGGTAGATTGAACCACAGAATGAGCGACCTTAGAAAGTCGTAAAGTTCCCACCTTTGTGAAAATCTTGAAGCTAACATTAAGAAGAAAAATAGGGCGAAACTGTTCAATGCGTATCGCCCCCTCCTTCTTTGGTAATAAAGTAATCGCACCAAAATTCAGATGGAAGAGTTTTAGTCTGCCGCTAAAAAGGTCATGAAACATAGGCATAAGATCATCTTTAATTATATGCCAACATTTCTTGTAGAACTCAGCCGGAAATCCATCCAGCCCCGGAGCTTTATTATTCTTCATTTGTTCAATGGCCTCAAGCACCTCTTTCTCCGAAAAAGGATCGGATAGCACCTCATTATCAGCCTCTCCGATTTGAGGAATATCCGCAACTAAATTCTCATCCATGGTGATAAAACTACTAGGTGACTCTCCAAAGAGTTGTTTATAGTAAGCTGAGATGTACAATTTTAAGTTTTCGTGACCTACTATTGTACCCCCGCCCTGTTCTAGTTGCACAATCCTCTTCTTCCTATGTTTGCCATTTGCAATCAAATGGAAGAATTTTGTGTTATTATCCCCATGAACTGTTGCCCGGTCTTTCGCTCTTAGTGCCCACTTCATCTCCTCCTCACGAAGGAGAAGCTGCACTCTTTGTTCGGCTTCATGCTTTGAAGTGCGTTCATATGCATCCAACATGCATGACTCAGCTTTCCGATCTAAATCATCAATAAAATGGAGCAGTCTATCCTGCTCCTCTTTGTAAATGCCAAATTCATTTTTTGCCCATCCTCGGAGGAACTTTCGAAGATGTCGTATCTTGTTTTGCCATCTTTGAACGTTAGATATCCCTCCGCACTCCCTGTCCCATTCTCTAGCAATCAAATCAGTAAATCCCTCTCTCAGAAACCACCCTGTTGCGAAGGAGGAACTATGCTTCTTGCCCATGTGATTAGCACCTCCAGAATTTAGGAGGAGTGGGGTGTGATCCGAGATAGCTCGGTGAAGTGCACATACAGACAGTAACGGGAACTTCTATTCCCATTCAATGCTAGTAAGTACTCGGTGTAGCTTCTCAAATGTCTCATTGTGCAAGGAGTTAGCCCATGTGTACTTTCTACCAGAAAGTTCAATCTCTCTTAGATCGAGGCTCTCAATCACTATGTTGAACATAAATGGCCATCTACCATCAAAGTTATCATTTTTTTTCATCACAGCGATGAATGATATTAAAATCCCCCCCAACTAACAGGGGGAGATTTTCATCACATATCCGGACCAAATCCGCCAAGAAATCCGGCTTCAACTCAGGCTGGGCTGCCCCATAGACAGCAACAAGTGCCCATTGAAAACCATCAGTTTTTGATCTAATCCTAAATTTAACTGCAAATTCCCCTAGTACCACTTCACGTACGTGAAGTGATTCGCATCGCACAACAAGTAAGATCCCACCAGATCTTCCTCTTGGCGGATAGAGTGTTGAGGAATTGTGATGTAAAATTATCGCGCCCATCTCCAAGAGCGCTATAAAGTCCAGTTTATATTGTATCGTAGCCTCTGCTAGGAATCTAATTTTAGCCAAGTCTTTTAGACCTCTGCTATTCCAAAAGATTCCTTTCATCTATCGTCGTAAAAAAATTTGTAACCTTGAGCCTGGCACTCCTACGTACGGCAGAAACTGGATACACTTTCCTGTTCCAGGTTCTCCTAGCTTTTTTACCCCCAACCTCTTGGTCCATATAACCTGGTTGTGGTAAATCTGCATCCTCAGGTTTGTCTCTTTCACATCCCTCATCATACAGATGATCATCCTCATCCTCTGGAGTCTCAGTGGGTGCTAGATTCTCACATAGAGAATTCAAATCCCCCAATGCCGAAATCTCACTGTCATTCATAGGTTTGATGGCAGCCATATTCCTAACTATATCCAAAGCCCGATCTACCTCTAAATCCAGTAAATCATTAATAGACTTTGCAACCTCCTTACTTGTGTTTCCCAAAGAAACCCCAACAGAAGTAGCATTGTGAATGATTTCATGAGGCGTAAAATGCAATATAGAGTGGGCCTGGTTGATAGACATACCTGTCGTCATTTCAGCTTCTCTTATTTTAGCCGCGCGCATTGCTCGGCCCATCTGCAAATCATCCATGTCCGACTGTGCGTGAATCCGTTGACTAGACCTTCTGTCAGTTGTCATTGGATTATCAATACCTCCAAACGCTATGATTTGCTCCTCCGAAATAAGAGCATGTCCATCTTGAGAATTCTGCACTTCTGCCTTACCCACCTGGGTATCATGCACGGCTGCTTCATCCGAGCACACCTGGACAGCCTTGTCCTCGAGCCCGTTTGGAGTATCGAAAGACACAGCCTCTACCGTTGCAAAAATGACCTGCTGTGCTGCATAGTCCTTATGCCCATCGTCAGGAGCCAACCCACTGAGCCCAGTATCTCCAATCGGCAGAATTTCCGGCCCCTTGGATTGCTGCACGGCATCGCCCGCTACCTCCATCTGTACCACCCTGCCAGGCTGCACCACAAGCTGACTCTCCGCCTCGGTTCGGGCTGTAGCCAGATATGCAGAAAGTGACACAGCCGGCAGGACTGAATCGGTCATCAACTGCTCTATATGCAGCCCCTTGTTCGCTGATCCATGCGCCACTTTTGGAGCCTTCCCGAGAGACGACAGCATCCTCCGTGTCGACCTAACTGTATGAGCAGCAAGGCTGGATCTCGCAGTGTCAACCGACACCAACATCGGCTGAAACGAGCCAAATTTGAGTTCAGACATAGACGGAATAGCTGAATTCATAGCCCCTCCCCCCTCTTTCTTGGACTTGTTATCATGCTCCATCCCGTTAGAAGGATTTGAAGGCTCATCCTTCCCTTCCGCGCCTCTTGACCCGGCCGCATCATCACCATCCGTCATATTAACATCATCGTCCTTTTGCGCGTTCTCAAAAAAAGAAGGGCTCTTGGGTTCAATGAGAAAAGTCTATCTCATACCTTCAAAAGTCCAAATAACCTCATCAGGCACCAGTTGTATGTCAATCACACTAACTAGAATCCTCGCTACTCCTTTAGCTCGTGTGAACCTCATGTCCACCTTCTCTGTCCTGCCAATGAGAGAACCCAAGCTCCAAGTGATCAAATAATCATTCAGCGCCTTAGATGGAACTCCAAAGAACTGAACCCAAATCTGAGGAAGATGTATCCCTTTCGGTTCCTACTTTTGCCAAGCATCAAATTCGAGAATGCAACTCGTGCTTGGCACTCTACACATGCCAAATTTGAGCAAGCGCGCAAGATCCTCCTTGGTAGGGAACACCACTTTGAAAGATTGTCTACGATCAACAGGGGTTCCCACCGAAAGGTCGAAGACACGAGCTCTCGAAGCTATTGGACAATCTGTTCAGTACTCATGGTACCTCTCGTGACAGTAACCGTCCCGACATAAGCTGTGTCTGCCATGTGAGCTGTAGTCACAACGGTTGGTGACTCAAAGAACATAAGCTCTTGGCAGCACACTCCATAAATATTCATAACCGGCATTGGTCCAACCGTAAGAGGACATTTAGCATCACCGTGCACTGGCCTGAGACAAATCTCGCACAGCTCAGCTTTGCACTCAGAGACGAAGTGCCCCGTCTCACCACAACGGTAGCACGTCATCTTCTCTTTTTTGCGAGCCCACTTGGTCGGACGCTCACCCACGTCAGGTTTGGCAGTAGCGACCAACTTGTCTGTCAAAAGAGACTCTTCAAAAACCTGTTGATCCAGCCCCAATTCCTTGCCTATCTCAGTATGCTTCCCCTGAACTTGGTTATTGACCCCCTGTGGCCTAACCACATCAGCAGCAATTGCAACCGCAGCAGGCTGCACCGGTAGCTTCGGCTTCCTCCCACCCCCTCTGCCAGCCCAGCTTGTGCGATACGCCCCCCTCTTAGCTGGAGGCCCTGCCACTCCCTGAACAAAGTTGCCTGCGGGTCCATGGAAACCTCTGCCGCTGCCTCCGTTGCCCTGCCACGCATATCCGCGACCTCCTCCCGCAGAAGAAGAGCCTCTATGCTGCCCGTCCCCATACACATCGACCCCATCATCCCCCCATCTACCGCGTGGCTGCACCCTGTTCGCCTCATGTCTGGCAGTCCCCTGGGCTTCAGAACCAGCGCCGACCTGACCCTTGACTCGAGGTTTATCCTGTTGTGGCTGCCGAGTACCTTGCCCTGCCGGTTTCAGTGCTGGAGGCACTGGTTTATGCTGGCCCCTCCCCGCCATCGCGATCGACGAGAAGCCAACACAGGGAGGCACCCAAGCCGCCCTCCCTGTCCCCAGCGCTGGGAACCCTGGCCGAGCCCTGGAAAGAAACCTTGCCGATGGAAACTCACGTAGATTGCTCTGGGGTTCTGAATTAGTAGACGGAGACTCCAAACTCTCCTGGATCCCTGCCGCCTGGGCCTCATACCCAGACTTTCGCAGGCTCGTGTACACTAATTCAGTTTTCAGCCCACAATCAACGCAGGCAGCATGCAAAAAAATCTTCCGTGGCTGATTCTTTGCAATAACCAGCGTCAGCCCCGTAGTCTGCAGAATAGTCGGCTTGACAGAAGATTTGAACTTCGAGTTCTTCTTCTTCTTGACCAAATTCCAATATTGAAAATAATCCAAAAGAGAGATCGGCTGAAAGCTTACCTTGGGCAAGGGCCCGATCCATGGACGAAGTTTGGGCGGCTGCCTCGAACCCCTTGGCAAACGATCACCAGGCTTGCACACCTGAATATCTGGGCGGATCTCTGCGACTTCATCGCTGAAGATTGCCTTATCTCCATCGACCTTGTTCATCGTATGCCCAATGGTCGCGACCTCCTCGTCCTCGTCCTCGTCTTGATCTGCAAGGACCCAAAACCGACCCCCAAACCGAGGTTGTTTACATGTAAGGTCAATGCAAACCTCACTATTCTCCAGATGAGCTTGTTGCCCCTCCCATTAATTTCCGACGGCCACCAGAAAACCATCAACATCCAGCGTGTCCCCCATCATAGGACGAGCACCTCCCTGCAAATATGTGCCCACTAAAATATCATTATCTCCATCACGAACCATAATGCAATGTGAGCTAGGATTAAGAACGATAGATCCGAGTTGCTGGGCTCTGTCTTGAGACGTGGTGTCCTCGAAAGACGCCACCCATCTCCGATGCCCTAGCGGGCAGTCACACCTCGACGGGCATTCACTCCCACCAACGGCACCGGCGACTTCATCACGTATCAGCTCTTCATTGGCGTGATCGTCGAAGAGAGATGGCGATCCGCAAGGCACATCATCGTCGGAAGGACCCGTCCGCCCTTCCGCCACAGCGCTCGCCCCCCCCCCCCCATCTACAAAATGATAACCCTATGTTTTGATATCTAGGTCAAATTTCTACATGTTTCTGTTCATGTACTTTTTTGTTGTCTGACACATTCGTTGACCAGGCTTGGCTGCTGGCAATCAGAGGACCCCTGTCTGTGCTGGCCATTGTCGAATTACTTATGCTCTGGGAGGCCCTTCACAACTACCAGCTATCTGAATCCCTGGACAATATTGCTTGGAAGTTATTGTTGAAAGGAACTTACTCACGTGACTCACATCGAGCCTTCTTCTTCGGAATAGGATTTGCCCCAGGCGTTGCGGAGATCTAGCACTCTTGGGATCCCGTCGAGGTGAATTCTATTGTGTGGCTTACACTAGTAGAAAAAGGGCCTTTAGTCCCGGTTTGGTTGGGCCATTAGTCCTGGTTCGCGAGCCGGGACTAATCAACCGAGACTAATGCTAGCCTCGGTCCGACCCCGAACCGGGGCTAATGGCCTTCCACGTGGCAGGGCTAGGAGCGAGGGGGAAGGGGTATTAGTCCCGGTTCGTATTACGAACGGGGGCTATTTCTTTGCTGTTTTTTAGCAATTTTTGGCTTTAGGGTTTTGGACTAAATTGGATGGGGCTATTTTGCTGCCCCCTATTTTCCCATTTATTTTTTTGGGCATTTTTTAATTTTTGTTTTGCACTAAATTGGATGGTACATACAAAGCAATATAGGAACAACTATATTGCACATCGTCATGAATATATTACACCATCTCATCCATCATGCTTTGTCGAACACATATATACTCATCGAACAACTCATCATCATCTTAATCATATACCAAGTTATCATATGATACACATAAAGTAAAACAGAGAAACATCATAATAGTCATCATATGCATGCATCCTAATCGATCATGTCAAGTTAATATAAACCAGAATAACTTGTCTCTCATAAGACATAGTCCTCACTCTTAGGTATAATGTCATAAAACAGAATAACACCTATGTCTCCATGATGAAGCACAGAGAACCAACAGTCTCCAACTTGTGGCTTGCGATTCTTCTTTATTTCTCTCCATGCTTCAATTTGGAGCCTTTTTTATCTTGATTTGAGGTTACTCGAGTATGGAGGATCAAACTCAGCCCTCAACGGGCTTTTAATTTTCATATGACCTTCTGGGTGCATCAACAGAGGCACTACATCATGTGGCAGTTGTTGTTGAAGAACATAACAATAACCTAGTTAGCAATGTAATCAACACAATTTATGCAATAGTAGAGCATACTTAATTAGGAAACTCTTACCAAGATATTTCGGCAAATGTCATCCGGCCTCAACCTATGCACTAGTGGCATGTAAAATGTATAATTTTGGCCAATTCCAAAATTATACACGAAGGTATCCCTAGAAACCAGAACACCAACAAGAAAGTAGAGAAGAACATCCTCCTCCTCCCAAGTTAGATGTGATCCATACGTATAGTGTGTCGTGTCAATTAATTTCCGTAATTCACTCGAAGAAACGAAATAAGCGGTAAATTATAATTTAACAAATTTAGTATATGGATGAAAACCAACTATTTCTAAAGATAAATGCAAATTACTTGACAAATATGGTTGAGGAACTCACATGGAGGTAAAACAGGAAGCATATCGACAACCACCAAAATGTCGATGTTGCGTGGCACATTATCTTCAGGACGAAGATCGAAGGTTATTTCCATACCCTCCTGAAATCCATATGCCTTGCAAAGATCCACTACTGGAATTCAGAAATTTGTCGTCAGCCTTTCCTTTGCCATCTGCTGACACATGGCAAAGAGCTTCTTTGCCATCAGCTGGCACAAAGCAGACGACAAAGACAACACCTAAGGCAAAAGTTTTCTTTGCCGTCGGCCTTCCCTATGCCGTCGGCCAGCGGACGACAAAGGAACCACAGGCGGACGACAAAGGGGTGGCAGACGGCAAAGGGGGTGCCACCGTACACCCCCTCCCACCCCATAACGGGCGCTCCCTTTGCCGTCTGCCCTCCTTCTCTTTGCCGTCGGGGGGCGGACAGCAAAGCGAGCCCCCCCCTAACGGCCGTCTCCCTCTCCCTCTCACTCTCACTGGCCAGTCTCCTCCGCTCCGACAGTTTCTCTCAGCCGCTCGTCCCCCCCCCCCGCCGGCCGCCTCCCCTCCCGCTGGCCGCCTCCTCCCCCGCCCCCTCCTCCCCTCCCGTGGCACACCTCCTCCCCGACCGCTGGCCGCCTCCCCTCCCGCCCCCTCCTCCCCACGCCTTCCTCCCCGCGCCCGCCCGCGACACCCCTCCTCCCTGCCCGCCGGCCGCCTCTGCTCCCGCCTGTCGGCCGCCTCCCCTCCCCCCCGCCGGCCGCCTCCCCTCCCGCCCGCCGGCCGCCTCCACTCCTGCCCCCTCCTCCCCGCGCCCTCCTCCCCTCCCTCCCGCCCGTCAGCCGCCTCCCCTCCCGATAGCCGGCCGCCTACCCTCCCGCCCCTCCTCCCTGCCCCCTCCTCCCCGGCTAGGTGAGTTTTTTTATTTAACTAGATTTAGTTAGTTGATTTAGTTATTTGATTTAGTGGTAGTTTATTTAGTTAGTTGTTTTAATTAGATTTAGTTAGTTGATTTGAATAGTAGGTTTAGTTAAATAGTAGGTTTAGTTAATTATTTGATTTGTTAATTTAGAGGTAGATTCTATTTTGTTAATTAGTGGTAGATTCTTTTTTAGTTAATGTTTATTAGATTTTTTGTTATTTTTTTTGCAGTTTAGTGCTATATAGGTTCAGCGATAGGTTTAGTGATAGGTTTAGATTCTACATAGTGATAACTGAAATAAGTAGAAAAAAGATGAAGAATAAAAGAAGAATAAGTAGATAAGGGAAGAAGAATAAGAAGAGGAGGAGGAGGAGGAGGAGGAGGATAAAAAGAAGAAGAAGAAAAAGACGAGAGAGGAGAAGAATAAAGAAGACGAAAAAGGAAAAGAAGGAAGAAGAAGAAGAAGAGGGAAATGGAAAAGACGGAAGAAGAAGAAGAAGAAGAAGAAGAAGAAGAAGAAGAAGAAAAGGAAGGAAGGAAGGAAGAAGAAGAAGAAGAAAAGGAAGAGGAGGAAAAAAAGAAGATGAAGAAGAAGAAAATGACACCCTGACACCTCGACACCCCGACACGATGCCCGAAACCCCGACACGACATCCTGATGACACCCTGGCAGAATACGCTGCCCCCGACGCCACTGACCCCCAACCCCCGACCTCCGACACCTCTTGGGCCTCTTGTTGACCGAAAAGTCCCCCGACCACCGACCCCTAAGGCCACTGACCCTGGACCCCCGACGACATTGACACCCGACCACCGACGCCACTAACCCCCGAACCCCGACACCAATGACACCCGACACCACCGACCCTCGACGGCACTGAGTCCCGACGCCACTAACCCCCGACCCCCGGCAACTCTTCTGCCTCCGGTTGAACGAGAAGGTGATTTTCGGCCTTCCACAAACCGACGGGGTCATAGTTTTGTAAATTATGAGTTAGGTCACATATTTTCCGAATATGTTAATTATAAAAACATCGTATTTGTGTTGATCGTGTGAATTTCAATGTGCAGTTGTTCGACGACCTCCACGTGTGTTGGACGAGCTCCGCCCTTGCGTTTGTTGGTGAGCACAAATGACTTCTCCTCCTACCCCCTTAATTTGCTCTGTCCCGGCCTTCGTGCCAATGAAACTTGCTAGCTATAGGTTTCTTCAATCATGGTTATACGTAACCAGTATGCATCTCCCGTTCGAAAGGGCGACATCTATAAATATGCATTTCTTCGCATATTTATAACCGCCATCCTTTTGAATTGTCCAACATTATCCATGGACAGTCCGAGTATGTGTAGATTGGGATTGTTTTCCCTTATGCTGTGCTCCGGATCCGATGCGGAATTTCGTCAGTGCCTCCCCTGTTGTTCTCCAGGTACACATCCTCTCTGCTTATTACCGAGACGTGTATCAGGAAAACAGCGGGGAGGTGCTGCCGAAATTATGCGTTGCATCTGGAGCAGAGCATGGGTAAACGAACCCAGTCTACACATACTCGGGTGGGATTAGGACCTATCTTTATCTATTAGCGTGTAGGTTGCATGGACGTAATAAAATTGACAAACTTGATTAGGGTATGAATATAGATGATGAATTATATATTTATTTCTTGTGCCCCCATAGGTAGCTAGGCAACATGAGTGATCGTGCTTGGATGTACACTGGTCACCCTAGTCAGAAAGACATGACCCATGAATGGTTAACAAAAAACCAGGGGGTTTGTGAGAGCCGCATTTGCAAATGGCGAGCAAAAAACATGGTGCCCCTGTCCCAACTGCGACAACTGGAAAAAGCAGACAGAGTTTGAAATGGGTAAACACCTGTAGAAGTGGGGTTTTATGCCTAATTATACGGCGTGGACTTTTCATGGTGAGTCTGACCAACGTGCCAGAGCTGAGGTGATTCGTCGATGCATCAACGAGCATGGTACCGGGATTGAAGACATGGTGCAAGACTTTGATGATGCTCGGGATTCGGACGATGAGATTGAGGAATCTGCAAAGGCCTTCTATGAAATGTTGTAGTCTTCAAAACGTCCTCTCCACGAGCAGACTGAGCTTTGTCACTTGGATGCCATCGCACAAGTAATGGCTCTGAAGGCTCAATTCAACCTAGGCCGAGAATGCTACGACGCGATGATGACGAGATTTGGACGCTTTCTACCCAAAGGCCATGTACTGCCTGCAAACCGGTACCAGTCAGAGAAAATCCTCCGTGTACTTAAGATGCCCTATGAGAAGATACATGCTAGTGAGAATGGATGTGGCTTATTTAGGCTTGAGTATCCGGCCTTGAACTATTGCCCCATTTGCAATTCTTCCAGGTATATTGTGGTAGACAACGACATGGGTGAGAAGAATCAGACCAAAGTACCCATTAGTGTTCTTCGGTATCTGCCAATCGTACCAAGACTTCAACGTCTTTTCATGGTCGAAGAGACGGCCAGACAGATAACATGGCACAAATTGGGCAAAAGAACGGAACTAGATGCGGATGGGAACAAGATGCTGGTACACACTTCAGATGGTTTTGCGTGGAGGCACTTCGATGCATTACATAAGGATAAATCGGAAGATCCAAGGCAACCTAGAGTTGCCATCAACACGGATGGGTTCAATGTGTATGGTATGACGGCAGCACAATACAATTGTTGGCCTGGATTTGTCATTCCACTAAATTTGCCACCCAGAAAGATTATTAAAAGAAAGAACATTTTCCTGACGTTGATAATTCCAGGGCCCAACTATCCGGTGAAGAATATGAATGTGTACATGCAGCTGCTTAAGGATGAGTTGCAAGAAGCCTGGGATAATGGGATCAAGACTTATGACGCGGCTACCAAAACAAATTTCAAAATGCATGTGTGGTACATGTACTCGACGCATGATTATCCGGAATTTGCGCTATTCGCTGGCTGGTGTGTGCATGGAAGGTTCCCGTGCACCACATGCAAGGCAGCTCTTCACTTCCGTTGGTTGCAGGCTGGTCGCAAGTATTCTTGCTTCGACATGCATAGACAATTCCTGGATCCTGACCATAAGTTCAGAAAAGACAAGAAGAATTTCATCAAAGGTAGAGTTGTCAAAAACACTGCACCAGCTGCGTTGACAGGCCAACAGACCCTTGATCAGTTAAACGCTCTCGAGCCTGATCCTTTGCGTCCAGGATACTTCAAAGGGTATAATACGGAACACGCGTGGACTCACAAGTCATGCTTATGGGATCTACCTTACTTCAAAGACCTCCTTTGCCCACACAACATTGACGTGATGCACACTGAAAATAAAATTGCGGAGGCCATTTTTGGTACATTGTTCGGCATAGAGGGGAAGTCAAAAGATAATCCTAAGGCTAGAATCGACCTGGAGGCTCTATGTGATAGACCGTTGCAAAACTTGCGACAACGGAAAGGAAAGCAAAGCATAGCGAAGCCAAAGGCATGGTTCAATCTTGAAAGGCCAGCTATGAGGGAAATGCTATTGTGGGTGAAAATGCGGTTGATGTTCCCCGATGGGTATGCTGCGAATCTAAAGAGGGGAGCGAGTCTTGAGAAATTGAAAATATTTGGGCTCAAGAGTCATGATTGGCACATATGGATTGAGCGGGTAATGCCGATGATGTAGCATGGCTTTATCCCTGAGGATGAATGGCTAGTACTGGCAGAGCTGAGCTATTTCGTCCGTTCTCTTTGTGTGAAAGAACTATCGCCTGACGTGCTAGATGAAATGGAAGAGTTGGCGCCGGAGTTGATCTGCAAATTAGAAAAGATCTTTCCACCGGGCTTCTTTAATCCACTGCAGCATTTGATTTAGCATCTCCCAACCGAGGCAAGAATGGGGGGCCCGTTCAAAATCGATGGTGCTACTCAACTGAGAGGATGCAGAAGACGCTTCGAGCTAAGTGTAAAAATAAACGTAGAATTGAAGCATCGATGGCCGAGGCATTCATTACTGAGGAGGCGGCAAACTTCGTGAGAGCACACTACGAAGCCAAAAATCATCATTTGCATAACCCGAAGCCTCTGTACAATGATGGCGATCGAAAAAAAGTTCGATCCAACCTCAGCCTATTCAAAGGTAAGCTCGCACCATCCGGTGCTTCAAAAGGGAAATCGTTGGATGTCGAAGAATGGCTGACAATTTCATTGTATATCTTCACCAACCTAACAGAAGTGCGGCCGTACATCGAGTAAGTTCTCGGTAATTTATTGTTCCGCAACTTCTAATTTCTTTGAACTACTCTTATTCCCGGATATTTGATATAGTCGATACGTTGCCGAATTCTCGGATGGAGCGGTCATCGAAAAGGATTCCGTCGAAGAGTAAGAGGTTCTCGCAAAGCATGGAGGCGACTATCCCGGTTTCATCTCTTGGTTCAAACAAAGGGTAATTAATTACCATTAAGGGCCCATTTGATTTCTTGGTCTAATTTGCGGCTAATGCATCCATTCTTTCGTATTAAACTTGTAGGCTGATGCAGAGTCTATGCACGCCGAGTTGAGACAAGTCGCTAATGGTTTTGACTATAAGGTCCGTTCATTTGACAAATACTACATTAACGGGTATCACTTTCGTACCTTTGGCAAAGAGCTATCTATGACCGACCTAAAGACTACAAATTGTTCTGTCTCTGCTATCGGCGAAGGAGACATCGAGTATTATGGAAGAGTTGAAGCAATTTATGAACTTCAATTCTATGGTAAAAACCCACCGACTGTCGTAGTCTCCAAATGTTATTGGTTTGAGCCGAGGGAGACTAGAAGGACTCATGAACATATAGGACTAGTCGAAATCAACCAAAACACCCACTTAGATGTTCCCGATGTCTATATTACGGCTCAACAGGCGACACAAGTTTTCTATCTACCGTGGGCGTGCCAAACTGATCCAAATCTCAAAGGTTGGGATGTCGTTTATGAAGTGCCACCACATTTTAGACCACCTACCCTCAATGGAGAGGATTATGAACCTCACATTAACCCAGACACATATGAAGGAGAATTCTTCCAAGAAACAAGTATGTCCAAGAAACGTTTCAAGAACCTCTCTACTTCACCCAGAACATTGAAGTATACAGCGACCGTGAATCCGTCTTAACCCCTGAGCCCGAACAGGAAGAGCTGGAAGAACAAGAGGTTACTGTTGCGGATGACCTGTCACTTCTTGACCGATTACATAATGGTGGCCTTCCACATGTTCTTCGTGATAGTGATGATGATGATGCATTTATTGATGATAGTGATGATCATGATGCATTTATTGACCCCGAAGCATATATAGACGAGTACGATTGTTATTAGTTCATGTCAGGTATTCAACTATTATACTATATATAAATTTTGAGTTCATGTTAGCTATTCAATTTTTATTAGTCATGTTGGTATTTATGACGATTGTACACTTAAATTATATACATTTTATTACTCCTGTTGGTATTTATGTTGTACTAATTTCATTTACTCTTTGTCATGACAGGTGTTGAAAGATGGTGGGAAAGGGTCGAAAGTACTCCGCGGCTCCTTCTTCGTCGGCGGGTGATGGGATGGATACTTCCATTCCTGCCTCGCCTCTTCGGAGAGTGTTGCTCTCTACTATGCAAGGAGCCCCCCCACCCCCGTGAGAGGAGGTCGCACTGAAGGTACACGTTGTATTCATGTTGGCATTTATGTTGTACTCATGTTGTATGCATATTGGTATTTATATACATTTTATTACTCATGTTGGTATTTATGTTGTACTAAAGGTACACGTGGCCGTGGGAGAGGTAGGGCGGTGCCTGCCACGCCTTCTGAGGTCGCGGCTACACGGTCTGCGTCACCACCCCAAGCTGATTCACCTGAGCACAGGACTTCTAGGGTGGATTCATCTGAGCTGGAGGCTACACGGTCTCCGGTTCACGAGCCTCGGGTCGACGAGCCTCAGGTCGACAAGCCTTCGACCCACGAGACTCGTGTCCCAGAGGCTTCATTCCAGGCGACTCTGGAGCAAACCAGGGATGAGGGTACGTCCCAAGAGACCCAGTGGGATGCTGGTAGCGACGAGGAGCTGGGTGAGGGGGCTACCGTCTACCAGCGTGGTAGTTCGGGCTCCCGCTCATGCCAGCGACCCCTGAGCAGAGGTGGTCGATTAGGCCAAATGGGGACAAGTAAGTTAATTTACTCTTATTTAACCTTTTTCCTTCGCGTTTTCTCAAATCTAATGTTTTGGCTTTAATTTTTCATACTGTAGGGGTTGGATTGTTGCCAAGGGTGTCCACAAGCCCAACAGCGTCCTTGGTGTGCTTTGCCGTAAAAACTTCCCAGGGTTTGTTATGTTGCCCGCTCGGGAGCGAGAGGTAGGAATGACCTGGAAGCACTACTTGGGTGCCCCGGCCCCGCTGGAGGTGGAGATCTATGGTGTTTTGTGCGACACGAGGGCGGACATGGTGATCCGGAAGTTCTGGGTAATTTCTCCTTCACACAATTATAAATCAACCATAGCTATTTATTGTACTAACCGGTGTTGTCTCGTTTGCAGACCTACTACAGGTGTGAGGAGGGATACAAGGAGGACGCGGCAAAGGTTATCGAAACCGAATGTCGCCGCCTACTTCAAAACTTTCAGCACGAGGCTCGGGTGCAGGCTGTTCGAGACTACTATGCCACGCGGCGTATTAGGATTGACAAGGCGAAGTGCCCTGATGCTAAGATGGAGAAGGAGCATTACATGAAGGTAATTATATATTATTAAGGCTTTGTAGTTAGTTTCCTTGATTTGGTTCTTACGCGCTCCAATTTCTCTTTATTAACTTAGGTGCTCCCGAGATGGTGTGTGGATAAGATGGATTGTTGGGAGGCCTTGGTGGATTAGTGGTGCTCCGAAACGTGGGAGGCCAGCCACAACAATGCCAAGGACAGGCGTGGCAAAATGGTTGGCGTGCCACACCATCAAGGGAGCGTCAACTTAATCCAATTTGGCGAGAACTGGGTATGTAGTTTGCTTCATGCCTCATGCAATTCATTCTTAATGCTATCTTGAGCCCTTTACTAATACAATTTTCCTCTCTCTCTCTCTTTTAGGCGCGTCACAATAAGACGGAGGCGCCACAGATGTAGGACCTGTATGCGATGGCCCATACTGCCTCGTACAAGAAGGTCAAGGCAGTCTGTGAGTCTGACCTCGAGCATCCAGAAAACTTCACCAACATCTCCTCCCACCACAAGCTCGTGAAGTATAGAGATCACGGGAAGGCGAGGAAAGGGGAGGACTTTAACCCGAGCGAGGGGCCTATTGATCCAGAGCTGGTGATGATAGCTGGCAACAGGAGGCCCCATGGCTTGATCGCCATTGGAGACGGTCTTATACGTTGTCCTAGCACTCTCCGGCAGATAAAGGCACGCCAAACGAGCTCTTGTCCGGAGATAACACGTCGTCCACGGCCTGTCGAGCTCGCCATCGAGGTTAGTTTAATGGACTCAACTATCTTTCCGCATTATGTTGTGCGTTGGAACCAATATGATTACATTGCTAACAATGAGTTGTCTTGCAGGATGCTATTCAGAAAGAGAGAGAGGCAATGCAGGCGGCTATGGCGGAGAAGGATAAGGAAATTAGGGAGCTGGAGGAGAGGACGACTGCATTGGTGGAGGCGGAGAGGGCACGGAATGATGCGTCTAACAGGGCCATATACGATCTCTTCGTGGTAAGTTTCTTCTTCATGTTATTTCAAATCTTGCATTTGAATGTCCGTTTCATTTATAAATAAAAAGTTTGACTTTCAAAACCAAATATACAGTCTATGTGCAAGAAGAGCGGCCAAGTCCCTCCGCCGATGCCAGTCATTAACGTGGCGGGCACGGTGAGTTTCATTTCAGTGCAGTGATCTTAAGAGTGTCCTCATGCTAACTACACATTGCAAACGATGTTTGGTGCAGAATATCTCCCAAAACGCATCGCACGACCCTTCTATAGTCGAGCCTTCTCCAGGGCAGCCTTCTCCAGGTGAAACAAGCGAGAGCCACCGTGCTTCACGATTGTGATAACGATAATGGTATGTTATTTCTAGTGTTTTAATAAAAAATAGCTAGACTTCCATCTAAATGACATAATTAGCTTAGTTAGCTCCAAGAAAGGCTAAATTGGCTAATTACCCTACGAAATGACATAATTAGCTTAGTTAGCTCCAAAATGACCTATTTAAAAAAATGACCTATAGTTAGCTGAGTTCTCTCCTAAATGACATAATAAGGCTTACGTAGCTGCAAGATGACCTATTCCCCCTAACTTAGGTATTAAATGGCCTATAATTAGCCTAGCTAGATCCAAAATGGCTTAATAAGCATAGTTTGCTCCGGAATGACCTACTTTACCCAAGTTAGCTCCGAAATGACGTATAGTTAGCTAGGGTTCCACCTAGATGACATAATTAGCTTAGTTAGTCCTAAATGGTTTATTTAATAAAACATGACCTATACTTAGCTAATTATCCTCGAAATGACATAATTAGCTCCAAAAAGGCATTCTTAGCCAATTTAGCCTGAAGAAGGGGACAAGAGGAGAAGAAAGAGGAAAAATGAAAGGAAGGAAAAAGAAGAAGAAGAGTAGAAGAAGAAGGAGAAGGAGGAGGATAAGAAGAAGGAGAAGAAGGAGGAGAAGAAGGATAAGGAGCTCCTCCTTCTCCTTATTCTTCCTCCTTCTCCTTCTTCTTTTCTTCTTCTCCTCCTCTTCCTTCTCCTTCTCCTCCTCCTCCTCCTCCTCCTTCTTTTACTTCTTCTTCTCTTTCTCTTCTTCTACGTAGCTTAGAGTCATCCAAGAAAGGCTAAATTGGCTAATTATCCTACGAGATAACATAATTAGCTTAGTTAGCTCCAAAATGACCTATTCAATAAAAAATGACCTATAGTTAGCTAAGTTCTCTCCTAAATGACATAATAAGGCTTACGTAGCTGCAAGAAGACCTATTCCCCCTAATTTAGGTATTAAATGGCTTATAATTAGCCTAGCTAGATCCAAAATAGCTTAATAAGCATAGTTTGCTCCGGAATGACCTATTTTACCTAAGTTAGCTCCGAAACGACGTATAGCTAGCTAGGGTTCCACCTAGATGACATAATTAGCTTAGTTAGCTCCTAAATGGTCTATTTAATAAAACATGACTATACTTAGCTAATTATCCTCGAAATGACATAATTAGCTCCAAAAAGGCATTCTAAGCCAATTTAGCCCGAAGAAGGGGACAAGAGGAGAAGAAAGAGGAAAATTGAAAGGAAGGAAGAAGAAGAAGAAGAAGAGAAGAAGAAGAAGGAGAAGGAGGAGGATAAGAAGAAGGAGAAGAAGGAGGAGAAGAAGGAGAAGGAGCTCCTCCTTCTTCTTCTTCCTCCTTCTTCCTCCTTCTCCTTCTACTTCTTCTTTTCTTCTTCTTCTCCTCTTCCTTCTCCTCCTCCTCCTCCTTCTTTTACTTCTTCTTCTCTTTCTCTTCTTCTAGTAGCTTAGAGTCATCCAAGAAAGGCTAAATTGGCTAATTATCCTACGAGATAACATAATTAGCTTAGTTAGCTCCAAAATGACCTATTTAATAAAAATGACCTATAGTTAACTAAGTTCTCTCCTAAATGATAATAAGGCTTACGTAGCTGCAAGATGACCTATTCCCCCTAACTTAGGTATTAAATGGCCTATAATTAGCCTAGCTAGATCCAAAATGGCTTAATAAGCATAGTTTGCTCCGGAATGACCTATTTTACCTAAGTTAGCTCCGAAACGACGTATAGTTAGCTAGGGTTCCACCTAGATGACATAATTAGCTTAGTTAGCTCCTAAATGGTCTATTTAATAAAACATGACCTATACTTAGCTAATTATCCTCGAAATGACATAATTAGCTCCAAAAAGGCATTCTAAGCCAATTTAGCCCGAAGAAGGGGACAAGAGGAGAAGAAAGAGGACAAATGAAAGGAAGGAAGAAGAAGAAGAAGAAGATAAGAAGAAGAAGGAGAAGGAGGAGGATAAGAAGAAGGAGAAGAAGGAGGAGAAGAAGGAGAAGGAGCTCCTCCTTCTCCTTCTTCTTCCTCCTTCTTCCTCCTTCTCCTTCTCCTTCTTCTTTTCTTCTTCTTCTCCTCTTCCTTCTCCTCCTCCTCCTCCTCCTCCTCCTTCTTTTACTTCTTCTTTTCTTTCTCTTCTTCTATTTAGCTTAGACTCATCCAAGAAAGGCTAAATTGGCTAATTATCCTACGAAATGACATAATTAGAATAGTTAGCTCCAAAATGACCTATTTAATAGAAAAAGACCTATAGTTAGCTAAGTTCTCTCCTAAATGACATAATAAGGCTTACGTAGCTGCAAGATGATCTATTCCCCCTAACTTGGGTATTAAATGACCTATAATTAGTCTAGCTAGATCCAAAATGGCTTAATAAGCATAGTTTGCT
The DNA here is from genome assembly GCF_904849725.1 of Hordeum vulgare subsp. vulgare. Classification (NCBI taxonomy): domain Eukaryota; kingdom Viridiplantae; phylum Streptophyta; class Magnoliopsida; order Poales; family Poaceae; genus Hordeum; species Hordeum vulgare. The sequence continues at coordinate 155,104,160 of NC_058521.1, forward strand.
CCGGAATGACGCATTTTACCCAAGTTAGCTCCGGAACGACCTATAGTTAGCTAGGGTTCCACCTAGATGACACAATTAGCTTAGTTAGCTCCTAAATGGTCTATTTAATAAAACATGACCTATACTTAGCTAATTATCCTCGAAATGACATAATTAGCTCCAAAAAGGCATTCTAAGCCAATTTAGCCAGAAGAAGGGGACAAGAGGAGAAGAAAGAGGAAAAATGAAAGGAAGGAAGAAGAAGAAGAAGAAGAAGAGAAGAAGAAGAAGGAGAAGGAGGAGGACAAGAAGAAGGAGAAGAAGGAGGAGGAGAAGGAGAAGGAGCTCCTCCTTCTCCTTTTTCTTCCTCCTTCTTCCTCCTTCTCCTTCTCCTTCTTATTTTCTTCTTCTTATCCTCTTCCTTCTCCTCCTCCTCCTCCTCCTTCTTTTACTTCTTCTTCTCTTTCTCTTCTTCTACGTAGCTTAGACTCATCCAAGAAAGGCTAAATTGGCTAATTATCCTATGAAATGACATAATTAGCTTAGTTAGCTCCAAAATGACCTATTTAATAAAAATGACCTATTGTTAGCTAAGTTCTCTCCTAAATGACATAATAAGGCTTACGTAGCTGCAAGATGACCTATTCCCCCTAACTTAGGTATTAATTGGCCTATAATTAGCCTAGCTAGATCCAAAATGGCTTAATAAGCATAGTTTGCTCCGGAATGACCTATTTTACGCAAGTTAGCTCCGAAACGACCTATAGTTAGCTAGGGTTCCACCTAGATGACATAATTAGCTTAGTTAGCTCCTAAATGGTCTATTTAATAAAACATGACCTATACTTAGCTAATTATCCTCGAACTGACATAATTACATCCAAAAAGGCATTCTAAGCCAATTTAGCCCGAAGAAGGGGACAAGAGGAGAAGAAAGAGGAAAAATGAAAGGAAGGAAGAAGAAGAAGAAGAGAAGAAGAAGAAGGAGAAGGAGGAGGATAAGAAGAAGGAAAAGAAGGAGGAGAAGAAGGAGAAGGAGCTCCTCCTTCTCCTTCTTCTTCCTCCTTCTTCCTCCTTCTCCTTCTCCTTCTTCTTTTCTTCTTCTTCTCCTCTTCCTTCTCCTCCTCCTCCTCCTCCTTCTTTTACTTCTTCTTCTCTTTCTCCTCTTCTACGTAGCTTAGACTCATCCAAGAAAGGCTAAATTGGCTAATTATCCTATGAAATAACATAATTAGTTTAGTTAGCTTCAAGATGACCTATTTAATAAAAATGACCTATAGTTAGCCAAGTTCTCTCCTAAATGACATAATAGGGCTTACATAGTTGCAAGATGACCTATTCCCCCTAACTTAGGTATTAAATGGCCTATAATTAGCCTAGCTAGATCCAAAATGGCTTAATAAGCATAGTTTGCTCCGGAATGACCTATTTTACAAAAGTTAGCTCCGGAACGACCTATAGTTAGCTAGGGTTCCACCTAGATCACATAATTTGCTTAGTTAGCTCCTAAATGGTCTATTTAATAAAACATGACCTATACTTAGCTAATTATCCTCGAAATGACATAATTAGCTCCAAAAAGGCATTCTAACCCAATTTAGCCCGAAGAAGGGGACAAGAGGAGAAGAAAGAGGAAAAATGAAAGGAAGGAAGAAGAAGAAGAAGTGAAGAAGAAGAAGGAGAAGGAGGAGGATAAGAAGAAGGAGAAGAAGGAGGAGAAGAAGGAGAAGGAGCTCCTCCTTCTCCTTCTTCTTCCTCCTTCTTCCTCCTTCTACTTCTCCTTCTTCTTTTCTTCTTCTTCTCCCCCTCCTCCTTCTTTTACTTCTTCTTCTCTTTCTCTTCTTCTACGTAGCTTAGACTCATCCAAGAAAGGCTAAATTGGCTAATTATCCTACAAAATGACATAATTAGCTTAGTTAGCTCCAAAATGACCTATTTAATAAAAAATGACCTATAGTTATCTAAGTTCTCTCCTAAATGACATAATAAGGCTTACGTAGCTGCAAGATGACCTATTCCCCCTAACTTAGGTATTAAATGGCCTATAATTAGCCTAGCTAGATCCAAAATGGCTTAATAAGCATAGTTTGCTCCGGAATGACCTATTTTCCCCAAGTTAGCTCCGAAACAATCTATAGTTAGCTAGGGTTCCACCTAAATGACATAATTAGCTTAGTTAGCTACTAATTGGTCTATACTTAGCTAATTTCTCTGTGAAATAACCTATATATATACCCTTCTTCATCTAGTATTATTCTTCTACTTTCTTATTTGTCATTTTGCAGATTGCCTTCACTTCATGGGAAGCTTGAATTATATTGATGGAATGCTTGAAGATGATTTCTTGTACCATGGGTTGTATTGAAACTATTGTAGTATATGGATATATATGTAACTTTGTATGCATGTGGATGAAACTGGTGTAATATATGGTTTGGTACGGATGCAACTTGCATAATATGTATGCACTATGGATGAGAGTTATTTTAATACGGTTATGAGTACGGAAAGAAATTTATTTATGTCATATATAAATATATATATATATATATATATCCTGATTATTGTTAAAAATTCTGGATATAATAAAAAATAAATTAAAAAGGGGCTGGTTCCCCCCTTTGCTGTCTTCCCCCACATGGCAAAGGGGGGTAGGCAGACGGCAAAGGGGGGAATCTGCCCCCTCTCTCTCCCCTCTTTGCCGTCTGCCCCCACATGGCAAAGGGGTGTAGGAAGACGGCAAAGGGGGAATCTTCCCCCTCTCTCTCCCCTCTTTGCCGTCTGTGGCAGACGGCAAAGGGGGGAATCAGCCCCCTCTCTCTCCCCTCTTTGTCGTCTGCCCCCGCATGGCAAGGGGGGGATGGCAGACGGAAAAGAGAGGAGGCCTACCGTTAACACTCAACGGGGCCGTTGCACTATGTGCCGTCTGCCCCCTCATGGCAAAGATTCTTTGCCATCCGCTTTACAAAAGCAGACGACAAAGAACCTCTTCACCAGATTTTTTTTACCGTCTAGTTTGCCGTCTGCTGACCAACGGCAAAGCCTTTGCCATCTGTTGTTCCCCCCTGGCAGACGGAAAATTTCTGAATTTCAGTAGTGATCTTACCAATTTGGGCACCCAAATTCTGTTTGAAAAACTGAATTAAATACTTTGATAACAAATGTGTGACCATGTATAGTCTTGAGGTTAGCGCTCCTCGTCTCAATTCTCTCGTGGTCTTCGAAACCGAGCCTCTCCAACACATATCTTATTGCATGGCAAGGGAGGAACATATCTCCATTCTCGTCAAGCTTCATGCTGAAGAACCTATCGTCTCGCAGGTGTGGCATGTCGCACATACCCGATAGTCGCCGCAATATTCACACTCCCAATATTCATCGTCAGACATTTCCTGTTTAATGTGGTAAATGTGTAAACAACAACCTTGACACTATATCGAAAGAATTGAACATCTACATATAAACATAGGCCACTCGGACATTTCGGCAAAACTTAGCACAACTTAGCAAGCAAAAGTGAGAAACTTACTATTGTTTTATGCATTAACACCAACAAAAGGATGATATTTAGGTTGGTGAAATATGTATGTGCCCTTTTTCCTCTCCAAAGTTTAAATAAGTTGTTTGAAACCATTGGTTGTATAATTCAAACCTAGTGTGCCTACTTACATGAAATTTACAAACAGGATTTTTTTCCTTCTTTCTAGTTAGCCCATCAAAAGATCTTCAACAAACATATCTTGATTTTCTTATTAACATGCATCTCAAGATGACATCTTGAACTGATGGCCCTAAAATCAAAATAGCAGCGGCCTTGGGATGCCCAGAGCGGGAGGGGAGGGCGGCGGCGGCGCCTGGAGGGGGGTGGGGGGCTTACCGGAGCGGGATGGGGAGAGGGGGCTTACAGGAGCGGGAGAGCGGAAGGGGGCTTACCAGAGCGGGATGGGAGGGGGGCGGCGGTGACGGGGAGGGAGGCGGCGACGATGACGACGACGACGACAGCGAGGGACGTGGCGGCAGGGAGGAGCGCGGAGACGGTGATGACGTCGGGGAAGAACTGTGCAGCCTCGCGGCATCGAGGGTTCGTCCGCGTCACGAGGAGGAAGAAGATCGAAACGTCGATTTGGACATCACAAATTTCCAACTCCCGCTTATATAGGCGGAGCTTTGGTCCCGGGTCGTGGCTCGAACAAGGACCAAAGACCCCCTTTAGTCCCGGGTCGAGCCACGACCAGGGACTAAAGACCCCTTTTTGGCACGCAGAGTGGCGGGAAACGAGGGTCTTTAGTCCCGGGTCGGTCTTTAGTCCCGGTTCGCGCCACGACCCTAGACTAAAGACCTTAGGATGGCGGCAGTTCAAAGTTTAGTCCCACCTCGCTTGTCGAGAGGCGCTGCAACTAGTTTATAAGCCCCGCTGCCCCCAACCGTCTCGAGCTCCTCTCTAAAGAAGGCTTACGGGCCTAAACGCACTCTAAATTTAAAAATTGAAAATATATGTGAAATTAAAGACAAAATTCAACGTAAATTCAAAGTGATTCACTTTGAATTTGGGTTGAATTTTCTCTATAAAATCTCATCTAGTTTCAATTTTTTTCCATTATTTTTGTTTTGTTCTTTGCTTTTTTTTCTACTTACATCTAGATATTTTGTTTTCAAATTTGAATTCTTTAGAATTTGTGAATAACTTTACTTTCATTTTTTGCTATTAAAGATTTTTTTCTCTTCTATTTTAGTTTTCTATTAAAGATTTTAACCAAAAACTTTATGAAAATTCTTCTGAGCCTAAACGCACTCTTAATTTAAAAATTGAAAATATATGTGAAATTAAAGACAAAACTCAACCTAAATTCAAACTGAATTACTTTGAATTTGGGTTGAATTTTCTTTGTAAAATCTCATATAGTTTCAATTTTTTTTCTATTATTTTTGTTTTGTTCTTTGCTTTATTTATTTTGTTTTTTCTACTTACAGCTAAATATTTTGTTTTCAAATTTGAATTCTTTGAAATTTGTGAATAACTTTACTTTCATTTTTTGCTATTGAATTTTTTTCTCTTCTATTTTAGTTTTCTATTAAACATTTTAACCAAAAAACTTTATGAAAATTCTTTTGAATTGATCTTTTTATTTGTTTCTTTTTAGTTAATGTTCTACTTGATTCTTTTTAACAAATACGCACTTTGATAATTTGAGTTGATTATTTTTAATTCATTCTTTTTAGTTAATGTTTTAGTTGATTCTTTTTAGTTGACTATTTTTTTGAGCTAGTTGACCCTGAAATTGAAAAGTACTACAAATGTACTCTGAAAATGCTGAAAGTTGGCATGGTATCATCATTTCACCCGCATAGCATGTGCTAAAAAGTTGATAGGGTTTCGACAAAAACTGGATACACTTCGCGTACAAAACGGACAATCTCTCTCGAAGTATCTGGGTTTCGAACGAGAACTCATCTGTTACAAAGGGATTTCATTTTTTTGAACTTATTTGAACTCCATACTTTTTGTGTGTTCCGGTTTTCGTTTGAACCAGGACTAATGGTCTTTCGGCCCTCGGCCAAAAGACCCTTTTTCTACTAGTGTTACGGTTAAGGAACGACTATGGAAAAGAGAACGACAGATGCGGTGGGGCCTCTCGAGCACTATGCAGTGCGAACTATGTTGCCACATAGACGAGGACTCCATGCACATGCTCCTTGGTTGCTCTTTCTCTCGTGAGGTCTGGTACCCCAGCCTATTGCCACTCTGCCTGCATCGTTTCATCCTAATAGAACTCCAAGATCTTCAAGAATGGTGGCCCGTGATTTCCTGCTCAGTCACTAGCATGCACCGTAAGGATCTCAGCAACGTCATAGCCACCACGCTTCACTTCACTTGGCTTGAGCATAATAACAGGGTTTTCGAGCACAAGGCTTCCTCTACATCTAACATTATATACACCATTAGAGTGGAGGTTGAGTTATGGAGAACCGCTCATGTTGAACCTGGGCATGTTTTCCAAATCCATCAATCTATTCCAAGTTATGAAAAACTTGACCGGGAGCTAATAACCACCACTAGGAATATAAATATCTCCTTGCCTCAGTACGTGCTCTATAAAGTATTGAGGCCTTATCGGATCGTACTCCATTGCTAGCCAATTTTGGACAAACAACTCCAAGCTCTAACACTTCATAATTCAAATTTGAGCTGGGATGGATAACTAGAGAGGTATTCCACAACCTGGTGGCATGTTTCTGATATGTCTCCAAAGTATCGGTAATTTATGAAGTATGCATGCCATGTTTTCCTATGTTTAACGTACTTTTATAAGGTTTTGTTGCACTTCATATGATTTATTTAGAACTAACCTGTACTGACACTATTTTCAGCACAACTACCATGGTGTTGTTTGTTGTGCAGGAATAAAATTTCCCAAAATTGGACGAAACTTTTTGATGATTTTTTTGGAAAAAAGAGAGATAGTGGAGCAAAGAACCACCAGAGGGGGCCTCCTGGTGCCCACTAGACACCTTGGCGTGGGTTGGTGTCTAGTGGGAACCTAGTGGCCCATCTTGGGATGATTGCAACGCCCAAAAATCCTATAAATATAGAAACCTCCAGAAATAACCCTAGAAGAGAAGTTCCGCCACCGCAAGCCTCTGTAACCACGAAAAACAATCGGGAGTCCGTTCGGGCACCCTGTCAGAGGGGGAGTCATCTTTGGTGGCCATCTTCATCATCCCGGTGGAGTCCATCATGAGGAGGGAGTAGTCCACCCTCAGGGCTGAGGGTTTGTACCAGTAGCTATGTGTTTAATCTCTCCCTCTCTCATGTTCTTGAGATGTCATGTTCTTGATATATCACGGGCCTTGTTAACATAGTTGGAACATATGGTGTTTGTCTCATGCTATTGTTGGGATGAATTGAATCTTTCACTTTAAGATCTCGTTATGTTGGATTGAATATTCGGGTTTGAGAGCACATGAGATATGTCTTGCATGCAGATACTTGTAGTGATATTGGGGTATTTCAAGTGACTCACTTGATATATGTTGTGGCATCAACTCGCAGATTCCCGACGTGACATTGGGGTAATCTAGGCACAAGGGTTGATTTCACGTTTTCGTACTATGTTCTCCGATAGAAATCTTGGGGTGCTCCTTGAAGTTCTTTGCATTGGATTGAGTATTATGAATCTGAATTTGTTATGGTGTTATTTTCATACGAACTCTTGATAGATCGATCGGAAAGGATAACTTGTTATCTTAGTATGAACTCTTGGAAACATTGATAAAAAAGAATAATTTTGAGGTGGTTTTGTACACCCACAATTAATTTCTTCTTATGTTCTCCGCTAGATAGGAAATGTGGAGTGATTCTTTATCGTGCATTGAGGTATTTTTTTGTGATCCAATTATATAAGCATTGTTGAGAGATTGCACTAGCGAAAGCATTGGAATAACGTTTTGCTCATTGTTTTACACTTTCTACCTTGCAGTTTTATATTTCCAGACTTTTTACTATTTGGTTGCAAGATGGTTTGAGAGGGACCAAATTCATCCTACACTCCCACGGATTGATAAACCTTAGGTCATCCACTTGAGGGAAATTTGCTACTGTCCTACAAAACTCCGCTCTTGGAGGCCAAACACGATTCTACAAGAAAAAGTAGTGTAGTAGACATCAAGCTCTTTTCTGGCGCCGTTGCCGGGAATGTGAGTGCTTGAAGGTATATCTTTAGATCTTGCAATTGAATAATTTAGTATCTTATTTCATAACTACTTTGGTTTACAAAAAGAAAATTACAAAAAATGAATTGAGGTGGTCTCACATTGTTCATCTATCATGTCTTTCTTGAAAATGGTGGAAAGGAAAACTGTGCTCAATTGCTAGAGCAAGAATTTATGAAAATGCTTAATGTGAATTCCTTGAATGATGATCATGCTAGTAATATTGTTAGTATGAATTCTCTGAATATCCATGATGCTAATGATATGAAAAGCCACAAGCTTGGGGATGCTATTTTTGATGAATATGATATTTTTAGTCCCCCAAGCTTCGATGAGCAAATTTACTATGATGAAAGCATGCCACCTATTTATGATGATTATATTGATGAAAGTGTGTTTGGAAGAGTGTCAACTCTAGGAACTAATGATCCCACTAATTTGGAGGGTGTTAAATCTTATTGTCGTAATAATGAAAGTGGAATTCGAGAAGTCGTGACTTTATTTAGTGACGATTCCACTATTTTGGAAGAGGTTCTAATTGATTATGACAACAAAGTTGCTATCTATGATGATTATGGTGATGAAATTTATGCTATCAAGAGTAATAATAACCATGAAACATGTCATCACGATTTTAATTCTCACTTGGATAATGCCACTCAAGTATCACATGATAGTTATTTTTGTTGAGTTCGCTCCCACTACCATGAATGATAAGAATTTTTCTTGTGTGGGTAGTTATCAAATGTCACAGCCCTAGCTTTCAATTGTTTGCCAAGCATTCATGCATGCATTATAAAAACTTTGATGTTTAAATAGGAAGTGATCAAAGCCCCAAATGTTTTGATCAATTGACAAGAAGGCAATAAAATTTAATACCTTAAATGCAACCGGAAAAATGTTCCAAAAACATGGCAAAATTGTGACATAAGGTAAAATTGTCAAACCAAAATTCTAGGTCACAGGAACTTTTTGAAAAGGATTTTTGAGTTGACTAAATAGCTATTTGGAATGGAATTATTTTTGGTTCCTTCTATTTTAAAGTTTCCAAAATGTTGAAACTTTTATGTGGCATTGGACATTATTGTCTCTGTCACCTAATAACATTTTTTTGGGTTTTATATTTGGTCAAACTATTTATTTTAAATCCTAAAAGTAAATGACAGACAGAAATAAAAGAGAAATGAAAAAAAAACAGAAGAACTTACCTGTCGCCACCCTCCTGGCCAGCCCACCACAGGGGGGTCTCCTTGTCGTCTTCCTCCTCGTGCCAGAAGGCAGAGGAGAAGGAAGGCACGGCGCCCTCGCCACCTCCTGCTCGCGTTGAGCCTCCTCCTGCCTCCACCGCGCTAGCACGAGGCCGTCTCTCCTTTATCTTCTCCTTCCCCTTCTCTCTTTCTCTCCTCTCGCCCTCTGTCTCTCTCTCGCGCCGCCATTGCCGATCTGCTCAAGCTCGTCTCCGGCCACCTCTCGCCATCCCGACCGTCTCGTTAGCTCCGCCTCGGCAAGAAGCTCCTCACCGTCAACAAACCCGAGCACCCGAGCCCCCGCAGCGTCGCCATCGTCGTCGTTTCTTCCTCCGGCCGTCGAAGGCCGCCGTCCTCAATTCGCGACAATCCGCGCCTCCCCGAGCTCGCCGTGTGCCCCCTCCGCATCACTGTGAGCTCCTGCGTCTTTCCCCTTATCCCCGTGACCTGTTCCTCACCATAGCCGTCGCCCCCCTGCTGACCGTACCGTGCCGCCGCTACGCCCGTCGCCGCCGTGGCCACAGACCACCCAGCACCTCAAAACCCTCGGAATAGATGCGGCGCTCTGCCAGCGTCCCGTAGCCGCAAACCGCTTGCCAAATAGTGCCCCGTAGGGCAATTCCGGCCAACTCCGGCGAACCCTCCACCGCGGCTCAGTCGCCGGCGACCTCTCTCCGGTAGCTATCGACGTGGCTGACCCTTAGCGCTAATTAACCCCTTCCCCAGTCGCTGACAGAGGGCTCCACCAGTGAGTCAAACCTCACTTGGTGCGGGTCAGCGCGGATTAGTCTTCGGGTCATTGACCAGTGGACCCCACTGGTCAGGTTTGACCTGGACCCGGCTGGTTGACCTGCTGACGCAGGGATGACATCAGCGTGACGCAGTAATAGTTTCTGATTTAATTTAATTCCAGAAAATTGCTGAAACTTGTAAAAATCATAGATATTAAAATATAACTCTGATGGAAATAATTTATATATGAAAAAGTATGAGAAAAATGCAAGGAATCCATTGGTGGCATTTATACACATGTTTGGACATCTTAACCTTGCTGAATATGAAAAATTCACAATAGGCTTATAAATGATATAATTGGATTTTGAAAAATGACTTATATAGATCAAATAAACTTATTTCAACCTATGATCACTTGCATTAGATGAAATCATCATCATGATAACTTGCCATGCTCATGCATCATTGTGAAGCATTTGCCGTGATTAATTTCTTTCGTTTGATCTGTCCATAGACCTTGCGAGATGTAGTTATCACCGGCATCGAAGAATAGCTGAGTTCTTCCGATCAACACGCAAGCAAAACCCCTTTGAACATTCCGAAAAAATCCTATTCTCTCGCTCCTGCTCTCATTTCTATGCATTAGGACAAAATGATTCAATTGATAGTTGTATTACGATAGCTACACCTATTCCTTTGCATGACCTGATTTTGATCACAGTAAATAGCTAAACCAATGCAACCTAGCATACCTGGTAGATGCTTGAGCCATATGTGCTTTACCCTGTTAGCTTGCTATGCTTAGGTTGAGTTTGGTCCGAGCATCGGAATGATGTAATGGAATGATCATGTCCTATTGATGAGAGTTAAAGATGTGAAACTGTTCTCGTAAAGGTAGCGATGAGAGGCCATGTAGGAGTACATGGTGGGTTGTCTCATTACCGCCGCATTTAGGACCCGAGATCTTGTGTTGGTGTTCCAAGACTAGCTACTACCGCACATTGGGTTCCGGTAACTCGACCCCTCTCAGCCTATTAACTACTCTGTTCTCAGTCCAGAAGTCGTAGTAGTTCGAAACGTTCATAGGTTGTGGCACGGCCTGCTAAGTGGATAAACGGCCCAGTCGGGACCGGCTTGGGGCCCTGCTCACATCTTTTGACGCCATGTTGGAAACCTCGGCCGGACTTCCATTATGGGTTCCAACTCAAATAGGCGACTGTCTTGGGCGTGAGTCTTAGTAGGTTAACGTCCATGGCCAACTCCCTCGTTGGGCTTCCGCTTGAAGGTTGCCGAGGTGCTGATTTTTATGTGCACTTGGCGATAAGTGGCGGAAGCATGTGTGACGAAGTACACCCCTACAGGGTATCTATCTATTCGAATAGTCGTCCTTGGTTATGGACTGCTTGGATACTTACATGGTTCATAGATAACTATAATGGTTACTCTAAAATGGTCCAGATAAGTGTGAGTGCCATGGATGGCTTTCTCGTAGGATGAGGAGAGAGGATTCATGGTGGTGTATTGATGTGGTGGTTATGTGGACTCGTGTGCGCTCTCTCGTAAGGAGACGAGAGAGATAATAAAACTTTGTTGTAGAATAGGTTAGCCAAAGGTCAAAGCTGGCTTCTCTGCAATAAACCCTACAAATTCCGTTCATTGATACTTGATGCATATGTAGTTAGCACTGATGTAAGACTTGCTGAGTACCTTCGTACTCACTGTTGCTTATTCACATTTTTGCAGAATAGACGCTGCTCTCTCTACGTTATCGCTTGACATTAACATCGACGATTTAGTTTGGGAACCCAGACAGTGATCTGGCTCCTATGGTAGGGTCGTTGTAGCTTTTAGGCTCTTCCAGCCGCTTTTAGTAGATGTCTGTACCTAGACATGTATCTTCCGCTTGATGCTTGTATGCTCTGAATGTTGGGTCATGTGACCCCTTTGGTTTGTAACATTAAACTATGTTGGCTCTTTGGAGTCTATTAAATAAATGATGTGTTGTAGAGTTATGTTGTGATGCCATGTTGTATCTACACATATCATGCATATTGTGTGTATGTTTGCGATGCATTATTATGTGTGGGATTCGACACCTAGTTGTGTGCCTTGAGTAGTACTCCATACCGGGAAATGCCTCTTTGTGCTTCCACCGAGCCTTGGTAGCTTGCTACTGCTCCAGACACATTGATTGACCGGCATGTATCCTTCTTGGTTGCTGTGTGTGTCCCCACGGGGAAATGTCACGCGGTGTAATGGAGTCCATGTAGCTTGCTAGGACTCGTCTACACTCGCTGATGACCGACACCTGCCCTGTTGGGTTATGTATGCCTGTCCCTGTACGGATGTGCCACTTGGGTTCATAACTAGCCATGTCGACCCAGGTTCTTTGACATATGATTGCTGGCAACATAGTCATATACGTGAGCCAAAAGACGCAAACGGTCCCGGCCAAGGTTAGGTGGCAACCGGGGTGATTACCGTGCGTGAGGCCACAAATTGATATGATGTGTACATGCTGGAGTTGTATGGATTAGGATCGGGGTCTCGACAGCGTTGGTGTCAGAGCCTGACTGCCTGTAGGATTACCAAGCCAGAATGGTCGATGTTGAGTCTAGAAAATCTATAGTTATATAAGGGAATTGATTGTGGAAGGGAACGTAAGGCTCTTTTTACTCTTTCCTCAAGTCACCCTATTCTGAGTCACCTTTTCTTTTCTACAGGGATTAAGGACTAGGTTTTCTTATCTGTCTACTAGGAGGACGAGTTACTGAACCATGGACTTATAGGATGGTTTCTGTGTGTCATTCCTGCTTTCAACAGAATTGTCAGAAGAGATGCCTTTGTTCTTGCTGCACCTCGAATCCATAATATTGAGTAGTTATGTTGCCTAGATCTCTTGAAGGATGCCTCATATTTCATGTCTATACAGCAGTTATGCTGTCCGATTTTCTCTGGGATTGTGGTATTTAGTGTTCTTTGTCTCTGAACCCTGGATTGTCTCAACAGGATGTCGCGAGTAACACGGAGTTCTGCTGGCCGTGATCAGAACCATGGAGATGGTAGGGATGGAGAAGATTCTCTTAATCCGCCTTTGTTGACAGAGGTTATGCTAGAAATTGAGAGGAATAAGCATGCCACTAACCGTCTGTTGGAGCACATAGAGCGGAATACAGCCTATCCGTGCAATGAGCTAGTATCCATCAGAGACTTCATCAAATTGAACCCACCCACCTTCCATCATTCCATTGAGCCACTAGATGCAGATGATTGGCTCCGAAGTATCAATAACAACCTGCGTTATGCAAACATGGCTGAAGGAGACAAGGTTACCTATGCCACGTATCACCTCGAAGGATCTGCTAGTCTATGGTGAGAGAATTTTGAGGCTATGCGTCCTTCGGGCCAAGTTACTTCATGGCAGGAGTTCTGTGAAGCTTTTCGTGAACATCATATTCCGCAGGCCCTGATAGATCGTAAGCAAGAAGAGTTTTGCAGTTTGACTCAAGACAAGTTGGATGTAAATGCTTATAGTCGTGAGTTTGGACGCCTTGCGCGTTATGCACCAGAAAAGGTATCCACGGATGCCAAGAAGCAAGCTAGGTTCAGGAAAGGTCTTAACCGAAAGCTTCGTTATGATCTCAGTTTGCATGAGTTCATCAGTTTTGAGGTCCTTGTGAACAAAGTCATCCAAGCAGAAACAAGCAGAATGACCTACGAGGAATCTTGCAAGCACAACCGTGATGTTGGATCATCTTCAACTTCTATATCCCACAAGCGTAGGATATGGATCCCGAATGCTGTTACCACTCCGAGATATGTACCAAGGCCAACCTATGTGGCGCCTCGTCTGCCGATGCCAAGTGTCCCCCAGGATAATCTCATCAATCAAGCGTTCAACCTACACCCCCGTCCTATTTTTGGATCGTGCTTCAAGTGTAGCAAGCCAGGACACTATTCAAGGGATTGTCCTCTGCGTGGTTTTGTTCCACCTCCTTCAGGAATGGGTGTTGTTCGTTGCAAGCCACCAACCAGGAAGTTCAAGGAAAGGTCAGTTGCTCTGACTCGTGTATGTGTGCACCATGTATCTGCAGAAGAAGCTCAAGATGATGATGATGTCGTGCTTAAGACGCTCCTTGTTAATTCCCATCCAGCTTCAGTTCTTTTTTACTCTGGAGCATCTCATTCCTTCATCTCCGAACGTTATGCCTCCTTGCATAACATTGCTTTCGTAGATATGCCCACCCCATTAGTAATTCAGGCTCCAGGTTCCAAATGGCAAACTAATGCAGTAAGTCATGGGAACCAAATCCTTATTGATGGTCTAGTATTCCTTGCTTCTTTGATACCTCTCAAGACCTCACACATCAATATCGTTTTGGGGATGGACTCGTTGACAGCTCATCATGCCAAAATTTATTGTTTCTCTAGATCTGTTCAGCTCACCCATACCTCTGGCCAGTTAGTAAATGTCTCATCTGGGGTTACAAAATGCCAGATATGTGCCCTCATGCCAATCCTCTTCCAGACCTTGAAAACATCCCAGTAGTCCGTGAATTTCCGGATGTCTTTCCAGAGGAACTGCCAGGTGTTCCACCTGACAAAGAAGTAGAGTTTGTCATAGAACTTGTCCCAGGAACTGCTCCAATTGCTAGAAGACCCTATAAGATGTCTCCTCAAGAATTAGCCGAGCTTAAAACCCAACTTGATGAATCCTTGAAGAAAGGTTTCATCCGTCCTAGCTCTTCCCCTTGGGCTTGCCCTGTCCTCTTCGTCAAGAAGAAGGATGGTACGGAACGGATGGTTGTAGATTACCGACCGGTTAATCTGGTCACGATAAAGAACAAATATCCGCTCCCCAGGATCAACGATCCGTATGATCAGCTCGCTTGATTTGTAGTCTTTTCAAAGATGGATTTGAGATTAGGTTATCATCAAATCAAAATTAGGAACGGGGACATTCCTAAGACGGCCAATACAAGTACACCGTCATGTCCTTCGGTCTAACCAATGCCCCAGCCACTTTCTCCCGCTTAATGAATTCGATCTTCATGGAGTACTTGGATAAATTCGTCGTGGTTTACCTCGATGATATTGTGATTTACTCGAAGAACGAAGAAGAACATGCTAAGCATCTTAGGCTGGTATAGATGAAACTTCGAGAGCATCGTCTTTATGCCAAATTCTCCAAGTGTGACTTCTGGTTACCAGAAGTGACCTATCTAGGTCACGTAATCTCGGCAAAAGGTATTGTTGTCAATCCCGAGAGAGTTCAGGCCGTTCTTGATTGGACTCGACCTGAATCGGTGAAGCAAGTTAGGAGTTTCCTTGGATTAGCAAGCTATTGTCGTCGCTTCGTCGAGAATTTCTCCAAAATTGCCAAACCTCTAACTGAATTTCTCAAGAAAGATAAGAAGTTCGAATGGACCCCACGGTGCCAGGAAAGTTTTCACGAGTTAAAAAGACGACTGACTACTGCCCCGGTACTTGTGCCCCCAGATTTCTCAAAGGACTTTATTATCTACTGTGATGCCTCGCGACAAGGACTTGGATGCATTCTTATGCAAGACCGCCATGTGATTGCATACGCATCTCGTCAGTTGCGTCCACATGAGGAGAAATGTCCAACACATGATCTGGAACTTGCCGCTGTAGTCTATGCACTGTTAACCTGACGACATTACCTCCTGGGTAATCATTGCGAAATATACACTGATCACGAGAGTCTCAAGTATATATTCACCCAACCGGATTTGAATCTCAGGCAAAGACGATGGGTTGAGTTGATTACGGATTACGATTTAGGAATATCTTACACCCCAGGCAAAGCCAATGTCATGGCTGATGCACTAAGTCGTAAATCCTATTGTAACAACCTCATGTTGCTACAAAATCAACCACTTCTCCATGAGGAATTTCGTAAGCTTAATCTTCACCTTGTTCCTCAAGGATTCCTTTCTACCTTGGTGTCGAAACCGACTCTTGAGGATCAGATCATAGCAGCCTAGAAACATGATACGGGAATTTCCCGGATCAAGAGCAACATCGCCAAAGGAGTTGTTGGTCGTTTTTTGGTAAATGATAAAGGTGTTGTATTCTTTGATAATCGTTTGGTGGTTCCTAAGAAGCAACAACTTCGTGATTTGATTCTTAAGGAAGCTCATGAATCGCCTCTCACGATTCATCCCGGTAGCACTAAAATGTATCAGGACCTATGCCAGAGGTTCTGGTGGACCCGGATGAAGAGAGAAATCGCTCAATTCATTGCTAACTGTGACGTTTGTCGTCGCGTTAAGGCAGAGCATCATAGGCCTGCTGGCACCCTTCAACCCCTGGCTATTCCCGAGTGGAAGTGGGACAAGGTTACTATGGATTTTATCACTGGTTTTCCAAAGACCAAGAAAGGGAATGATGCCATCTTTGTCGTCATTGATCGTCTTTCGAAAGTTGCTCACTTCCTTCCAGTCCGAGAAAGTATAACTGCTAGCCAGCTAGTAGACCTATATATTCCTCGAACAGTTTCTCTTCATGGTGTTCCTCTAGAAATCAATTCAGATCGTGGAAGTCTTTTTACTTCTCGATTTTGGGGAAGTTTCAAAAAAGCTATGGGAACTCATCTTTCGTTTAGCACTGTTTATCACCCTCAGTCAAGTGTTCAAGTAGAAAGAGTCAACCAAATTCTTGAAGATATGCTCAGAGCCTGTGTTATCTCATTCGGAATGAATTGGGAGAAGTGTCTTCCATTTGCCGAATTTGCTTATAACAACAGTTTCCAGTCTAGTCTGGGCAAAGCTCCTTTCGAAGTTTTGTATGGACGAAGATGTCGAACACCATTAAACTGGTCAGAAACCGGTGAAAGACAATTCTTTGGACCGGATATGATCTAGGATGCAGAAGAGCAAGTTCGCATTATTCGTGAGAATTTAAAAACTGCCCAATCTCGTCAAAAGAGTCAGTATGACCGCCGTCATATGTAAGTAAGTTATGAAGTTGACGAGAAGGCTTACCTTCGGGTTTCACCTCTCAAAGGTACCCATCGTTTCGGTATCAAAGGCAAATTGGCTCCTCGTTACATTGGTCCTTTCCGTATTCTCGCTAAGCGAGGAGAGGTTGCCTACCAGTTAGAGCTGCCTCCTCAGCTTTCCAAAGTTCATGATGTGTTCCACATTTCTCAACTCAAGCGTTGCTTCAAGGACCCTGTCCGCGAAGTAGACCACGAAACGCTTGATCTCCAAGATGACCTATCATATCGAGAATATCCTGTTCGTATTCTTGACGAAACCGAGCGCAACACCAGACATCGCAACATCAAGTTTCTGAAGGTTCAGTGGTCTCATCATTCCGAGAATGAAGCAACCTAGGAGCGCGAAGATCGCCTTCGGCTTGAATACCCCGAACTCTTCCCGACTACGCCTAAATCTCGGGACGAGATTCTTGTTTAGTGGGGGTGAGTTGTCACAGCCCTAGCTTTCAATTGTTTGCCAGGCATTCATGCATGCATTAAAAAACTTTGATGTTTAAATAGGAAGTTATCAAAGCCCCAAATGTTTTGATCAATTGACAAGAAGGCAATAAAATTTAATACCTTAAATGGAACCAGAAAAATGTTCCAAAAACATGGCAAAATTGTGACATAAGGTAAAATTGTCAAACCAAAATTCTAGGTCACAGGAACTTTTTGAAAAGGATTTTTGTGTTGACTAAATAGCTATTTGGAATGGAATTATTTTGATTCCTTCTATTTTCATGTTTCAAAAATGTTGAAACTTTTATGTGGCATTGGACATTATTTTCTCTGTCACCTAATAACATTTTTTTGGGTTTTATATTTGGTCAAACTATTTATTTTAAATCCTAAAAGTAAATGCCAGAAAGAAATAAAAGAGAAATGAAAAAAAAACATAAAAACTTACCTGTCGCCACCCTCCTGGCCCAGCCCACCAGAGGGGGGGTCTCCCTGTCGTCTTCCTCCTCATGCCAGAAGACGGAGGAGAAGGAAGGCACGGCGCCCTCGCCACCTCCTGCTCGCGTGGAGCCTCCTCGTGCCTCCACCGCGCCAGCACGAGGCCGTCTCTCCTTTATCTTCTCCTTCCCCTGCTCTCTTTCCCTCCTCTCGCCCTTTGTCTCTCTCTCGCGCCGCCATTGCCGATCTGCTCAAGCTCGTCTCTAGCTCGTCTCTAGCTCGTCTCCGGCCACCTCTCGCCACCCCGACCGTCTCGTTAGCTCTGCCTCGGCAAGAAGCTCCTGTCCGTCAACAAGCCCGAGCACCCGAGCCCCCGCAGCGTCGCCATCGTCGCCGTTTCTTCCTCCGACCATCGAAGGCCGCCGTCCTCGATTCGTGACCATCCGCGCCTCCCCGAGCTCGCCGTGTGCCCCCTCCGCATCACTGTGAGCTCCTGCGACTTTTCCCCCTATCCCAGTCACCTGTTCCTCACCGTAGCTGTCGTCCCCCCTGCTGACCGTAGAGCGCCGCCGCTCCGCCCGTCGCCGCCGTGGCCACAGACCACCCCAGCGCCTCAGAACCCTCGGAATGGATGCGGCGCTCTGCTAGCGTCCCGTAGCCGCAAACCGCTTGCCAAATAGTGCCCTGTAGCACAATTCCGGCCTACTCCGGCGAACCCTCCACCGGGGCTCAGTCACCGGCGACCTCTCTCCGGTAGCTATCGACGTGGCCGACCCTTAGCGCTAATTAACCCCTTCCCCAGTCGCTGACAGAGGGCCGCACCAGTGAGTCAAACCTCACTTGGTGCCGGTCAGCGCGGATTAGTCTTCGGGTCACTGACCAGTGGACACCACTGGTCAGGTTTGACCTGGACCCGGCTGGTTGACCTGCTCACGCAGGGATGACATCAGCCTGACGCAGTAATAGTTTCTAATTTAATTTAATTCCAGAAAATTGCTGAAACTTGTAAAAATCATAGAAATGAAAATATAACTCTGATGGAAATAATTTATATATGAAAAAGTATCAGAAAAATGCAAGGAATCCATTGGTGGCATTTATACACATGTTTGGACATCTTGACCTTGCTGAAT
The DNA here is from genome assembly GCF_904849725.1 of Hordeum vulgare subsp. vulgare. Classification (NCBI taxonomy): domain Eukaryota; kingdom Viridiplantae; phylum Streptophyta; class Magnoliopsida; order Poales; family Poaceae; genus Hordeum; species Hordeum vulgare. The sequence continues at coordinate 155,122,867 of NC_058521.1, forward strand.
ATGACAAATTCACAATAGGCTTATAAATGATATAATTGGATTTTGAAAATGACTTATATAGATCAATTAAACTACTTTCAACCTATGATCACTTGCATTAGATGAAATCAGCATCACGATAACTTGCCATGCTCATGCATCATTGTGAAGCATTTGCCGTGATTAATTTCTTTCATTTGATCTGTCCATAGACCTTGCGAGATGTAGTTATCACCGGCATCGAAGAATAGCTGAGTTCTTCCGATCAACACGCAAGCAAAACCCCTTTGAACATTCCGACAAAATCCTATTCTCTCGCTCCTGCTCTCATTTCTATGCATTAGGACAAAATGATTCAATTGATAGTTGTATTACGATAGCTACACCTATTCCTTTGCATGACCTGATTTTGATCACAGTAAATAGCTAAACCAATGCAACCTAGCATATTTGGTAGATGCTTGAGCCATATGTGCTTTACCCTGTTACGCTTGCTATGCTTAGGTTGAGTTTGGTCCGAGTGTCGGAATGATGTAATGGAATGATCATGTCCTATTGATGAGAGTTAAAGATGTGAAACTGTTCTGGTAAAGGTAGCGATGAGAGGCCATGTAGGAGTACATGGTGGGTTGTCTCATTACCGCCGCATTTAGGACCCGAGATCTTGTGTTGGTGTTCCAAGACTAGCTACTACCTCACATTGGGTTCCGGTAACTCGACCCCTCTCGGCATGTTAACTACTCTATTCTTAGTCCATAAGTCGCAGTAGTTCGAAACGTTCATAGGTTGTGGCACGGCCTGCTAAGTGGATGAACGGCCCAGTCGGGACCGGCTTGGGGCCCTGCTCACATCGTATGAGGCCATGTTGGAAACCTCGGCCGGACTTCCATTATGGGTTCCAACTCAGATAGGCGACTGTCTTGGGCGTGAGTGTTAGTAGGTTAACGTCCGCGCCCAACTCCCTTGCTGGGCTTCCGCTTGAAGGTTGCCGAGGTGCTGGTTTTTATGTGCACTTGGCAATAAGTGGCGGAAGCATGTGTGACGAAGTACACCCCTGCAGGGTATCTATCTATTCAAATAGCCGCGTCCTCGGTTATGGACTGCTTGGATACTTACATGGTTCATAGATAACTATAATGGTTACTCTAAAATGGTCCAGATAAGTGAGTGCTATGGACGGCTTTCTCGTAGGATGATGAGAGAGGATTCATGGTGGTGTATTGATGTGGTGGTTATGTGGACTCGTGTGCGCTCTCTCGTAAGGAGACGAGAGAGATAATAAAACTTTGTTGCAGAATAGGTTAGCCAATGGTCAAAACTGGCTTCTCTACAATAAACCCCACAAATTCCGTTCATTGATACTTGATGCATATGTAGTTAGCACTGATGTAAGACTTGTTGAGTACCTTCGTACTCACTGTTGCTTATTCATATTTTTGCAGAATAGACGTCGCTCTCTCTACGTTATCTCTTGACGTTAACATCGACGGTTTAGTTTGGGAACCCAGACAGTGATCTGGCTCCTATTGTAGGGTCGTTGTAGCTTTTAGGCTCTTCTAGCCGCTTTTAGTAGATGTCTGTACCCAGACATGTATCTTCCGCTTGATGCTTGTATGCTCTGAATGTTGGGTCATGTGACCCCTTTGGTTTGTAACATTAAACTATGTTGGCTCTTCGGAGTCTATTAAATAAATGATGTGTTGTAGAGTTATGTTGTGATGCCATGTTGTATCTACACATATCGTGCATATTGTGTGTATGTTTGCAATGCATTGGTATGTGTGGGATTCGACACCTAGTTGTGTGCCTTGAGTAGTACTCCATACCGGGAAATGCCTCTTTGTGCTTCCACCGAGCCTTGGTAGCTTGCTACTGCTCCGGACACATTGATTGACCGGTATGTATCCTTCTTGGTTGATGTGTCTGTCCCCACGTGGAAATGTCACGCGGTGTAATGGAGTCCCTGTAGCTTGCTACGACTCGTCTACACTCGCTGATGACTGACACCTCCCTTGCTGGGTTATGTATGCCTGTCCCTGTACGGATGTGCCACTTGGGTTCATAACTAGCCATGTCGACCCAGGTTCTTTGACATATGATCGCTGGCAACATAGTCATATACGTGAGCCAAAAGACGCAAACGGTCCCGGCCAAGGTAAGGTGGCAACCGGGGTGATTACCGTGCGTGAGGCCACAAAGTGATATGATGTGTACATGTTGGAGTTGTATGGCTTAGGATCGGGGTCCCGACATCAAAATTCTATGCTTGTGCATCATGAAAAGAATGTTGTATGTGATAGTTATATTTTTGAATTCCTTCATGATTCTACTGAAAGTTATTATGAGGGAAGAACATATGCTTGTAGGAATTGCAATAATATCAATTTTCCTCCCTATATGTTCAAAGTTTTGAAGTTATGCTTGTTTTGCATTCCTATGCTAGTTGATTATTCTTCCCATAAATTGATTTCTCACAAAATCCCTATTCATAGGAAGTTGGTTAGACTTAAATGTGCTTGCCATGTGATTCATGAGGCTCTCTTGCATGTTTCAACTATTATTCCTATACGAGCACCATTGAAATCATAATGCCTAGCTAAAAGGAATTAAAGAAAAGTGTTTGTTGCGAGATAACCCCACATTTACCCTTCCTGTTTTTGAGTGTTTACAAGATTAAGCTACTGTATTAATCATCTTTTATATCTTTTATTTCAATAAAGTGCTAAGTAAAGCTTTTGGGATAGTGTGGATACTTGTTACCTCGATTCTGTTGAAAAACAGAAACTTTTACGTCCAGTGCAATATTTCTCTGATTTCACTAGAGAGTCAAAATATTCCGACATTTTTACACAGTTCTGCTATGGAAATGCTCTGAGTTTTCCTAATGTTTCAGAATTTTTAGAGTATGAGAAGTAAGGTTTTCATTCAGATATTCAAAAACTGTTTTATTTTTGACAGATTATGTTTTGCGTGCATAGTGTGCTTGTTTTAGTGTTTCTATAACTTATATAGACTAATATAAATTATGGAAATGATAGAATACATTAGTTATTATATGAGAACAATTATGAATCTTGTCTTGGCAGTACCTAAGTGAATAATCAATATTTATCATACTAACCCATCTCACGAAGTTCCGTTAAGTTTTGTGTGGTTGAAGTTTCCAAGTTTTGGGTGAGATAACAATATGAGGAGAATAAGGAGAAGCAAGAACCTAAGATTGGGGATGCCTAAGGCACCCCCAAGGTAATCTCCAAGGAATACTTGACCATCTAAGCTTGGGGATGCCCCGGAAGGCATGCCCTCTTTCATCTCCAACATTATCGATATATCTTACTTGGAGTTGTATTTTTATTCATCAAATGATATGTGTATTGCTTGGAGTGTCATTTTATTTTATTCTTCTCTCTGAGATGTTTTTAAAATCTTGTTTTTTAATAAAAATTTCCAAGAATTGCCGTTAGAATGCTTGAACTGCATGTGCGACGTATCATGTATAAAAAAGAAACTTATGTTGTAGTATTTGAATGATCATATTTTACTGGAACATGGAAAGTTTATGATTTTTACACAGTACTGCCATACAAATTATTTATCATATCCTAAAGTTTCATAATTGTTCGACATAGATAAGTACAAGTTTTAAGTAGATCGCAATAGACTGTTCTGTTTGGACAGATTGCTGCCATAGTTTTGTTATCTACTTATGCTAGAGTTTTCATGCCTTATATTAGTGGATTAAAATTGTGGAGATGATATTATACAGTGACGGCCTTCTCCAGAAATTTGGGGCCCCTGTGCGAAATGCAAAATAAGACCCAAAATTTTGAAAAAAGAAATATAATAGTGAAATTAAAATGATTAAACCATAATCTCACATAATTATACAACTTTGAACATTAATTATTTTGCACAATATTTAAAAATATAGGTGAGAACTTGATCAACTAGCCAATCGAATTGATAAACTAATGTACATGGACAAAGAATGAAAGGAAAGAAATTAATATCATTATTCAATGAGTGATTGACAAAAAAAAAATATTGTTTTCCAATATAATTACTTAAACTGAAAATTAGATGGGGTTAGAATTAACCTAGATGGAGATGATTACTTGGTGAATTGATGTTTTCATGGATTAATGGTGATTTGGCTGACGCTTGCACCCTTGCATACTTGGCGGTTGGTGCTGCTGTATCCATAGACCGTGTCACGTGTGTATCTCAAGCCTACCACTGATGTATGTTGGGCGATTAACAAGCGACGAGGTTTCTATGTGAATTAAGAGAGGAGTAGCTATCTGGAGTGTACATGCGAGATTAGCAGGCAGCCGAACAATGTCTCAGAAACAGAACGAATGAATAGGACCAGACTATTTGTTCTGCACCTGTGCAAAGTGGGCTGCAGTGAACAAAACGAAAGCCTAGTTACAAAGATGGACCAAATCGGGGGCCCCTGAAAAGTGTGGGCCATGTGCCATCGCAAAGTCCGCACATGGCCTTGGACGGCCCTGTATACAATAACTAATGTTTGAAAACTATTATGCAATTTGTCTTGGTAGTACATGAAGTGTTGAATTACTTTTATGTGTACTGACCTATCTCACGAGTTCTTTTCAAGTTTTGTGTGGACGAAGTATTTGAGACATAGGTGAAACCGGGATATGAGAGGATTGAACGAGATACAAAAGCTCAATCTTGGGGATGCCCAAGGAACCCCAAGTAAATATTTCAAAAAGTATCAAGCATCTAAGCTTGGGGATGCTACGCATCCCACCTCTCTTCATCAACAACTATCGGTTAGCTTATGGTGAGCCTAAATTTTTATTTGTCCACATGATATGTGCTATTCCTGGAATGCATTTTTGTTTAATTTGCTGTTTGAATAAAAAATATCAAATCTGGAAATATTTATTGAGAGAGAGCCATAGTTTTTTAGAATTGCTCTAGTGATTCACTTATATCTTTCTAAGCACAGTGGTGCTGAAATTTTAAAGATACTTGTGCTCTCGTTATTCAATTATATTTGTTTGAGAGCTTATTATTAGACATGGCAATTTTCTTTAAGTGAAATTAGTACCAAAGTTATAGATGTCCAGGGGAGATATAATAAAAACTTTCTTGAAGATCATTGGATGTTAAACTTGATTCTTTGCAATAGTTTTGCGATATGAAGATAGTGATATATGAGTCATGTTGGTGAGTAATTATGCTTTAGTAAGAATATTGGTGTTAAGGTTTGTGATTACCTACGCATGCACATGAAGTCAATAATTACGCTATGAAACTACATCTTACTTGTGTTGCATTATTCGGTGTAAGTTATGTTTAATGTTCGCTTATGATGGTTTTCGTTCCTTGCTTGGGAGCTTGTCAATTTATTTGCTAGCCTTCACTTGTACTAAGCGGGAATGCTACTTGTGCATCAAATCTAAAACCGAAGTTGTGCCAACTGAGTCCACCATACCTACCTGTATGCGGTATTTCACTGTCGTTCCAAGTAAATTTGTATGTGCCAACTCTAATATTCAAAATAAACTTTTATTTTGTGTGCCTATACTTCTCATGAAGCGGCAAGGGGCAACTGGTATCTTCCATGCCAAATAGGTTATTCTCAAGATGAGTGTTTATTCACTTGTCATTGCACGAGAGTATGGCGGTAATAGGGATGCCCAGTCCCAAAATGAAAAGAAATTTATTTTATGTTGTCAAATAATAAATTCATTGGAAAGTCTTGGTATGGACGGTACCTGTGGATGCGGCAAGCCGTGGAGTGTGAATGAATGGTGAAAAAAGGAATAAACTTTATTTTCAGTTTGGCAAATGCCTATGATTTGTTTAGCATGGGAGTTATTGGAAACTCTTAGTTCTTTTCGTTGATAGGAAAAGCATACCACCTAAAATATTTTATGTCTAAAATTTTCACTTTGAGCTCTCGCACCTCTACTAATTCCTATTTCCCTCTGCGAAGGGCTTGTCTATCTACTTTATGCATTTTTTATTTTTGAATTTGAGTCTCCATCTTCTCTTATAAAGCACTAACTAAGGAACTCCATTATTATACTTGAGCATTGGATGTAGCTAATATTTAGGTGTGATGCATGATAGGATAGGGATAGCATTCTTTAGCATTGATATTTCGAAAGACTTAGATGCTTGTTGATATGCTTGAGTATTGAAATTTCCATGTACAATTGAAGACTATTGCTTTCAATCATCTACAAGTCCACATGTCCATGCTATAAAGAAAAGAATATGATGAATATGATAGTTTTCAATTGCCACTATATCATGATGAGTTTTATGAGAAAAAGTTGTTGTTATGATGCTAGGAAAAGTGTTTGAAATTATCGTTGATCAAACTTATGCACTATGCTAGCATTCACACGTCATAAATTATTTCTTCTATCATTTACCTACTCGAGGAGGAGTAGGAATTAAGATTGGGGATGCTGATACATCTCCGATGTATCAATAAGTTATGAAGTATACGTGGCATGTTTTCCTATGTTTACAATACTTTATATGGTTTTGGTGCATTTTATATGATTTACTTAGAACTAACCCGGACTGACTCTGTTTTCAACAGAACTATCATGGTGTTCATTTTTGTGCAGAAATAAAAGTTTTCCGAATTGGACGTAACTTTTTGATGATTTTTTGGAAGAAAAGAGAGATACTAGAGCAAAGAAATACGAGAGGGGGCCTTTGGTGCCCAATAGACACCAGGCCGTGCCAGCCCCGCTAGCGCGGGCTAATGTCTAGTGGGAACCTCGTGGCCCATCTTGGCGTGATTCCAACGCCCAAAAATCCTATAAATACAGAAACCTCCAAAAATAACCCTAGGCGAGGAGTTCGGCTGCTGCAAGCCTTTGTTGCCACGAAAAACCAATCGGGAGCCCGTTCAGGCACCCTGCTGGAGGGAGGGATAATCTCCGGTGGACGTCTTCATCATCCTGGCGGAGTCCATGATGAAGAGGGAGTAGTCCACCCTCGGGGCTGAGGGTTTGTACCAGTAACTATGTGTTTAACCTCTCTCTCTCTCTCTCGCTCATGTCCTTGAGATGTCATGATGTTGATATATCACGGGCCTTGTTAATATATTTGGAACATATGGTATTTGTCCCATGCTATTGTTCTGATGAATTGAATTTTTCACTTTAAGATCTCGTTATGTTGGATTGAATATTTAGGTTTGATTGCACATGAGATATAGCTTGCATGCGGATACCCATACTGACATTGGGGTATTCAAGTGATTTACTTGATATATGTTGTGGCATCAACTTGCGGATTCCCAAGGTGACATTGGTGTAATCTAGGCATTGGGATTGATTGCACGTTTTCATTCTATGTTCTCTGATAGAAATCTTGGTGTGCTCCTTGAAGTTCTTTGTGTTGGATAGAGTATTATGAATCTGTATTTGTTATGTCGTTATTTTAGTACGAACTCTAGATAGCTCGATCGGAAAGGATAACTGGTTATCTTAGTACAAACTCTGGGAAAGATTGATCATAAATAATAACTCTGAGGTGGTTTTGTACCCTAGAAACAATTTCTTCTTATGTTATCCGCTAGATAGGAACTTTGGAGCGATTCTTTATCGCATGCTGAGGGATTATCATGTGATTCAATTATATTAGCATTGTTGGGAGATTGCACTCGCAAAAGTACGAACCCTAGGCCTCATTATGAAGAATTGCAACACAGTTTTGCTCACGGTTTTACACTTGCTACCTTGCTGTTTTTATATTTTCAGATTTTGAAAAACTATATCTACTATCATTACTACACTTGTATCACCATCTCTTTGCTGAACTAGTGCAACTATACAAATTACCATTGTATTTGGTGTCTTGGGAACACAAGAGACAATTTACTATTCGGTTGCAGGGTTGTTTGAGAGAGACCATCTTTATCCTACACCTCCCATGCATTTATAAACCTTAGGTCACTCACTTGAGTAAATTTGCTACCGTCCTACAAAACTATGCGTTTGGAAGCCCAATACGAGTCTACAAGAACATGTTCTGTAGTAGACATCAGTCTCCAACGTATCTATATTTTTTTATTGTTCCATGCTATTATGTTATCATTTTATGTCACATCCCTAGAACCCTAATCAAGTATAGCATTGTGCTCATATCTTCTTTGCATTGCATCCAAGAAAATTGCAACAAGATCAAAGCAAGTGGTGAAGAAAAACTCAAAAATAACCTAGCCACTTCTCAAATTCAAAGAAATTCTAAATTTGTTCAAATCAATGAACCCAAGATGGCCTCAAGAAAAGTTCAACTTTTCTGATAATTCATGGAAGCAAATAAGTAGTGAAGAAAACTATTTTCATAACACATTTGGCATTTTATTTCAATGCAAAAAGCTACTGGTTTCAAGTTTAAATTTGAATTAAAAAACTTTAAGTTTTCAAAAATGTTGAAAACTTCAGGAATGGTTGGATATATTCCAACAAATATTCTGGTGTGTTCAAAATATTTTTGGTAAACTATTTTGGAGCTGAAATAAATAGCAAACCAAAATAGTTAGTAAAACAGAAAACAAAACAGAAAAAAATGAAGAAACACCTACTTGTCGCTTACCTGGCCCGGGCCCAGTCCCTGTGTCGTCGTCCTCCTCGCCAGTAGGAGCAGGAGGTGGCCGCCGGGACGCCGGGCGCCTCCACGCAGCTCCCTGCCTGCCTGGCTGCCGCTTCGCGCTGGCACGCGCGGGGATAACCTCCACGAGCACTGGCCTATCCATTCCCGCGCACCATTCTGCCCTCTCCTCTAGGTTCCTTCCTCCCCTTCTGCCGCCATTGTCAGGAGCTCGAGCTCGAGCTGCCCGTGCCTCTGGCCACTAGTTCTCCCTCCCGAGTGCACCATTTGCTCCGCCTCGACGAGCTGGTCCTCCTTGCAGAAGTAGAAGTCCCCCTGAGCCCTGCAACGCCCACGGCACCGTCGTCTTCAAGCTTCGGCCGCCGGCGAGCTTCGATCGATTCGTCGCCTGTAGCGCCTCCCCGAGCAAGCTAGTACCATCACTGCACTCCTCGTGAGCTTGTGCGGCTTTTTCCCAAGCTTTCCCCTTCGATCTCTTCCTCTAGGCCTAGTTCCACCGGAGCCCGAAGAGGACCGCCACTGCAGCTCGTCGCCGGTAGCCCTTCGTTGAACGGTTGGTCCATCTGAGGCCACCAGCAGCTTCAGGCCATCGCGTAGATGCTTTAGGAGCCCAGCCCCACGCGATTTGACCCTGTTTCCGATGACCTCGACGATGGCCGAGCTTTGGTCGCCGCCGAGCTCGTCGCCGGCGTCGATTCCGACCACCCCAGCCTTTGGGGTTTGCCCCATCATGCGCGCCGTCGAGTGGTTGATCTCCCTGTGATCTCCACCGTGCGTTTAGTCGTCGGAGACGAGTTTCCGATGCCCTCCGCCGTCTCTGGTGTCGCCGGAGGCTCACCGCCGGCGAGGGCGACCTCGCCGCCGGTGGATCTCAGCTGGCCTGAGGCACTAACGTGTGGGGCCAGCCTCTTGTATGTTTTGGGTTAATAAAAATAAAATCAATTAAACTAATAAGTCACTGACATGTGGGTCCAGTGCTGTTAATTAACTAGTTAAGTTTAAAACTAATCTAAAACTGACCAGAGTCACTGACCAGTGGGTCCCACTGCTCAGGTTTGACTTTCAACGACCAGTTGGACCTGCTGATGCCATGATGACGCAATAAGTGGATTTTCTGTTTAAAAAGAATTCCAGAAAATGCCCAAAACTTCTAAAAATCATAGAAATTAATTTGTAACTCCAATGAAAATAATTTATATATGAAAAAGTATCATAAAAATCCAAGGATTCTGAATATGTCATTTTCGAACATGTTTGAAAATGTTGCTGGGCCAAACATGTAGAATAATGAATATGTTAATTGAAATAAATTCTTTGGAGTTGGAATTTGAAAATCATTTGAATTCCACTTCAAATTGCTATGATCAAACATTGTTCAATCACTACCAGCAACTTAACATATCATTCCCATGCATGTTAAAAACAAGTTGATCTGAGCATCAGGTCGAATCAATTAAAACGTTATTCAAGAATACCTCGTTTGAAGAGATATTGAATCTGATTCAAATCAACTTCAAACCTAAAAAATGTTAGCTATATTAGCATCCCACCTTGCATCCTCATGCCATGCTCATGCATCATCTTGTTGCATATGATTGTTATTGATTGTTGTCATTTCTTTCGGTAGGCTCCGCTCCTCCGGATTCCACTGAATATCCGACTAACGGATATTGTCCCTCCTCTGAGCAACAAGGCAAGCAACCATTTTGATCATCCCGATAAATCCCATCTTCTCGCTCTTGCACTTACTTATTGCATTAGGATCAACTGCTTCTAATGCTTTTGCCACGTTAGTTGAACCCACTTCCTTTGCATGACCTGTCTTTGTCACAGTAAATAGCTGAACCTTGCAACCTAGCATACCTGGTGGTTGCTTGAGCCATGATGTGCCTTATCCTGCTATGCATGCTATACTTAGAGTTGTGTATGGTCTGTCATATGGGAGATGAACAGTATTGTAAAAATGTGTTCAGTAGGTAAAGGTTGTGTGTTGAACCTGATTTGGTAAAGGTACCGGTGAAAGGCTATGTAGCAGTACATGGCGGGTTGTTTCATTGGAATCGTCCTTAGGAACTGAGTTCCGTGTATGTAATCCAAGACTAGATACTACCACACGTTGGGATACTTAATTGACCCTCTCGACTTATTAATCGCTTAGTACTCGGTCCAGGAGTTGCAAGTAGTTTCTGGTGTTTATAGTTATGCTGGAGGCCGTGCATAGCGCTGACCTGAGAGGTGGGCTGTGATGCGGTAGGCAGTGGCACGGTGTACCAAGTGGCACCCGGATGGTGGGCATGCGAACCCTGCGCACATCGTTTGGGGCCGTGGCGGAAACCTCGGCCGGACTTCCGTGCGGGTTACCCTCAGATAGGCGATAGACCTGGACTAAGTATTAGTGTGGTTAACGGTCGCGGCCGACTCCCTCGCTGGGCTTCCGCTTGAAGGTTGCCGAGGTGCATGACATGCACATGGCGATAAGTGGCGAGAGCGTGTGTGAAGAAGTACACCCCTGCAGGGTTTTGATCTATTCGAATAGCCGCGTCCGCGGATATGGACTACTTGGAGACATATGTTGTTCATAGATAACTTTAATGGCTACTCATAAAATTGTCAAGATAAGCGTGAGTGTCATGGACGGCATTTCCGTATGGAGACGGAATGATTCCACGATGGAGTATTGTTGTGGTGTTAGTGGACTCGTGTGCGAGAAATCAAGTTGTCAAAATTATTTAAAAATGCAAGTTGTCTAGCCACGAGTCAAATGCTGGCTTCCCGCATGAAACCCCACAATTCCTTATTGATACATTGCATGAGTAGATAGTTATCCTAAAGTCTTGTTGAGTACCTCCGTACTCATGTTTGCTTAATTTTTGTTGCAGAGGTTGTTAATGACCCTAACGGAGGGTTCTTCCTAGACATCGACGACGACGAGTAGCTGGTATCCCAGCTACGATCTGGCCCTAGGGTGGGTCTGTAGTATAGTCAGGCCATGTGCCTTCTAGTTTCATCTGTATGTACTCAGACAGTTTATCTACTTCCGCTGGCTTGTAACTTGAATGACTGTTATGACGGCTCGTGAGACCCCTACTGTGTAATATTATGTGTGATGCTCTTCTGAGCCTTTTAGATAAAGCTTGTATGTTTATGGTTATGTTGTGATGCCATCAATGTATCTATAAATATCAGTATGCCATGCGTATATGTGTCATACTTGATAAGTATGGGGTTCGATTACCTAGCCGTAGGCTTGAGCAGCATTCCTTACAGGGAAATGCCCCTTTGTGATCCAACAAGCCATGGTAGTTCGCTACTGCTCCGGATACATTGGTTGACCGGCATGTGTCCTTCCTAGCTGTTGTGTCTGTCCCCTTTGGGGAAATGTCACGCGATGTAATGGAGTCCCTGTAGCTTCCTACGACTCCTCTACATTCGCTGGTGACCGACACCTGCTTTGCTGGGTCATGTATGCATGTTCCTGTGCAGAACTGTCGCTTTGGTTTATGACTAGACATGTCGATCCGGGTTCTTTGTCATTGGATTGCTAGCGACACAATTGCATACGCGAGACGAAAGACGCAAACGGTCCCGGCTAAGGTAAGGCTGCTGCCGCGGAGATAACCATGCGTGAGACCGCTAAGAGATGCGATGTGTTACAGGCTGGATTCCTGTGACTTAGGATCAGGGTCCCGACAGCGTTGGTATCAGAGCCTGACTGACTGTAGGACTACTAAGCCAAACTGGTCGAAGTTGAGTCTAGAATTGCTTTAGTTATATATAAGGGAATTGTTTGTGGAAGGGAACGTAAGACTCTTGTTCTCTTCTCAAGTTATTCTATTCTGGTCATCCTCGTCTTTTCTGCGAGAATTAAGGACTAGGTTACTCATCTTCTTCTAGGCTCGTGTTTCTGATCGGTAGATTATAAGACTACGGGTCGAGAGATTTTTTGGTTTCTTTTATCCCTACGAAAAAGGAAGTAAGTTTGATGATCAGAGAATTGAACTTGATAGTTGAGTGGTTACGCTATTTTATTTTTGGGTTGTCTCAAAATTGTTTTTGAGCATTTACAGCTGTTATGCTGCCCAATTTTTGCATTCAGAGCTCTTATGCTTTTGCATTACTCTCTATTTTCAGATGCCTGGCCGTCCTTCTCGTTAGGTGGTTCGTCTGACCAGGTGCATTGATGTGCCGGGTCATACGGCCATGCTGGTCAGGGTGCTGTCGGTGTTCGGTTACCGTTGGTACCCAGAGTACACAGTGGAGGAACAGTACCGAGACTTCAACCACAGTCAGTATATCTGCACTGTTAGGGTATTTCCACACTACCCTAGAGCTGAGGAGCCAATCCATTGGTCCTATGGATTGGGAGTCACTGTTGACATGGCAGTACAAGATGCTGCCTATTCAATGCTGACCATTATGAGGGCGAGACATGCACTGCTACAGAATTCAGAGTTCTGCTATGTTCCTGCCTCTTAGCCAGGTGAAGAGGGATACCTCAGTGTGGTCTATTTTGATTCCTCCATGGAGGATCCGCTATTGCAGTCCACTGCTGAGATGCTAGAGAACAGAGATAGGGATGCTCGTACTCTCCGCATGGAGCTTTATGCTACACATGCCCGTCTGTGGATGGCTTTGACGCAGCTAGCACCGATAGTCCAGACAGGGTACGGAGATATGGAGATGCTGAACCCTGTTAGAAACCATCTTCTGTCCCATGTTGACTGGCCAGCTATAGGAGGAGTCACCCCTCTTCGGGGACCCCTACTACCGCCAGTCAGGGGACCAAGGCCACATCCATGTCCTTACGGATCTGAGGGATCTCAGGCCAGAGTATTTCTTGATCCGCAGGTGGAGCTTCCAGGCCATGGAGGCAATCTTTATGAGATGTTCTATGCGGATGCCTGAGCTGTGAGTGGAAGGATAGTATGGTAGTAGTTGTACGTTCACAGTCCTGTGTGACTTGTGAAGTATGCTTGTGATGTGAAATGAATTCTGGAGGCATAGATAAATCATGTACAGGAAGCTTGTAAGCCTCTGATGAGTAGTTTCATAATTTCAGTAGTTTGCTCTTCGGTTAAGGATTGTACTGAACTATGTAAGGGTGTGTATGAACCATAGTGTATATATAGCAGTTGCTTGTTACCATGTTGTTCGGATATTCATTTCCGCATTCCATGTGTTCAGTGCATTCTTAATCCATAGCTAGTATTGATAATGATATTGGTCTAAGCTGTGAGTTTGTTTGTCAGGATGGTGTTCACCAGGTTGAACTGTGCCCCTGCTCATGAGCAAGGCAAGGGTAGTCAAGCGTCACAGGAAGACCTGCCTCATCCGCCCTCTCTCACGGAAGTGATGCTTGAGGCAGAGAGGAACAAAAGGGAGACCAACCGACTGTTAGAGCGTATTGAGCAGAATACGGCTCGTCAGCCTAGGAATGCTGCAGTGTCCCTCAATGACTTTGTGAAGGTGAATCCTCCAAAGTTCCATCACTCCGTCGATCCCCTCGACACTGATGATTGGCTGTGCAGTATTTCACGTAAGATTCGCTATGCGAATGTTTCTGAGGCCGACAAGGTGAACTTTGCGGCATATTTTCTGGAAGGACCCGCCAATCTGTGGTGGGAGAACTTTGAGGCTATGCGTCCTGCTGAACCAACAGCCACATGGGCAGACTTTAGTGCAGCCTTCCGTCTGCACCATATTCCAGACGGCCTCATGGACAGAAAGAGAGAGGAGTTCTGTGCATTCACCCAGGGAAAGTTGACGGTGGATGCCTATAGCCGCGAGTTCGGTAACCTTGCCCGCTATGCAACACAGAAGGTGTCTACTGATGCCAAGAAGCAAGCAAGATTCCGTAAGGGTCTGAGCCCTGAGCTTCGTCGAGATTTGCGCCTCCACGATTGTACAAGCTTCCAAGCCCTGGTCAACAAGGCGATTAGTGCCGAGACTGGTCATACCGACTTCGAAGCCACAAAGAAGCACTCCCGTGACTTTGGCTCGTCATCTGGTTCTGCGTTTCCAAAACGCAGGCTGTGGGTTCCAAACAGTTCTCTACCGCCAAGATACACTCCAAGGCCATCCTACGTGGCGCCTCAGACGAATCAAACCAACCCTCCAGCAAAAACCTATGGTGGTCCAGCTAGCAATGCTGCACCACGTGCCAACCAAGTGATATGCTACAAGTGTGGAGAACTAGGGCACTATTCCCGTGAGTGTCCTCAGAATGTGGGTGCCAAGCAACCCGGAAAGTCCGTCGGGCAAGGCAAGTCGGGCAAAGCTTACTATGTGAAGCCAACTCCTGCACGTGGTCGTGTGAATTATGTCTCAGCAGAAGAAGCTGCAGAGGATCCCGACATCATACTGGGTACGCTTCTTGTTAATCATCACCCAGCGTCTGTTCTTTTTGACACTGGGTCTTCTCATTCCTTCATTTCAGAAAGTTATGCACACTTGCATAACATGTCTTTCTGTGATATGCCAATTCCATTGGTTGTCCAAACCCCTGGTAGTAAGTGGCAAACCTCTAGGATAACCTATGACAATGAAATTCTAGTAGACAGGCTAGTTTTTCTAGCATCATTGATAGCCCTGAAATCTTCGGATATTAATATCATCTTGGGTATGGACTGGATGTCAGCTCACTATGCCAAGATTGATACTCATTCCAGAAATGTTCAGCTTACCCATCCCTAGGGTGAGATAGTCAATGTCTCTACTCGAGTTGTCAAATGCCAACTCTATTCCCTCAATGCCAACCCCCTTCCAGAACTTGAAGACATTCCGGTAGTCCGTGACTTCTCGGATGTTTTTCCAGAAGAACTGCCAGGAATTCCGCCTGACAGGGATGTAGAGTTCGTAATAGATCTTGTTCCGGGAACTGTTCCAATAGCCAGAAGACCATATAAGATGGCACCCTTGGAGCTAGCCGAACTTAAGAAGCAACTAGATGAGGCCTTGAATAAAGGTTACGTTCGTCCTAGCTCTTCTCCCTGGGCTTGCCCCGTCCTCTTCGTCAAGAAGAAAGACGGAACGAATCGGATGGTTGTAGATTACCGACCAGTTAATCTGATCACCATAAAGAACAAGTATCCGCTCCCCAGGATCAACGACCTGTACGATCAGCTCGCTGGATCCTAAGTCCTCTCAAAAATGGATTTGAGGTTGCGATACCATCAAATCAAGATTAAGAACGGGGACATTCCAAAAACGGCTTTTGTTACTCGTTATGGACAATATGAGTACACCGTTATGTCCTTCGGTTTAACCAATGCCCCAGCCACCTTCTCTCGGCTGATGAATTCAATCTTCATGGAGTATTTGGATAAATTCGTCGTGGTATACCTCGATGATATTCTCATCTACTCAAAGAACGAACAAGAACATGTCGAACATCTAAGGCTGGTATTGATGAATCTTCGAGAGCATCGCCTTTATGCCAAGTTTTCGAAATGTGAATTTTGGCTACCAGAAGTGACCTATCTAGGTCAAGTAATCTCTGGTAAGGGTATTGCTGTCAATCCCGAGAGAGTTCAAGCTGTCCTTGATTGGACTCAACCTGAATCGGTTAAGCAAGTTAGGAGTTTTCTTGGTTTAGCAAGCTATTGTCGCCGCTTTGTCAAGAATTTCTCCAAGGTTGCAAAGCCTCTAACTGAACTCCTGAGAAAGGATAAAAAGTTCGAGTGGACACCACAGTGTGAGCATAGTTTTTAGGAACTGAAAAGATGCATGACTTCCACACCTCTCTTGCTACCACCAGATTTTTCTAAGGACATTGTTATCTATTGCGACACCTCGCGACAAGGATTAGGTTGCATTCGCATGCAAGATCGTCATGTGATTGCATACGCATCTCGACAGTTGCGTCCACATGAGGATAATTATCCTACACATGATCTTGAGCTTGCAGCTGTAGTCCATGCACTAAAAACCTGGCGACATTACCTTCTTGGTAATCGTTGCGAAATATTAACTGATCACCAAAGTCTGAAATATATCTTCACTCAGTCGGATTTGAATCTCAGGCAAAGACGGTGGGTTGAGTTGATCTCGGATTACGACTTAGGGATAACTTACACCCCGAGGAAGGCCAATGTTATGGCTGATGCACTAAGTCGTAAATCTTATTTTAACAATTTGATGCTACAACGAGGTCAACCACATCTCTATGAGGAATTTCGGAAGTTAAATCTCCATATTGTTCCTCAAGGATTCCTTTCTACCCTGGTGGCGAAGCCTACTCTTAGGGATCAAATCATAGCCGTGCAGGCTTATGATAAGGGTATATCCTGGATAAAGGAGAATATTGCTACCGGAAACGCTAGGGATTTCTCCATCAATGAGAAAGGTGTTGTGTTCTTTCAGAACCGTTTAGTGGTTCCTAAGAGCAAACGTCTGCGGCAATTGATCCTTAAGGAGGCTCATGATTCTCCTCTCAACATTCATCCTGGAAGTACTAAGATGTATCAGGACCTACGCCCGAGGTTCTGGTGGACTAGGATGAAGAGAGAAATTGCTGAGTTCGTTGCTAACTGCAACGTTTGTCGTCGAGTTAAGGCAGAACATCAAAGGCCCGCTGGCACCCTTCAGCCTCTAGCTATTCCTGAATGGAAATGGGATAAAGTTAGCCGAATTTGCTTATAACAATAGTTACCAATCAAGCTTGGGCAAAGCCCCTTTTGAAGTTCTCTATGGACGAAGATGTCGAACACCTCTTAATTGGTCAGAAACCGGAGAGAGGCAACTCTTTGGCCCGGATATGATCCAGGATGTAGAAGAGCAGGTTCGCATTATTCGTGAAAAGTTGAAAACAGCCCAGTCTCGTCAAAAGAGCCAATATGATCGTCATCATAAGGCTGTGACCTTTGAAGTTGACGAGAAGGCTTACCTTCGGGTTACACCTTTGAAGGGTACCCATCGATTCGGTATCAAGGGCAAGTTGGCTCCTCGTTATATTGGTCCTTTTCGCATTCTGGCCAGACGAGGAGAAGTTGCTACCAGTTGGAACTTCCTCCGCATCTTTCCAAGGTTCATGATGTCTTCCATGTCTCGCAACTCAGGCGTTGCTTTTTGGATCCTATCCGTGAAGTGCACCACGAAATGCTTGATCTCCAAGATAGCTTTCATACCGAGAATACCCTGTGCGTATTCTTGATCAAGCTGAGCGTACCACTCGACGTCGAAACCTTAAGTTTCTTAAAGTTCAATGGTCAAATCATTCTGAAAAGGAGGCAACATGGGAAAGAGAGGATCGTCTCCGACTTGAGTATCCCGCGTTATTCCCGACGGCTTCTAAATCTCGGGACGAGATTCTTTTGAGTGGGGGTGAGTTGTCACATCCCTGGAACCCTAATCAAGTATAGCCTTGTGGTCATATCTTCTTTGCATTGCATCCAAGAAAATTGCAACAAGATCAAAGCAAGTGGTGAAGAAAAACTCAAAAAAACCCTAGCCACTTCTCAAATTAAAAGAAATTCTAAATTTGTTCAAATCAATGAACCCAAAATGGCCTCATGAAAAGTTCAATTTTTCTGATAATTCATGGAAGCAAATAAGAAGTGAAGAAAACTATTTTCATAACACATTTGGCATTTTATTTAAATGCAAAAAAGCTACTGGATTCAAGTTTAAATTTGAATTCAAAAACTTTAAGTTTTCAAAAAATTTGAAAACTTCAGGAATGGTTGGATATATTCCAACAAATATTCTAGTGTGTTCAAAATATTTTTGGTAAACTATTTTGGAGCTGAAATAAATAGCAAACCAAAATAGTTAGTAAAACAGAAAACAAAACAGAAATAAATGAAGAAGCACCTACCTGTCGCTTACCTCGCCCAGGCCCAGTCCCTGTGTCATCGTCCTCCTTGCCAGTAGGAGCAGGAGGTGGCCGCCGCGACGCCGGGCGCCTCCACACAGCTCCCTGCCTGCGTGGCCCCCGCTTCGCGCTGGCACGCGCGGGGATAACCTCCCCGAGCACTGGTCTATCCATTCATGCGCACCATTCCCCCCTCTCCTCTCGGTTCCTTCCTCCCCTTTTGCCGCCATTTTCAGGAGCTCGAGCTCGAGCTGCCCGTGCCTCTGGCCACTAGTTCTCCCTCCCGAGTGCCCCATTCGCTCCACCTCGACGAGCTGGTCCTCCTTGCAGAAGTAGAAGTCCCCCCGAGCCCTGCAACGCCCACGACACCGTCGTCTTCAAGCTTCGGCCGCCGGCGAGCTTCGATCGATTCGTCGCTTGCAGCGCCTCCCTGAGAAAGCTAGCGCCACCACTTAACTCCTCGTGAGCTTGCGCAGCTTTTCCCCAAGCTTTCCCCTTCGATCTCTTCCTCTAGGCCTAGTTCCACCGGAGCCCGACGAGGACCGCCGCTGCAGCTCGTCGCTGGTAGCCCTCTGGTGAATGGTTGGTCCATCTGAGGCCACCAGCAGCTTCAGGCCGTCGCATAGATGCTTTAGGAGCCCAGCCCCGTGCGATTTGACCCTGTTTTCGATGACCTCGACGATGGCCGAGCTTTGGTCGCCGCCGAGCTCGTCGCCGGCGTCGATTCCGGCCACCCCAGCCTTTGGGGTTTGCCCCATCGTGCGCGCCATCGAGTGGCTGATCTCCCTGTGGTCTCCGCCGTGCGTTTGGTCTTCGGAGACGAGTTTCCGATGCCCTCGGCCGTCTCTGGTGTCGCCGGAGGCTCACCGTCGGCGAGGATGACCTCGCCGCCGGTGGATCTCAGCTAGCCTGAGCCACTGACGCGTGGGGCCAGCCTCTGGATGTTTTGGGTTAATAAAAATAAAATCAATTAAACTAATAAGTCACTTACATGTGGGTCCAGTGTTGTTATTTAACTAGTTAAGTTTGAAACTAATCTAAAACTGACCAGAGTCACTGACCAGTGGGTCCCACTGGTCAGGTTTGACTTTCAACGGCCAGTCGGACCTGCTGATGCCATGCTGACGCAATAAGTGGATTCTCTGTTTAAAAAGAATTACAGAAAATACCCAAAACTTCTAAATATCATAGAAACTAATCTGTAACTCCAATGAAAATAATTTATATATGAAAAGTATCAAAAAAATCCAAGGATTCTGAATATGTCATTTTCAAACATGTTTGAAAATGTCATTGGACCAAACATGTAGAATAATGAATAGGTTAAATTAAATAGATGCTTTGGAGTTGGAATTTTAAAATCATTTGAATTCCACTTCAAATTGCTATGATCAAACATTGTTCAATCACTACCAACAACTTAACATATCATTCCCATGCATGTTAAAAACAAGTTGATCTGAGCATCAGGTCGAATCAATTAAAACGGTATTCAAGAACACCTCGTTTCAAGTGATATTGATTCTGATTCAAATCAACTTCAAACCTAATAAATGTTAGCTATATTAGCATACCACCTTGCATCCTCATGCCATGCTCATGCATCATCTTGTTGCATATGATTGTTATTGATTGTTGTCATTTCTTTCGGTAGGCTCCGCTCCTCCAGATTCCACTGAATATCCGACTCACGGATATTGTCCCTCCTTTGAGCAACAAGGCAAGCAATCATTTTGATCATCCCAATAAATCCCATGTTCTCGCTCCTGCACTTACTTATTGCATTAGGATCAACTGCTACAAATACTTTGGCCACGTTAGTTGAATCCACTTCCTTTGCATGACCTGTCTTTGTCACAGTAAATAGCTGAACCTTGCAACCTAGCATACCTGGTAGTTGCTTGAGCCATGATGTGCCTTATCCTGCTATGCATGCTATGCTTAGAGTTGTGTATGGTCTGTCAACTGGGAGATGAACATAATTGCAAGAATGTGTTCAGTAGGTAAAGGTTGTGTGTTGAACCTGATTTCGTAAAGGTACCGGTGAAAGGCTATGTAGGAGTACATGGCGGGTTGTTTCACTGGAACGTCCTTAGGAACTGAGTTCCGTGTATGTAATCCAAGACTAGATACTACCACACGTTGGGATACTTAATTGATCCTCTCGACTTATTAATCGCTTAGTACTCGGTCCAGGTGTTGCAAGTAGTTTCTGGTGTTTATAGTCATGCTGGAGGCCGTGCATAGCGCTGACCTGAGAGGTGGGCTGTGATGCGGTAGGCAGTGGCACGGTGTACCAAGTGGCACCCGGATGGTGGGCTTGGGAACCCTGCGCACATCGTTTGGGGCCATGGTGGAAACCTCGGCCGGACTTCCGTGCGGGTTACCCTCAGATAGGCGATAGACCTGGACTAAGTATTAGTGTGGTTAACGGTCGTGGCCGACTCCCTCGCTGGGCTTCCGCTTGAAGGTTGCCGAGGTGCATGACGTGCACATGGCGATAAGTGGCGAGAGCGTGTGTGAAGAAGTACACCCCTGGTGGGTTATAATCTATTCAAATAGCCGCGTCCGCGGATATGGACTACTTGGAGACATATGTTGTTTATAGATAACTTTAATGGCTACTCACAAAATTGTCAAGATAAGAGTGAGTGTTGTGGACGACATTTCCGTATGGAGACGGAATGATTCCACGATGGAGTATTGTTGCGGTGTTAGTGGACTCGTGTGCGAGAAATCAAGTTGTCAAAATTATTTAAAAATGCAAGTTGTCTAGCCACGAGTCAAATGCTGGCTTCCCGCATGAAACCCCACAATTCCTTATTGATACATTGCATGAGTAGATAGTTATCCTAAAGTCTTGCTGAGTACCTCCGTACTCATGTTTGCTTAATTTTTGTTGCAGAGGTTGTTAATGACCCTAACGGAGGGTTCTTCCTAGACATCGACGACAACGAGTAGCTGGTATCCCAGCTACGATCTGGCCCTAGGGTGGGTCTGTAGTATAGTCAGGCCATGTGCCTTCTAGTTTCATCTGTGTGTACTCAGACGGTTTATCTACTTCCGCTGGCTTGTAACTTGAATGATTGTTATGATGGGTCGTGAGACCCCTACTGTGTAATATTATGTGTGAGGCTCTTCCGAGCCTTATAGATAAAGCTTGTATGTTTATGGTTATGTTGTGATGCCATCGATGTATCTATACATATCAGTATGCCATGCGTATGTGTGTCATACTTGATCAGTATGGGGTTCGATTACCTAGCCGTAGGCTTTAGCAGCATTCCTTACAGGGAAATGCCCCTTTGTGATCCAACGAGCCATGGTAGTTCACTACTGCTCCCGACACATTGGTTGACCGGCATGTGTCCTTCTTAGCTGCTATGTCTGTCCCCTTTGGGGAAATGTCACGCGATGTAATGGAGTCCCCGTAGCTTGCTACGACTCGTCTACATTCGCTGGTGACCGACACCTGCTTTGCTGGGCCATGTATGCCTGTTCTTGTGCGGAACTGCCACTTTGGTTTATGACTAGACATGTCGATCCGGGTTCTCTGTCACTGGATTGCTAGCGACACAATTGCATACGTGAGTCGAACGACGCAAACGGTCCCGGCTAAGGTAAGGTTGCAGCCGTGGAGATAACCGTGCGTGAGACCGCAGAGAGATGCGATGTGTTACAGGCTGGATTCCTATGACTTAGGATCGGGGTCCCGACATTTTAGAACACTTTTTAGGCACTTATCTGCCAATTTATATTTTTTGAGCGCTAACCTATTGACTCTGTGCCCAGTGTTAGTTGTTGTTTTCTGCATGTTTTTTCACTTTTCTGGTTATAGTACCAAACGAATCTCAATTGACCTGAAACTTTTTGTAAAACAATTCTGGACCAAAAGAAGACGGTGGAGAATCGGAAGAAGGTCGGGAGGCACATGAGGGCCCCACAAGCCATCAGACCGGGTCGTGGGGAGGGAGGGCACAACCTGATGGCTTGTCGTCGCCTCATTACTCTCTTGACCCATCCTGTGGCTTATAAATTCCTATTTACCCTAAAAACTCCAAAGGAGGTCATGAAGCACTTTTTACGCCAATGGGAGACCATCTATGGCTCCATTCTGGCACTCTGACGGAGGGGGGATCTATCACGGAGGGCTTCTTCATCAACCTTGCTGCCCTCATGATAATGTGTGAGTAGTTCACCACAGACCTATGAGCCCATAGCAGTAGCTAGACGACATATCTCTCTCTCATTGATCTTCAATACAATGATCATCGCATCTTTGCTTTGATCCATATGATGTAACTCTTTTGTAAGGTGCATTTTTTGGGATCTGGTGAATTGCGGGTTTCTATTCAGATTATTCATGATAAATATTTGACTCTCCTGTGATATATAATATGATTCTTATGTGCATGATTATGATAACCTCCTATTTCTCTCTGACCTATTGAAATAGTTTAGCCAAGTAGATTGATATTTCATCGGTGAGAAAGGTGCGTTGTATTAGGTTCAACTTGTCGATTTTATAAATCCCACTTACAGAAGGGGACAAGTTCCATCTTTGTGTTGTTGCTACTAAGGGTAAAACGATGGGGTTTATTCACATTAGTTGAGTTTACTTTGTCTACATAATGTCATGTTACTCGAAGCATTACTTCATTTGTCATAAACTTAATACATAGAGAGACAAGGATAGAAGCGATGTTGAAGTGAAGTAATAGTAATAGGTGTAGGGAGGAGTTAGCCTATTTTTTTTTAACATCATGCCTATTTTTACATGATCATTTTCGTGAAAATAGCATAACTATCCACTCTTCTTTCAATTGCCCAACAGTAATTTGTTTACCCACCATATGCTTATTTTCATGAGAGATGCCACTAGGGAAAGCTATGGCCCCAGGGTCTATTCACAACATATTGCTAAAACCTCCAACAACTTGCTGCCATCTATTTGCTTTTATTTTATTTTGAATTTTACGATTATCTACAGACCTCATTTGCTTGCAAATAACTAGACCAAGGGGATTGATAACCCTCTGGCCCGTGTTGGGTACAAGTTGTTTGTTCTTTTGTGTGCAGCCGTTGAAGACGGTTGTGGATTGATGTTCCTGTTGGTTCGATAAATCTTGGTTTCATAACTGAGGGAAATACTTACCCACTTTGTGTTGCGATTACCCGTATCTCTTCACGGAAAACCCAATGCAGATCACGAGTATCACCTGGTTACGAAGGTATATGTATGTAAACCTTGGGGTAACACGCCCATTCAACCATGGTGCAATCGAATTTTCATAATTGTGTCGATTCTTTAATGGATGGGCTAAACATACTTCTGGCATATACAAAAAATAAAAGTTGCGTCTATCTTCCTTAATCGTTACCCTTGATAAAATTGCGTAGGTGAGGCCCCTTTCTGCTGTTGAGATTGAGCAAAAAATCGTCTGAAAAGAGCATATTGCATGTCGTTTGCGCGACAAAGAGGTTAAATGTTACCAACGGTGCAGGGCCAACTGCCTTGTTCAAGGTAATGACAGTATGAAATACTTTCAAATGGTGGCAAATGGCAGACAAAGAAAGAAATGTATTTTCGCACTTGACGAGGACAAAGGCCATATCGAGGGTGATGTGCCACTCGGAAATTTCATTACTATGTACTACAAAGAGGTTTTTTGACCTTCTATTGAAAGTTCCTTTGCACTGGATGAGTGTAATATCATGCCATCCTTTAAATTTTGTAGGCACTGACGAGGAAATTTGCACCACGGTGTTTCAAATGGAACATGACAAGGCCAGTGGGCCAAACGGTTTTCCGGTGGAGTTTTATCAATGTTTTTGGGATGTGATTAAGGTTGACTTGGTTCACTTTGAACCAATTGCATACAATAAACCTTGAGATTGCCCGTTTAAACTTTGATGAAATTAATCTAATACCCAAGACCAAGGAGGCTAGTCGTATTCAACAATATCGACTGATTTTCCTCCTAAACGCGAGCTTTAAAATCTTTACAAAGGTTGTAACAAATCGGTTGAATGGGGTGGCTGACCAGGTGGTCAAACTCACACAAACAATGCTTATGCAATGACATGACATACTAGATGGAGTGGTTGTGCTGCATGAAACCTTATATGAGCTTCACCATAAAAGGTTGAGCCGAGTCATCCTGAAAATTGACTTCGAAAATGTCTATGATAAAGTAAGATGTCCCCTTCTCTTGCAACCTTTATGCTTGAAGGGGTTTTCACAAAAATGGTGCCGATGGGTCGAGAGTTTTATTTCTAGACGTACTATGGCTATAAAAGTCAACGATGATGTTCGCAACTATTTTCAGACCATTAAGGGTCTTTGCCAAGGGGACCCCATATCCCCTATTTTGTTCAACATCACGGCCGATATGTTAGCTAGCCTTGTTGAGAGGGCTAAGGTGCCTTGTCAGATTAGTGATGTTATTCCCCATTTGGTAGAAGAAGGCGTGTCTATTTTACACTTTGCGGATGACACTATTCTTTTTATGGATAATGAGCAAGATAAAGCAAGAAACCCCAAGCTGCTTTTATGCGCATGTGAGGAGCTCTCTGGTCTCAATTTGTTTCATAAGAGTGAGCTTTTTTGCTATGATGACGATGCACAGTTTGCGGATGAGTATGCTGACATTTTCGGCTGCTATCTCAGGCAGTTTCCGATTCCGTATCTCGATATTCTTATTCACTATCGAGACTTAACTATCGATGAGTGGATGTATGTGGAAGAGAGACTTGAGAACCGTCTAGTTAGCTCGAAGGCCAAAATATTGTCATGTGGGGATTGATTTTGTTCAACACCGTCCTTAGCAATATTGTTCTATACATGTTGTCTTTCTTCCACTTACCAAAAGGGGTTCTTGAGCGTCTAGGTTACTTTAGATCTAGATTTTTTTGGCAATGCGATAATGAAACCTAAAATACCGGCATGCTAGGTGGACTGTATTATGCCGCCCAAAAAGTCTAGGCCGCCTTGGAATTCAATATCTTGAGATTAAATACATCGCTCTTTTGAGAAAAAGGGGTTAAAAATTACTCACTCGAAATGGAGAGTGGCAGACAATTATTGATAACAAATACGTTGGGTCCAAAGATATTTCTCAAGTTCATTGGAAATCCGGTGATTCAAATTTTTGGTATGGTGTCATGAAGGCTAAGGAATTGTTTTGTCAATTTGGTACTTTCTCAGTTAGGGATGGTTCTTAGGTTCGATTATGGGAGGATACATGGCTAGACAAGACTCCACTTATGGTGTAGTACCCTAGCTTGTACAAGATTGTCATACTTAAATTTCTCATGATCAAACAAGTTTTAGGAAAAGAAAACCCTGGTATTTCTTCTTCTAGGGACATCTTTGGCCCCCGTCTGGCACCATGGAATAAATTACTCTCTCAGCCCGAGGACATTCAACTGACAAACTAGCCAGACAAGTTTTGATGGAAGCTGAATCGGGATGGCAGTTTCTCAGCTAACTTCTTGTACAATGCAATGGCTCATAGCGATGTTCCTTTTGCTAACAAAAAATACCTCTGAGAGTGAACATATTGTTGGAGACATGCCGTAGAGGCAATCATGTATGATGATATTTCCTCTGTGTTTATGAATAAAGATAGTCCTTGGACATTATCAATGATGTGTAATTAACAACTACGTGACTTGTTTGTGAGACTATGCATTGTATGATGACTATCCTAAAGAGTCCCTAGTCGAAAGGGTTGTGTGGACGCGCAACGATTTAGACTAGCATATGACACGGTGGACGATCCGGTCTCACTGTACATGTAGCATTGGATTCTAGCCGCATAATATGACTAGAAAGATCTGGTAGGATTCGACGTAGTCGAATCCCAGCCAAGATAAGGTC
The DNA here is from genome assembly GCF_904849725.1 of Hordeum vulgare subsp. vulgare. Classification (NCBI taxonomy): domain Eukaryota; kingdom Viridiplantae; phylum Streptophyta; class Magnoliopsida; order Poales; family Poaceae; genus Hordeum; species Hordeum vulgare. The sequence goes on from NC_058521.1 coordinate 155,149,152, forward strand.
TCAGTTGCACAGACCCAACTATGAGATGCAATGATAGGTCATCTGTGAGCCTCTAATACAACATATGTTATGTGTCCTAAGACCTGAGCTATCGCATGTACTCGGGATGGTGACAGACTTTCTTTGGGCCAACCAAACGCTACTCCGTGACTCGGTAGTTACAAAGGTAGGTTTCGGGTTTGTCCAGACCCATGCTGCGAGACATGGTCGAGCATGATGGGATTTGCCCCCCCGATCAGGAGAGATATACTCTGGGCCCCTCGGGTGATCCGACCTGGATAAGCATGGCCATGCGATGAGGACTACGAGATAATACGAATGGTGGTCGGATTCACCAGAACGAGAAAGAGGTCGTGCGGCAACAAGGATGACCATATCGCCTTGAGCACGACAACGTATATCCTGTGGCAAAGGGAACAGAAGTATGAAGTACATGCTGGCCTAACCAGCTTCATCGGACACTTGGGTTTGGCACGTCTTGCAAGAGACCGCTACCCACTAGCCGAGTCGGACGTGGTCTGACTCACGACCAAGTGAACGAGAACCTAAAGGGTCGCGCGCTTAAGGAAAGGAACACGTGGGCTTTAGGGTTCGTGCGAGGCCCAACAGTTGAGCCTATGCCGGACGCCTATATATAGTGGAGGTGCGGCACGCCTGTTCGGGAGATCGTACCGGCTGCACGAGGGAGAACGGACAAGGAGGAGACAAACCACGCGGATGCGCTGCCCCAACACTACTTCTGTTGCACAACACTTCACGTCTAGTGGTAACAATCTGTGATCCATCTTCATAGCATGTTCTTGGATGTTCTGCGTGTAGGAATTTTAATTCGCATGCGATGCACCTACGATCGATCCCAACTGTGGTATCAAAGCCTCTGCTAGTGGTTTTAGATTCAGATCGGATACATATTTGATATGTGGATGCGGCGGATGAGATCCATCGTCGTTCATAAGTACGACTATATGCACGGTTGATGAGATCAACTGCACATCAAGGAGTCCTCGCGAGGAGTCGTCACAAGGAGACCTCCTGAGGAGACCTCACGAGGACACCTCAAGAAGGGGACTGCCGTGTGCGTAGCACCTTGTGTCCTCACGAGGTGGGCCTCACGAGGATGGCCTTGCCGGACCGCCGTGTGCGTAGCGCCTTGTATTTCATACACGATCACACAAACCGGTAGAATGCGACTCTATGGATGAGGTTGTTTTGCAGGTTTGATGTGAATAGTATGGCTCATATGTATGTGATGCATGTGTGTAATTTAACATGACCTGCGTGTCATGATTGTCAGCTGACGGGAGCCAAAGAGGTGTCATTATATTGTATAACGACCTGTGTGTCGACTTGTGATCCTGTGTAAATTCATTAATAGTAGCAGTAGTTGGAGAACAGAGATCAAGTTCGAGTCTTTGGCGTCCCGGCGTGACGGACAAGATGGAGTACCGCCCTGGTCATCGGAGTTGGAGCCGGCCATGGAAGGATGTCCATGAAGGATCCTTACTATTTCACATATTTTTTTTGTTTATATATGATTGATATTGCTTCTTATTTCTGTACATGTTAGTATGGTAGAAAGATCCCTCATTAATATCAAGCACGTTGCCATTCCGGATGTTGCACCTTCGCACGTCAAGTACGTCTCGTAGTGGGCTCATAAAATTGAGGTGCTGCCAAATGTCCTTGAACTAGAGGGTTCGTGTCGGACACGGACATGCACTGCATCAGGTTAACTAGACAAGGCTATCAAAATGGTTTTGGGCTTTGTGGCAGAGAAGGCCGGGAGCTGGGGTATGAGATACCTACTCGATCGACAGGAGTCGTATAGAGATACGGTTAGCAAGATTTTCTTACCGAATAGGCAAGTTGGCTAGCAGTGATGCTGAAGCTCACTAGTCGCTCGCGCTAGACGGATCCTGAATCACTGTGAGTTTGCGGAGGGATGCCTACTTCAGTGGGAGTAGTTATATTTAAGGCTTGAATTACTCTACATAAACACATTGCTTAGTGATTGCATGTTTTCTGTTGTAGCTCAATGGCACCACCTGCTCAAAACTTTGCATTGAAATCAATTCTGGAAAAGGATAAAATAGATGGAACAAACTTTACCACCTGGTATAGAAATGTGAGAATTGTTCTCAACAACGATAAAAAGGAACATGTTCTAGAGGATCCACTTCCAGAGGCACCAGCCGATAATGCCAATGCCACAACCAAGAATGCCTACAATAAACTCGTTGATGAATCAAACGAGATCAGCTGCCTCATGCTGGCTTGTAAGGAGCCTAATTTGCAACAACATTTCGAACACATTGTGGCTTTTGATATGATCGAGCATCTCAAGAGCATGTTTCAGGTGCAGGCTAGGACAGAAAGGTTCAACGTCTGGAGATCCTTGATGGATTGTAAACTGAAGGAAGGTGATCCACTGAGCCCGCATGTGATCAAGATGATCGGATACGTGCAACCTTTGGATCAGTTGGGTTTCCCGCTCTTGGATGAGCTGGCAACTCATGCAGTTCTGGGTTCTCTTTTAGCTAGCTATGGGACGTCCATCTTGGACTATCATATGCGCGGCATGGATAAAAAGCTCACTGAATTGCGTGGGATGCTCAAGGTGGTAGAGAAGGATATTAAGAAAGGCACACATCAAGTGCTAATGGTGCATAACTCGGCTAAGTTCAAGAATAGTTGGTCCAAGAAAAAGGCTAAGGCAAAGGGCACGGAGAAGGCTGTCTCCGCCGCTGAGATGAAGTCCGGACCAAACTCAAAGACCATTTTCTATCATTGCAAGGAAACTGGTCACTTGAAGAGGAACTGTAGCAAGTGGCTTCCTAAGCATGGCAAGAAGGCCGGAGATGCTTCTTTAGGCAAAGGTACACTTGTTACATATGTTATAAACATTTACCTTGCTGACATACCTAGTAGCTCTTGGGTATTTGATACCAGATCGGTTGTTCATATTTGCAACTCGATGCAGGGGCTGGTGAGAACTAGGCGTGTGGCACAAGGGGACATTGACATCAGGGTCGGCAACAAAGCAAGAGTTGCTGCGTTGGAGGTCGGCACGATGCAGCTCCAGCTTCCTTCTGGATTTATTTTTGAATTGAATAATTGTTATTACATTCCTGCACTTAGTCGGAACATTACTTCTGCCTCATGTTTGATGAGTCAAGGTTATGAATTCAATTTAAAGGACAATGGTTGTTCATTTTATTTGAATGGAATGTTCCACGGCTATGCACCCATTGTAGATGGGCTATTTATTTTGAATCTAGAAACAAAACCAGTCTATAACGTGAATGTCAAGAGGCATAAGCCTAATGAGATAAATATGACATACTTCTGGCATTGCTGGCTTGGACACATTAGTCTGAAACGCATGAAGAAGCTCCATGAGGACGGACTCCTAACTTCGTCTAACTTCGGGTCATTCGATATATGTGAAGCATGCTTGCTAGGCAAGATGACTAAGTCTCCTTTTGCAAAGAGTTGCGAGAGGGCGTCTGAGTTGTTGGACCTTATACACAGTGATGTGTGTGGTCCAATGAGCACAACAGCCAGGGGTGGTTATCAGTACTTCGTGAGTTTTACCGACGACTTGAGTAGATATGGATATATCTATTTTCTGAGGCACAAGTCAGAGACTTTTGAAAAGTTCAAAGAGTTTTAGAACGAGGTGGAAAATCAGCTCGGCAAGACAATAAAGCTCCTACGATCGGATCGTGGAGGTGAGTACATGAGCCATGAGTTTGATGATCATCTGAAAAGCCGAGGTATAGCACCTCAGCTCACACCTCCAGGCACACCACAAAGAAACGTCGTATAAGAACGGAGAAATTGAACCTTGTTGGACATGGTCCGATCGATGATGAGCAAATCGGATTTACCCTTGTCATGATGGGGATACGCTCTAGAAACTGCAGCATTCACACTTAACAGGGTACCATCAAAATCCATAGACAAGACACCACATGAGATGTGGACTCGGAAGAGTCCTAGTTTGTATTTTCTAAAGATTTGGGGTTGTGAAGCATTTGTCAAGCGACTCATGTCGGACAAGCTTACACCCAAGTTGGATAAATGCATATTCGTGGGATATCCGAGGGAAACCTTGCGATACAGCTTCTACAATCGAGAAGAGAACAGAGTGTTTGTTGGTCGGAATGGGGTTTTCCTAGAGAAAGAGTTTCTCAGTCGGGAGGCCAGTGGGAGAACGGTGCGACTCGAAGAAATTCGAGAGCCACTCGGGGACAACTCGGTTGGTGACGAGATCATACCGGAGTCGGTCAGGGAACCCGTAGTGGAGTAGGCACCAGAACCACGGAGGTCAGATAGATTTTCCAAAGTGTGCGATGTGTTGTTGCTAGAAAGCGACGAGGCGGCCACGTATGCAGAAGCGATGGTGAGCCCAGATTCCGAGGCATGGCTTGAGGCCATGAAATCCGAGTTAAAGTCCATGGATGATAATCAAGTCTGGGACTTGGTTGATCTGCCGCCTGGCGTAGTAGTCATTGGTAGCAAATGGGTCTTTAAGAAGAAAACCGATGTGGATGGAAATGTTCAGATCCACAAAGCTCGGCTTGTCGCTAAAGGTTATGGACAAGTTCAAGGAATTTACTACGACAAGACTTATCATACTAGCTATAGCTGCATATTTTGATTATGAGATATGGTTGATGGATGTCAAAACGTCTTTCCTTTATGGAAATTTAAAGGAGGATGTATACATGATACAACCCGAAGGTTTTGACGATCCAACTAACGTTTGTAAAATATGCAAGCTCAAGAGATGCATTTATGGATTGAGGCAAGCTGCTCGGAGTTGGGATATTCGTTTTGATGAAGTCATCGTTAACCTTGGTTTCATCAAGAACGAAGAGGAATGTTGTTTATACAAGAAGTCTAGTGGGAGCTCGGTAGTATTTTTGATCTTGTATGTGGATGACATACTACTGATCGAAAATGATGTTTCGATGCTGAACTCAGTCAAGGAATCATTGAAGGCAAGTTTTCAATGAAGGACCTTGGAGAGGCAGTGTACATTTTAGGTATCAAGATCCATAGAGATAGATCGAGGAGGCTGCTCGGCTTGAGCCAAAGCACGTACATAGACAAAGTGTTGAAGAGGTTCAACATGAGTAAGGCCAATAAAGGGTTCTTGCCTGTCTCACATGGTATAAGGCTAAGCAAGACTCAGAGTCCTATGACTTCTCATGAGCTAAACCGGATGAGTAGAGTTCCATATGCTTCGGCAATAGAATCCATCATCTATGCCATGATATGTACTCGGCCTGTTGTTGCCTTTGCAATAAGCTTAACAAGAAGATACCAAGCCAATCCTGGTGAGAGTCATTGGGCAGCGATGAAAGCTATTCTGAAGTACCTGAAAAGGTACTAAAGAGATGGTCCTAGTTTATGGAGGTGAGGAGGAGCTCAATGTAAAGGGTTCCGTTGATGCTAGTTTCCAAACCGACAGGGATGATTTTCAATCGCAAACAGGATTCGTGTATGTCATGAATGGAGGAGCAGTGAGATGGACGAGTTCCAAGCAAGATACGGTGGCCGACTCAACAACAGAGGCCGAATACATTGCGGCTTCACAAGCCGCAAAGGAAGGTGTTTGGATTTGGAAGTTCCTGGAAGATGTTGGTGTGTTCCTAGGCTGGTCAAAACCGTTGGACCTTTATTGTGATAATTCAGGTGCCATCGCAGAGGCTAAAGAGCCGAGACAACACCACAAGACCAGACACATAGAACGAAAGTATCACCTGATACGAAATCTCGTAGCAAAAGGTGACGGTAATTTATGCAAGATTCATACGGATGCAAACATTGCTGATCCGTTGACTAAGCCGCTTCCACAACCTAAGTAGGAGGGACACGTTCGAGCTATGGGCATTCAATGTCTATTTGATTGACTCTAGAGCAAGTGGGAGACTATTGGAGATATGCCCTAGAGGAAATCATGTATGATGATATTGTTGGGGAACGTCGCATGGGAATATTTCCAACAGATATTTCCTATGTGTTTATGAATAAAGATAGTCCTTGGACATTATCAATGATGTGTAATTAACAAGTACGTGACTTTTTTGTGAGACTATGCATTGTATGATGACCGTCCTAAAGAGTCCCTAGTCGAAAGGGTTGTGTGGACGCGCAACGAGTTAGACTAGCATATGACACGGTGGATAGTACGGTCTCACTGGCCATGTATCATTGGATGCTAGCCGCATAATATGACTCAGAAAGATCTGGTACGTCGAATCCAAGCCAAGATAAGGTCTGAGTTGGACAGACCCAACTATGAGATGCAACAATAGGTCATTTGTGAGTCTCTAGTACAACATACGTTCTATGTCCTAAGACCTGAGCTGTCGCATGTACTCGGGATGGTGATAGACTTGCTTTGCGCCAACCAAACGCTACTCCGTTACTAGGTAGTTACAAAGGTAGGTTTCGGGTTTGTCCAGACCCATGCTGTGAGCATGGCCGAGGAAGATGGGATTTCCCCCTCCGATCAGGAGATATATAGTCTAGGCCCCTCGGGTGATCCGACCTAGATAAGCATGGCCATGCGATGAGGATTATGAAATAACCCGAATGGTGGTCGGATTCATCGAAATGAGAAAGTGGTCGTGCGGCAACAAGGATGACCATATCGCCTTTAGCACGACAACGTATATCGTGTGGCAAAGGGAAGAGAAGTATGAAGTACAGGTTCGCCTAACCAGCTTCATCGGACAGTGGGATTCGACACGTCTTACTAGAGACCGCTACCCACTAGCCGAGTCGGACGTGGTCTGACTCGCGACCAAGTGAACGAGAACCTAAAGGGTCACGCGCTTAAGGGTAGGAACACGTGGGCTTTAGGGTCCGTGCGAGGCCCAAGAGTTGAGCCTATGCCGGACGCATATATAATGGAGGTGCGGCACACCTGTTCGGGAGATTGGACCAGCGGAACGAGGGAGAACGGACAAGTAGGAGACGAACCACGCGGACACGCTGCCCCAACTCTACTTTCGCTGCACGGCACTGCGCGTCTAGTGGTAACGATCTGTGATGCATCTTCATAGCATGTTTTTGGATGTTCTGCACGTAGGAATTTTAATTCGCATGCGATGCACCTATGGTAGATCTCAACAGATATTCCCTAATTTTTAAGTAAAGGCCTGATCTTAACTGGAGATGACCTGGAACGACTTAACTCACAAGGTAGTAAGACATGTGAACACGAGAATTCTATTAAACACTTATTTTTTGAGTGTAAGTTTGCTCGGACAGTATGGGCCATTGTCCAAGTACGCTTCAAATCCATACCCCGGCATGTAGTGTACCTAACATGTTCGGGTGGGGACGGCTGCCTTATGCTGCGTACTGTGGCTTATCGGAAATGATGTGATTTTTAATAATAAATGTATTTCTTTTCATGTTAATCATGCATGTACGCGATAGCTCCGTACTTGGTCTATCCTACGGGGGTCGGAGGACAAAGACCTTTTTATGATGCCGACTATTCGGTTGGAGGATATGGCGAGAGAGGTTTTCTCCCTACATGGATGACGGTGTAATCTTCGGATATGATCTACACCATCCTAGGCTGGATTGATTTATTTTGTTGTAAAAAATGTTTATTTTCCAGTCATTTGGACTTGTCAGTTGTGTGCATCATATTATACAAAGACCAGACTTTTTTGATGCGATTATATCACCTTGATAAATTAATACAATGAAATGTTCTTTATCGAAAATCTCAGTGGGTAACAACGACGGTCGTCCGCGAGGCCGTGTCGTGCTGTAAACTTCCTTGCTTCCTGATCTTAATAGTAAAGACATGCAATGCTCCGAAAGTCCTATTCTACTTCCAAACTCAAATGCTTCCTCGTAATTAGTAAAATAAAAATAACAATAACACAATTTAAAAAATTCTGAATTTTGTTATGGTAAACTTTGACAAATGTTTTACATGCATATCAAAATTCAACCCTAAATAATAAAATTAATAGTCCAAAAAGTATTAAAAACTGGCATTTTTTAAGCATCACTTTTTTTTACCACGACGTTCACGAATATTATTTGGAGCTGAAATTTTACAAGCATACAAAACATTTGTCAAAGTTTATATAAAAAATCAGATTTTTATTTTTTTTACTTTTTTAAATTTTGTTGTTTATAAAGGAGCATATAAGCTGGGGAGCAAAAACTTTATGTCCCGCAATGCTCTTGTTAAAAAGGTACGTCACGGAGCAAAGTACTGGTGGTACAGCTGCTGTCGTCCGGAGCTAGCGAACACTACATGGATACAAACAATCTTTGGGTGCAACGCACGTCAGATAACAGCAACTTATGCAGGAGGAATCTTTGTGTTGGTGCTCGATCTGCTCCGATTAACATAGAGTAGTTGATCGATATTCTTGTATACAACATGGAATTAAGAAGAGGAGGATCCGACCAAGCCAACTAACAGTTGTCCACAACAGGATAGTGGCACTGCATACTGCTGCCGACTAAAAGCATCTCCACCCGCGTCCTTAACAGGTCCCCCGGCCATTTTTTCTCCGTCAATGAGGGAAAAACGGTCCAGTCGCGTTTCAGGGGTCCGTTTTTCGCCAACTCGGTCCGAAATTGTCCCCAGCGGTCCAAGCCCGAACTCAACACGATCAGGGGCGCCCGGGGCGTCGGCGGAAAGAAAAACGACGCGCCGGCCCCATGTTAGACAAAAAAGGCATTTTCCTCTCCGAAACCGTCCCTCGCGCACCACACCTTCCGTTACCGTGCGATTCCGGCGCCGCCCCATCTGTCTACCGCCACTACAAAGGCTATCTTCCCATCGACTTCGCCGCAGATTTGCCCCCTCCCCCGCCCCCCGCTTCTTGGCGGGTATTCCCGGCACTCCGGGCACGTACGCGGCCGCTCGTCCACCACGACCTCCACGTGTTCGACGATTTGCCTGGCCTATGGAATCCAACTACGAGGAGCTAGGGTTTGACAATGAATCAGATTACAGGCAAGGTCCTCTTGTCCAAGTTGATCACCAGCTACCGACAACCTGGTCTGCCTTCCTCAACACGCGTCAGGAGATCCGAGACCCACAGGTGCATCAATAACTGCAACACGATTTGATGGAGCATCTATGCAAGCTGAAGGGCAACGCTTAGCTCGATTTTTTTATTTGTATTCACTTGTTAAACTGTTTTTTGATTTATATTGATTTCTGTGATGAATTATATGATAAAAAATAACTATTGTTGTTAAATTTGTGATGAAAAACATCGAATATGAACCAAAAGTGAGCTAAATTTATGCCGAAACTGGGTCGAAAGCGGCGGCCGGGGGAGCCCTTGGGTGGGCGCCCACACCATCTTTAACGAAGGTGGGTCTCCAGACAACGCTATTTCTAACCACTAGGGGGCGAACTGCTGGAAATGCTCTAAACATCGGTCCATGCACAACCCATCAGCAGGGAAGCCAGCGAGGAGTTCTTATCTTTTCTCCGGTGCTAGTACTATGCATGTGTCTTTTTGTTGTTGAGCAAATGCATGTGTCAGCTGCGGAGCAGCAGGGGCACATGTATCCTTATATGTGCCTGTACGTCTGTGTGGCCCAGGAAAACAATTTCACAATAGAGCAGTGTGGCTGTGTGAGATGACAAATGCGACACCCAAACGAAATGTTAATTTTATCTAAAATAGATTTTTTTTCTCTCACAAAAAGGATCTAAAATAGCCACAGAAAGAATATTGCATGGTTTAGAAAAAGCATGACCCCGCGTTGTTAATTATTTGTAATTATATGTAATGAACTTCCCCATTTTATTACTTATTTGTAATGAACTTCCACAACAAGCTAGTCGTCGACAAGGGAATTTCAGCCCCGCGTTGTTCCTCCTCCGGGGACACACGAGATGACTAAACCTAGCGCCGCCGGCCATTTTCCTCCCATCCCCAGATCCTCGCCGCCTCCAGAGTGAGTGTCGGCAAGCTCGCACGTCACGAGGACGGCGGCGGTGGGCCGTGTTCCGCATGGTGCTCTCCGGCAGGCGGGCAACACTCCCTCAACCAGCGGTGGGGCATGTTGGAGGCTTCAAATCTAGCGTCCTCGAGCCCGAGGTGCTCCGGCAGCCTCCCTCGCAGCGACCCCTCCTGGATCCGGCTTTGGAGGAGAGCCCCGACCCGAGGGACGTGCCGTGGTGTGACGGTTCCCTCCGGGTGAAGGGCGGGTACCCCTTCACTCTGCCGGCTTAGATCCACTATCCCTGTGGGGTGCTGCCCAGGGTGGCTTGGCTGGCTGCGGTAGGTTTCTGAGGTGGGCAAATCTATGGCTTTCCAGCCATCTCGGTGGTCTGATTGCGGGGGAGCAGGGAAGCCGGGGCGGCGGCCCCAGATGTAGATACTAGCACTACACCTGCGATGGGTCGCTACAACGGGTGGTTCGGCCGACTCTCTCGGCCTGCATGGGCAGCAAGGAGCCGGTGGCTAGAGTTAGTGATGTCCTGGCCAAGCGTGTTTCAGAGGAGTCCTATCAAAGGGCACTTTTTTCTTGCCTCTCGCCGGACCTAGTTGTCGGTGTTCTGATAATGGGGGTACCCAGACCTGCCTGCCTGCGTCCCAGGGTTGGTCCACTTCATCGACCAAAACCCAAGAGGCCCGACATCGCTGGAGGCAACGCCTCACGAGGAGGAACAGCTTCAAGACCCACAGGGGGCCACCTGAGGACCCCTCCGGAGCGGCGGATATTCCGAGGCAAGACCCAACCTCACGAGTCAAGGATGACGTGGGGAAAGGACATGCGGGCAGCGGATTGCAGGACATAGCAGTTTCCCCTTTCGTGAAAAGGAGGGAAGGACGTACACGGCTTCCCAAGGCATCTCCCAAAGGTTTCCATTCTGGTGCAACAAGGCCATGGCCGCCCGCCGGCAGGTGCCACTTTGCAGGCGAAGATCACCTTTGGACAGGGGGAGCACATTCCCCTGTTCTTCTTCAAAAATTGGTCATTGTAGGATCCCTTCCCGCCCTTACGATGAGGGAAGAGGACCCGGGCCGCCGCTATATATAGAGAATAGGTTACTTCGTAGTGGGGGATCCGGTCCGATATCCCCGATCCAATCCATTCATTCGCACACCCACACCACGCAAAGGATACTCAACCTCCGGAGGCTCTCGAACACTATACTAGTTCATCCACCAACGTCCACGAGAGGCAATCCACCAAAGCAGGAACCTGGGTAAACGGCCGTTGTTGGATTTCGGGCTCCGCAAAACCCTAAAGATTCGAAACCAGGGGCGCGCGTGGAGACCTTCTGCAACTTGGATTCGCCTAGCTCACTACTCTTCGGGGATGGCAAGGAACTCACTCAATGGTGAGGAAGACATAGGACACGACAGTTTACCCAGGTTCGGGCCACTGGGAAGCGTAATACCCTACTCTTGCTTTGGTGGATTGCCTCTCTTGGAGGTGGGTGGATGAACTACTACAGTGCTTAGGAGCCTCCGGAGGCTGGGTGGGTTTGCGTGGTGCTAGTGTATGAATCCATGGATCTCTCCGCCTCTATGAAGTAACCTACCCTCTATATATAGTGGCGTCCCCGATCCTCTTCCCTTATCGTTTCGGCGGGAAGGGATCCCACAATGGCCAATTTTGAAGGGGAACATGGGAACATGCTCCCCCTGCCCAAAGGTGGTCTTCGCATGCAAAGTGACTCTCAGCACAGAAGTGACTGGCCAAGGGTGACATCTGCCCTAATGGCGGGCGACGATGGTCTTGTTGCACTGGAATGAAAACCTTTGGGAGATGCCATCGGAACCCCAATACGTCCATGCTCCCTTTGCACTAAAGGGGAAAGTGCGCTGCCCTGATGTCCGCTGCTCACATGTACTTCCTCTGCGTCATCCTTGACTCCTAAGGCCGGGCCTCACCTCGGAATATCAGCCACTCCGGAGGGGTCCTGAGGAGGCCCCCTACGGGTCTTGTTGCTGTTCTTCCTCGCGAGGCTTGGCCCCTTGCGAGGGCCTTGTCTTGAGTGCTGCCGAGCCCGCTGGTTAGTGGTTGATGAACTGGGCCAGCCCTGGGCCGCACGCAGGCAGGTGTGGGTACCCCCATTCCTAGAACGCCGACAGTAGCCTCGGGGCCCAAGACGCGCCTGGATGGGCTTCTTGGCGAAGCCTGAAGCATCACGGGCCCCAAATGTCTGCGAACCAGGCTTCACACGCGCCGCACAGCCGTGCGGCTACACTTCTAGTTCCCGAGGCGCTCGGAGACATGCTTGGTCAAACTGATGCGACATTCGGGTGTTGTGCAAGCCATCATTTCACCTTGGAGACACCTCCTCTTCGCACGCCACATGGGCGCGCTTCCTCATGAAATCCATGGGCCCAAGAACATGGAGGGGCATCGGTCTGCCCTCGGCTGTATATTTAACCTGGTGAGGGTGATAAGGTCCACATTGCCTTCATCTTCTTCATCTTCTGCCTCGAGCCCTCCACCCTCTCAGCATGGCGCCAGTGAGGAGGTTCTCCGCTGCAGAGAAGGGGAAGGCTTCCGGGCAAGGTCTCGCCGCTCCACCATCCAAGAGGGGCCGCGGCCGCCCACGGAAGTACGCGGCGGTGTCGGCGGCAGCCTCCGGCGGGTGCGGCCGTGGTTCCGCCCGTCCTAGAATCACCATCGGCGGCGTTTGTGGTGCGCCGGTGAACGCGAGCGTGCGCGGTGGCCGAGGTGGGAGGTCGGCGGTGGCCACCCGGCCGCCGCGCCCGCGGCTCATTCAGCTGACTCGGTGATGGAGTTCGTGACGTGGGTGGATATGCCGGATATTGCCTGGCTCCAGTTCCCAAGCTTCTTCGCAAAGGCGTTGCTGACCGACGGGCTCCGAGGCCTTTGGTTGCAGGCCGACGGCTGCTGCGGCGGGGCGTCCTGGGTGGAGGTCGAGGTCACCCCCCATGGCTACGTGTACCTGAACCGCGGGTGGCAGACGTTTGCCCTCGCTCGAGGCTTGAAGGGGTGGCGCTACCTCCACTTCAAGTTTGACGGGGAAGCGACGCTCTTCGTCAAGATCTTTGGGGGCGAGGGCGAGTGTCTGGGTTGCTGCCCGAAGGACGCCGGTCGTGGCGATCCTGTAGATAGGACCGCCTCCGGCGGTGTGCGCCGCGCCTCCGGTAGCAGCAACACCACCTCCAGAGGGAGCTCGGGCAGCAGCAGCCCGGGCGGCAGCAGCCCGAGTGGCAGCAGCGACAACAGCTATGACGAGCCGCCTCGCCGCCGTGCCCGAACCATGTGGGAGAGCCCCCAAGCACGGCGCCTCCCGTCTGCTCCCATGAAGGAGGAGGATGGCACGGACTAGGTGCCGGCGCGTGGGCATCATATGCCTGCGGCGGCAGCCTCCCTTTGGGACATTCATCGCTAGCTGTCTCCTCCTTACTCCTGATTCTGCGTCCATGAAAACAAGGGTAGGCCCTTGAGGCATGTAATGGATTTGGGCGATCGCCCTTTTTGTTAGTACTGTTGCATCTAACTGGTTTGGATACTTAGCTCGGTGTGCTTGCAGTGAACCTCTTTGGTTGAGAGGCGTAATTATGGCGCCCGAGGGGCTTGTCGCTCGGTTGGCTTCTCCTCATTGCAGGTGAAGTGGGTCGTTGCTCTCTGTCAGCAGGCCACAGTCCCGCACATTTCCCTGCCACCGTGAAGCGTGACCCGTGATACCGACCGAATGTCGTTCCTCACGGGGCGAGGCCCTGACACCCCTGATACCGATCAAAGACGGCACCAGGGTGGCCAATGGCTTTTTGACCGGTGAGGCTTGTGAGGCACGATGCTCAGGAGCCCCCTTAGGCGCTCAAGTTGTCCCAAGAGAAACAACTGTTGCAAGAAAAGACCAAATTTTGTTCCCCCTCCAGGATGGTGTGTCGAGCCGTGAATGGGACTCTTGAGCAAGTATGAGGTGGCATGAGTGAACTGACTCATCCGCGAGTACCACACAACGGTCCGGGCGCCAAGGCCTTGGTGAGGTGTCAGCACCGTGTCCCCAGCCCCCGCTCGCGGGGTAGGGGGCAGGCGAATGCTTGACTCGGAGGAAGAGAGTGTGCTTGAAGTATGACCAAGAAAATAGGTTTTCATAAAGACTTCATTTGGAAAGGCCCCGAGTTTGATTTTCTAAACATCGAAAAATCAAAGCGAGAAAAAGCAACTGAAAGCCGCGTCCGGTGCCTAAACTATTCACCGCCTCCGTCTCCCCCCAGCGCGGAGGATAAGGCTTCCACTAGGCGTGGGATGGACCCCTTCCGCATCCTCGGGGGGCCCTGGGCGTATACCGCCTGGGCTCGTTATTACGTGAGAGTGTCACGACGGGGGTGTATCTGGGAGGTCGCAAGGAAGCTTTGGCCTCGCGAATGTCCCTACCCTCGAGGCATAGGCGCCTGATTCTGGAAGTCATTGATGGACTGTGTTGATTTCCTCCATCTATACCTAGCGTGGAGCATAGGTCTTCCACTAGGCGTGGGGTGGACCCCTTCCGCGTCCTCGGGGGGCCCTGGGCGTATACAGCCTCGGCTCGTTATTACGTGAGAGTGTCACGGGATGAAGTAGGTTCCGGAATAATTGAAGGACGATGCAAAGTTGATGCAGAGGCGTTACTGGTAGAACTTTTAGAGATCTTGGATGTTCGAGGCGTTCTGGATGGGAACTCCGTCCTGAGTCTCGAAGAGCACGGCGCCAGGCCTGGAGACATGGGCGACCATGAATGGGCCCTCCGACATGGGCGAGAGCTTATGCAAGCCCTCCCTGGATTGAACCCGCCTTAGGACGAGGTCGCCTACTTCAAGGGTCCTGGAGCGGATGTTGCGGTAGTGATAGCGTCGCAAGGCCTGGTGGTGCCATGCGGCTCGGAGTGAGGCCCGACGGTGTGCCTCCTCCCCAAGCACAATGTCCATCCCCCGCGCAACCTCCTGACGCTCCTCATCGAACGTCATGACCCGCGGGGACCGGTGTTTGATCTTGTGGGGAAGGACCGCCTTGGCTTCGCCGGTGGGCTTAGTCGTGGTGGACCCAGCACCAACCGCAAGCTTCGAGCTTCCTCTTGAAGCTCCTCACCTTCAGGCCTCGCAGGACCTCTGCGTTGGCGCGGTCCGCCTGGCCATTGCTCCGCGGGTAGGCCACCGATGCGTAGCACATCTGCGTTCCCAGGTTAGCATAGTAAACCTTGAAGAGCTGACTGGTGAACTACAAACTGTTGTCGGTGATGATGCGGTTGGGGACGCCGAAGTGGCTCACGAGGCCCTTGATGAATTTGACGGCCGACCTTGCAGGGATGGTGCGCACGGGCTCCACCTCCGCCCACTTCGTGAATTTGTCAATGGCAACGTAGAGGTAGGGGAAGCCGCCTGCCACCCGCAGGAAGGGCCCCAGTATGTCCAGTCCCCAGACAGCGAAGGGCCAGGAAAGCGGAATGATCTGGAGGCTCTGCGCGGGCTTGTGAATCTGCTTGGCGTGGAACTGGCAGGCCTTGCAAGACCGAACCAGCTCGGTGGCATCGTCCAATGCTATAGGCCAATAGAAGCCTGACCTGAATTCCTTACCTGTGAGCGTGCGCGAAGAGGAGTGATGCCCGCAATCCCCTCCGTGGATGTCAGCCAGTAGTTCACACCCTTGCTCCTTGGAGATGCACCGCAGCGCAACGTCATTCGGGCGCCTACGGTACAAGTCGTTGTCCCGCAAGCAGTAGGTCGAGGGTTATCGTACTACGCACTCCTTGTCTTCCTCCTTCTCCCGCAACGTGCCGTGGAGCAGGTACGCCCCGAGTTCCTGCAGCCAATCATCGGCTTGCGCCTCCAGAGCCAGGAGCAGCCGAGCCCCCGAGGGCTGAGCGCAATCCGGAGCCCCCGAGGGCGGTGCTGGGGGAATCTCCTCTCCTCGTGGCGCCTGGCCCTCAGGTGACGACGTCGCGGAAGGCTTGAAGAGTCATTTCTAGAAGACGCCTGGCTCTTGAGCCTCGCAACGCAAATCTCTTTTGGGCATGTCATCCGCCTCCTTGTTCTCGCCACGCGGGACATGCTGCAGCTCTAGACCCTGAAAACGTTTCTCGATCTTACGTACCTCTTGCAAGTACGCCTCGATGTGCTCGTCCTTGGGCGTGTACTCTTTGTTGGAGAAGTTGACAAGAAGCTGGGAGTCGCCCATCACGGTGAGGCGCTGGATCCCCAAGGCCGCCGCCGCGTTGGGGCCGGCGATGAGGCCTTCCTACTCCACTATGTTGTTGGAGACCATCTCCCCATGCTGGAAGCAGAGCTGTACGGAGTAGCGGCGCTTGTCTCCCCTCGGAGAAGTGAGCAGGACTCCAGCCCCGGCTCCCCTGTGCGTGAAGGCTAAATCAAAGTGAATGATCCATCCCTTAGGTGCCTCCTCACCGGGGGTAAGGGATTGGCTCCCTTCCAGCCCCCGGTCTAGCATGTCCGTCCACTCCGCCACGAAGTCTGCCAAGGCCGCTCCCTTGATGACGCTGGTTGTGCTGAATTTGACGTTGAAGGCCTGAAGCTCGATATTCCATTCGAAGACCCTTCCCACCGCATTTGGGTTGTGCAGGATCTTCTCTAAGGGGTAGGCAGGGACAACCTTGATTGGGTGCCCATAGAAGTAGTGGTGCAGCTTGTGCGAGGCAAGGAGCAGAGCCAGAAGGAGCTTCTGCTGCATGGGATAGCGCGAGTGCACATACCGCAACATCGTGCTGACGAAGTACACCGGGTGCTCGATGAGGATGTGCTCCTCCGGGGCATAATGCTCCTTGGCGAGCTCAGGAGGTCCGAGCGCCGTGTAGTCCGGAGAAGGAGCCAGGGCCTAAGGAGGGCCGTGCATCTCATGGCCCGACCATGCGGTCTTAGCCTCAGGTCCCTATGCGTGCGAGGGAATCAGATTTGCGACTCGTGCGAGTCCCCAGACCTCGTGGGTGGGGGCCCGCCAGGATTCCCCGAAGTGGCGCCCTTGCTGGTTTGCTCCTCCCTTACTGCCACGAACGCGGTGCTGACGGAGTGGGGGTTGTAGTGCCCCAAATGTAAGCCTTCCATATTTGGAACCTATCGTGAGCACCCAGTTGCGGTTCTCGAGGCGACTGAGCACAAGACCCGTAACAAGACTGTCAAATTTCTCAAAGTGAAGTGGTCTCACCATTCCGATAAAGAGGCTACGTGGGAACGCGAGGATCACCTCCGTTCCGAATTTCCTGATTTCTTTCAGTCTTAGATCTTGAGGGCGAGATCTTCGTTGTAGTGTGGGAGAGTTTGTAGTGCCCGAGATGTAACCCTTCCATATTTGGAACCTATCTCATGTGGGTCCACATTGTCATGGATATGATGATATCATTTGAGCCATGACTTCATGTGACGTCCTTTGTATTTTCTTCCTTGCATGCATGCATGTCATATCATATCTTCCATGTTTCTTTGAGACTTTGTGATTGCAAGTGTGGTGGCGATGATGTTGTGGTCTTATGCTTCATGTGGTGTTTGTGTTCTTGTGGACATATGTGTGGTGTGGTGCAACTCTACTAGGTTGCTTGTCCTAGTAGGATAACATGTGGATGCTTAGGTTTCAAATCCTCTTCACCCCTCTCTCTATTCCTCCTATGTCAAGAATCACTTCTTCCTTTTCTATTTTTAAAATGTTCCTGTTTTAGCTCTTATTTGTGGTGGATTTGTGAAGAAAAGATGATGTTTTAAGGAGGGGTGCA
The DNA here is from genome assembly GCF_904849725.1 of Hordeum vulgare subsp. vulgare. Classification (NCBI taxonomy): domain Eukaryota; kingdom Viridiplantae; phylum Streptophyta; class Magnoliopsida; order Poales; family Poaceae; genus Hordeum; species Hordeum vulgare. The sequence continues at coordinate 155,166,862 of NC_058521.1, forward strand.
AGAGGTGCAAATAAATACAAAACAGGTCCAACAATGGCTGTTTTGTAATTATTAATTTGCCCCATATATTCATGTTGCATTTTATTCAATTAGTTCATGATTTGTCATGACCAGGGATGTGCTAGCTTATTTTTTTTATCTTATAGTTTTCCTTGTGCTTTTATTCATTCTCTCGTAATTCTTGTTAAAAGGAAACCCCCAGGGTTTTCTTCTCTCTTATGTGGCGCTCAGGATGGGCCTCCTCCCTCCCTGGCGGCCCAGTATCCCTCCCTCGCGCCAAGAGCCCAGCCCCACGAAGCCTCCCTCCTTCTTCCTAACGCCGTCCGCCCCCTCTGTTTTTTCCGTCAGTAGCACGCAGAGAGAGAGAGAGTTGACGCCGTGAACAAACGTTGAGGTCCCCCCATATATTGTTGGCGTCCGTGCCTCCCCTCGGCCTAGGGTTTCTCTTTCCCCCTCGGTCGCCACCGCCACCTTCCTTTCCCCATCTCTCTCCCCCTCTCCTCTACCAGGTAAGGTCTCTGTAGGGTTAGCGGTGAGGTCAGAGCAGCCCCGCCGCGTCTACCCCTGGCATCTCCGTCGAGCGTCGCCGGCGACCATGTCCGGGGGCTCGGGGAAGGTGCCCGCGCTCCATTCCCGGCGCTAGGAGCCCCGGGGAATGAATGCTCCGACGGCCTCGACCTCGTCAACGGCGAGTTCCCGGTGTTCTTCATCCTCTGCTTCGGCTCCACGTCAGCGACGTCTCCGGCTTCTTCTTCCTCTCCGGCCGGCCTCCTCCTTCAGATCGGCCTCCCTACTTCCTCCCCAAGGTTAGGTTGCACCTCCCCTCTCTTCTTTCCCCTAGATCGGCATGGATCCGGCCAGTTGCCCGCGTTCCTTCTCTGTCAGTTGTGGATACAGAAGATACCATAGAGTTGCGGTGTGCAGTAGCGTTGCAGCAGCAGTAGATCGCGTGGTAGTAGGGGTAGATGATGTGCAAAGCAGGCGCAACTCTTGTTTGTGCTGGTAGTTCTTCTGCCGTGATGCAGCAGCAGCAGCAGCACACGTGCCCGGCGGCCTCTGTGTCGCCGGTGTGCGTGCGTGTGCAGAGAAGGCTGTAGGCACGGGTTTTCCTGATTCAGTTCTCCTTGTTGTTTTTCTTGTTTTTTGCTGAAAATATACTTTCTCCTTGTTGCTGACCTTGTGCCAACCATAGGTGGCCATGGCATTTTTCTTTTATCTTTCCTTTGCTGTTATAATTGGTGCTAGGTGATGTGGTGTGTGTAGGTGTGCTAGTGAGAAGTGCATGTGTGTGTGTGAGCATACACATGGGGTTAGTTGGACTAGATTGTGTGTATGGTGGTGCTACTTATTAGATGATCCTAGTAATGTGATAACATGTGTAGGTTCTTCATTGGTGTAGTTACTAGCTTTTGATGATTGTACTAGGATGTGTGTGCAGAAATATAGTGGATCTTGTTCTAGTGGTGGTTGCTTTGATAACATGTGCAAGTGAGTGATGTTGTGGTGCATGTGCCCTTGGTGTGTGCATGTGTTGGCACATTCATTTGTGCAAGAGGGTAGCCCTCAAGTGCACCTAGATGAGGTTGTGGTGATGATATGTGTGTGTGGTGAAATAGCCCCATTGGCAACACTTGTGCACCTCCTCATGTTCATATGAGAGAGGGCAAGATGTGTGAGTGTGTGGGTGACTTAGAGAGAAGTAGTTATGGAGTTGATGTGCATGACACAAACATGGGGTTCAAACCCCCATGTCACTTTGTCATTGTGCACATGAGCTCAACCTTTGTAGTTGTTGTTATAGTGGAACTACATGAAATGATGCCCTATTCACTAGGCATGATTTGGAGTAGTTTCCTCTCCCTTAATTTGTGGTCACTTGTTCCAAGTAAGTGCCCACATATTATATATGATTTTGGGGGTATAATATCCCTAGGAATCTAGTGGTGAAGTTAGTTTTGCGATTGGGATACTTTATGGAGTTGACATATTCAGATTTGTTGCAAGTTTGCTCCTTGTTTCCATGAAATAGGTCGAGCCCAAGGGCATGAGATTTTGTGTGATAGTAGTAGGGGTTTTTCTCTACACCTTAGTGGTGTCATTTATCACTTGGTGTTATTTGTGTACAAACTATGCCTAGACAAAGTGGGCATGTGGCTGAAAAAGTCCAGCTTAGTGAAATCTGGAATTTCACTAAGTCTGAGAATCTGGAAACATTTTCTTCTCCTGTAGATGAGGATGTGCTGGTCATTGTGTTGTGAACTAGCCTTAGTTCAGTGCTAGGATTTTGGACCTGAGATGTTTGTGAAGCTCCCTGTCAAATTTCATCTCATTTGGAGTCCAGTAGGTTGTGTTTTGATTGCTGTCAAAAAGTTTCAGAACAAAGACAGAAAGTCAGGTGCAGGAATTTTCACCAAGTCCCTGAGACCTGATGGTTTTAGGAAAGTTTGTCGCCTTGTATCTTCTAGAGTTTAATTCCTTTTGCTGTGATTCTTGATGGTGTTGGTAGTGTTCTTGGTTGGCTACAACCACATATATTATTTGTCATATTTGGAGGTGTGTAGCTATGTTGCATGTAGCTCCCAAAGAGCTAAGATGCAGATTATGGCAGATTGTGTAGTATAGTCATTTTGATGATTATGGGTGATTAGTTGATGTTGTGGTGTTCGTCCTTGCTCCAATCCATTCATGTTGGGTTTTTATATGACTTGGCAACCTGGGAATACCAGATTTGTGCCAATTGTGGGTGTGGTGTTGATTCTTCCACGTAGAGCTTCATATCTTATTTCATTGATTCCCGTTGATCCGTAGCTCCGTTTGCAATGTTCTTTATATGGTTTTGCATCGTTTTCACAAGACGCATCCGTTCATGCCATCCTCATGCATGTCAAAATAGCTTAGTGTACAGTTCTGTCCAGAAACTTGTAGTAGTTTCTTTTGCTTGTGCTAGTGATAGAAATAGCGATACATGCTCATTTTTCTTCCCATGCATCACGTGATTGTTGCATCTTGTGGTGCTGCTGTTCATTGGTTGTTATTCTTATGTTGGGTAGCACCGGGATCGGAGAACGAATACGTGGAGTCAGGGGAGTACGTGCAGGACGAACCAGAACCATTCCAAGCTGAGGACATCACAGGCAAGATGATATGACCTTGATTCCATCTCGTGACTTGTTATGCTAGTTTCGTTTCCATGCCATATTGCTCGCTACCTACCACTGAAATTAAATTGCCTCTTCATATGCCATGAGCCCAAACACTGTACCCCTTCCTAGCAAAACTTGTATGGCTAAGTAGGCTTTGCTCAGCTACTAATGTTAGCGTTGCTAGATGCAGGTGCTTTGACTCATGTGATAACATGATCTTGATATCATTATCTTAAATTCTGTTATTTAGTTAATGCACCTATATACTTGGTAAATGATGGGAGGCCTAACCTTTTGCCGGGTGCTTTGTTCCATTATTGCCGCCTTAATTACCGGCTACCGGTGTTTGATTCCATAATGAACGCTCCTAACACGTTCGGGGTTGTCATGGGGACCCCATCGATAAATCGCGTAGTGCTAAGGCTTGTTCGGCAGGACCCAACATTGGTTTTATTTGCTAATCACCTAATAACCTGCATAGGGAATAGCTACCCCAAGGAATTTAATCAACTACCCGGGCCAGTGCTCCTCATGAGTGTTGGTCCAATCACCTAGGAGTCCGCAAGACCACCCCAGGGAAACTTGAGGTTTGGTCCATGTCCACTTCACATAGACGGTGTTGTCCTACGACTCAGATACGCGGCTCTTATCGGGTCGTCGACACATCGGGAGGTCCTGCTAGCCTTGCCTTACCTTAGCGGTATATCTAGCGTATAGGAATCCCAATGAGACTTTGGTTTCCCCCAGAGTTGAGGTTTTCCTCTAAGGAATCCGACGAGATCACGAGATTCATGATAGAGGATGCCTTTGCGGCCTGTGTTCGTTTGTGATGGACTAGTTGGAGCACCCGTGCAGGGTTTAATCTTTCGGAAAGCCGTGCCCGCGGTTATGTGGCAACTTGGAATATTTTGTTAACATCCGATATTAGAGAACTTAAACATAAGCTAATAAAATTACCAACTCTGTGCGTAACCGTGACTGTCCCCCTCGAAGATCTCTCTTCGTTCGGGAACACGGTAGTGTTATGAATGCCGTAGGTAGGGGGTTCAGGATCACTTAGTGATCAAGTAATCACGACCGCTAGTGTAGACCACCTTCATATATGTTTACGTAAGTTAGCCACTAAATCAAGCTTAGGATGATGCAGCGTTAACCACTTCACCCTTACCCTACCTAAAAACATGACTATTTCTGGCACCAAGGTCTTAGATTGCTGAGTCCCTGTGGCTCACGGATTCCTCCAAAACTCCCAACAGGTACAGGTACCCCAGAGACAGATGATCTCGACGGCACCCAGCTGGCGTGGCAGTACGACGAGTAGACAGACCGCCTCTACGTGAACTATCTAGAGGACTGAGGCGTGGTCGTGATCGTGGGCCTGCAGGCAGGGTAGCATAGCATTTCTATGTTTATGTAGTCCATAGCGGAACTACCTTGATTGTATCTGTGATGTACTCTGAGTTATTATGATAAGACAGTTGAATCCCGAATTGTCTACTTTTATTGTTATTTTTGCTATGTTACTCGCTTGCGAAACGCTTAGATGCACTTCTTTCCTATTCGGGGGCCTCGACCCCCAGATCGGAAAGGACCGCAGCTTGGTCGTTACAAGTTGGTAATCAGAGCCTTACGACCATAGGAGCCTTTGTGTGATCGTATTTGGCCGAGTCGAGTCTAGAAAATGTTTTGAGTCTTAGCTATATCGGAGAGTAGGATTCTTTTTTTCTCATCTTCTATGCTCTGGTGAGGTTCCCGTCTTAGGAAATCTTTAACTCTACTCCTTTTCTCGCTCAAATTTTTTTTAGGATCACGCGGGTATTTGTGAAATCTATATGATTTCGATGTGACGGAATCCTGTCCTGGTGCCTCCTATCTGCTCTAAGTATCAGGGGAGTTGAACTCCAGGGATTATCGCGCACATCGCCATCATTCAGATTTCTGAGTATCTAAGAACGGAGGGTGTTCATTATTGCTTCAATACTGGTAGTGGTGAGATAACCCCGATGTCCCGAGTACTGGTGTAGATTGTTCGGGGGTACTACCACACTTGGTATCATTGTGATCACGAGGATCTGTTGTAGATGAAGGTCCAAGATGCTGGTTGTGTGTTGAAGGATGTGATACAGGTGACGGGTTAGTTTAGGAGTTGTGGGAAATACTCCTTGTATCCGTGTACCTGATTGCATGACCAGTTATTTCGGGAATTCATAGGTGGGATATCTAGTAGTTCTTATAGGGCTATCTTCCTATAGACATTTGATTGGGGTTTGGGAAATCTCGATCATATGTTTGTTTCGAGCGGTTCTAGCTCACACTTGTTTGCAGTGGTCCTTATCGGAATTTTGTCGTCTGTTACTTTGAGGATGCACTCTTGCTATGTTGTTCGAGTGCAATGCTAAATTCTGTTTAGATATTCTGTCTTTTGATTCAGCAATATCCTCAATCATTCTGTGGACTAATACGCTGTCCGTCTTCAGGATGGCTCCACCTACTCGTCAGACCCCAGCACGTGAGGATATGCCGCCTCCACCACCTCCTCCTCCTCCGCCGCCGCCGCCGCCTCCTCCTGCAGAGGCCAGGCACGCAATGATGGCAGCTACTAATGCAAACACTCAGATGCTGTTGCAGTTGATCCAGGAGAGAGCCAATCATCAGCAGGGCAACTTCCAGCAGGGTGGCAATCACTTCGCCAATCTGAGTCAGTTCCTGTCAAACCAGCCTAAGACATTCACTTCTTGCGACCAGCCGTTTGATGCGGAAGATTGGATCCGTGATATGAACAAGCATTTCGAGTGTAGCAATCTGCGTCCGGAGGACTATGTCAAGTTTGCAACGTTTCAGTTGAAGGGACATGCTTCTATATGGTGGCAGCAGCTCAAGGACTCCAGAGGTGACGGGGTGATGTCTTGGGACGAGTTTTGTCGTGAATTCAGGTCCCACTACATCCCTTCTAGTTTTGTGGAGGAGATGCGCGAGAAGTTCAGGCGTTTGAAGCAGGGCAGCAATTCTGTGTACAAGTACAATGTCGAGTTCCACGAGCTGGCCCGTTACGCGCTGTAGGATGTCCCGAAACAGAAGAGAAAGATCTTCCAGTTCAGGGGTGGCTTGAAGGAAGACTTGGAGTTGGCTCTTGCTTTGCAGGATCCTGAGGAGTTTGACAAGTTCTACAACTTAGCTCTCAGAGCAGACGCAGCCTTGCTCAGGGTGGAAAACTCCAAGAAGCGCTTCAGAGATTCCAGCTCTTCCTCGACTCAGGTGGTTCAGAAGCAACAGAGGTTTTGGGTTTCTCCTCCTCCTCCTCGGCACTCACAGCAGCTGAAGCACTCAGGTGGACGTGGTTCTTCCCACCCACCCAACCCTGGGTTCCAGCAGAGATACCAACATCAGAAGCAAGGGCCTCCTCAGACTCAGTTCCGGCAGCCAGCAGATGTCACTCTTCACAAATGTGGGCAGAAGGGTCACTATGCCAACAAATGTACTTCTCAGCTCCGTCTGCCGCCTCCTCCTCTAGGCAAACCTCCAAGCAACGCTCTTGTCAAATTCAACCCCAGATCAGCTCGAGTCAACATGGTGAATGCTGCTGAAGCAGACAACTCCTCTGATGTGATCATGGGTAATCTCCTCGTCAATGATATTCCTGCTAAAGTGTTATTTGATTCTGGTGCATCGCATTCGTTTATCTCAAGACCATTCTCATTTAAGCATGGGTTCCCTACTCATGATTTGCTTAAGCCTCTTTCAATTATGTCTCCGGGTAAGATCATGAATTCTCACATGGTGGTTCCGGACGTTTCTGTCAAGATGGGTGCTTATGCTTTTCTGGTTACTCCTATTGTCTTGGGCAATTCCGACAACGACTTGATTCTTCATATGGACTGGTTGGCCATGAACAAGGCGTCAATTGATTATGAAGCCAAAGAAGTGAAGCTTACCCACTCTTCAGAGGATGTGATTATATTCGCGGCGCGCGATGATACAATCCGTCTGTTCTCCTTGAATGAAAAGGGTGAGATCAATCCTATTGAGAAAGTTCCTGTGGTCTGCGAATATCAAGATGTGTTTCCTGAAGAGCTGCCAGGCATGCCTCTGCACCGTGAAGTTGAGTTCGTCATTGAGCTTGAGCCAGGCACAGAGCCTATGTGCAAACGGCCGTATAAGCTGGGTCCATAAGAATTGAAGGAACTCAAGAGGCAACTCGATGAGCAGGAGCGTTTGGGTTTGACCAGACCAAGCTCGTCTCCGTGGGGATGTGGTGTTCTATTTGTCAAGAAGAAGGATGGTTCGGACCAGCGGTGTGTCGATTACCGCCCATTGAACAAGAAGACAATCAAGAACAAATATGCACTTCCGAACATAACTGAGTTGTTCGAACAGTTGAAAGGTGCTAAAGTATTCTCCAATCTTGATCTTAGAATGGGCTATCATCAGATTCACATTCGCGAGGAAGACATTTCGAAGATGGCATTCAGGACTAGTTTTGGCTCGTATGAGTATACGGTCATGTCTTTTGGTTTGGCTAATGCTCCTCCGACATTTTTTCGATTGATGAACTATATTTTCTCCCCATACAAGAATGAATTTGTCTTGCTCTATCTCGATGACATTCTGGTCTTTTCTGAGAGTGAGGAAGAACATGAGAAACATCTCAGGTTGGTGCTTGATAAACTGAGAGAGTACAAGCTGTATGCTAAGTTTTCCAAGTGCGAGTTCTGGCTGAAAGAAGTGGTTTATCTTGGGCATATTATCTCTGCCGAGGGCATTAAGGTTGACCCGTCCAAGGTTCAAGCCATTGTTGAATGGGAGCCTCCGCAGAATGTGAAGCAGCTTCGAAGCTTTCTCGGGCTTGCTGGCTATTGCAGAAGGTTCGTTGAGAACTTCTCCAAAATCGCCAAGCCGCTCTCTAGTCTTCTTCAGAAGGGTGTTAAGTATGTTTGGTCTCCAGAGTGTCAACTGGCTTTCGATACACTCAAAGAGAAGCTTATCTCCACTCCGGTCTTGCCCCCTCCGGATGATTCCAAGTCGTACCAGGTCTTTTGCGATGCTTCTCTCAAGGGTCTCAGTGCAGTATTGATGCAAGATAGGAAGGTGGTTGCTTATACCTCCAGACAGTTGAAGCCTGCGGAGAAGAACTATCCTGTGCACGATCTCGAGCTAGGAGTTGTTGTGCACGCCTTGATGACTTGGAGACATCTCTTGTTGGAACGTAAGGTTGAAGTTTTCACCGATCACAAGAGCCTCAAGTATATCTTCACTCAGCCTAACTTGAATCTTCGGCAAACACGTTAGGTGGAAATGCTGCAGGATTTTAATCCGAGTGTTGAGTACACGCCAGGCAAGGCAAATGTTGTGGCAGATGCATTGAGCAGGAAGGCATATTGCAACAGTCTGATTCTGCAACCTCTCCAGCCGGGTCTTTCTGAGTCTTTCAGGAAGCTCAATCTTCAGCTAGTTCCTCAGGGTTTTCTTGCGAACCTTCAGATCTCTCCTACCTTGGAAGATCAGGTCAGAGCAGCTCAGCTACTTGACGCTATGGTGAAGAAGGTCAAGATTGGCGTGGGAAAGAGTATCCCCAAGTATAAGTGTTTCACTGTTGATGCCAGGGACACGTTGTTTTTCGAGGATCGCCTTGTCGTCCCGAAAGGTGATCTCAGGAAGGTGATCATGGAAGAAGCTCATAACTCTCTGCTCTCTATTCATCCTGGAAGCTCCAAAATGTACCATGACTTGAAGCAGACATTCTGGTGGACTCGTATGAAACGTGAATTTGCTCAGTTCGTAAACGAGTGTGATGTATGTCGAAGGGGGAAAGCAGAACATCAACGCCCAGCAGGCCTGTTGCAGCCTTTGCCGATTCCCGAGTGGAAGTTTGATCACATTGAGATGGATTTCGTCACCGGATTTCCTAAGTCCAAGAAGGGCAATGATGGTATCTTCGTTGTCATCGACAAGTTGAGTAAAGTGGCTCATTTCCTTCGAGCCAAGGAGTCCATTTCAGCAGCTCAGCTGGCAGAGTTGTACACCTCCAGGATTGTCTCTTTGCACGGCGTGCCTATGATGATCTCGTCAGATCGCGGAAATATCTTCACTTCCAAGTTCTGGGACTCCTTCCAGTCTTCTATGGGCACGAAGATCCGCTTCAAAACAGCGTTCCATCCTCGGACTAGTGGTCAAGTGGAGAGAGTGAATCAAGTTCTTGAGGATATGTTGAGAGCCTGTGTTATTTCTTTTGGCATGAAGTGGGAAGATTGTCTACCTTTCGCGGAGTTCTCGTATAACAACAGTTATCAAGCAAGTTCTGGCAAGGCTCCGTTTGAAATTCTCTATGGCAGGAAGTGTCGTACTCCGCTCAACTGGTCCGAGACCGGCGAGCGTCAGATCCTTGGCAATGATATAATTGAAGGAGCCGAGGAGATGTGTCAGATCATTCGCGACAACCTCAGAGCAGCTCAGTCCAGGCAGAAGCGCTATTACGATAGCAAGCACCGTGATATGTCCTATGAGCTTGATGACTTTGTCTATCTCAAGGTGTCGCCTATGAAAGGTATGCATCGCTTTGGCATCAAAGGCAAGCTTGCGCCTCGTTTCGTTGGTCCGTTCAGAGTGGTTGGCAAGAGGGGCGACCTTGCGTACCCGCTCGAGCTTCCATCAACCTTTGCAAATGTCCATGATGTGTTCCATGTTTCTCAGCTTCGGAGGTGTTTCAAGACCCCCGAGCGCACTGTGCATCTTCAAGATATCGACCTTCAGCCTGACCTTTCTTATCGTGAGCACCCAGTTGCGGTTCTCGAGGCGACTGAGCGCAAGACCCATAACAAGACTGTCAATTTTCTCAAAGTGCAGTGGTCTCACAATTCCGATAAAGAGGCTACGTGGGAATGCGAGGATCACCTCCGTTCCGAATTTCCCGATTTGTTTCAGTCTTAGATCTCGAGGGCGAGATCTTCTTTGTAGTGTGGGAGGGTTTGTAGTGCCCGAGATGTAACCCTTCCATATTTGGAACCTATCTCATGTGGGTCCACCTTGTCATGGATATGATGATATCATTTGAGCCATGACTTCATGTGATGTCCCTTGTATTTTCTTCCTTGCATGCATGCATGTCATATCATATCTTCCATTTTTTTTAGACTTTGTGATTGCAAGTGTGGTGGTGATGATGTTGTGGTCTTATGCTTCATGTGGTGTTTGTGTTCTTGTGGACTTATGTGTGGTGTGGTGCAACTCTACTAGGTTGCTTGTCCTAGTAGGATAACATGTGGATGCCTCCCTCCTTCTTCCTGACGCTGTCTGCCCCCTCTGTTCTTTCCGTCAGTAGCAGGCAGAGAGAGAGAGTTGACGCCGTGAACAAACGTCGAGGTCCCCCCATATATTGTTGGCGTCCGTGCCTCCCCTCGACCTAGGGTTTCTCTTTCCCCCTCGGTCGCCACCGCCACCTTCCTTTCCCCATCTCTCTCCCCCTCTCCTCTACCAGGTAAGGTCTCTGTAGGGTTAGCGGTGAGGTCAGAGCAGCCCCGCCGCGTCTACCCCCGGCATCTCCGTCGAGCGTCGCCGGCGACCATGTCCGGGGGCTCGGGGAAGGTGCCTGCGCTCCATTCCCAGCGCTAGGAGCCCCGGGGAATGAATGCTCCGACGGCCTCGACCTCGTCAACGGCGAGTTCCCGGTGTTCTTCATCCTCTGCTTCGGCTCCATGTCAGCGACGTCTCCGGCTTCTTCTTCCTCTCCGGCCGGCCTCCTCCTTCAGATCGGCCTCCCTACTTCCTCCCCAAGGTTAGGTTGCACCTCCCCTCTCTTCTTTCCCCTAGATCGGCATGGATCCGGCGAGTTGCCCGCGTTCCTTCTCTGTCAGTTGTGGATACAGAAGATACCATAGAGTTGCGGTGTGCAGTAGCGTTGCAGCAGCAGTTGATCGCGTGGTAGTAGCGGTAGATGATGTGCAAAGCAGGCGCAACTCTTGTTTGTGCTGGTAGTTCTCCTGCCGTGATGCAGCAGCAGCAGCAGCACACATGCCCGGCGGCCTCTGTGTCGCCGGCGTGCGTGCGTGTGCAGAGAAGGCTGTAGGCACGGGTTTTCCTGATTCAGTTCTCTCCTCTGTCAGAAACCATATAGTAGCGCAGTGGTTTGTGTCTGTGTGTGTTTACCTGAGGTGCAGGGTTCGAGTCCCGCAGGCGCCAACCCCCTTTTTGTGTTTCAATTCTGTTTTGGGCTCAGTAGCGCATAGGTATGGCTTACCTGGCCTGAAGCCTCTGTTCTGTCGACAAGTAGATAGTAGCAGAGTGGTAAGGGAAGTTTGTTGCACCAGTGGGTACTAGGTTCGAATCCCAGGAAGCCCTCCTTGTTGTTTTTCTTGTTTTTTGCTGAAAATATACTTTCTCCTTGTTGCTGACCTTGTGCCAACCATAGGTGGCCATGGCATTTTTCTTTTATCTTTCCTTTGCTGTTATAATTGGTGCTAGGTGATGTGGTGTGTGTAGGTGTGCTGGTGAGAAGTGCATGTGTGTGTGTGAGCATACACATGGGGTTAGTTGTACTAGATTGTGTGTATGGTGGTGCTACTTATTAGATGATCCTAGTAATGTGATAACATGTGTAGGTTCTTCATTGGTGTAGTTACTAGCTTTTGATGATTGTACTAGGATGTGTGTGCAGAAATATAGTGGATCTTGTTCTAGTGGTGGTTGCTTTGATAACATGTGCAAGTGAGTGATGTTGTGGTGCATGTGCACTTGGTGTGTGCATGTGTTGGCACATTCATTTGTGCAAGAGGGTAGCCCTCAAGTGCACCTAGATGAGGTTGTGGTGATGATATGTGTGTGTGGTGAAATAGCCCCATTGGCAACACTTGTGCACCTCCTCATGTTCATATGAGAGAGGGCAAGATGTGTGAGTGTGTGGGTGACTTAGAGAGAAGTAGTTATGGAGTTGATGTGCATGACACAAACATGGGGTTCAAACCCCCATGTCACTTTGTCATTGTGCACATGAGCTCAACCTTTGTAGTTTTTGTTATAGTGGAACTACATGAAATGATGCCCTATTCACTAGGCATGATTTGGAGTAGTTTCCTCTCCCTTAATTTGTGGTCACTTGTTCCAAGTAAGTGCCCACATATTATATATGATTTTGGGGGTAGAATCTCCCTAGGAATCTAGTGGTGAACTTAGTTTTGCGATTGGGATACTTTATGGAGTTGACATATTCAGATTTGTTGCAAGTTTGCTCCTTGTTTCCATGAAATAGGTCGAGCCCAAGGGCATGAGTTTTGTGTGATAGTAGTAGGGGTTTTGCTCTACACCTTAGTGGTGTCATTTATCACTTGGTGTTATTTGTGTACAAACTATGCCTAGACAAAGTGGGCATGTGGCTGAAAAAGTCCAGCTTAGTGAAATCTGGAATTTCACTAAGTCTGAGAATCTGGAAACATTTTCTTCTCCTGTAGATGAGGATGTGCTGGTCATTGTGTTGTGAACTAGCCTTAGTTCAGTGCTAGGATTTTGGACCTGAGATGTTTGTGAAGCTCCCTGTCAAATTTCATCTCATTTGGAGTCCAGTAGGTTGTGTTTTGATTGCTTTCAAAAAGTTTCAGAACAAAGACAGAAAGTCAGGTGCAGGAATTTTCACCAAGTCCCTGAGACCTGATGGTTTTAGGAAAGTTTGTCGCCTTATATCTTCTAGAGTTTAATTCCTTTTGCTGTGATTCTTGATGGTGTTGGTAGTGTTCTTGGTTTTCTACAACCACATATATTATTTGTCCTATTTGGAGGTGTGTAGCTATGTTGCATGTAGCTCCCAAAGAGCTAAGATGCAGATTATGGCAGATTGTGTAGTATAGTCATTTTGATGATTATGGGTGATTAGTTGATGTTGTGGTGTTTGTCCTTGCTCCAATCCATTCATGTTGGGTTTTTATATGACTTGGCAACCTGGGAATACCAGATTTGTGCCAATTGTGGGTGTGGTGTTGATTCTTCCACGTAGAGCTTCATATCTTGTTTCATTGATTCCCGTTGATCCGTAGCTCCGTTTGCAATGTTCTTTATATGGTTTTGCATCGTTTTCACAAGCCGCATCCGTTCATGCCATCCTCATGCATGTCAAAATAGCTTAGTGTACAGTTCTGTCCAGAAACTTGTAGTAGTTTCTTTTGCTTGTGCCAGTGATAGAAATAGCGATACGTGCTCATTTTTCTTCCCATGCATCATGTGATTGTTGCATCTTGTGGTGCTTCTGTTCATTGGTTGTTATTCTTATGTTGGGTAGCACCGGGATCGGAGAACGAATACGTGGAGTCAGGGGAGTACGTGCAGGACGAACCAGAACCATTCCAAGCTGAGGACATCACAGGCAAGATGATATGACCTTGATTCCATCTCTAGACTTGTTATTCTAGTTTCGTTTCCATGCCATATTGCTCGCTACCTACCACTGAAATTAAATTGCCTCTTCATATGCCATGAGCCCAAACACTGTACCCCTTCCTAGCAAAACTTGTATGGCTAAGTAGGCTTTGCTCAACTACTAATGTTAGCGTTGCTAGATGCAGGTGCTTTGACTCATGTGATAACATGATCTTGATATCATTATCTTAAATTCTGTTATTTAGTTAATGCACCTATATACTTGGTAAATGATGGGAGGCCTAGCCTTTTGTCCGGTGCTTTGTTCCGTTATTGCCGCCTTATTTACCGGCTACTCGTGTTTGATTCCATAATGAACGCTCCTAACACGTTCGGGGTTGTTATGGGGACCCCCTCGATAAATCGCATAGTGCTAAGGCTTGTCCGACAGGACCCAACATTGGTTTTATTTGCTAATCACCTAATAACCTGCATAGGGAATAGCTAGCCCGAGGAATTTAATCAACAACCCGGGCCAGTGCTCCTCATGAGTGTTGGTCCTTGTCTAGTGGTCCACCTAGCAGTCGGCAAGACCACCCCAGGGAAACTTGAGGTTTGGTCCTTGTCCACTTTGCATAGACGGTGTTGTCCTGAGAATGAGATACGCGGCTCTTATCGGGTCGTCGACACACCGGGAGGTCCTGCTAGCCTTGCCTTACCTTAGCGGTATATCTCGCGTATAGGAATCCCAGTGAAACTTTGGTTTCCCCCAGAGTTGAGGTTTTCCTCTAAGGAATCCGACGAGATCACGAGATCCGTGATAGAGGATGCCTTTGCGGCCTGTGTTCGTTTGTGATGGACTAGTTGGAGCACCCCTGCAGGGTTTAATCTTTCGGAAAGCCATGCCCGTGGTTATGTGGCAACTTGGAATATTTTGTTAACATCCGGTATTAGAGAACTTAAACATAAGCTAATAAAATTACCAACTGTGTGCGTAACCGTGACTGTCCCCCTCGAAGATCTCTCTTCGTTCGGGAACACGTTGGGGTTATGAATGCCGTAGGTAGGGGGTTCAGGATCACTTAGTGATCAAGTAATCACGACCGCTAGTGTAGACCACCTTCATATCTGTTTACGTAAGTTAGCCACTAAATCAAACTTAGGATGCTGCAGCCTTAACCACTTCACCCTTACCCTACCTAAAACATGACTAGTTCTGGCACCAAGGTCTTAGATTGCTGAGTCCCTGTGGCTCACGGATTCCTCCAAAACTCCCAACAGGTACAGGTACCCCAGAGACAGGTGATCCCGACGGCACCCAGCTGGCGTGGCAGTACGACGAGGAGACAGACCGGCTCTACGTGAACTATCCAGAGGACTGAGGAGTGGTCGTGATCGTGGGCCTGCAGGCAGGGTAGCATAGCATTTCTATGTTTATGTAGTCCGTAGCATAAGTACCTTGATTGTATCTGTGATGTACTCTGAGTTATTATGATAAGACAGTTGAATCCCGAATTGTCTACTTTTATTGTTATTTGTGCTATGTTACTCGCTTCTGAAACGCTTAGATGCGCTTCTTTCCTATTCTGGGGCCTCAACCCCCAGATCGGAAAGGATCGCATCTTGGTCGTTACAGGGGTGGCTGCAAGGTACGGAAGCAGAGGCTCCCGAGGGCGAGGTGCAACCATGACCAGTGGACTCGTGAGGTATTGCTTTAGTCCATCAAAGGCCGCGTCGGCCTCCGGGGTCCATTCGAAGGGCCCCTTTTTTCATGATCTTGAAGAAAGGCAGGGTCGCTCGCCAAGATTGGAGATGAATCGACCCAAGGAGGTAATGCATCCTCCCAACTTATGCATCTCCTTGAGGCTTGTGGGCACGCTCATCTTTTTTATGGCATTGACCTTCACCGGGTTTGCCTCGATCCCCCGGTGTGATACGAGGAAACCGAGCAGTTTGCCTGATGGGACCCCGAAGACGGACTTCTCGGGGTTGAGCTTCAGGTTCACCTCTCTTAGGTTGGCGAAGATCTCCTCCAGGTCCTCCACCAGGGTTTTTGCCTTCCTTCACTACTAGGAAACTAGTTTTTAACGACGGTATATGTGGTCGTTAAAAGTTAGAATGTGGTCGTTAAATGTCATTAACGACCACAATTTGCTGGTCGTAATAGGCTCCGTCGTTAAAAGTCATGACGACCACATACCCTTTCTGGTCGTTATTTTTGTAACGACGCGGTCGTGTGTTGTCGTCAATTCTAAGGCAATAACGACCAAAATTATAGTATTAACGACCACTTTTATCACCGCTAATAATCAGCATAGGGTTGTTCGCGTATCACTAACACACACTTTATATTAGTAACAACGATTCTCTTTAGGATTTTGCTATCCTTCAGCAGCCACTACATTTCGTACAACTTTCCATTCAACCAGTTGTAGAACCATTTTATAACCACTTTATGGAGCATCAAACATTTGAATAGTAACATCCACGTTAATGTAGGAACAAAATAATGCGAATAATTAAAGAACCGTACCCTCCTTTATATTAATAAAAATCAAATAATTAAGGAAATTCTTACGTACAATTATGGAATTAAAATATCATTTAAGAAATTTCGGTAAAAACATCCTTTACATGATTAATGTACTTGTTCATAGCTAAGTGAAAACGAGACGACCATAAAAGATGGCATTTATTAATCTTCAGTCGAGGAACACCATCGTTGTTTTGATGGGTACCATTCTTTATCAGCGATTGCTATTCTACCTCATCCTTCAATATATTAGGCTGGGCCATGAGTCCTACAAAACATTGGGTATTTTAGCAAGACAATCCAAAGAATAAATTGGCACAAAGTACAATAGCATATAAATCAGTGTATGCGAACAACTTACTTGATCACGCTTGTTTCATGAGGACTGTCAATTAGAGATCTACTAGACATAAAGTTCTTAGTTTGTCACAGTTCTTGTATCACGCAATTATCCATGCTTCATGCATTGTTTTCCTTTCCTCCCTGTACGAACATACATATGTGCCTGTTATTAGTTGACATAGGATGACATGACAAGTCACACAATAGTAGAAAGGTTGAGTTGTACAATTTTTGATAGCCACTACTCATCCCAGATGAAAGATTGTAGGAGTACAAATATTCTAGGCAGCAAAGGGATCAAGAAACTCGACTAGTAGTTGACCATGTTTAGTTACGAGATAAAAGGGAGGGTGGGAGTTGTGCATTATTCCCTACAAAAGAACACGTTAAATTACATGGAGAAAAAATAGTTCTAGTTCGTGGGTGCTTGTGTATAAGCCAATAAAATAACATCTCAATTCCTAACCAGGTAAATGCAGCCTAATTCCCGAACCAATCGGAAAAAAATACAACCACCATAGTCAGCACAATCACCTAAATTCATTAAAAAAAATCTCATATATACAGGAGTGCTGAAAGTGTTATGCATGAAGCAATTTCGTAAAAACAAAGGTTTAACCGGATATCTCATACATCTGTGAACTCTAAAGTACATCGAGCACTCCTTTCACATAATATTGATGCCCTTCTCTTGATTAAAATCAATGATCAATGGAGGCAAAATCCCGCCCCGCACATCAAACCACACGGAATGTAATTTGCATGAGTACCAGCTACACGTCCCAAATACCCATCCTAAAACCTAAGAAAAATGTAAGAGAAAGGATGACTAACAATCAACTTGCAGTAGGATGGCGTTGGTGGTGGACACTGACGATGTGCGGGCTGTAGAGCGGGCGCGCCGAGGTCGACGCGACCAACGAGGTGCTGGCTGCAGGGCGTGCGCGTCGTGGTCGAGGCGGCCCACAAGGTGCTGGCTGCTGGACGGCGCGTTGTAGTCATGGGCGTAGGAGAACAACAAGGAGATGAGATCAATCGGGGTGTTGAGGTTAAGAGGAAAAGGAGGCAGGGAGTTATACGCAGGGTTATCCAATGGAAAGTACCAGCACTTTGTGGCATAACATGTGGAAAGTACATGTTGCAAAGGAGAGAGAAGAGAGATCAGATTAAGTTTGTTATAGGGTGTTCTACGATCTACAAACAAACAGAAAAGAAAAAAATAACGACCTCACCTCTGATTTCTTTAGCAACGGATACTCCGATGGTTGTTAAAAGTATTTGGTAGATTGATTCCCACCGTGCTAGAGTTCACCCAGATTTTCAACGACCATGTGTTTTTTTCCTATGGACGTTAATAATTGTTTTTGTAGTAGTGCTTGACTTGACCACGATGTCGTCGACGTAGGCCTCTGCGTTCCTCCCAAGCTGCGGTCCCAGAGCGATGTGCATGAACCGCTGTAAGATTGCCCCGGCGTTCCGTAGCCCGAAGGGCATGCACCCGTAGCAGTATACTCCACACGAGGAGAGGAAGGCTGTCTTCTCGACGTCATCCACCGCCATCTTGGTCTAGTGGTAGCCCGAGAATGCATCCAGGAAGCACAAGAGATTGCACTCCGTTGTGGAGTCCACGACCTGATCGATGCGTGGTAGCGGGAGCGGGTCCTGCGGGCAAGCCTTGTTGAGGCTCGTGAAGTCGACGCACATGCGCTCCTTCCCGCACTTCTTCGGGACAACCACCGGGTTGGCCACCCATTCCGGGTAGCGCACCTCTCGAATGACCCCTGCCTCCTTGAGTTTGCGCACCTCCTGAGTGATGGACGCCTGCTTCTCCGGGGATTGCCTCCTTGCCTTCTGCTTTACTGGGCGCGCCTTTGGGCACACCATGAGGTGGTGCACGATGATATCCCTCGGGACCCCCACCGGATCAGAGGCGCTCCAGGCAAACGCGTCCTTGTTCGCCATGAGGAAACCCACGAATGCCTTCTCTTGGTCTTGGGGCAGGTTTACGCCTATGGTGAAAGTGGGAGACGAACTTCCTTCATCCACATGTACTTGCTTTGTCTCCGCCCGGTCCTGGGAGAACAACTGCTTCTTCTTCACGGGTGCGACGTTGGGGACGTCCCCAGGGTCTTTCGCAGCGCGCCACACCCCTCGGGTTGGCTCGTGCCGCCGCTGCGGCCTTGTGGGAGAGCTTGAGTACCCGTGATGCGTCCTTGACGTCCCCCACAACGGTGAGCATGCTACCTCTTTCGGGCATCTTGACGACGTTGTAGCCTGGGAGCGTTGACGCCATGAACTACACGAGGGCGGGGTAGCCGAGTATCACATTGTACGGAAGGTGGATGTGGGCGACGTCGAAGTCGATCTGCTCGGTAGGGAAATTGGAGTGGGTGCCGAAGGTGACGGGGAGGCGAATCCGTCCCACAGGGGTGACTGATCATGCCGCCACCCCGGAGAAGGGCTTTGAAGTTACAAGCCGCTCTTGGGGTAACTACAGCGCGTCGAAGGCCTCTATGGAGATGATGTTGAGGCCCGCGCCGTTGTCGATGAGGGTCTTGGAGACGGCCACGCCGCCTATGGTCGGCGTGCACAACATAGAAAGTGTCCCGATGGCCGTCGTGGAGTTGGTGTGATCTTCGGGGCCGAAGGTGATGTTGACCTCCGGCCATACCTGATGTTCCGCGGGCTCGGGCCTTAGATGACCACCCACCCCTCGTTGCAGGAAATGCTTGACATGACGGCTGGAAGATGGCACCTGAGATCCGCCGAGGACGCAAGCGACCGCTGGGGCGGCCCTGCCTGCCCGGACGCTGTTCACCGCCGAGGTCCTTCGGCTGTCGGTGGTCGCACCTGCCATGGAGTTTCCGAGTCGAGGTCTAGATCTTCCTGTTAGCGTGGAGGCTCCGACATGTGCCCGAACCTGGCACGCCAATGTCAGATTTCAGGCTCCGCAAAACCCTAAAGATTTGAAACTAGGGGCGCGCGCGGAGACCTTCTGCAACTTGGATTCTCCTAACTCAGTACTCGTCGGGGATGACAAGGAACTCACTCAATGGTGAGGAAGACACATGACACAATAGTTTACCCAAGTTCGGGCCGCTGAGAAGCGTAATACCCTACTCCTGCTTTGGTGGACTGCCTCTCTTGGAGGTGGGTGGATGAACTAGTATAGTGCTCAGGAGCCTCCGGAGGCTGGGTGGCTTTGCATGGTGCTAGTGACTGAATCCATGGATCTCTCCGCCTCTACGAAGTAACATACCCACTATATATAGTGGTGGCCCCGATCCTCTTCCCTTATCGTTCGGTGGGAATGGATCCCACAATGGCTAATTTTGAAGGGGAACATGGGAACATGCTCCCCCTGCCCAAAGGTGGTCTTCGCGTGGAAAGTGACTGTTAGTGCAGCAGGGACGGGCCCAGGGGTGATATCTGCCCTACTGGTGGGCGGCGACGACCTTGTTGCACCAGAAAGGAAACCTTTGGGAGATGCCCTCTGAACCCCGGTACGTCTATGACGCTTTGCACTAAAGGGGAAACTGCGATGCCCTGTTGTCCGCTGCTTGCGTATCCTTCCTCTGAGTCATCCTTGACTCCTGAGGCTAGGCCTCGCCTCGGAATATCCGCCGCTCCCGAGGGGTCCTGAGGAGGCCCCCTGCAGGTCTTGATGTTGTTCTTCCTCGCGAGGGCCTTGTCTTGAGTGGTGCCGGGCCCGCTAGTTTGTGGTTGGTGAAGTGGGCCAGCCCTGGGCCGCAGGCAGGCAGTTATGGGTATCCACATTCCCAGAACACCGACAACCGTATTCCGTGTCTTCCTCACCATTGAGTGAGTTCTTTCCCATCCCATGCGAGTAGCGAGCTAGGTGAGGCGAGCCACGAGAGATCTTCGTACACGCAACTAAGTTCGAATCTTTAGGCTTTTTCGGAGCCTGAAATCCTACATTTGGCGCTCCAGGTAGGGGGGCGTGTCGAGGTCTTCCGCGAGCTTCATATTCCCTAAGCCACGCTACTCTGATGGCCGGCGCCCAACAAACTTCTTCGAGCCTTGTCGAGATGGCTTCCAACCGTCATACCACGGTGTTCGGAAGCACGTGTACCGGTGTTATGGTACCAGGAGGCTCATACCAGATCATCAACATCGTCTCCACCGCTGCAACCACCAGTGCCACCCTGGCGCAAGGCGGCTGGGAGGCGCCCCTGGCATCCGCGACGCGCCGCATCAAGATGGGGGACCTCAGCACGCACAACGCGCTGCAGATGGCGAGAGAGATGCTCCGCTAGCGACCGACGCAAGGGGGCTTCAACGCCTGGGAGGACCACATCATGGAGCTGATCGCGATTTCCCAGAAGGCCATCCGACCCCACTCTTCTTCACGGCCACAGGCGCCAGGCACCGGGGGCTTGCACCCCCTGCCGGCTCTCGGGCCTGCAAGCGGCGGGGCCCCTCCGGTGCTGGACGGGGCCGAGAGAGATGCGTCGCATGCTGCCCTCCTCCTCCTCCTCCAGATTCCGGTGGCCGGCCTCGAGGCGCAGCATGCCAGCAACCACCAAAGGCGCGATGAGAACGGCATGACGTTTGGTGCACACACGGGCGCGCATCACCAAGACTAGGTTGGGTCCCGACAACCCGGGGCAGCCAGGCAGGAGCGCTCCCTCAGGCGTAGCCAACAGCGGGCGGCGAAGGCACCGGCGCGGGTGAACACGACAATGGAGATACACTAGGTTACCAAGGGAGGAGTCTGCACCGAGCAATGCCAGGACCACCCAATGACTGCAACAGGAACAAGCGACTTCGTACAGAGGCTCATCGCAAGAAGAACTCCGAGAAACGTGACCAGGGGGACCTCCCCCCCCCGCTGCCGAGAGGGACCGCCACCATCGTGCTACTAAACGGCTTTGTAGGTCGATCGAACACCTACGTGGAGCCTTATGTACCATGCTATGTAACACCACGTACCCTCCCAACGAGGAAGAGCCTCACGAGTCCACCCCAGGTGCGAGTCCTCCTCAGGAGTGAGGAACACTCTGGGGGTCCCCCTTGAGCCACACCCTAGGGCTCCCGATGGCAGAGCACTGGTCCCAAGAGGCGCGGGTAGGAACACGCCCCCAAGCCGCGGGGCGTGATGCCAGCCCCCTCCCCGCGGAGGAACTACGAAGAACCGGGTCCCCGGCCTCAGGAGGACAAGTCAGAGAAAGCAACGAGACACAAGTGGTGTGGGTCACCGGAGGCGACTATGGTGCTGGTATGGGTGCTGAGGGCCGGGCCTCACGAGGCGCCCCTCAGGCGCGAAGAAGCTATGCGAGGTAATTTTTTGGTTCACTGCTCTAGGGGGTCTTCTGGCCGCATGAACTTCAAGTGTTCAGGGCATGCCTCTGCCCATCATATTATTTACGCATGCTTCCATAACTTCTGCGCCATCCATTCGGCAATCTGACATCTTGCCTTGCTTGCATCTTTGGGCGATCTACCCCCCTCCCCGCACGGCGGCTCCGGCCGGTGCGCGTTGCCCCGTCGTGGGACCTGGGGACGCCCCGCGACTCCCCAGGGCCACAATCAACAGGATAAAATGGGGCCTGCTTGAGCGTCAAAAGGGGGCTCCTCAGCATCGAGCCTCAGGAGCCTCACCGGTCATAAGGACACCTGCCACCCTTGATGCCGTCCACGGTCATTCGGTTGTTATCAGGGGTGGCAGGGTTCGACCCCGTTGCTGCGTTCGTCCATTCTGTCGCAAGCAACGTCTGTTGGAAAATGTGCGGGACTGGGTCTTGGCGACACAGAGCCGCTCGAACGTGAAAGGAGGCTCGTGAGCATCACGTCTTAGGAGCCTTACTGGTCACAAAGCCACTTGTCCACCCTGGTGCCGTCTAGGCACATTCAGTCGGTATCAGGGGCGCCACGCCCTTGCCCCGTGAGGCGCCTCACAACGGCAGGGAAATGTGCGGTTCTGGGACCTGTCGACGTAGAGCATAAGAAAAGCCCTCAACCAGACTCAGGAGAAGGAGCAAACCGCCCCCAAGGAGGAGACATCGCGAGGCCGGAGCGCCCTCGCATTCGCCCTACAGCCCCCGCCGTACCTGCATCAACCCGTGGCCCCTCTGTATCGTCCTTCAATCCTTCCGAAATCTACTTCATCCCGTGACACTGTCACGTAATAACGAGCCGAGGCTGTATATGCCCACGCCCCCCCCCCCGCCCCCCGAGGATGCGAAGGGGCCCATCCCACACCGATTGGATGATCTAT
Source organism: Hordeum vulgare subsp. vulgare (assembly GCF_904849725.1). Taxonomy (NCBI): domain Eukaryota; kingdom Viridiplantae; phylum Streptophyta; class Magnoliopsida; order Poales; family Poaceae; genus Hordeum; species Hordeum vulgare. The sequence goes on from NC_058521.1 coordinate 155,189,453, forward strand.
GCTCCGCGCTGGGTAAGGACGGAGGAAATCAACACAGTCCACCAATGACTCAAAGGAATCAAGAGCCTATGCCTCGAGGGTAGGGACACTCGCGAGGCCAAAGCATCCTTGCGACCGCCCAGATACACCCAAGCCGTGACACTCTCATGTAATAACAAGTCGAGGCTGTATCCGCCCAGGGCACCCCGTGGACATGGAAGGGGTCCATCCTACGCCTAGTGGAAGATCTACGCTCCGCGCAAGGGAGAAGACAAAGGCAATCAACTTAGTCCGCCAATGACTATGCAGGTAGCTGGGGGAGATGGCGGCGGAGATTAGCCTAGGTTCTGGGCTTGGCGTTTGCTTGCTTCTTCCTAGATTTTGAATTATCCACTACTGGACTTAAATTTGCTGATTTGAAAGTTGATTTCTGGATGAAAAGCCTCCTTTTGCTGGCTTTAAAGCCTCCTTTTCTGGATGACATTCTCTAACGAGTTGAACACTCCATACCGCCCCTAGGCACCGAGGAGAGTGAAATCAAGGACTTGCCGCCCGAAGGGCTAACACTTTCAGTGGTCGACCCCCGCTCGGGGGCTCGGATCGAAGCACGATACCACCACAGAGTCTCGGGGGCCTCAAGGCGCCGTGGTGTGATGACCAAAGGTTCTCCACCCCGTCCCACCAACAAAGCGGAGCTACTCACGAGGAGCTTCGGAAGGGACGAGCGCCATCCCACGAGCTAAGTACCCGCTATCTCAGACATGGACCATTTGGTTTTGCATCAAACAAAGAACGAATTAAAAGCACACATAATAACGAGAGAATGTAGGGCGTAAGGAATAAGGTGCGGCAAAGAACGAGGCCACCGACCAAGCGTGCAGCAGCAGAAATGATGCCTCGGGAGGATGGGACCTCCTAAGGGCCCCGACTACCATTGCCCCGGAGCAACGGCTGGGTCATCGACGGGCCCTATGCAAAGAAGCCAAGTCGCAACAACTACCAGCGAGCAAGCCTCCGATTCAGGAGCGAAAGGAAAAGGGGAGAACGACGAAGGTAACATGCAAAAGTTTAACGCCCGACAGGGCAAAGTTCATGGTCCACTATTACAGGAACGGGAAAACAGAAGCTATGGGACACCTAGGGGGAGTGGTTGCCGACACCGCCCTTCGCGCCGGTGGGCTTAGCATCGGAGCCCTCCTCCTCAGTGGAGACAGGCACATGGACGTACCGCCCCACCAGGGCATCCACGTGCGGGGGGACTTTGTCCCAGAGAAGGCGCCGGGACTCAGCAGGCACCGGCTCGACAACGCGCTCGAGATCAAGCTCGTGGATGAGGCCGCACAGGTTGGAGAAGACGATTGTCAAGGCAAGGTCCAAAAGCTCGCGCGCATTGGACGCGTTGTCCTCTTCCACACAGGAGACGTCGGCCTCCAGTATCTCCACCATATTTTGGAAGAAGCCGAGGTAGCCCCCGTCGCTGCTCGCCATTGGCAGCGCTGGTGCATCCCCCACGAATCGACGCGTCGCACGCACCGCCCGCTCGGCAATGCCCTCGAACTGCTTGACTCGCTGGGATGCTAGCATCGGGCCATACGCCGACTCATACTGGGCGGCCTGAACGGCGTCGGCCGTCTCCTCGACCTGCCTCTGCAGCGACGCTAGCTCCGCCTTGGCCTCCATTTCGCCCTACCGGGCGGCCTGTAGGGAGGCCTCAGCGCTGTCGAGCTGAGCCCATAGCCCCTCCGCCTCGTCCTGAAGCTCGCCGAGCTTGAGCTTCTTGGCTGTGGGAGCTCTGGAGAAAAGGGAAGATCAACCACCAAGCAGCAGACGAGACAACAAGGAAAGGGAGTGCAAGCTAGGAACTTACTCGTCGGTCAGAGTCCAGCGGCGACGGATGCCGGTGACCCTGAGGGTCCTCCGCCACAGCTCCCGGGGGCCGACGAGGGAACGGACGGAGCCGCGCGCTTTCCCTTGCTAGGATCGCCTCCGGGGGACGCCATGGAAGACGGAGAAACGAAGGGGAGAAGAGGTCCTTCTTGATGGAACAAGGGAGGCAAAGAGGAAGCTGAAGATCACAGTGCCTCCCCCTTGCCATGGGCGAGGCAGATTTATAGGCGAGCGGTGATACGTCTCCAACGTATCTATAATTTTTGATTGTTCCATGGTATTATATTATCAACTTGGGATGTTTTCTATGCATTTATATGCTATTTTTATCATTTTTGGGACTAACCTATTAACTCAGCGCCTAGTGTCAGTTTCTGTTTTTTCCGTGTTTTTGACCTTTTTCACATAAGAATATTAAACAAAGTCCAAATGGAATAAAACCTTCGGGATGATTTTTTCCATAACAGAAGGGACCAAGAATACTTGAGAACCAAGGCACAGGGCCACGGAGGAGGCCACGAGCCCCCTAGGCGCGCCCCAGGGGGGCGCCTAGCAGGCTCGTGGGCCCCCCGTGCCTCCTTTGCCCTACCTCTTTCGCCTACAAATTCCCTAAAATCCCCAAACCAACAGGGAGAGCCACGAAAATAATTTTCCGCCGCAGCAAGCTTCTGTTTCTATGAGATCCCATTTGGGAACCGTTCTCGTGCCTTGACGGACGGGGATTCGGACACAGAGGGCTTCTTCATCAACACCATTGCCTATCCGATAATGCGTGAGTAGTTCACCATAGACCTTCGGGTCCATAGCTAGTAGCTAGATGGCTTCTTCTCTCTCTTGGATCTTCAATACAAAGTTCTGCATGATCTTCATGGAGATCTATCCGATGTAACTTTCTTTTGCGGTGTGTTTGTCGAGATCCGATGAATTGTGGATTCATGATCAGGTTATCTATGAATATTATTTGAGCTTCCTCTGATTTCTTATATGCATGATTTTGTATCGTTGTAATTCTCTTCGAGTTATGGGTTTCGTTTGGCCAACTTGATCTATAATTCTTGCAATGGGAGAAGTGCTTGGTTTTGGGTTCATACTGTGCGTTGTCCTCAGCTAGTGACAGAAGGGGTAGCGAGGCACGCATCATGTTGTTTCCATCAAGGGTAAAAAGATGGGGTTTATATCGGATTGCATGAATTTATCCCTCTACATCATGTCATCTTGCTTAAGGCGTTACTCTGTTTGTTATGAACTTAATACACTAGATGCATGCTAGATAGCGGTCGATGTGTGGAATAATAGTAGTAGATGCAGAAAGTATCGGTCTACTTGTCTCGGACGTGATGCCTATATGTATGATCATTGCCTTAGATATCGTCATGACTTTGCGCGATTCTATCAATTGCTTGACTGTAATTCGTTCACCCACCGTAATACTTGCTATCATGAGAGAAGCCTCTAGTGAACACTAGGGCCCCCGGGTCTATTTTACACATTATATATTGAGATCTACATACAAAAATACCAAAAATACCTTGCTGCACTTTTATTTATTTATTTATATTTACCTATTATCACTATCAGATCTCACCTTGCAAGTAATCGTAAAGGGATTGAAAACCCTTTATCGCGTTGGGTGCAAGTTTGTTTGTCTTTGCGCAGGTGCCTTGGTGCCTCATCTTGATACTCCTACTGGATTGATACCTTGCTTCTCAAACTGAGGGAAATACTTATCTCTACTTTGCTGCATCACCCTTTCCTCTTCAAGGGAAAAACCAACGCAAGCTCAAGAAGTAGCAGGAATAATTTCTGGCACCGTTGCCGGGGAGTACTCAAGTGAAGCATATCTACCAAGTACCTATCGCAAACTCATCTCTTGCATTTACATTATTTTCCATTTGCCTCTTGTTTTCCTCTCCCCCACTTCTAAAACAAAATTTACAAAAATATTTGTCTTTTTCATTCGCCCTTTCTTGCGCTTGCTTTCTGTTTGCTTGTGTGCTTGTCTGATTGCTAAGTCACCATGTCCGAAAACACTAAATTGTGTGACTCCTCTAATACTAATAACAATGATTTTATTAGTACTCCAATTGCTCCCGCCACTAGTGCAGATTCATATGAAATTAATGCTGCCTTGTTGAATCTTGTTATGAAAGAGCAATTTTCCGGCCTTCCTAGTGAAGATGCCGCATCCCATCTTAATACCTTTATTGAGTTATGCGATATGCAAAAGAAGAAAGACGTGGATAATGATATAATTAAATTGAAGCTATTTCCGTTTTCATTACGAGATCGAGCAAAAACTTGGTTTTCATATTTACCCAAAAACAGTATTGATTCATGGAACAAGTGTAAAGATGCCTTTATTTCCAAGTATTTTCCACCTACTAAGATTATCTCTCTCCGTAATGATATCATGAATTTTAAGCAACTAGATCATGAACATGTTGCACAATCTTGGTAGAGAATGGAATTGATGATTAGAAATTGTCCCGCTCATGGCCTAAGTCTTTGGATGATTATACAAATATTCTATGCTAGTTTGAATTTTGCTTATAGAAATATCTTGGATTCCACCTCTGGTGGAACTTTAAAAGAAATCACACTAGGAGAAGCTACAAAACTCCTAGATAATATCATGACAAATTATTCTCAATGCACACTGAAAGGTCACCTACTAGTAAAAAGGTGCATGCTATAGAAGAAAATAACTCTTTGAGTGCTAAGATGGATGAGTTAATAAAGTTGTTTGCTAGTAAAAGTGCTCCTCTAGATCCAAATGATATGCCTTTATCTTCCTTGATTGAGAATAGCAATGAAAATTTGGATGTTAATTTTGTTGGTAGTAATAATTTTGGTAACAACAATGCTTATAGAGGTAACTTTAATCCTAGGCCTTTTCCTAGTAATCCCTCGAATAATTTTGGCAATTCCTACAACAATGCTCATGGAAATTATAATAAAATACCCTCTCATCTTGAGAGTAATACTAAAGAGTTTATTACTTCGCAAAAGATTTTCAATGCTTCCATAGAAAAAAAACTGCTTAAAATTGATGACTTGAGTAGGACTGTTGATAGAATGTCTCTTGATATTGATGCTTTGAAATTGAGATGTGCTACTCCCAAGAGTAATATGTGTGAAACTTTGAAAGCTATGCGTGTTTCCATGAATGAGAGTAAAGAAAGAACCGCCCAAATTCGTGCTAGACATGAATGGCTTAAAAAGGCATGTTCTCGTGATGAGAATCACAAAGATCTTAAAGTTCTTGGTGTGACTCCTATTGAACCCTTGTTTTCTAATGTCAATATTAATGATGATGGGTCTGGATGTGAATCCACTTTGGTTGAGAAACGCCCCAATGATTCGGAGTCTATTTATCTTGATGCTAAAAATACTAAAAGTGGAGTAGAGGATATCAAAACATTGAATAGTGATGAAGTTAAATATTTGGATTTCAAGGAATTTGATTATGATGGTTGCTCTTTGATTGAATGTATTTCCTTGATGCAATTCATGCTAAATTCTCCACATTCTTATAGCTAAAATAAGGCTTTTACCAAACATATCGTTGACGCTATGATGAAATCTCTTGAAGAGAAACTTGAGTTGGAAATATCTATTCCTAGGAAACTTCATGATGAGTGGGAACCTACTATAAAAATTAAGATTAAAAATTATGAATGCCATGCTTTGTGTGATTTCGGTGCTAGTGTTACCACAATTCCAAAATCTTTATGTGATGTTCTAGGTTTCAATGAGATTGATGAGTGCTCTCTTAATTTGCATCTTGCGGATTCTACTACTCCCTCCGTTCCTAAATATAAGTCTTTCTAGAGGTTTCACTAATGGACTACATACGGATGTATATAGACATACTTTAAAGTATAGATTCACTCATTTTACACCGCATGTAGACACCTAGTGAAATATCTTAAAAGACTTATATTTATGTACGGAGGGAGTATTAAGAAACCTATGGGAAGTATCAATGATGTTCTTATTATTGCAAATAGGAACTATGTGAGCATAGATTTCATTGTGCTTGATATTGATTGCAATCCGACATGTCCCATTATTATTGGTAGACCTTTCCTTAGGAGTATTGGTGCTGTTATTGATATGAAGGAAGGGAATATTAAATTTCAATTTCCATTAAAGAAGGGCATGGAACACATTCCTAGAAAGAAAATAAATTTGCCTGATGAATGTATTATGAAAGCTACTTATGGTTTGAGCACTAAAGATGACAACACTTGAATCTATTGCCTTACGCCTAGCTAAGGGCGTTAAAGAATAGTGCTTGTTGGGAGGCAACCCACTGAATAAATTTATTTTTGCTTTTTTACTTTCTGTTTTGTTGAGTCCACACCATCATGATTCTGTTATAATTGTGTTTTTATGTTTTAATTAGTGTATGTGCCAAATAGAACATTTATGATTAGTTTTGGTGATAGTTGTTCAATCATGCTGAAAAAAGACACAAACTTTGTGCTCACAAAATTATTTTTAATTCCTATCCAGAAAGAGATTTTGAGTTGATTCTTTTTGCTCCTGTTTGATATGCAAATTTCCCTAATGTTCATAATTGTTTCAGTATTTTTGGTATAGCATAGGTATACGAAATATACAGATTGCTACATACTGTTCTGTTTTTGACAGATTCTGTTTTTGTTGTGTTGATTGCTTATTTTGATGAAACTATGGTTAGTATCGGGAGGTACGAGCCATGTAGAAGTGATAATACAGTAATGTAAAATCAATCTAAATGGAAATTAAGTTTAATACAATACCTAAAAAGTTGGTGGTTTGTTTTCTTATGCTAATGATATCACGAGTTTCTGTTTAAGTTTTGTGTTGTGAAGTTTTAAAGTTTTGGGTGATGTTCTTATGGACAATGGAATAAAGAGTGGAAAGAGCCTAAGCTTGGGGATGACCAAGTCATCCCAAGCCAAATTCAAGGACACCAAAAATCCTAAGCTTGGGGATTCCCCGGGAAGGCATCCCCTCTTTCGTTTTCAATCCATCGGTAACGTTACTTGGAGCTATATTTTTATTTACCACATGATATGTGTTTTGCTTGGTGTGTCGTGTATTATAGGAGTCTTTGATTTTTGTTTTATCACAATCATCCTTGCTGCACACCTTTTGAGAGGGACATGCACTCATAGTGAATTTGTTAGAATACTCAATGAGCTTCAGTTATATCTTTTGAGTTTGGCAATTTAGCTCGCATGTGCTTCACTTATATCTTTTGAGCTAGATAATTTTGCTCCCATGAGCTTCACTTATATCTTTTGAGCTAAATATAATAGGCATCCGAAGAGCATTCAATAAAAACTTTCATATTCAAGTGCATTGATTAGTAAGAAAAGTTTCATTCCTCACAATTAGTTTTGAGATATGGATATGGTAATATTAGAGTTATGATAGTAGGGTGTTGTGAATCTAGAAATACTTGTGTTAAGGTTAGTGATTCCCGTAGCATGCACGTATGGTGAACCGCTATGTTAGGAAGTCGGAGCATAATTGATTTATTTATTGTCATCCTTTGTGTGGTGGTCGGGATCGCGCGATGGTTAACTCCTACCAACCCTTCCCCTAGGAGTATGCGTTTATCACTTTGTTTCGATTATGAATAAAACTTTCATAATAAGTATATGAGTTCTTCATGACTAATGTGAGTCCATGGTATAGATGCACTCTAACCCTTCCACCATTGCTAGCCTCTCTAGTGCCGCGCAACTTTCTCCGGTGCGCAGAACCACCATATACCTTCCTCAAAACAGCCACCATACCTACCCATTATGGCATTTTCATAGCCATTCCGAGATATATTGCCATGCAATTTACACTATTCCATCTCATGACATGTGGCATCACTTTTGTATTGCCATTGCATGATCGTAAGATAGCTATGAAGATGTTTCAGCATCATACGCCAAGCTAGATCGTTGCACATCCCGGTACACTGCCGGAGGCATTTCATATAGAGTCATTATTGTTGTAAGTATCGGGTTGTAAGTAAATAAAAGTGTGATGATCATCATTATTAGAGCATTGTCCCATGTGAGGAAATAAAAAATAGGGCAAAGAAGCCCACCAAAAAAGGGGGAAAATCAAATGAAAAAAAGAGGCCAAAGAGCCCATACAAAAAAATGAGAGAAAAAGAGAGAAGGGACAATGCTACTATCTTTTTCCAAACTTGTGCTTCAAAATAGCACCATGTTCTTCATGATAGAGACTCGCTTGTTTTGTCACTTTCATATACTAGTGGGAATTTTCATTATATAACTTGGCTTGTATATTCCAATGATGGGCTTCCTCAAAATTGCCCTAGGTCTTGGTGAGCAAGCAAGTTGGGTGCACACCCACTAGATTTTATTTTTGAGCTTTCATACACTTATAGCTCTATTGCATCCGTTGCATAGCAATCCCTACTCATTCACATTGATATCTATTGATGGGAATCTCCATAGCCCGTTGATGCACCGAGTCGATGTGACCATCTCCTCCTTTTTACCTCACAACCTCCACCACACCCTATTCCACTTATAGTGTTATATCAATGGCTCACGCTCATGTATTGCGTGAGAGTTGAACAAGTTTGAGAAAGTAAGAGTGCAAAAACAATTACTTGGCCAATACCGGGGTTGTGAATGATTTAAATTCGTTGTGTGGGGATGATGGAGCATAGCCAGACTATATGATTTTGTAGGGATAACTTTCTTTGGCCTTGTTATTTCAAAAGTTCACGATTACTTTGCTAGTATGCTTGAAGTATTCTTGTTTTCATGTCAATATTAAACTATTGTTTTGAATCTTATGGATCTGAACATTCATACCACAATAAAGAAGTTACAAAGAACAAATATGTTAGGTAGCATTCCACATCAAAAATTCGGTCTTTATCACTTCCCTACTCGAGGATGAGCAGGAGTTAAGCTTGGGGATGCTTGATACGTCTCCAACGTATCTATAATTTTTTATTGTTCCATGCTATTATATTATCAACTTGGGATGTTTTATATGCATTTATATGCTATTTTATATCATTTTTGGGACTAACCTATGAACTCAGTGCCCAGTGCCAGTTTTTGTTTTTTCCGTGTTTTTGACCTTTTTCAGATAAGAATTTTAAACGGAGTCCAAACGGAATAAAACCTTCGGGATGATTTTTTCCATAACAGAAGGGATCCAGAAGACTTGAGAACAAAGGTAGAGGGACACGGAGGAGGCCACGAGCCCCCTAGGCGCGCCCCGGGGGGGCGCCTAGCAAGCTCGTGGGCCCCCCGTGCCTCCTTTGCCCAACCTCTTTCGCCTATAAATTCCCTAAAATCCCCAAGCCAACAGGGAGAGCCACGAAAATACATTTCTGCCGCCGCAAACTTCTGTTTCCGCGAGATCTCATCTGGAGACCGTTCTGGTGCCCTGACGGAGGGTGATTCGGACACGGAGGGCTTCTTCATCAACACCATTGCCTCTCCGATGATGCGTGAGCAGTTCATCACAGACCTTCGGGTCCATAGCAAGTAGCTAGATGGCTTCTTCTCTCTCTTGGATCTTCAATACAAAGTTCTCCATGATCTTCATGGATATCTATCCGATGTAATTTTCTTTTGCAGTGTGTTTGTCGAGATCTGATGAATTGTGGATTTATGATCAGATTATCTATGAATATTATTTGAGTCTCCTCTGATTTCTTATATGCATTATTTCGTATCGTTGTAATTCTCTTCGAGTTATGGGTTTCGTTTGGCCAACTTCATCTATAATTCTTCCAATGGGAGAAGTGCTTGGTTTTGGGTTCATACCGTGCGATGTCCTCACCTAGTGACAGAAGGGGTAGCGAGGTGCTGCGGCAACGAAAGTCCTTCCTTGGCGCTTAGGAATTCTTCTTGTTACTTCTCTGGTTTGCGTCGGGTTTTCCCTTGAAGAGGAAAGGGTGATGCAGCATAGGAGCAATAAGTATTTCCCTCAGTTTGAGAACCAAGGTATGGATCCACAAAGAGGGCCTCGTCAAGTCCAAAGTACCTGTGCAAACACAAACAAGCTTGCACCCAACGCTTCAAAGGGGTTGTCAATCCCTTCAAGATTGGTTGCAAAGTGAGATGTGAAGGCGGAAAGTGCAACGAAGTAAAAAGTGTAAGGCTGAAAATATGGTGTGGAGTAAACATTGGGGGCCATAGTTTTCACTAGAGGCTTCTCTCAAAATAGCAAGTATTATGGTGGGTGAACAAATTATTGTCGAGCAATTGATAGAACCGCGCAAAGTCATGACGATATCTAAGGCAATGATCATACATATAGGCATCACGTCCGAGACAAGTAGACCGATACTTTCTGCATCTACTACTATTACTCCACACATCGACCGCTATCTAGCATGCATCTAGTGTATTGAGTTCATGACGAACAGAGTAACGCCTTAAGAAAGATGACATGATGTAAAGGGATAATCTCAAACCAATGATGAAAACCCCATCTTTTTACCCTTGATGGGAACAACATGATGTGTGCCTCGCTACCCCTTCTGTCACTGGGTGAGGTCACCGCACGGTATGAACCCAAAACCAAGCACTTCTCCCATTGCAAGAATCATAGATCTAGTTGGCCAGACAAAACCCACAACTCGAAGAGAATTACAAGGATATGAAATCATGCGTAAGAGAGATCAGAAGAAACTCAAATAAGATTCATAGATAATCTAATCATAAATCCACAATTCATCGGATCTCGACAAACACACCGCAAAAGAAGATTACAACGGATAGATCTCCATGAAGATCATGGAGAACTTTGTATTGAAGATCCAAGAGAGAGAAGAAGCCATCTAGCTACTAGCTATGGACCCGTAGGTCTATGGTGTACTACTCACGCATCATTGGAGAGGTCATGGTGTTGATGAAGAAGCCCTCCGTCTCCGAATCCCCCCTCCGACAGGGCACCAGGACGTGCCCTAGATGGCATCTTGCGGAGACAGAAGCTTGCGGCGGCGGAAAAGTACTTTCGATGATCTCTTGATTATTTCTGGAATTTATGGGATTATATAGGCGAAAGACCTAGGTCAGGGGACCTCCAGGGGGCCCACTCTTGAACTTATCCCTCTACATCATGTCATCTTGCTTAAGGCGTTACTCTGTTTGTTATGAACTTAATACACTAGATGCATGCTGGATAGTGGTCGATGTGTGGAGTAATAGTAGTAGATGCAGAAAGTATCAGTCTACTTGTCTCGGAGATGATGCCTATATGTATGATCATTGCCTTAGATATCGTCATGACTTTGCGCGATTCTATCAATTGCTCGACAGTAATTCGTTCACCCACCATAATACTTGCTATCATGAGAGAAGCCTCTAGCGAACACTATGGCCCCCGGGTCTATTTTACACGTTATATATTCATATCTACATACAAAAATACCTAAAATACCTTGGTTCTTATTTATTTATTTATTTATATTTACCTATTATCACTATCAGATCTCACCTTGCAAGTAATTGTAAAGGGATTGACAACCCCTTTATCGCGTTGGGTGTAAGTTTCTTTGTCTTTGCGCAGGTGCCTTGGTGCCTCATCTTGATACTCCTACTGGAATGATACCTGGGTTCTCAAACTGAGGGAAATACTTATCTCCACTTTGTTGCATCACCCTTTCCTGTTCAAGGGAAAAACCAATGCAAGCTTAAGAAGTAGCAAGCGGCAGCCACCAACCGTCGTGGGAGCGCGAGCGTCGCGCGCCCCTCGGGGGACGCGAGGTGGGCCGACGGGAGCGTTGCCGCCCACATTGCCTCACCTATCAACCTAGCAGTCATGTTTTGTGAGGGCCGTTGGGCGTGGTCAGGCCGCACAGATGCCATTCAATGAGAACAATGCTGGCCTGCGCGGTTCTTGGAGATCGTGCCATCGTGGTCCGGTGCGCCCCGGACGCGTCGAGGAGAGGGAGCATCACCGGTTGACGGCTGGACACTGTGCCGCCTAGCTGCAGGCAATGAGGGCCCATGACGCTTCATGACTCCCTCAAGGCTTCCCTGAGAAGCCAGCCCAGGCGCGCCTTGGGCCCGGATGCTACTGTCGGCGTTGTGGGAATGGGGGTACCTGGACCTGCCTGCGTGCGGCCCAGGGTTGGTCCACTTCATCGACAAAAAACCAACAGGCCCGACATCGATCAAGGCAAGGCCCTCGCGAGGGGCCACACCTCCCGAGGAGGAACAACTTCAAGACCCACAGGGGGCCACCTTAGGATCCCTCCGGAGCGGCGGATATTCCAAGGCAAGACCCAGCCTTGGGAGTCAAGGATGATGCGGGGAAAGGACAGGCGGGCAGCGGATTGCAGGACAGAGCGGTTTCCCCTTTCATGCAAAGGAGGGAAGGACCTACGCGGGTTACCAAGGTATCTCCCAAAGGTTTCCATTCTGGTGCAACAAGGTCATCGCCGCTCGCTGGCAGGACACACGTCATCCATGGACCTGCCACTGCAGCGCTGGCAGCCACTTTGTAGGCAAAGAAAACCTTTGGACAGGGGGAGCAAGTTCCCCCGTTCCCCTTAAAAAATGGCCATTGTGGTATCCCTTCTCGCCCTTGCGATGAGGGAAGAGGGCCTAGGCCGCCGCTATATATAGAGGATAGGTTACTTTGTAGTGGGGGATCCGGTCCATATCCCTGATCCAATCCATTCATTGGCACACCCACACCACAAGAAGGCCACGCAGCCTCCGGAGGCTCTCGAACATTGTACTAGTTCATCCACCAACCTCCACGAGAGGCAATCCAGCAAAGCAGGAGTAGGGTATTACGCTTCTTAGCGGCCGAACCTGGGTAAACATCCGTGTTCTGTGTCTTCCTCACCATCGAGTGAGTTATTTGCCATCCCCTGCGAGTAGCAAGCTAGGTGAGGCAAGCCATGAGAGATCTTTGTACATGCCCCTGAGTTCAAATCTTTAGAGTTTTGCGGAGCCCAAAATCCAACACTGGTCGACGGGATCCCTTGGCTAGCCGGTGTCGGTTGTTGGTGGAGGAGGGTGTTTGTTTATCGGGTCCAGGGGAAACCCTTTGCTATTAACGGCGGTAACGATGACGACATCACTCCAAGCGTTGATTTCCTTCATGAAGGCGTTATGGAGGTCACATTCACCAATCCCTACCCCTGTTTGGGTGAAAACCCTTGGTTCTGTTCTGGGCAACAACGACGCTCTGGCGTCGTTCCCCTCCCTAGACGTTCCACCCTTCAACCACTAGGGACTCAAGTTGAGGTAGTCTCGATGGCGATTAGAAGCAACTCATTGTTTTCTTTGATCATATTTTCCTGCGGCGCTGCCGGCGAGCCTCATATATTGTTCTTTGCTATCTCCTGCTACCTTGTATGTCGGAAGGCCATCACCTTCGAGCCTTGGCGAGAGGGGATTAGGTTCTTCTCTATGACTGAAGTGGTGCAAGTTCGGTCTGTCCTGCAATGTACATGATGATATTCTTTCGTCGCGTCTCCTTTGTTTCCATGTCTTTTTTCGACAGCTTGCTTTCTACGCGGTGGCAACTCGGTGGACGACTTCTTTGTCTCGTTTGGAGCTATCTTTGTTATTTGGGCGGTCCGGCTAGCCCCTCATAAGGCACCCTAATTGGTCATCTAGGTTCTACGGTGAACTTTTGTTTCTTCTAACGGGGGGGGGGGGGGGGGGAATTTGAGCGAGGACGAGAGGCAGTTGTCCTTTTCGACGACGAAAACGGATAAGTATATCTTGGTACGTCTTCAACGTATCTGTAATTTTCAATTGTTCCATGCTGATATATTATCACTCTAGGATACTTTTTAGGTATTTATTTAGCAACTTATATTATTTTTGGGCATTAACCTATTAACATAGTGCCCAGTGCCATTTGTTGTTTTCTGCATGTTTTTCACTTTTTATGTTTTCAATACCAAACGAAGTCCAATTGACGTGAAACTTTTTGGAGATTTTTTCTGGACCAAAAGAAGACTAATGTGTATCGGAAGAAGGCTAGGGGCCATCCGAGGGCCTCACAATCCAACACGATGCGTCCTAGGGGTGCCCTGATGGCTCATGGACCCCCGAGGCTCTCCCGACTCTGTTCTCTAGCTTATAAATTCTCATATATCCCAAAAAACCTAGAGGCAGTCTTGAAACACTTTTTATGCCTCCTCAATTCTTTGTCCCAACGGGAGGCCATCTGGAGATCCGTTTCGACACCCTATTGAAGGGGGGTCCATCGCGGAGGGCCTCTTTATCAACCTTGTTGCCCTCATGATGATGTCTGAGTACTTCACCACATACCTTTGGGTCCATGGCTAGTACCCAGGTGACAAGATCTCTCTCTTGATCTTTAATACAATGATCATCGCATCTTCGCTTTGATCCATATGAAGTAATCCTTTTGTGCGGTGATTTTGTTGGGATCCAATGAATTGTGGTTTTTTGTTCCGATTATTCATGAGAAATATTTGAGTCTTCTTTGAATTGTAATATGATTCTTATGTGTATGACTATGGTCGCTTTGTAATTCTCTCTAATCTATTGAAATAGTTTGGCCAACTAGATTGATATTTCTTCGGTGGGAGAGGTGCGTTGTAGTAGGTTCAACCTGGCGAGTTTCTATATACGAGTGACAAAAGGTGACAACATGCGTCTTTGTGTTGTTGATACAAAGGATAAAACGATGGGGTTTATTCATATTGCTTGAGTTTACTTTGTTCACATCATGTCATCGTTCTCCATGCAATACTCTGTTTTACTTAATACTCAAGACGAATGCTAGATAGCGGGCGACGAGTGGAGTAATAGTAATAGGTGCATGCAGGAGTCAGCCTATATGTTTATGGACGTGATACCTATATACACATGATCATTGCCATGAATATCGCATAACTATCCGCTTTTCTATCAATTGTCCAACAGTAATTTGTTTACCCACCGTATGATGTTTTCATGAGAGATGCCATTAGGGAAAACTATGGACCTTGGGTCTATTCACCATACATTTACAAAACCTTCAATACCTTGCTACCATTTACTTGTTTTCATTTTATTTTGCAATTTATAATTATCTACACATATCACTTGCTTGCAAATAACGAGACCAAGGGGATTGACAACCCTCTTGCCCGCATTGGGTGCAAGTTGTTTGTTCTTTTGTGTGCAGCCATTGAAGACGATTTTTGTTGATATTTTATTGGTTTGATAAACCTTGGTTTCATAACTAAAGGAAATACTTACACACAATGTTCTGCGAGAACCTCTTCCTCTTCATGGAAAACCCAACACAGATAACAAGTATCATATCTCCGATGTGCCTTCTCGAGTGGTCACGGTTCTGTTCCAAGGGCAGTTGACCCTCGACCTAGTATGGCATGTTTCTTCAGTGTTGCTCGGTTGGTGGGTGATATCCTCGATGATGCTAGTTGTGTTCCATTTCTTTCTTTTGTTGTTCGTTAGCACCTTGTTTCTCTCGTTTATTTCCCTTTAGTTTTTTGTATTGTTCTATGTAATCCTAGTTGGATGATGGCTTTGTTAATTCAAAGCCAGGATCTGCTTGAGGCATTGTTTTAGTTTTTTTAATTCATAACAAGCTTACAAAATAATACTCCCTCCGTCCAAAAACACTTGTCGCAAAAATGGACATAAATGGATGCATCATGAACTAAAATACGTCTAGATACATTCATTTCTTCGACAAGTAATTTTGGATGGAGGGAGTACACCAATAAGTGTGAAGCCGCCATCTTGGCAATATTTGTACCTACTCCTATCCACTTGATAAAGGGGTACATAGTGTCCGAGGAAAATAACTAGACCTCACATCAAAGCCTAACATATAAAGACGTAGGCCCCAACCAAGCCTATATGCCGGGTCTAGGTCACACACCGGTCCGACGCACTCCGAGCATGCACCTCATGCACATGCTACCGAGGTCGTCACCACTGTCTTCCACTTTAAGTGCATCTAGTGCCCTTAGTGACTTTGGTGGCTTCAAGACTTATAGGTTAAGTATCTAATGTGTTCATGAGTGTACACATGATCTATAAGTCGCTGAGGAGTTTGAGTTATACAATGAATATCAACCCCTAAAAATGTAAACCTTCGGCTGAAGAAATTGGTCTTATGCTGAAGATTTGGATCGCGAAGAAATTGCGATGAAATTGATACTCCTCATGAAGATACTAAAGATGAGGAACTCTGTGTGTCCTGAAGAAAATCAATCCGAAGACTTTGAAGCGTGAAGATTTATTCTTTCTGTTTCATTTTCTTCACTCTTGAGTCATAGGAACACCGTACTGTTAAAGGGGGTCAAGGAAACACTACGGAATGAATTTCCTCATGGTGCTCAACCCAATCCTAAACCTACAAAAGCCTCAAGTGAGGAATATGAGAGACATGGGGACTCTCACAGTTGAGAGTCCCGACCGTTGCCGCAATTTGCGCCACCTCACCAATCTTATCCACACCAACGGTCATAATACTTACGGGCAGTTATGTCAACTCATGTCGGGATGCTCCCATGCTATAAATAGCCTCCCACACAACCATTAGCTGATTGGCTGCTCCACGAGAAAGTGACACTCGTCATTTAGAGCAACCCAAATTCCTCAGTCTTCGAGAGTAAATCATCAGTGAGGAAATACACCAAACCACAAACCAAAAACCAAGTGATTGAGCATCACTGAAGAATTTGTTCCTGTGTGGAACTGAACCCTTTTACCTTTGAGGACTGTGCATCCTCTAGACGGTTAGGCATCATGGTCTAGAGCAATCCAGAAGTCAATTGTGGATCGCCGGGTGACCAAGTTTGTGAGGGCTTGGAAGTCTGCCCTGAAGACTTACAACGAGTGTTGGGCAAGGACTGTGTATCCTTAGCTCAAGGAGAATAAGGTAGGGACTGTGTGTCTTTTGGTTTCAATACCAAGCCGCTCCAGACCAGACGTACGACTGTCACAGCAGTTGGAACTGTGTCATCAACCACTGTTTTCATTGTGATACCGGTTCTATTTTTTCAACTCTTTCAATTCCTCAATATTGTATGTTGAAGAGTTTCATTGTCTCTGTTTGAAGAATTTGCTGAAGACTTTCTCTGAATTTCCTCAACTTCAAATTCTCTACGCTAGTTAATCCTCACCTGCTTACTCTATGCATGCGTACTGTGCAAACTGTTTTCATCTTCCTCATCGAGAAAACTGCTGTAGTAATACTTTGCACTCCTAATCCTTTGTTGTTTCCGCTGCAAGTTATTCATAAGTGAGGTATTTCCTCAAAAGGAATTTCCTGAGGGATGAAATTCTAAAATTATCCTATTCACCCCTCCTCTAGTCGATATAATGCACTTTCATCCACCCATCCATCTTTGGAGCAGGTCCTAACACATCCACCTTGTGAGGCCTACCGTTGACGCCACCACGGTGCTAGAAGGTGCCACCTCCCTATGTGCGTCCATCATCACACATCTTTCGTAGAGACCCTGGTGTGATCGCTGTGTTACCTAAAATGCCGCTCCACTGCAGAAGCCGTCCACTGGTCCCTTGATCCAATGCACACTAATCTGTATGATAGCTTTGACACTTATCCAGATGACTCAAAGTCTCAAACATGATACATATTTTTTTTGAACCGTGGAGTAGTCACTTGGAGTAGATCCAAGAAGAGCGTTGTAGCAACATCATCCTATGAGGCGGAGAATATAGCTGCTTCGGAAGCGACGCATGAAGGAGTATGGACGAAGGAGTTCGTGTCCTATCTAGTTGTGATACCTAGCGCATCAGATCCGATGACTATCCTTTGTGACAACATTGGAGTCATTTCCATTGCCAACGAGCTCAGGTTTCACAAGAAGATCATATATATCAAACACGCCTCAACTCCATTCATGATTACATTAGGGAAGGAGACATAGACAATTGCAAAGTACATATGAATCTGAATGTTGCACACTCATCGAATAAACCTCTCTCATGATCAAAACATGATTAGCACCAGAACTCTACGGGTGTTAGATTCATTAAGATGTAAAATTTATTATTGATTCTAATTCAAGTGGGAGACTATTGGAATTATGGTCTAGAGGCAATTATAAAGATGCTGTTATTGTATTTACTTGTTCATGATAAATGTTTATTATCCATGCTAGAATAGTATCGACCAAAAACTAAATACATGTGAGGATATTGTCGGTGCACTAGAGAGTGGGGTCCCTTGTGCCCCAGACTTGTTCACGGGCACCGGAAACGCCCGTGGCAGCAGCGCACGAGGAAGACCGGCAGGAAGGCGAACCAAAACCCACCGAGGCCACGCCCTCCCCTCTCCGAGGGCGTGGAGTACGAGGGATGTAGATGAAAGGCGCCGACAAGCCCTCCTTGCCGGGAAGATTCGCAAGGCCCCGACAAGCCCTCCTTGCCGGTAAGACTCCCGAAGACTGGCAAGACCCCAACAAGCCTCCCTTGCCAGGAAGACTCGCGAAGACTAGCGAGACCCCCGACAAGTCCTCCTTGTCGGGAAAGTGTTCAAGCCCCCGGCAAGCCCGCCTTGCTAGGAAGATAGCCAAGTCATCCGATAGGGACGCCAAGCCAGCAAGCTCCTTCCGCTCGCCAGGTGTCCTCCCCCGTTTCTACCACAATCCGACCGCTCCAACGCAACTTCATGCGATAGCACAAGACCCAGGTGTCGATTCACCTGGGTACGTGTCGTGACCAGCTAGCTGCAGGTCAGGGCCCAGACAAGGCATTTAATGCCCCTGACACCACCGTGGAAGAAGAGCGGTGAACTCTGTTCACTATGCAACCCATGAGCACATTGTTGGTGACCCCTTTGCCTATAAAAGGAGGACCAAGGCTCATTCTCAGGTGGTTGGACCTTTTGGGATTTGAGACTCCCTAATCGCCAACTAAGTTACTGTAGCATATCACCCTGTAGTAAACACCCAATACAAACTAACCAGAAGTAGGGTTTTACGCGCTAAGCGGCCCAAACCTGGCTAAAGGACCTTGACGGTGTTGATCGCTAGCTCCGCCGTCGACGCTACCACTCTCTTCCCCCAATGAACGATCAAGGGACTCTTCAAGCTTCCCATGGGTGTCGATTTCCACGACATCTTTGGTGCGCCAGGTAGGGGAGAGGCGACTGAGAGCTTTTTCACGGATTCAAGCAAGTTCCGCACCAGATCTTGGGAAGTTGAACGCACCACTGCGGTCCCTCGAAACAGGGTGCAGCGGTGGTCGTTCTACTTCGCCACGGCCTCCTAATGCCTGCGCGAGCGCCCCGCTGCGCGAGCGCGGACTAGGAAGACGAAGACCCCGAGCTTGAAGGCATCAGGTTGACGTGTCGCTCCAGGACAGTGTGCTGTTGTCGAGGGTGTGCCTGGGAGCTTCAACGAGGCCTCCGGCGCATAATCCGGCCAACGCACCTCTGGGAAGTGATGCATAGCCATCGAGGATGCGCTAACAGGCCCTGAATCCGAGGCACGCACTCCAGCAAAAATGTTTCCCCCCTGGAAGCATCGCGTCACCGCCAAAGATGCGCTCGGGGGCTCCACCAGCATGGCCTGGCAAAATAGGAAAATGAGTTATACTCCAGCAACCCCCTTCTATACGATAGTCAAGGACTATCGGCAAGGACCTTGCTGGAGGGGAAGTTGCCGGGAAAGTGTAACCTCCTTCTTGCCGGGGATCTGAGGCCCCGGCAAAGGACCCAAGCACCGCGGCATGACAAACAAGTGATAGATATTCCAGATGAAGTTTCAGAGTAGATAGGTTGTTCCCTTTGTGGAAGATCCCAAACTTTGTTTGAGAAACTTGCGCGTAGATGGAACCTTGTCAGGATCAGTGCACCTTGGTTTTGTTTTGAACTAGTTCAACGACCTGAACGTCCACAGAGCGCCTTCACACTGTTTCAAACCTATTCAACGGACCAAGCGGCTATGCAACACCTTATTTCGCTTCGAGACGCTTGACGATCTAACGGTTGCACTGAGTGCGGCAAGGAGCCTTGCCGA
Organism: Hordeum vulgare subsp. vulgare; assembly: GCF_904849725.1. Classification (NCBI taxonomy): domain Eukaryota; kingdom Viridiplantae; phylum Streptophyta; class Magnoliopsida; order Poales; family Poaceae; genus Hordeum; species Hordeum vulgare. The sequence continues at coordinate 155,209,308 of NC_058521.1, forward strand.
TAATGACCACTCAAGCAAACTGCTAAGGATCCATTCCTCAAAGCACTAGCGACAGGACTAGTCACGCCGGCAAGCTTTCGGAAAATGGAAAAGGTGTATCATGCAAGGGGAAGGATCAGACGCAAAGGAAACAACATTTCATTCCTTTGTTTGAAAGAAACTAAAACATATTACATGAATGATTTTTAGTACTCTAACCTATGATGCTGTCTTTTGATGAGGGACATGCCCGCTGGGTAGAAGTTCAAGAAGACAAAAAGGCAGAGCTCACGACACGGTCAAGGCTGGCTCCTCCAAGACCAACACTGTGCCGACGAGAACGGGACCAGCCCCAACAAACACCACCTGGCCCCTCTGGCTTGATACCAGAGGGCAGGGTGCAGGATGGGGCGAAGGATCTGGAGTCCGCGAGCGCGCCTCCTCCTAGAGCCAGGGCACAGGCGCCAGCTCCCGTGAGGTGGCCCAAGCAGGGGGGATGGGGAAGTCAGAGCTTACGGAGGTGCCTCCTCCTCGAACACGAGGGATCGACGCCAGCTCCAGCAAGATAAACCTGCCAGGCGGGGGAGAGGCGTGAGCAGGCGTTGGCGGCATGGCAAGCACTCAGTCGGAGCTCGGGGAGTCGTCATCCGACTTGACCCCCCAAGATCCTGACCTACCAAGAGCGCCACTACCGCCACTGTCCTCCTCGTCGCAATCGCTCGAGGAGGGACATTCGGCGCCGCTCGAGCTCTCTTCGCAGCAGCTGAGACGCACACCTGAGTGCCTATAAAACATGACGAATAGCATATTGTCCTCCCCTAGCTTAAAGCGGAGGACATGCCTATCCTCGAGGCTATGGGCGCGGGCGAAGGCTTTCTAGCCCCGCCCGACCAACATGGAGCGGCGTTTTGGGTACTCCATATGCACCTTCATAGCGCCGTGGGAGCAACCCTACGCCTGCAACCACAAGACGGAAGGCTTGGCGTTTCCATCGCCCTAGCAAACGGGCGAGGGAGCTACAGATTGCCCAGAGGGATGCCGTGCAGTTCCACGACGAACTCCAATGCCGTCCCATCCGAGTGCCCGCCCCACGAAGGAGAACCGGCGCTGGAGGGAAGATGGAGACACTGAAGTAGCACACCACCTTCCCCGGCCACGGCCTCTGCGGCGACCGCGGCCCCTCACCCCTCCGCCACCTCAGACGCTCGTGCCGCCCTCCGCAGGTGCGGCCCCTGAAGCTGTGGCATGATCCGAATGGGATCCCCTTGCCGCCCTGGCAGCCGATGGTGGCCGCCCTCGTCCCCTAGCCATGGTTAGGCGCGAGCGCCACCTGGAACTAGAGAAGACTCCGCAGATGCAAGCCGGGGGTGCTGAATATTTCAGGAGTTGGATGGATGAGAAAAACCCCCGTGGAAACTTCCTAATTTATAGGGTGAGGCGCGCGGGGGGGGGGGGGCTAGCTCTCCCACTCTAGAAACCGCCGCCCCTCTCACCCAATCACCCTTGATCACGGGCGAACAGGGAACCACCCTGCTGCACCAATGAGTGCGGGGGTGGGCCCTGCCCCAACTGCGGCCTTTAAGGCCACGAACGCCAATTTCCTGAACATTACTGTGCATGCCTCACGCATGGCAGTAATGCGTCGGGAGGTGGGGAGGCCACTTTGCACACACTTCTCCACCTCGCATGCTCGATGCGCGACGTGGGAAAGTGCCGCTTGGAATAGCTTGAAAGCTACAGAGTCCCCTGCCATCGAAGCTCGTGCACCACTTTGGGCCTGGCCCAGCAATGCCCCGCGCGCATGCGTGGCCCAGGACCGGGGTCTCCTGTCGGTGCACTAGAAACTGGGGTCCCTTGTACCCTAGACTTGTGCACATGCACTGGCAATGCCCCTGGCAGCAGCGCATAAGGAAGACCGGCAGGGAGGCGAAGAAAGACCCACCAAAGCCACGCCGTCCCCTCTCCGAGGGCATGGAGTACGAGGGCTCCAGATGCAAGACCCTGGCAAGCCCTCCTTCCCGGGAAGATTCGCAAGGCCCCGGCAAGCCCTCCTTCCCGGGAAGACTCCCGAAGACTAGCAAGACCCCGACAAGCCTCCCTTGCCGGGAAGACTCGCAAAGACTGGCAAGACCCCCGACAAGCCCTCCATTCCGGGAATGTGTTCAAGCCCCCAGCAAGCCCTCCTTGTTGGTAAGATAACCAAGTCATCCGACAGGAACGCCATGCCAGCAAGATCCTTCCGCTCGCCAGGTGTCCTCCCCCGTTTCTATGACAATCCGACCGCTCCAGCGCATCCTTCATGCGTGAGCACAAGACCCAGGTGTCGATTCACCTGGGTACATGTCGCGACACCTCGTTATAGGTCAGGGGCCAAATAGGGCTTTACTGCCCCTGACACCACCGTAGAAGAAGAGCGGTGAACACTGTTCACTATGCAACCGTAAGCACACTGTTGGTGGCCCCTTTGCCTATAAAAGGAGGCCCAAGGCTCATTCTCAGGGGGTTGGACTTTTTGGGATTTGAGACTCCCTAATCAACAACTAAGTTACTATAGCAAATCACCATGCAGTAAACATCCAATACAAACTAAGCAGGACTAGGGTTTTACGCGCCAAGTGGCCCGAACCTGGGTAAAGGACCTTGCCGGCGTGGATCGCTAGCTTTGCCCTCGACGCCACCTCTCTCTTCACCCACCGAATGATCAAGGGACTCTTCGAGCTTCCCATAGTTGTCGATTTCCCCGACAGATACATAAACGAATGTCGTGTCCCCAGTGAGCCTCTACTATACTAGCTTGTTGATCCAAGACGATTAAGGTTTTCTAACCATAGACATGAGTTGTCAATTGATAACGGTATCCCACAACATTAGGAGAATGATGTGATTGACCTACGCAACTGTAAGCTTAGGATATTATCGTACAACTTAGTTTAATTGCTAGAACTTTACTCATGTGTATTTGTTCCTTAGACCATGAGATTGTGCACTCCCTCACACCAGAAATTTTTTTTGTGTGTATCCAAATGTCACATTGTAACAGGATGTTCATAAAGGTTCTCTACAAGTATTACAGAAAGTGTTTGCGGGGTTGAATGGATCAAGACTAGAATATGTCGCTCCGTATGACGGGGGGGCAAAGTAATGTTGTCTCTCGACCTGATACTCTTCAATGTATATATAATTTTTGATTGTTGCATGCTGTTATATTATCATATTAATATACATTTCGGGTCATAATGCACCAATTTATATTATTTTTGATCACTAACCTATTAACCCAGTGCCCAGTGCTAGTTGTTGTTTTCTGCGTGTTTTTTGTTTTCCAGGTTTTCAGTACCAAACGAAGCCCAATTGCCACAAAACTTTTTTGTGACTTTTTCTGGACTAAAAGAAGACCTCGATGCTTCGGGGGGAGACCTGGACCTGCATGAGGAGCCCACAAGGCAACAGGGTGCTACCAGTGGGGCCGACATGTCATGATGCCTTGTCGACTCTGTGTGACCCCTCTTGCTCCATTCTTTGGCAAATAAATTCTCCAATGTTCCAAAACCCTAGAGGCATCCACGAAACACTTTTTATGCTGCCAAAAATCTCTGTTCCATGGCGATCCCATCTGGAGCTTTGTTTCGGTACTTTGACGGAGGTGGGATCAATCACGGAGGGACTCTTCATCAACCTCAGTGATGATGTGTGAGTAGTACACCTCAAACCTATGGGTCCGTAGTTAGTACCTAGATGGCAATCTCTCTCTCTCTCTCTCTGTCTATCTCTCTCTTGATCTTCAATGCAATGATCATCTCATCTTCGCTTTGATCTATATGATGTAGTTCTTTTGTATGGTGCGTTTGTTGTGACCTGATGAATTGTGGATATATGTTCAAATTATTCATGAAAATTGTTTGAGTTTTCACTAAATTATTATTGCTCTTATTTGCATGATCATTTTACTCGTAAATCTATGTGATCTATTGTGCTTTGGCCAAGTAGTTTGATCTTTCTTCAGTGGTAGGTTTGCGTTGTAGTGGACGAATTTCTATATCCCACTGATAGAAGGGGACAAGTCGCATCTTTCTGTTTCTGCCACTAAGCATAAAATGATGGGGTTTATTCATATTGATTGAGTTTACTTTGTCTACATCAGTTCATCATTCTCCATGCAGTACTTCATTTGTCATGAACTTAATACATAGAGAGGCGACCATAAAAGCTCTCTTGAAGTGAAGTAATACTAGTAGTTGCAGGCAGGAGCCGGACTATTTGCTTATGGATATGATGCCTATATACACATGATTATTTCCGTGAAAATTACATAACTATCCGATGTTCTATTAATTGCCCAACACTACTGGAATTCCTATATTTGTCGTCTGCCAAATCTTTGCCATCAGCCAGCAGACGGCGAAGAACCTCTTTACCGTGTGTTGGCAAAAAACAGACGGTAAAGAGGAGGCTGATGGCAAAATACATATTTTCCATCAGCCACCTCTTTGCCATCTGTCAACAGACGGCAAAGGTAGGGACGGCAGACGGCAAAGCTATCCCACCCCACCCCTCCTCTCTCCCCATCCCACCCCGGCCCCACCCACCCCTTTGCCGTCTGCCTGACTAGCTTTGCCGTCCGTGGCAGACGGCAAAGGGAATGGACCCCCCAAACGTTAACGGTCACCGCGCGCCCCGCCTCTCTCCTCTCTCCCACGCACTCTCTCTCACTGCTCTCCCCTCAGCGCCGCCGCAGCCCCTCAGCGCCGTCGCAGCAGCCCCGGGCCCCCAGCGCCGCCGCCGCCACACCGCTGCCGCCGCCGCTGCCACCCCCACCCCACCTCCCCACCCCACCGCCGCCCTGCGCCCCTCCTGCGGCCCTCCTCCTCCTCCCTGCGCCCCCGCCGCCGTCGCCGCCGACGCCACCCCCCACCCCACCCCACCGCCGCCCTGCACCCTCCTCCACCACCGCCCTCCTCCCCCTGCGGCCCTCCTCCCCCTGGTAAGTTTTTGTTTCTTCTTTTTTTAATAGTTTTTGTTTAATTAGTTCTTACTTTTAGTTTAGTTTTAGTTTCAGTTTTAGATTAGGTTTAGTTAGGTTAGTTTCAGTTTTAGTTTAGTTAGTTTCAGTTTTAGTTAGGTTAGTTTCAGATTTAGTTAGGTTAGTTTCAGTTTTAGTTAGGTTAGTTTCAGTTTTAGTTTAGTTTTAGTTTTAGTTTCAGTTTTAGTTTAGGTTTAGTTAGTTTAGGTTTAGAAGAAGAAGAAGAAGGAGAAAGGAGATGAAGAAGAAGGAGAAAGGAGAAGAAAAAAATAAGAAGAAGAAGGAAAAGAAGAAGAAGGAAAAGGAAGGGAAGGAGAAGAACCAAGAAGAAGAAGAAGAAGAAAAATAGGAGAGGAAGAGAAGAATAAGAGGAAAAAAGAAAATAAGAAGAAGAAAAAGAAGAAGAAGAGAAGAAAACAAGAAGAAGGAGAAGAAGAATAAGAGGAAAAAAAGAAAAAATAAGAATAAGAATAAGAAGAAGAAGAATAAATTAGTAGATTTAGTAGGTAGTTTCTGTTAGTTAATTAGTAGATTTAGTAGGTAGTTTAGTGGTAGATTAGTAGTTAATTAGTAGTTTTAGTGGTAGATTATGTTAGTTAATTAGTAGATTTAGTAGAAGAAAAGAAGAAGAAAAGAAGAAGAGAAGAAGAAGAGAAGAAGAGAAGAAATAGGCAAAATGGGCTAATTAACCCAACAATGACATAACCTGAAAAGTAGTATAGGTAACCTGGAAAGTCCTCTGGACCAAAAGGGCAACTTCTGGACCTGCTTAATAGAAAGAATAGGAAGAAGAAGAAGAGGAGGAGGAGGAGAAGAGGAGGAGGAGGAGAAGAGGAGAAGAGGAGGAGGAGAAGAAGAAGAAGAAGAAGAAGAAGAGGAGGAGGAGGAGGAGAATACAAAAATAAGAAGGAGAATAAGAAAAGAAGTAGTATAGGACAATCACATAACCCAGCTCATTAATATTATATACTTAGCTTGTTTTCCTCTAAAATGGGATAATTAGCCCATTTAGCTCAAAAAAGACATAATTAGGTAATTTAGCTCCAACATAATTAGGTAATTGTTGTACGAGCTCCACCCCTGCATTCGTGGGTCAGTACAAATTACATCTCCTCCCCGCCCCTTCATTTACTGTGGCTCGGTTTCCGGATGCAACTTTCTAGATTTAGATAATTCAATTAACTTATCAGTATGCGTGACCAGTATGCGTCTCCCGTTCGAAAGGGCGACATCTATAAATATGCATGTCTTTGCATATTTATAACCGCCATCCTTTCGAATTATCCAACATTATCCATGGACAGCCCGAGTATGTGTAGATTGGGTTCGGTTTCCCGTATGCTGTGCTCTGGATCCGATGCAGAATTTCGTCAGTGCCTCCCTGTTGTTCTCCGGATGCACATCCTCTCTGTTTATTGCGGAGACGTGTATCAGGAGAACAGCGGGGAGGTGCTGCCAAAATTTTGCGTTGGATCCGGAGCAAAGCATGGGAAAATGGACCCAATCTACACATACTCGGGTGGGATTAGGACCTATCTTTACCTATTAGCGTGTAGGTTGCCTGGACGTAATAAAAATGGCGAAAGATGAATATAAATGCTAAATTATATATAAATATATTTCTTCTGTCTTTAGTAGCTACGCAAGATGAGTGATCGTGCGTGGATGTATACCGGTCACCCTAGTCAGAAAGAGATGACGAAAGAATTGTTTTTAAAAACAAAGGAATTTGTGAAAGCCGCATTCGCAAATGGCCAGGAAAGAAACTATTGCCCCTGTCCTGGATGCCACAACTATAAAAAGACGACAGAGGCTGTAATGATTAAACACCTGTAGAGGAGGGGTTTTAAGCCTAATTATACGGTGTGGACATTTCATGGTGAGTCTATACAACGCACAAGAGCTGAGGTGGTCCGTCGTCGCACGGACGAGCATGGTACTGGGATTGAAGACATGGTGCAAGACATTGAGAAGATCCAGGAGGACTGTTGAGCCGTCCTCGCCACCACCACCAGCTCATTCACCCGAGCATAGGACTAGTATGGTCAACCCGTTTGCGGAGGAGGCTACGAGGACTCCGATCCAGGAGGCTGGTGTTCATGGGCATTCGTCCCATGAGACTCCGGTCCAGGAGCAGCCTCGGGTCGAGGTGCACTCGGCCCAGGAGCAGCCGGAGGAGACTACGGTTCCGGAGGCTTCACCCGACGTGGAGAGGTCCGGATGGGAGCCTTGGCCGGATCGTACCGAGTTGCCGGATTGGACCGAGGGTCCGGGTGGCTCAAGGGGCGGGGATGGCGGGGATGAGCTTACGGATAGCGAGGGCGATGTGCAGGTGGACGGGGCCCCGGCTACCGTGTACAAGCGTGGTAGTACACGTCTCCCGGTCGCCCCGGCTACCCGCGAGCAGAGGCCGGTGATTAAACCTGAAGGAGATAGGTAAGTACATTTACCCTTTTTTTAGCTTTTTCCTTCAAGTTTGTTCAAATATCTAATGCGCTGACCTTATCATACTGCAGGGGATGGGTACACCCTCTTGGAGTCCGTAGGCCGAACTCCGTCCTTGGTGTGCTTTGCCGGACAAATTTCCCGGGGTTTGTCACGTTTCCTGGTGAGGGTCAGGTTCCTACACTAGGATTTACCTTGGAGCACTACCAGGCTGCGCAGGCCCCGCCGGAGGAGATTATAGATGGTGTCTTGTGCCACACGAGGGCCGAGATGGTGATCAGGAGCTTTTGGGTAAATTATCCTTTTACATAATCTAAAATTAACAATATAGCTAATTATGGTACTAATCGGCGTTTTCATGTTTGATTGCAGACCTTCTATAGGTGTGAGGATGGATATGAGGAGGCGGCGGCCAGGGTTCTCGAGGTCGAGTGTAGGCGGTTACTATAGAACTTGCGCCACGAGGCTCGGCCGCAGGCTATTCGAGATTACTACGCCACGCGTGGTATTAAGAAGGAGAAGAAGGATTGCCGCGGAAAGTTTCTGAAGAAGGAGCAATACATGAAGGTAATTACCTATTCTTAAGTCCTTCTACGTAGTTTTCTTGATTTCATTCATAGGCGTAGCGCTGAAAATTCTTTCTAATAACTTATAGGTGCCCCCGAGATGGTGTGCGAATAAGATGGATTGTTGGGAGGCGTTGGTTGATGAGTGGTGCACAGGCAGCTGGCGAGCTGTCCACGATAATGCGAAGGATCGGCGTAGCCAAATGGTTGGTGTGCCACACCATCAAGGCAGCGCCAACTTACTTCAGTTTGGACGAAACTGGGTATGTGATTTGCTTCATGATTCATGCAATTCATTCTTATGCTAATATTTTATTCCTCTCTTTTAGGCGCATCACAATAAGACTGAGATGCCACACTTGTACGACCTTTATGGCATGGCCCATACTGCCTCGTACAAGAAGGCGAAGGCATTCTCTGAGTCTGACCTGGATGATCCCAGTAACTTCACCAACATATCATCCCACCAGAAGCTCGTGGCATACAGGGACGCGGGGAAGGCTACGAAAGGGGATGACTTTAACCCTAGCCAGGAACCTTTGGATCCAGAGCTGGTGATGATATCTGGTGGCGGGAGGCCCCATGGCTCGATAGCCATTGGAGATGGGATAATACGTTGTCCACTCACTCTTCCGGAGATCAAGGCGCGCCAGTCGAGCAACTGTCCTGAGATAACGCGTCGTCCACGGCCAGTCGAACTTGCCATCGAGGTTAGTTGTACGGACTAAGAACACTTTCATCCATTCCATTATGTGTGTCACCATAGATCATTACTGTGGTAACGAGGAATGGTTTTTCAGGCTGCTCTTCAGAAAGAGAGAGCGACAAACCAGGCTGCTCTTGAGAAAGAGAGATTGGCAAGCCAGGCTGCTCTTCAGGCTGCTCTTGATGAGAGGGACCAGAGCTCTTGATGAGATGAAGAAGAAGAGAAGAAGGAGGAGGAGGAGGAGGAGTCCAAGGACATTCTATCCTTCTCCTCCTCCTCCTCCTTCTTCTTGATTTCTTCTTCTTCTCCTCCTCCTCCTCTTTCTTCTCCTCTTTCATATTATCCTTGCTTTAATTAACCCAACAATGACATAATTAGCCCATTTAGCTCCAAAATACCATAATAAGCTCAAAATGGCATAAGAACCTTGGTTAGCTCATGAATATTATATACTTAGCTTGTTTTCCTCTAAAATGACATAATTGGAATATTTAGCTCAAAAAAGACATAATTAGGTAATTTAGCTCCAACAAGAGGAGAAGAGGAGAAGAAATAAGGCAAAATGAAAAGAAAGAAGAAGAAGAGATGAAGAAGTAGAGAAGAAGAAGGAGGAGGAGGAGGAGGAGGAGGAGAGGGCCAAGGACCTTCTATCCTTCTCCTCCTCCTCCTTCTCCTCCTCCTCCTCCTTCTTCTTGATTTCTTCTTCTTCTCCTCCTCCTCCTCTTTCTTCTCCTCTTTCATATTATCCTTGCTTTAATTAACCCAACAATGACATAATTAGCCCATTTAGCTCCAAAATACCATAATAAGCTCAAAATGGCATAAGAACCTTGGTTAGCTCATGAATATTATATACTTAGCTTGTTTTTCTCTAAAATGACATAATTAGCCCATTTAGCTCAAAAAAGACATAATTTGGTAATTTAGCTTCAACAAGAGGAGAAGAGGAGAAGAAATAGGCAAAATGAAAAGAAAGAAGAAGAAAAGATGAAGAAGAAGAGAAGAAGGAGGAGGAGGAGGAGGAGGAGGAGGAGGAGAAGGCCAAGGACCTTCTATCCTTCTCCTCCTCCTCCTTCTCCTCCTTCTTCTTGATTTCTTCTTCTTCTCCTCCTCCTCCTCTTTCTTCTCCTCTTTCATATTATCCTTTCTTTAATTAACCCAACAATGACATAATTAGCCCATTTAGCTCCAAAATACCATAATAATCTCAAAATGGCATAAGAACCTTGGTTAGCTCATGAATATTATATACTTAGCTTGTTTTTTTTCTAAAATGACATAATTGGAATATTTAGCTCAAAAAGAAGGAGAAGGAAGAAGAAGAAGAAGAAGAGAAGAAGAATAGAAGGAGAAGGAGAAGAATAAGGAGGAGGAGGAGAAGAAGAAGAAGGAGGAGGAGAAGAAGAGAAGAAGGAGAAGGAGGAGAAGAAGAAGGAGAAGGAGAAGGAGCCCTCCTTCTTCTCCTTCTTCTTCTCTCCTTCGTCTCCTCCTTCTTCTTCTCTTCTTTTTTCTTATTCTCCTCCTCCTTCTCCTTCTCCTTCCCCTTCCCCTCCTCCTCCTGCTCCTTCTTGTTTTTATTCTCCTTGTTCTCTTATTGCTTCTTCTCTTTCTTCTTCAATTTAGCTTATTTGTCATATATATGTTGTTGTTCTTCTTCTAATTACTTTCTTATTCCCATTTTGCAGATTGGATGTAGTACATGCATGGAAGCTGGCGTTGGAGTGCTTTAGTTTCCGTTTTTATTTGAGTTGATGAACAATGTGTTGGTTCTTTGTATGTGTTGATGAACAATGTGTTGATGAACAATATATGTGCAACTATATGTATGTATATATGGATGAAACTTCGTATGTGTTGGTTCTTTTGATATATGGGATGTACGTTGATGAACAAATGGCATTGATGAGCTTTATATGTATATCATATATGTGTTGTGATCTATTTATGATATATGTGCTCTGAATTATATGTATATGTGATGTGAAATAGAAAAAATAAAAAAATGGGACAATATAGGATCTTTGCCGTCTGCCAGCTGATGGCAAAGGCCTTTGCCATCAGCCAGCAGACGGCAAAGGTGCCACGTGGCGCCCAGCTGTGCAACCTGGGCAGTAGCAGCTGGCCATATATTCTCTTTGTCGTCTGCCTGCTGGGTGGGCAGACGACAACGAAGAGGGCACAGAGGAGGGGGCAGAAGACAAAAGTGGAGAGAGGGGGGAGGGGAGGACACGGCAGACGGCAAAGATAGTCAAGGGGGCAGACGTCAAAGATTGCCGAGGAGGCAGACGACAAAGATTGCCGAGGAGGCAGACGGCAAAGGCTCCGTTAACCCCTAACGGAGGCAACGCCTCTCGGCTGCCCTCCCAAACTCTTTGCCGACTGCTCCTCAGGAAAGCTGACGGCAAAGAGCTTTGCCGTCCGCTTTAGGGGGGCAGACGGCAAAGAAGGTCCTATGCCGTCGTAGGCTGACGCAGAAAATTGCCGCCCGTGACAATCTTTGTCGTATGTGGTACTGTCTTTGCCGTCCGGGTATTTGTCTTTGCCGTCTGTGATGGCAGACGGCAAAGAAGGTGATTCCTGTAGTGCAACAGTAATTTGTTTACCCACCATATGTAGCTTTCCGGAGGGATGCCATTAGAGAACACTACGGTCCCCTGGTCTATTCACTTATATATTCAGAAAACTTATATTTTCCTTGCTGTATTCTTTTATCTTTTATTTTAGTTACTATTCTCAAAACCTATCAACTTTCTTGCAAATAACAAGAACAAGGGGATTGATTACCCTCTTTCCCGCGTTGGGTGCAAGTTGTTTGGTCTTTCGTGTGTAGCCGCTGAAGATGGTTGAGGATAGTTATTCCTATTGGTTCAATAAACCTTGGTTTCTTAATCGAAGGAAATACTTACCCACATTGTGCTACGATAACCCATTCCTCTTCACAGAAAACCCAACGTAGATCACAAGCATCAAGAAGGATTTCTAGTGCCATTGGTGGGGAACTTCATCACCAACTATCAAGTAACTTCGCACAGATTATCATTCACGTGTTCTCCTTTTTATTTGCTGTTATATCTTGCTTCTTTCAAAAAAAAATCAATAATACAAAAATATTCACCTTTGCTTGCTTAGCTTGGCACTAGTTTGTATCTTCTCTCTGTAGTTTACTTGTTGTTCTTGTTACTTTCCTTGCTCGGTCACCATTTCTCAAGATACTACTAAGTTGTGTGATTTATCAAATACTAATAATAATGATTTTATTGGTACTCCAATACCTCCCGCCACTAGCGCGGATGCCTTTGATATTAATGCTACATTGCTGAATCTTGTCATGAAAGAACAATTTTTGGGAAAGTCCTAATGAGGATCCCGCTGCTCATCTTAATACCTTTGTTGAACTTTGTGACAAGCAAAATAAAAAGGACATGGATAATCATATTGTGAAATTATTATTTTTTCCTTTTTTGCTAAGAGATAAAGCTAAGGCTTGGTTTTGATCTTTACCATGTAATAGTATTGGAACATGGGATAACTGTAAAGATGCTTTTATTGACAAGTATTTTCCTCCTGTTAAGATCATCTCCCTTAGAAATCAAATAATGAACTTTAAACAACGAGAGCATACACATGTTGCACAAGCTTGGGAGAGGATGACATTATAGATTATAAATTGCCCTACTCATGGTTAAACTTGTGGATGATTATCCAAAATTTTAATGCGGGACTAAACTTTGTATCCAGAAATCTTCTAGATTCAGCCACAGCTGGTACCTTCAAGGTATCTATAATTTATGAACTATTCATGCCAATATTCTACAACTTCCATATACTTTTAGCAACATTTTATATTAGTGTTTGAGGTTAACTTACTTATCCAGTGCCCAGTGACAGTTCCTATTTTTTGTGTGTTTTTTGTTTGGCAGAAAATCCATACCAAACGGACTCCAAGCACGATGAAAATTTACAAAGAATCTTTTTGGAATATATGTGAATTTTGGGAAGAATAATCAACACCGCACGATGGCCGACGATCTCACAAGCTAATAGGGTGAGGCCTGGGGTTGGTCGTGCCCTGATGGCTTGTCGCCACCCCTTAAGTCTATAGGGGCCCTTATTTCTCCGGAATAAAGATATTGCCTCGATAAAAATCTCCTCAAAATTTCAGTCCGATCGGAGTTACGGATATCCCAATATTAAAGAATCGGTGAAGGGCCAGAAAACAAAAGCGAGAACACGAGAGAAACAAAGTGAGAGATCCAATCTCAGAGGGGATCTCGCCCCTCGGGGAGCCATGGCAGCCAAGGACCGGAGGGAGAACCTCTCCTTAGATTGGAATAGGCCATTGAGGAGGAATCCTAAGGGGGAAGACTCTTTACCCCTATTTTCCGGCGGCGCCAGAGTGCCACCGGGGGATCCATCACCACGGTGACCATCTTCATCAACATCACTGTCTTCATCAACTTCCTCATCTCTTTTCAACTATCCACTCTCCCTCACCTTCTTATAATCCCCTACTTGAACATGGTGTTTCATGCCACAAATTATTAATCAATGGTGTGTTTCCATCCTATGATGTTTGAGTACATCTATGTTCTCCTTTGGGTTGATTGATGATCTTGATTGGTTTGAGTGTATGTTTTATTTTGGCGTGTTGTCCTAAGGTGCCTTCCGTGGGCCACACACGTGCAGGATTCACGTTGGAGGGTGTTGCAATATGTTCATTAATCACTTATAGTGGGTGGATAGAGTGACAAAAGCTTACACCGTCCCTCATATAAAATTGCAAGAATGAATATTGGTCTTGTTATCAATTTCCTAGGATGATTCCGCACACCATACCATCATTATTCTACACTTGATATTTGCAATATATTCTAACTCTATTTTTTGTAGCAACTATAGTCATATTTCAGTTCTCTATTATCATGCAAAGCTACTCTTTATACCCACAACACAATTTTATTTCTTGTTACTAGATAGAAGCAAACATTTAGTGTATGTAGAGTCTTATCTATGGAAAATAGGACTTGAGAGAATATTGTTCCTACATTTAGATCCTTGGGGTTTCGACACTCCATACTTACCACTTCTATCTTTGGAAAGTGCTAGGATGATTCCTTGCACATGGGGATTATCAAGGTCTTTTCTGGCGTCGTTGCCGGGGAGCAATAGCATGGGATTAATATTTTCGTGTATGCTTGTTTGCTTCTATCACTAAGTAGATTTTGTTTTCCTTTTGTTTCTGTTCTATTGGTTTATTTCTTTTGTTGTGGGTGAAACGATCAAACAAAAAGTGAAAAATACAAAACACAAAAAAAAATTACTTGCCTCTTAAAAGAGAAGCGATTGGAAAGTTATGCATTGAAGAAGTGAGGGTCGACCTTAAACACTTGTGTTCATGCCCATGGAAACAATGCTGAACTTCTCATGGAAGTTTCTCATAGAAATAAGTATCCCCTTGTGTATACTACTATAATAATGTGCTTTTCATAATATGCATGGTGCTCTTTTACATGTTTGATTCAATCACCATGTAGAAGAGTAGGGACCGGCTACGGACGAAAACAAACAATAAAAGAACGACGTCCATCCATGATATCGCAGGCTGTCGGCTTGGAACCCATCCTAGATCGATGAAGAAGAAGAAACTCAAAATCAAATAATCATCGCGCTGACGTAAAATTATTGCTTTACCTGTACGTGCAACCGTTGTTGTAGTAATCTGTGAGCCACAGGGACTCAGCAATCTCATTTCCATACGTATCAAGACTAGCAAAGCTTGATGGGTTAGGTATGGTTTAGTGGTGGGGTTGCAACAAGCGAGTAAGCATTTATTTGAGGTGGCTAACTTACGAGTACGAGAATAAGAGAGGGGTGGTCTACGCATAACGTACGAGAACTACTAATGATCAAATGAATGATCTTGAACACCTACTTACGTCAAACATAACCCCACCGTGTCCTCTTCCGAATACGGAACCCACAAGAAGAGACAGTCACGGTTATGCACACAGTTGGCATATTTTAATTAAGTTTACTTAAAGTTATCTAGAACCGGATGTTAAACAAAGTATCCAAGTAGCCACATAACCGCGGGCATGGCTTTCCGGAAGATTTAACCCTGTTGGCGTGCTCTAACTAGTCCATCACAAACTACCACACGCAGCGCCGAAATGACCCTGATCAGGGCAAACTCGTGATCTCCTCGGGTTCCTATTGGAAAACCTCAACCTCGAGATAGCCCAAGTATCCTCGGAATCCCACGCATGAGACGCTCGAGAAAGGTAAAAACAAGTCCAGCAAGGCCACCCGGCGTGTCGAAGACCCCGATAGGAGCCGCGTATCTCGTTCTCACGACACGAGGGATAAGCTAACACTACTGGAATAAGATAAGTTGCCATCTGCTGCTTCTTTGCCGTCTGCTGGCTGATGGCAAAGACCCTCTTTGCCATTAGCTACCAAAAACCATACGACAAAGAGCAGACTAATGGCAAAGATACTATTTGCCATCAGTCTGCTCTTTGTCGTCTGCCAGCTGACGGCAAAGAGCATTCAGGCAGACGGCAAAGAGCACGGGGCGGCCGACCCCACACCCCCTCTCTCCCCCTAACGTCCTCTCTTTTGCCGTTTGCCTTGTTCCTCTTTGCCGTCGAGGGGCAGATGGCAAAGAGGATGCGCCCTAACGCCCGTCGCCCCCCACCCCTACACCCCTCTCTCCCCTAACGGTCATCGCGCCCCACCCCCCCCCCCACACACACCCCTCTCTCTCACCCCCGAAACCCCCACCGCCGCCACGCCCTCCTCCTCCGTGTGCCACTGCGCCCTCCTCCTCCCTGCACCACCACCATGCCCTCCTCCTCCCTGCGCCCTCGTCCTCCCTATGCCACCACCGCGCCCTCCTCCTCCCTGCACCCCCTCCTTCACCACTGCGCCCTCCTCCTCCCTCGGACCTCCTCCTCCACCACCGCCCCCTCCTCCACCACCGCCCTCTCCTCCACCACCGCGCCCTCCTCCTCCCCACAACCCCCTCCTTCACCACCGCGCCACCCCTCCTCCATCACTACCGTCCCCTTCCTCCCAGCGCACTATCTCCTCCCTGCGCCCCTCCGCCTCTACGGTTGTCCTCCCTGCGCCGTCCTTATCGCCCGATCGCCCCACCTCCAGTGAGTCCTCATTTTCTTCCCTTTTTCATTTAATTTGTTAATTAGGTTAGTTAGGGTAGTTGTTAATTACCTATTGTTAGTTAGGTTAGTTAGGTTAGTTGTTAGTGGTTACCTACTGTTAATTAGGTTAGTTAGGTTAGTTAGGTTAGTTGTTAGTTGTTAGTGGTAACTAGGTTAGTTGTTAGTGGTAATTACTTACTGTTAATTAGGTTAGTTAGGTTAGTTGTTAATTACTTACTTTTATATAGGTTAGTTGTTAGGTTAGTAGTTGCCCGTGTAGAGCCCCCCGGCCACCGCCTATGCTTGCACTAGCCACAATGTTACGAAACGTTGGTGAGCTTGCCACGCACCTGCCATGGCTATGACGCCATCGAGCTCACGGGCTGCAACAACGATGCTGCTGCAACCACCCCCATGAGGTCGGTGTAGAAACATTACTACTCGGACCACCCCCTAGAGGCACCGGTGATATTCCATTGCAGCATTGAGGATACTACGACAGCTCGGCGAGGCTCCACTTGAGCCACCGGTGGCGAAGAAGAATTGAGTGGATTGTTGCATGAGATGAGGCGAAAGAGGTTGAAGAATTCCCATGCCGGCCACCATCGCATATATACCCACAAGAACGCCGATGGATCTCGAAGGTTCAACGGTGGGTGGCTTGTAGTAGACCACGGTGCTGACGCCAAAACAGATAACAACAGTAGTTGTCGTCATCACTGGAAGCGTCATGAGTGGGTGGTTTGCATCAGCTCGTGTGCGTATGGTGATCTGATCTGCATCTCTGGAGCATGGGCGCTGGCCGGCCTGTGCTACAGCAAGGCTATCTTTCTTGCACAAATGGTGTGACGAGCTCTGCTCTTTTATTGTGAGAAAGAAACGAAAGAAGGGGTGGATCATGGGGGAAGAATCGGAGAAGGATGAGTGGTTGGAGAGAGAGGAACAGAGGATATAGGTTTATTGAGGGATGAGCTACGTGGGGTTAGGTACGAGCTGACCAGGATGTGAGACAAGGACGCGTGGCGTGCCAGCAACGCAGTTGACTTCTTCCAGTAATCAACCGACTGATTTTAAGAGTTTTTCCTAGTAGATAAGGGAAGAAGTATCAGAAGAAGAACATGAGGAGGAGGAGGAGGAGAAAAAGAAGAAGAATAAGAAAAAGAGGAGAGAGGAGAAGAATAAAGAAGAGGAAAAAAGAAAAGAAGGAAGAAGAAGAAGAAGAAGAAGAAGAAGAAGAAGAATAGGAAAAAGGAAAAGAAGGAAGAAGAAGAAGAAGAAGAAGAAGAGAAGAAGAAGAAGAAGAAGAAGAAGAAGAAGAAGAAGAAAAGGAATGAAGAAGAAGAAGAAGAAAAGGAAGAAGAGGAAAAAAAGAAGATGATGAAGAAGAAAACGAAACCCTGACACCACGACACCCAACACGATGCCCCGAAACCCCGACACGACGCCCCGACACGACATCTCGACGACACCCCGGCACGAAATAATTTTTTCATGGAACCCTAGATGACATCTATATAGGGCATATCTTTGTGTTAGGTTATATATTTTTCGATTTTATTAATGAACACAAAATATTTGTGTTGATCAGGTGGATTTACATGTGACAGTTGTCTCTTCGGTGTGAGGTCTCCTGTGAGAAGACCTCCCCATGCGTTCTACAAGCTCCGCCCCTGCATTCATGGGTGAGTACAAATGTCATCTCCTCCTCGCCCCTTCATTTGATGTGGGTCGGTCTTCGAATGAAACTTGTTAGATATAGGTAATTAAATTAATTTATTAGTATGCGTGACCAGTATGCGTCTCCCGTTCGAAAGGGTTACGGTTATAAATATGCATCCATTTGCTTATATTTATAACCGTGATTCTTCCGAATTGTCCAACATTATCCATGGACAGCCCGAGTATATGTAGATTGGGTTCGTTTTCCCATATGCCTTGTTCCGGATCCGATGCATAATTTCGTCAGTGCCTCCCTGTTGTTCTCCGGATACACATCCTCTCTGTTTATTGCGGAGGCGTGTATCACGAGAACAGCGGGGAGGTGCTTCCGAAATTTTGCGTTGGATCCGGAGCAGAGCATAGGAAAACGAACCCAATCTACACATACTCACGTGGGATTAGGACCTATCTTTACCTATTAGCGTGTAGGTTGCATGGACGTAATAAGACTGGTGAACTTGATTAACTGATGAATATATATGCTGAATTATATATAAATATATTTCATGTGTGTTTAGTAGCTAGGCAAGATGAGTGATCGTGCGTGGATGTACACTGTTCACCCTAGTCAGAAAGAGATGATGAAAGAATGGTTTCTAACAGCCAAGGAGTTTCTGAAAGCCGCATTTGGAAAGGGCCAGGAAGAAAACTGGTGCCCTTGTCCTGGATGCGACAACTATAAAAAGAGGACAGAGGCTGTAATGATTAAACACCTGCAGAAAGGGGTTTTAAGCCTAATTTATACAGTGTGGACATTTCATGATGAGTCTATACAACGCACCAGAGCTGAGGTGGTTCGTCGCCGCACCAACGAGCATGGTACAGGGATCGAAAACATGGTGCAAGACTTTGATGATGCTCAAGATTCGGAAGATGAGATGGTGGAATCTGCAAAGGCCTTCTATGAAATGTTGGAGTCTTCAAAACATCCTCTCCACGAGCACACTGAGCTTTGGCAGATGGATGCCAGTGCACAAGTAATGGTTGTGAAGGCTCAGTTCAACTTAGGAAGAAAATGCTACGACGCGATGATGACACTATTTGGATGCTTTCTACCCAAAGGCCATGTCATGCCTGCAAACCTGTATCACTCGGACAAAATACTTTGTGTACTTAAGATGCCCTATGAGAATATAGATGCATGTGAGAAAGGATGTGTCTTATTTAGGAAGGAGTATGCACACTTGGACTATTGTCCCAATTGCGAATCTTGTAGGTATTTTGTGGTAGACAACGGTATGGGTGAGAAGAGGAAGACCAAAATCATAGTTAGTGTTCTTCGGTATATGCCAATCATACCAAGGCTTCAACGTCTTCTCATGGTCGAAGAGACAGCTAGACAGATGACATGGTACAAATTGGGCAAAATAACCGAACTAGATGCGGATGGGAATAAGATGGCGGTACACACATCGTATGGGGAAGCGTGGACACATTTCAATGGATTGCATAAGGATAAAGCGGCAGATCCAACGAATCCTCAAGTCTGCGTCGCCACGGATGGTTTTAATCCCTTAGGCATGACGGCAACCCAATATAGTTGTTGGCCTATATTTTTCATTCCACTCAATCTCCCCCCCCCCCCGGGCAGATTATGCAAAGAAAGAACATATTTGTGACGTTGATAATTCCAGGGCCCAATTATCCGGGAAAAATATGAATGTGTACATGGAGCCGCTTAAGGATGAATGGCAAGAAGCTTGGGATAATGGGGTCAAGACATACGATGCTACTAGAAAAGAAAACTTCAAAATGCACTTGGTGTTCCCCGATGGGTATGCAGCGAATCTAAAGAGGGGAGTGAGTCTTGAAAATTAAAAATCTTTGGTATCAAGAGTCATGATTGGCACATATGGCTTGAGTGGGTAATGCCGGTGATGTTACGTGGCTTTATTCCTGAGGATAAATGGCTAGTACTGGTGGAGCTGAGCTATTTCTTCCTTGTTCTTTGTGCGAAAGAATTGTCGCCTGGCGTGGTATATGACATGGTGGAGTTTGCACCGGAGTTCTTGTGCAAGTTAGAGAAGATCTTTCCGCCGAGCTTCTTTAATCCAATGCATCATTTGATTTTACATCTACCGACCGAGGCAAGATTGGGTGGGCCCATGCAAAATCGTTGGTGCTATGCAACTGAGAGGATGCAGAAGACGCTTCGAGCTAAATGTAAAAATAAGCATAGAATTGAAGCATCGATGGCTGAGGCATTCATTATTGAGGAGGTGGCAAACTTTGTGACAGCACACTACGAAGCCAAAAATCATCATTTGCATAATCTGAAGCCTCGGTACAATGATACAGACCCTAAAAAGGTGGATCCAACCTCAGCCTATTCAAAGGGAAGCTCGCACCAGCCGGTGCTTCGAAACCAATAACGTTGGATGTCGAAGAATGGCGGAACATTTCATTGTATATCTTCAACAACCTAACAGAAGTGCGGCCGTACATCGAGTAAGTTCTCGGCATATTTTTCTCTAACTTCTAATTCCTTTGAACTGCTCTTATTCCCGGATATTTCATACAGCCGATACCTCGCCGAATTCTGGGATGGAGCGGTGATCCAAAATGATTCCATCGAAGAGTATGAGCTTCTAGCAAAGCATGGAGGTGATACGTCTCCAACGTATCTATAATTTTTGATTGTTCCATGCTATTATATTATCAACTTGGGATGTTTTATATGCATTTATATGCAATTCTATATCATTTTTGGGACTAACCTATTAACGCAGTGCCCAGTGGCAGTTTCTGTTTTTTCCGTGTTTTTGACCTTTTTCATATAAGAATATTAAACGGAGTCCAAACGGAATAAAACCCGAGAATGATTTTTTTCCTTAACAGAAGGGATCTAGAAGACTTGAGAACCAAGGCAGAGGGCCCCGGAGGAGGCCACGAGCCCCCTAGGCGCGCCCCAGGGGGGCGCCTAGCAGGCTCGTGGGCCCCCGGTGCCTCCTTTGCCATACCTCTTTCGCCTATAAATTCCCTAAAATCCCCAACGAACGGAGAGAACCACGAAAATACTTTTCTACCGCCGCAAGCTTCTATTTCCGCGAGTCCCATCTGGGGACCATTCTGGTGCCCTGCCGGAGGGGGATTCGGGCACGGACGTCTTCTTGATCAACACCATTGCCTCTCCGGTGATGCGTGAATAGTCCACCACAAACCTTCGGGTCCATAGCTAGTAGCTAGATGGCTTCTTCTCTCTCTTGGATCTTCAATACAAAGTTCTCCATGATCTTGATGGAGATCTATCCGATGTAACTTTCTTTTGCGGTGTGTTTGTTGAGATCCGATGAATTGTGGATTTATGATCAGATTATCTATGAATATTATTTGAGTATCCTCTGATTTATTATATGCATGATTTCGTATCCTTGTAATTCTCCTCGAGTTATGGGTTTCGTTTGGCCAACTTGATCTATAATTCTTGCAATGGGATAAGTGCTTGGTTTTGGGTTCATACCATGCGGTGTGCTCACCTAATGACAGAAGGGGTAGAGAGGCACACATCGTTTTGTTTCCATTAAGGGTAAAAAGACGGGGTTTGTATCATATTGCATGATTTTATCCCTCCACATCATGTCATCTTGCTTAAGGTGTTACTCTCTTTGTTATGAACTTAATAGACTAGATGCATGCTAGATCACGGTCGATGTGTGGAGTAATAGTACTAGGTGCAGAAAGTATCGATCTGCTTATCTCGGACATGATGCCTATATGTTTGATCATTTCCTTAGATATCGTCATGACCTTGCGCGATTCTATCAATTGCTCGACAGTAATTCGTTCACCCACCGTAATGCTTGCTATCATGAGAGAAGCCTCTAGTGGACAATATGGCCCCTGGGTCTATTTTACATATTATATATTCAGATCAACATACAAAAATACCAAAAATACCTTGCTGCACTTTTATTTATATATTTATATTTACCTATTATCACTATCAGATCTTACCTTGCAAATAATCGTAAAGGGATTGACAGCCCCTTTATCGCGTTGGGTGCAAGTTTGTTTGTCTTTGCGCAGGTGCCTTGGTACCTCATCTTGATACTCCTACTGGATTGATACCTTGGTTCCCAAACTGAGGGAAATACTTATCTCTACTTTGCTGCATCACCCTTTCCTCTTCAAGGAAAAAACCAACGCAAGCTCAAGAAGTAGCAGGAAGAATTTCTGGCGCCGTTGCCGGGGAGTATTCAAGTGAAGCATATCTACCGAGTACCTATCGCAAACTCATCTCTTCCATTTACATTATTTGGCATTTGCCTCTCGTTTTCCTCTCCCCCACTTCTAAAACAAAATTTACAAAAATATTTGCCTTTCTTTATTTGCCTTTTTTCATTCGCCCTTTCTTGCGCTTGCTTTCTGTTTGCTTGTGTGCTTGTCTGCTTGCTAAGTCACCATGTCTGAAAACACTAAATTGCGTGAATTCTCTAATACTAATAACAATGATTTTATTAGTACTCCAATTGCTCCCTCCACTAGTGCGGATTCATATGAAAGAGCAATTTTCTGGCCTTCCTAGTGAAAATGTCGCATCCCATCTTAATACCTTTATTGAGTTATGTGATATGCAAAATGAGAAAGATGTGGATAATGATATGATTAAATTGAAGCATTTCCGTTCTCATTACAAGATCGAGCAAAAACTTGGTTTTCATCTTTACCCAAAAATAGTATTGATTCATGGAACAAGTGTAAAGACGCCTTTATTTCCAAGTATTTTCCACCTGCTAATATTATCTCTCTCCGTAATGATATCATGAATTTTAAGAAACTAGATCACGAACATGTTGCACAATCTTGGGAGAGAATGAAATTGACGATTAGAAATTGTCCCTCTTATGGCCTAAGTCTTTGGATGATTATACAATTTTTCTATGTTGGTTTGAATTTTGCTTCTAGAAATATATTGGATTCCACCTCTGGTGGAACTTTTATGGAAATCACACTAGGAGAAGCTACAAAACTCCTAGATAATATCACGACAAATTATTCTCAATGGCACACTGAAAGGTCACCTACTAGTAAAAAAGTGCATGCTATAGAAGAAATTAACTCTTTGATTGCTAAGAGGGATGAGTTAATGAAGGTGTTTGCTAGTAAAAGTGCTCCTCTAGATCCAAATGATATGCCTTTATCTTCCTTGATTGAGAATAGCAATAAAAATTTGGACGTTAATTTTGTTGGTAGGAATAATTTTGCTAACAACAATGGTTATAGAGGTAACTTTAATCCTAGGCCTTTTCCTAGTAATCCCTCTAATAATTATGGCAATTCCTAAAACAATGCTCATGGAAATTATAACAAAATACCCTCTGATCTTGAGAGTAATATTAAAGAGTTTAGTAATTCGCAAAAGATTTTCAATGCTTCCATAGAAGAAAAACTGCTTAAAATTGATGGCTTGGCTAGGACTGTTGATAGAATTTCTCTTGATATTGATGCTTTGAAATTGACATGTGTTCCTACCAATATTAATATGGATGAAACTTTGAAAGCTATGTGTGTTTCCATGAATGAGAGTAAAGAAAGAACCGCCCAAATTAGTGCTAGACATGAATGGCTTAAAAAGGCATGTTCTCGTGATGAGAATCACGAAGATCTTAAAGTGCTTAGTGTGACTCCTATTGAATCCTTGTTTTCTAATGTAAATCTTAATGATGATGGGGTTAGATGTGAATCCACTTTGGTTGAGAAACGCCCCAATGATTCGGAGTCTATTTATCTTGATGCTAAAAATACTAAAAGTGGAGTAGAGGATATCAAAACTTTGAATAGTGATGAAATTACTACTTTGGATTTCAAGGAATTTAATTATGATGGTTGCTCTTTGATTGAATGTATTTCCTTGATGCAATCCGAGCTAAACTCTCCACATGCTTATAGCCAAAATAAGGCTTTTACCAAAAATATCGTTGATGCTATGATGAAATCTCTTGAAGAGAAACTTGAGTTGGAAATACCTATTCCTAGAAAACTTCATGATGAGTGGGAACCTACTATAAAAATTAAGATTAAAAATTATGAATGCCATGCTTTGTGTGATTTGGTGGCTAGTGTTTCCACAATTCCAAAATCTTTATGTGATGTTCTAGGTTTCAATGAGATTGATGAGTGCTCTCTTAATTTGCATCTTGCGGATTCTACTATTAAGAAACCTATGGGAAGGATCAATGATGTTCTTATTATTGCAAATAGGAATTATGTGCCCGTAGATTTCATTGTGCTTGATATTGATTGAAATTCGACATGTCCCATTATTCTTGGTAGACCTTTCGTTAGGACTATTGGTGCCGTTATTGATATGAAGGAAGGGAATATTAAATTTCAATTTCCATTAAAGAAGGGCATGGAACACTTTCCTAGAAAGAAAATAAAATTGCCTTATGATTCCATTATGAAAGCTACTTATGGTTTGAGCACTAAAGATGAAAACACTTGAATCTATTGCCTTACGCCTAGCTAAGGGCGTTAAACGATAGAGCTTATTGGGAGGTGCTACCTCTTGAGCTTGCGTTGGTTTTTCCCTTGAAGAGGAAAGGGTGATGCAACACAGTAGAAGTAAGTATTTCCCTCAGCTTGAGAACCAAGGTATCAATCCAGTAGCAGTATCAAGATGAGGTACCAATGTACCTGCGCAAAAACAAACAAACTTGCACCCAACGCTATAAAGGGGTTGTCAATCCCTTCACGATTATTTCCAAGGTGAGATATGAAGGTGGAAAGTGCAACAAAGTAAAAGTGTAGATCTGAAAATATAACGTGAAGTAGACCCGAGGGCCATAGTGTTCACTAGAGGCTTCTCTCATGATAGCAAGTATTACGGTGGGTGAACGAATTACTGTCGAGCAATCGATAGAATTGCGCAAAGTCATGATGATATCTAAGGCAATGATCATACATATAGGCATCACGTCCGACACAAGTAGACCGATACCGTCTGCATCTACTACTATTACTCCACACATCGACCGCTATCCAGCATGCATCTAGTGTACTAAGTTCATAACAAACGGAGTAACGCCTTAAGCAAGATGACATGATGTAGAGGGATAAATTCATGCAATATGATATAAACCCCATCTTTTTACCCTTGATGGCAACAACACGATGTGTGCCTCACTACCCCTTCTGTCACTAGGTGAGGACACCGCATGGTATGAACCCAAAACCAAGCACTTCTCCCATTGCAAGAATTATAGATCAAGTTGGCCTAACAAAACCAACAACTCGAAGAGAATTACAAGGATACGAAATCATGCATAGAAGAGATCGGAGGAGACTCAAATAATATTCATAGATAATCTAATCATAAATCCACATTTCATCGAATCTCGACAAACACACCGCAAAAGAAAGTTACATCGGATAAATCTCCATGAAGATCATGGAGAACTTTGTATTGAAGATCCAAGAGAGAGAAGAAGCCATCTAGCTACTAGCTATGGACCCGAACGTCTGTGGTGAACTACTCACGCATCATCGGAGAGGCAATGGTGTTGATGAAGAAGCCCTCCGTGTCCGAATCCCCCCTCCGGAGGGGCACCAGAACGGTCCCCAGATGGGATCTTGCGGAGACAGAAGCTTGCGGCGGCGGAAAAGTATTTTCGTGGCTCTCTCTAGTGGTTTTGGAATTTTAGACAATTTATAGGCGGAATAAGTTGGGCAAAGGAGCCACGGGGGGCCCACAAGCCTGCTAGGTGCCCCCCAGACCGCGGTTAGGGGGCTTGTGACCTCCCCCGACGTCCTTTGCTTTGGTTCTCAAGTCCCTTGCGTGTCTTCTGTTATGGAAAAAATAATTCCACAAGTTTTATTCCATTTGGACTCCGTTTAATATTCTTCTATGAAAAAAGGTCAAAACACGAAAAAAAATAGAAACTGGCACTTGGCACTGAGTTAATAGGTTAGTCCCAAAAATGATATAAAATAGCATATTCATGCATACAAAACATCCAAAGTTGACAAGATAATAGCATGGAACTATCAAAAATTATAGATACGTTGGAGACATATCGAGCATCCCCAAGCTTAACTCCTGCTCGTCCTCGAGTAGGGAAGTGATAAAGACTGAATTTTTGATGTGGAATGCTTCCTATGCTTTGTAACTTCTTTCTTGTGGCATGAATGTTCAGATCCGTAAGATTCAAAACAATAGTTTACTATTGACATGAAAAAAATAATACTTCAAGCATACTAGCTAAGTGATCATGAACTTTTGAAGTAACAAGGCCTAAGAAAGTTATGCCTACAAAATCATATAGTTTGGCTATGCTCCATCATCCCCACACAACGAATTTAAATCATGCACAACCCCGGTATGCGCCAGGTAATTGTTTTCGCACTCTTACTTTCTCAAACCTTTTCTACTCTCACACAATAAATGAGCGTGAGCCATGGATATAGCACTATAGGTGGAATAGAGTGTGGTGGAGGTTGTGAGGCAAAAAGGAGGAGATGGTCACATTGACTTGGCGTATTAATGGGCTATGGAAATGCCCATCAATAGATATCAATGTGAATGAGTAGGGATTACCATGCAACGGATGCACTAAGAGCTATAAGTGTGTGAAAGCTCAAAAGGATAACCAGTGGCTGTGCACCCAACTTGCTTGCTCACGAAGACCTAGGGAAATTTTGAGGAAGACTATCATTGGAATATACAAGCCAAGTTATATAATGAAAATTCCCACTAGTATATGGAAGTTTCAAAACAAGAGACTCTCTATCATGAAGAACATGGTGCTATTTTGAAGCACAAGTGTGGAAAGAGATAGTAGCATTGTCCCTTCTCTCTTTTTTTCTCTCTTTTTTTTGTTTGGGGTCTTTGGCCTCTTTTCATTTTTTTTGGTGGGCATCTTTGGCCTATTTTTTTTATTCCTCACATGGGCCAATGCTCTAATAATGATGATCATCACACTTTTATTTGCTCACAACTCAATACTTAGAAAAATGATGACTCTATAGGAAATGCCTCCGGCAGTGTACCGGGATGTGCAACGATCTAGCTTAGCGTATGACGTTGAAACATCTCGCTGGCTATCTTACGATCATGAAATGGCAATATTAAAGTGACGGCACAAGTCATGAGACGGAACGGTGGGAGTTGCATGGCAATATATCTCGGAATGGCTATGGAAATGCCATAATAGGTAGGTATGGTGGCTGTTTTGAGAAAGGTATATGGTGGGTTTGTGCACCGGCGAAAGTTGCGCGGCACTAGAGAGTCTAGCAGTGGTGGAAGGTGAAAGTGCATCTATACCATGGACTCACATTAGTCATGAAGAACTCATATACTTATTGCGAAAGTTCTATTAGTAATTGAAACAAAGTGCTAAGCGCATACTCCTAGGGGAAGGGTTGGTAGGTGTTAACCATCGCGCGATCCCGACCGCCGCACAAAGGATGACAATCAATAAATCCATTATGCTCCGACTTCCTAACATAGCGGTTCACCATACGTGCATGCTGCGGGAATCACTAACTTCAACATAAGTATTTCTGGATTCACAACACCTACTAACATAGCTGTAATATTACCAAATCCAAATCTCAAAACTTAATTGTTAGGAATCAAACTTCTTTTGCAGTGTCTTTGTCGATAGCTAGTAGCTAGATGGTTCTTCTCTCTCTTGGGTATTCAGTACAAAGTTCTCCATGATCTTCATGGACATATATCCTATGTAACTTTCTTTTGCAGTGTCTTTGTCGAGATCCGATGAATTGTGGATTTATGATCAGATTATCTATGAATATTATTTGAGTCTCCTCTGATTTCTTATATGCATGATTTTGTATCCTTGTAATTCTCTTCGAGTTATGGGTTTCGTTTGGCCAACTTGATATGTAATTCTTGCAATGGAAGAAGTGCTTGGTTTTGGGTTCATACCGTGTGGTGTCCCCACCTAGTGACAGAAGGGATAGCGAGGCACGCGTCGTGTTGTTGCCATCAAGGGTAAAAAGATGGGGTTTATCATATTGCATGAATTTATCCCTCTACATCATGTCATCTTGCTTAAGGCGTTACTCTGTTTGTTATAAACTTAATACACTAGATGCATGCTGGATAGCGGTCGATGTGTGGAGTAATAGTAGTAGTTGCAGAAAGTATTGGTCTACTTGTCTCGGACGTGATGCCTATATGTATGATCATTGCCTTAGATATCGTCATGACCTTGTGCGATTCTATCAATTGCTCGACAGTAATTCGTTCACCCACCGTAATACTTGCTATCATGAGTGAACATTATAGCCCCCGGGTCTATTTTACACATTATGTATTCAGAGCTACATACAAAATACCAAAAATGCCTTGCTGCACTTTTATTTATTTATTTGTATTTACCTATTATCACTATCAGATCTCACCTTGCAAGTAATCGTAAAGGGATTGACAACCCCTTTATCACGTTGGGTGCAAGTTTGTTTCTCTTTGCGCAGGTGCTTTGGTGCCTCATCTTGATACTCCTACTGGATTGATACCTTGGTTCTCAAACTGAGGGAAATACGTATCTCTACTTTGCTGCATCACCCTTTCCTCTTCAAGGTAAAAACCAACGCAAGCTCAAGAAGTAGTCGGAGGCGGCTATCCCAGTTTCATCTCTTGGTTCAAACAAACGGTAATTATCAATAATGGACCATTTCATTTCATGGTCTAACTTGAGGCTAATGCAACAATCGTTTCGTATTAAACTTGTAGGCTAATTCAGAGTCTATGGATGCCAAATTGAGACAAGCCGCTAATGGTTTTGACTATAAGGTCCATTCATTTGAGAAATACAACATCAATGGGTATCTGTTTCATACCTTTGGCAAAGAGCTATCTATGCCCGACCAGAAATCTACAAATTATTTTGTCTCTGCTATCGGCGAAGGTGGTATCGAGTATTATGGAAGAGTTGAAGCAATTTAGGAACTTCAATTCTATGGTGAAAACCCACCGAATGTCGTAGTCTTCAAATGTTACTGGTTCCAGCCGGAGGAGACTAGACAGACACATGAACATATAGGAGTAGTCGAAATCAATCCAAACACCCATTTATATGTTTCCGATGTCTATATTACAGCTCAACAGGCGACCCAAGTTTTCTATCTACTGTGGGCATGCCAAACTGATAAGAATCTGGAAGGTTGGTATGTTGTTTATGAAGTGCCGCCACGTGTTAGATCACCTCCCCCAAATGAACAGGATTATGAACCTCACATTGACCCAGACACATATGATGGTGAATTCTTCCAAGAAACATGTCTTTCCAAGAAACATTTCAAGAACCGTCGTGCTTCACCCCAGAACATGGAAGTAGACAGCAACAATGAATCCGACTTCACCCCTGAGCCGGAACCAGCAGAGCTGGAACTAGAAGAGGTTACTGATGCGGATGACCTGTCAATGCTTGACCGATTATAGAAAGGCCATCCACAACTTCATGCCGTTGAACCCGATGAGCACATCATTCACGAAGACATCCGTGATAGTGATGATGATGATGCATTTATTGATGATGATTACCAGTTTGTAAGATTCCCATATTAAATTATATATGTACATATTATTATTCATGTCAGTTATACAATTTTTTATTTTGTACTAATTTCTTTTAATCTTTTTCATGGCAGGTCAGCAGGTGTTGAAAGATGGTGGGCGCGGGTCCAGATCGCTCGACGGGTTCTTCTTCGACGGTCCGCACGAGGGGTGGTACTTCCATTCCACCCCTATCTCTCCGTACAGCCTAGGCAGACTGTCTAACGACACCACCCGTGGGTGCTTCTTCGTTAGCGGCATTGCCCACTGGGAGAGGTGCTGGTCAGGTAGGGAAGAAGGGGAAGGGTACAGGGAGAGGTGGTGACCGCGAAAGATGTAGGCGGACTGTTGCGCCGTCCTCGCCACCACCACTAGCTCATTCACACGAGAACATGACTACTATGGTGGACCGGTTTGCGGAGGAGGCTACGGGGATCGGTCCAGGAGCCTCGAGTTGACGGGAATTCAGCTCATGAGACTCCGGTCCAGGATCAGCCTCGGGTCGAGATGCATTCGGCCCATGAGACTCCGGTTCCTGAGGCTACGTCCCAGGAGACTCCTGCGACACATGCTTCGGCCGATGTGGAGACGCCCGGATGGGGTGCCTGGCCAGATCAGACTGAGGTGTCGGATTGGAACGAGGGTCCAGGTGGCTATTCTGTTGATGGCGGGGATGAGTCTATGGATAGTGAGGGCGGCGTGCAGGTGGACGGGGCCACCGTGTACAAGCATGGTAGTACACCTCTCCCGGTCGTGTCGGCTACCCGCGAGCAGAGGCCAATGATTAAGCCTGAAGGGGATAGGTAAGTACATTAACTCTTTTTTTAGCTTTTTCCTTCAAGTTTCTTCAAATATCTAATGTGTTGACCCTATCATAGTGCAGGGTATGGAAACACCCTGCTGGAGTCCTCAAGCCGAACAACGTCCTTGGTGTGCTTTGCCGGACAAATTTCCCGGGGTTTGTCACGTTGCCTGGTGAGGGTCAGGTTCCTACACTAGAATTTACCTGGGAGCACTACCAGGCTGCGCAGGCCCCACCGGAGGAGATTATAGATGGTCTCTTGTGCCACACGAGGGCCGAGATGGTGATCAACAACTTTTGGGTAAATTAAACTTTTACACAATCTAAAATTAACAATATAGCTAATTATTGTACTAATAGGTGTTGTCTCGCTTGATTGCAGACCTTCTATGGGTGTGAGGAGGGATATGAGGAGGAGACGGCCAAGGTTCTCGAGGCCGAGTGTAGGCGGTTATTACAAAACTTACACCACGAGGCTTGGTCGCAGGCCATTCGAGACTACTACGCCACGCGTGGTATTAAGAAGCAAAAGGAGTGCCGCGGAAAGTATCTGAAGAAGGAGCAGTACATGAAGGTAATTACCTATTCTTAAGGCTTTGTACGTAGTTTTCTTGATTTGATTCATAGGCGTAGCGCTCAAAATTGTTTCTAATAACTTATAGGTGCCCCCAAGATGGTGTGCGGATAAGATGGATTGTTGGGAGGCGTTGGTGGATGAGTGGTGCACAGGCAACTGGCGAGCCGTCCACGATAATGCGAAGGATCAGCGTAGTCAAATCATTGGTGTGCCACACCATCAAGGTAACGCCACCTTACTTTAGTTCGGACGAAACTGGGTATGTGGTTTCCTTCATGATTCATGCAATTCATTCTTCATTCTATCCTGAGCCCCTTACTAATACTTTGCTCCTCTCTTTTAGGCGCATCACAATAACACGGAAATGTCAGAGTTGTATGACCTTTATGGCATGGCCCATACTGCCTCCTACAAGAAGGCGAAGGCATTCTCTGAGTCTAACCTGGATGGTCCAAAGAACTTCACCAACATCTCATCCCAGCACAAGCTCATGAAATACAGGGACGTGGGGAAGGCTTGGAAAGGTGAGGACTTTAACCCGAGCCAGGAACCTTTGGATCCAGAGCTGGTGATGATATCTGGTGGCGGGAGGCCCCATGGATCGATAGCCATTGGAGATGGGATAATACGTTGTCCACTCACTCTCCCAGAGATCAAAGCGCGCCAGTCGAGCTCCTGTCCTGAGATAACGCCTCGTCCACGGTCAGTCGATCTTGCCATCGAGGTTAGTTGTACGGACTCAGAAAACTTTCATCCATTTCATTGTGTGTGTGCCCATTGATCATTACTGAGGTAATGAGGAATGGTGTTGCAGGTTTCTCTTCAGAAAGAGAGAGCGTCAAACCAGGCTGCTCTTGAGAAAGAGAGATTGCTAAGCTAGGCTACTCTTCAGGCTGCTCTCGAGGAGAGGGACCGGACCATGGCTCGGTTGATTGAGGAGGAGAGGGCCTGGAATGAGGCGGGTCACCTGGCCATGTACGAGATTATTATGGTACGTTTTATTTTCACATTAGCAAAATCATATGTGTAATGTATGTTTCATTACTAACTAATACAACCAACTCTTCAAAACCAAATGTGCATTCTATGTGCGAGAAGACCGGTCAAGCCTCTCCACCGATGCCCGTCTTCTCTACGATTGGAATGCTGAGTTTCATTTGAATTGCCATTATAAACTAGTATTAAAAATTTAGTGTCATCATGCGAACTTAGACATTGCAAAATATCTTTTCTTTAGAATAACTCCCTAGTGGCATCGGACAACCCTTCTCCAGGGAAATCATCTCCAAACGAAGGCGCCGCGAGCATCCATGGTGCTTCTCGTCCTTGATGACCACGACGGTAAGTTTTCTCAAGTTCATTTATGACATAATTAGCTAGTTTAGCTCGAAAAAGACATAGTTAGCTAATTTAGCGTCAAAATGACATACTTAGCTAGTTAGCACCGAAAAGGCATACTTAGCTAATTTAGCTCCAAAATGACATAATTAGCCCATTTAGCTGAAAAGACATACTTAGGTAATTTAGCTCAAAAAAGTAGTCCTACTTCTCCTCCTTCTTCTCCTTCTTCTTCTCCTCCTCTTTCTTCTCCTCTTTCATATTCTCCTTACCTTATTTTCCCCAACAATGACATAATTAGCCCATTTAGCTCCAAAAATACAAACTTAGCTAATTTAGCTCCAAGAAGAGGACAAGAGGAGAAGAAAGAGGAAAAATTAAAAGAAGAAGGAAGAAGAAGAAGAAGAGAAGAAGAAGACAAGAAGAAGGAGAAGGAGGAGAAGAAGGAGAAGGAGCCCTCCTTCTTCTCCTTCTTCTTCTCTCCTCCTTATTCTCCTTCTTCTTCTCCTTATTTTCTCCTCCTTCTTCTCCTTCTTATTCTCCTTCTTCTTCACTTGTTCTTTTCTTATTCTTCTCATCCTCCTCCTCCTTCTCCTTCTCCTCCTCCTTCTTCTTCTTTTTCTTCTCCTTCTTCTTCTCTTCTTGCTTCTTCTCTCTCTTCTTGTACGTAGCTAATTTCCCCCAACAAAGACATACTTAGCTAATTATCCTCCAAAATGACATAATTAGCAAAGTTAGGTAAAAACGTCATAAGGACCTTGTTTAGCTCATAACTTACCTAATTTAGCTCCAACATGACATAATAAGCTCAAAATGGCATAAGAACCTTGGTTAGCTCATGAATACTATATACTTAGCTTGTTTTCCTCGAAATGACATAATTAGCCTATTTAGCTCCAAAAATACATACTTGGCTAATTTAGCTCCAAGATGAGGAGAAGAGGAGAAATGAAAAGAAGGAAGAAGAAGAAGAAGAGAAGAAGAAGGAGAAGGAGGAGAAGAAGGAGAAGGAGTCCTACTTCTCCTACTTCTCCTCCTTATTCTTCTTCTCCTCCTCTTTATTATCCTCTTTCATATTTTCCTTACCTTATTTTACCCAACAATGACATAATTATCCCATTTAGCTCCAAAAAGACATACTTTGCTAATTTAGCTCCAAGAAGAGGACAACAGGAGAAGAAAGAGGAAAAGTGAAAATAAGAAGGAAGAAGAAGAAGAAGAGAAGAAGAAGGAGAAGAAGGAGAAGGAGCCCTCCTTCTTCCCTTCTTCTTCTCCTTCTTCTTCTCTCCTATTTCTTCTCCTTCTTCTCCTTCTTCTTCTCTTCTTCTTTTCTTCTTCTTCGCCTCCTCCTCCTTGTCCTTCTACTTCTCCTCCTCCTCCTTCTTCTTCTTTTTATTCTCCTTCTTCTTCTCTTCTTGCTTCTTCTCTTTCTTCTTGTACGTAGCTTATTTTCCCCCAACAAAGACATACTTAGCTAATTATCCTCCAAAATGACATAATGCGCTTAGTTAGGTAAAAACATCATAAGAACCTTGGTTAGCTCATAACTTAGATAATTTAGCTCCAAGATGACATAATAAGCTCAAAATGGCATAAGAACCTTGGTTAGCTCATGAATATTATATAATTAGCTTGTTTTCCTCTAAAATTACATAATTAGCCCATTTAGCTCCAAAAAGACATACTTAGCTAATTTAGCTCCAAGAAGAGGAGAAGAGGAGAAATGAAAAGAAGGAAGAAGAATAAGAAGAGAAGAAGAAGAGAAGAAGAAGGAGAAGAAGAAGGAGAAGGAGGAGAAGAATGAGAAGGAGTCCTACTTCTTCTCCTCCTCCTTCTTCTTATTCTCCTCCTCTTTCTTCTCCTCTTTCATATTCTCCTTACCTTATTTTCCCCAATAATGACATAATTAGCCCATATAGCTCCAAAAAGACATACTTCGCAAATTTAGCTCCAAGAAGAGGACAAGAGGAGAAGAAAGAGGAAAAATGAAAAGAAGAAGAGAAGAAGAATGAGAAGGAGGAGAAGAAGGAGAAGGAGCACTCCTTCTTCTCTTCTTCTCTTCTTGTTCTTCTCCTCTTCCTCCTCCTCCTCCTCCTTCTCCTTCTCCTTATCCTCCTCCTCCTCCTCCTTCTTCTTCTTCTTCTTTTTCTTCTCCTTCTTCTTCTCTTCTTGCTTCTTCTCTTTCTTCTTGTACGTAGCTTATTTTCCCCAAAAAATACATACTTTGCTAATTATCTTCCAAAATGACATAATTAGCTTAGTTAAAAACATCATAAAAACCTTGGTTAGCTCATAACTTAGCCCTTTTAGCTCCAAAAAGACATAATAAGCTCAAAATGGCATAAGAACCTTGGTTACCTCATGAATATTATATACTTAGCTTGTTTTCCTCTAAAATGACATAATTAGCTTAGTTAGGTCAAAAATGGCATAAGAACCTTTGTTACCTCATAAATCTCAAAGAGTTAGCTTATTTCCATCCAAATTGACATAATTACCTTAGTTAGGTCAAAAATGGCATAATAACCTTGGTTAGCTCAAAAAGGTCATATACTTAGCTTATTTTCCTCCACAATGACATAATAAGCTCAAAAACGTCATATGTTGTCGTTGTTCTTCTTCTGACTTTCTTATTCCCATTTTGCAGATTGGATGTACTACATGCATGGAAGATGGCATTGATGGAGTGCTTTAGTTCTAGTTCTCATTTGAGTTGATGAACAATGTGAACTATATGTATATGTATATATGGATGAACAGTATATGTGGAACTATATGTATATGTATATATATATATATATGGATGAAACTTTGTATATGTTGGTTCTTTCAATATATGGGATGTACAATGAACAAATGGCATTGATGAACTTTATATGTATATCATATATGTGTTGTGACCTATATATCATATATGCGCTATGAATTATATATATGTGTGATGTGAAATAACATAAAAAACAAAACAGTGACAATATGGGCTCTTTGTCGTCTGCCAACTGATGGCAAAGGCCTTTGCCATTAGGCAGCAAACGGCGAAGGTGCCACGTGGCACCTAGCTGTGCAACCTGTGGCAGCAGCAGCTGGCCCATATAGGCTCTTTGTCGTCCGCTACCCTACGCTGGCAGACGACACACAGCCTGAGGGAGGCAGATGGCAAAGAGCCCGAGGGAGATAAACGGCAAAGAGTCTGAGCAGTCGGCTGGGCCAACTGATGGCTGGCCCCATATAGGCCGACGACAAAGCTAATAGAGCGAGGCAGACGACAAAGTTGATGAGGGAGGCAGACGGCAAATCCTCCGTTAGCCCTAACGGAGGCGTTGCCTGTCGGCTGTCATCTAAAGATGTTTGCCGTCTGCTCGGGATCAAGGGCTGACGACAAAGGCCTTTGTCGTCCGCTTATGGCAGACAGACGGCAAAGAAGGTGCTATGCTGTCGAAAGTAGTCGTAGGAACTTTGCCGACATGAGGCAGACGACAAAGACCTTTGCCATCGGTGGAACACCGCTTTGCTGTCTGTTATGGAAGACGACAAAGTGTCTGATTCCTGTAGTCTAAGCATACGGTAGCATGATAGACATCTCCCGAGTTGCCCCAGGTTGGCCCCGCACGGTGCTCTGTTTTGGACCAGCACCAGCAGCACTAGCCCCCGTGTATTATGTTGACTTACTCCTCGGGTTCATGATGCCCTATGCTTTTAACGGTGTTCGGTACTATTATGTTGGGTAAATATAGTACCAATGTTGAGCCTTGCCAGACGAGTTTTATCTCGAAATGAAAATCTAGGGGGTCCCCATAACAACCCCAAGCATGTGAGGAGCGCTCATCTATAGAACATAACACCAGTAGCCAAAACTAAGGCGACAAAGGTGGAACAAAACACCAGGCTAGAAGGCCAAGCCTTCCACCTTTTACCAAGTATATAGGTGTGTTAAATTAATTAACAATAATATGGTTATATAACAAGGAACCCATGTTTTCACATGGAAGCAACTGCACATGCAACTAGCAACTCTATAAGAAGGTTGAGCAAGCGATAAAATAGCCAAACAGTGGTTTGCTAGGTTTTGGAAAGGCTAGAGGCTTTTCATGGCAATGTTGAGAGGCTGACATTTATGTGGTAGGCAGGAAGACATAGCGAAAGAAACGAAACAACTAGCATCGCATTGATTGTAATGGTATCTAGGGAAATGTTCATCTTGCTTGTGACCCCGCTTGGATGAAGAACGACTCCGTGAAGCAGACGAACCGACGTAGTCGAATGGATCCTCACATTCCGACACGCTTGCGGAACCATAGAGATGGAGCAAAGCAGAAACACGAATCAACACACGATATTCACCATGGAACATGCACGACATGATGCACAACCTAACATGATGCATGTTCATTTCAATTATGCAAGGAATGGCATGGTGCATGTTGACCATGGCTCAGTGCGCGCGTGCTGCGGGGCCACGTTCTTATGGCAAAATCTGGCGGGCGCGAGCACATGTCGCCCTGGTCAGCGGAGAGGGGGAGAAGGGGCCCTGGGGCTGCCCTGATTCAGGAGGTTTGTCGGAGACACGGAGGGGCACTAAGGGGAGGTGAGAACAGGCCGGGGCTGGCCTCCTTTGCCTCGAGTGTGCCTTTAGCGTGCCGAGATCGCAGATTTGGCATGCCACGACATGTTGGCATGCTCTGGGGTGCTTTGGCCCTTCTTGGCGTGTACGGGGGTTGGCTTAGATGCCCCTTAGTCGTTTGGGAGCCGAGGGTCTCACTACTGGTCAAAGGAAGAACTTGGAGAGGAGCTGCCAGTCTTGATTCAGAAACTAAAATGGGGATTTTGGGCTCATCTGCTTGGAACCAGAGAGGGGCCTCTCGTCTAAAGTTGAGGAGTGGTGCTGGCAGCTTGCACTAAGAGTTTAGGGAAAAGGGAGTGGGTGTAGAGGGTGTTAAGTGTTGTTTGACCATATTGGCAGAAGGTGTTCGATAGGTGTTTGAGGTAGTTAGCCTTCACCACTGATGCTGAAAGTTTACAGGATTGGGTTTCATGTAAAAGTAGGATGCTCCACAACTTTGAGCTCCATTAAACAAGTTTGACAGTGCAAACTTGAAATCACGCCCAAATGGGCAGTACTGTCCTTTTAAAAGAGATTGTGGGTAAATTAATCCTCACAAATCCAATTTTTGGCAGGATCTCCTCATTTGGGTGTTGAGCACTCCTGCAAAGTTTCAGGCCAAATCTACAAACTTTGCAATGTAGGGTTGCTACAATTGGATTCTGGACAGGGAAGGTTTTAAGATTATTTGGTAAACCAAATCATCTTGGAATGAGGTGAAACTTGGCATGACTACCAGATATAGCTTGGGAAGCATGCTAGAATTTTCTGAGAATTTAGTGAAAATATTACCTTTGGAAATATTTCAAAAGGTCAAAACACACATAATAGGTTTTCCAGATTTTTGTCAAATATTTTGAAGATAATTAGGGGTTGAAAATCTTATGTATGGAAAATATATGTCCTCTAAGTATCTCCAAATTTTCTCAGATTTTTCTAATGCCGAAAAATAATTTTCCATGCAGAAATACCATTTCTCGCCTCAGAAAAGGACTTGCAATTAAAATAGGAAAATAATTTATAAAAGAATTATTTTATGATTTTGGAGAGTTAAAATAGTGCTAAAATCAGAATACAATCTTTGGGTGAAGGCACTTCCTTGGAATCAGGGACTTGTAGTGCAAACTCAAAGCAAGGTTTTGAAATAGTCAAAAATGACAAAAAGGTCCTGTTGGAGATATGAGGTTATAAAAATATATTTTTTGGATCCACTCATTCTAGCATACACACAAACAATGGCAATCATGGCACTCATAGCACTTGCTTAAAAAGTTTTAATAAACTCATGTTTGAAGAGACTACAGTTGAAATAAGGTAAAAACAGGGTGTGACTGACCTATCCCCCTTACAAGAATCTCGTCCCCCACATTCCTAAGCAAGGTGTTAAAAAGGTACAGAAATTTGGATCGGAGATAGTGTTCATGCTCCCATGTTGCTTCTGCTTCGGTGTGGTTGCTCCACTGAACCTTGAAGTACTTGATGATGCGGCTTCTGGTACAACGCTCGGCTTCGTCCAGGATGCGAATCGGCCTCTCGCGATAAGTGAGGTCTCGCTGAAGGTCAATGGCTTGATGGTCGATGTCTTTATAAACATCTGGACGGTTTGGCGCTTGCAGGCACTTCCTAAGTTGTGACACATGGAAGACATTGTGCACACCCGAAAGTTCCGGAGGTAGCTCCAACTAGTAAGAAATTTCTCCACGCCTTGCCGTGACCTTAAAAGGTCCAATGAACCTGGGAGCAAGTTTCCCCTTGACGTGGAAACGCTGGTTCCCTTGAGAGGTGTGATGCGAAGGTACACGTGGTCTCCGGGATTGAACTCCACTTCTCTGTGGTTAGAATCTGCAGAGCTCTTTTGTCGTGACTTGCCTGCTTTTAGGTGTTCCCTGACAAGTTGCACCTTGTCTTATGCTTCATGAAGAATGTCTGGCCCGAAAATGAATCCTTCGCCAGTTTTGGACAAGTTGAGCAGGGTGCGACACTTCCTTCCATATAGCACTTCAAATGGGACCATCTGGAGACTGGACTGATAGTTGTTTTTGTAGGAGAACTCAACGAATGGCAGACAGTCTTCCCATTTGGTCCCATGTGCTAATACACAAGCGCGAAGCTTATCCTCAAGTATCTGATTCACTCCCTTCGTCTATCCACCCATCTGCGGGTGGAAGGCGGTGCTGAAAGAGAGCTTGGTTCCCAGAGCTTCTTGGAACTTCTTCTAGAATCCTGAGGTGAACTTCATGCCTTTGTCAGATACAATTTCCTTGGGAACTCCATGGAGGCTAACAATACGTTCAATGTATAAACTAGCCAGCTTGTCACCACCATAAGTGGTGCTGAATGGAATGAAGTGAGAGACCTTGGTCAGATGGTCGACAATAACCCATATGGAGTCATGGCCTCTGCTGGACCTAGGTAGACCGGTGACGAAGTACATGATGACTCGGTCCCACTTCCATTCGGGCACCTGGAGAGGTAGTAGCAGCCCAGCAGGTCGCTGGTGCTCAGCCTTGACAGGCTGGCACACATCACACTTTGCGATATAGGAAGCTATTTTCCTCTTCATGCCATGCCACCAGAACCTTTCCCGGAGGTCTTGATACATCTTGGTCCCACCGGGGTGAATTGAGTAGGGTGTGTCGTGGGCTTATTGCAAGATTAAATTCTTGAGTTCCGCCTTGTTGGGTACGCATAAACACTTCCCAAACCAGACGACTCCTTGTTCATCCACTGAGAATTCTCGGGCCTTGCCTTCCTGGATCTTCTTCTTGATGCCTTCAATACTCTTGTGCCCCTTCTGGCCTCTTTGATGTCATCTGCCAGAGTGGGTTTTACTTCGAGGTTATCTAGGAATCCTGGTCCAACCACCTCTAACCCAAAGCTTTCCAGCTCGTCATATAGGGCGGGTAGCCTTTCCTTGATTATAGCATTCAAGGTGCAGGCCTTCCAGCTCAAAGCATCGACCACCACATTGGCCTTACCGGGGTGGTATTGAATGCCGAGGTTGTAGTCTTTGATTAGTTCCAACCATCCCTGTAGCCTCATATTCAACTCCCTTTGAGTAAAAATATACTTCAGACTCTTGTGGTCCGTGTATATTTCACATCACTTCCCAGAAGGTAATGTCGCCATGTCTTTAGAGCATGCACTACTGCTGCCAACTCGAGGTCATGAGCAGCGTAGTTCTCCTCATGCGGGTGCAGTTGCTGCGACACGTAAGCCACGACCCTGTCATCTTGCATTAGGATGCCACCAAGCCCTATTCTAGAGGCATCATAGTATATCATGAACTCCTTGTTGATATCTGGAGTAGCTAGTACCGGGGCGGTGGTCAACCTCTTCTTCAGCTCCTGGAATCTTTCTTCGCGCTCCGGCATCCATTCAAACTTCTTGCCCTTCTTCAAGAGCTGAATCATTGGTCGGGCGATGTGGGAGAATCTTTCCACAAACTTGTGTAGTATCCCACGAGTCCGAGAAAGCTTCTGACTTCCTTCATATCGATTGGCGACTCCTAGTTGGTTAGGTAATCTTGGAAGGATCGACTACCAATCCATTTGCCGTCATAGTATGACCCAAGAATCTAACTTCGTGCAGCCAGAATTTGCATTTGCTAAACTTGGCATAAAGTTGGTGCTCTCGAAGTTTTTCTAGTACTAGCCTCAAATGTTGCTCATGTTCTTCTTCGTACTTGAAGAAGATTAATATGTCATCAATGAAGACGACGACAAACTTATCCAGGTATTCCATGAAGACTTTGTTCATGAGGTAAATGAAGTATGATGGGGCATTAGTCAACCCAAATGACATGGTTGTGCACTCGTATAGACCGTACCGGGTCACAAATGCCATCTTAGGTATGTCCTCGGGTCGGATCTTCAGTTGGTAATATCCAGATCCGAGGTCGATCTTGGAAAATACCTTGGCACCATTTAACTGGTCAAATAAATCCCCAATCTCGGGGAGTGGGTACTATTTCTTTATCGTGACTTCATTGAGGGAACGGTAATCGACGCAGAGCCTAATAGTCCCATCCTTCTTAGACAAGAATAGAATAGGTGATCCCCAAGGTGATGCACTTGGACGGATGAATCCCTTCCTCAGTTGCTCATCCAACTGCTTCTTGAACTCTGCTAGCTCTTCGGACCCCATCCTATAAGGCTTCTTATAGATAGGCCTTGATCTGGGCATGAGCTCAATGATGAACTCGATGTCTCGGTAAGGAGGCATCCCAGGCAGCTCATCAGGAAAGACGTCCGGGTATTCGTAGACTATTGGTACTCGATCCAACTCTTATTTCGAAAGGCAGTTAACCTGAGGAACTTGAGCGGAGATAGGTTCAGGGACATACTTGACTTTGACCCCTTTGTCACTTGTCATGGTAATAGCCATCTTGGTGCAGTCTAGTATGCTTTGGTGCCTGGCCAACCAATCCATACCAAGTATCACGTCCAAGCCTTGCGACTTAAGGACGATGAGATCTTCTATGAAGCTTATCCCATTGATATTGATCCCAACTCCTTTACATCCTAGGTTGGTCCTTAGCACTACTCCCGCGGTATGTACTGTCATTTGCCAATTAAGGAGGGTAGGCTTCAAACCACACTTCGCAGCAAACTTTTGGGTGACAAAATAATGCGAAGCACCACAATCAAACAATATTGTTGTTGGGGTGGAGTTAACGAGGAACGTACCCAGAATGCAGTTTGGGTCCTCCTGGGCTTCTTCTGCGGAGATGTGATTCACGCGTACCTTGCTGTGATACTGCTTGTTGCGGGGGGGGCTGGTTTCTGCTTGGCGCTCCATGACCTTGTCCTTGATTAGGCGCATTGGGGCACGGTCTTGTTGTGGCACTGCCTGGAGTAGTGCCCAATTCAGACTACATCCAAAGCAGGTAACCTGCCTTGGAATGTTGAGATTGACCCCACGGTTGTTGGGCGGATTGATCGTTGGCTTGGGGTTGGCCTGCTGCTGGGGCTGGTAGTTCTGGCAGAACGTTGGTGCCTTATATTGCTGCTGCTGATAGCTAGGTTTTGCGAGGGCGGACTGCCACGAACATGCCTTCTTGTTATTGGAACCTCCATTGCCCATCAACTTATGCTTGCGGGTATCATCCATTGCACGACGCTTATCCTCCAACACGAGGGCCTAGTTTACCAGATCGCAGAAGGTCCGACATTCACAGACAACAAGCTGATACTGAGGCAACTGCCGAAGTCCTTCCATGAAGCGTTCTACCTTCGCGGCTTCAGGGTTGACGTCTTCTGGTGCATACCTCGACAAAAGGTTAAACTTCTGCAGGTACTCCTTGACTGTCCCATTGCCTCGCCTCACAGCTCAGAAATCCTTCTTCTTAATGGTCACCATTCCAGGGGGAATGTGAGGAGCACAGAATCTCCTTGAAGACACCCCAGGAGATAGCCTGCCCTTCCCGCATAATTTGGAACCCATCCCACCAAGCCCTGACCGTGCCACTGAGATAGTGAGAAGCATAAAGGACTTTCTCGCGGTCGTCGGTGCATTTAACCAGCGTGAGGAGGTCTTCAATGGTGCGGATTCAATCATCGGTGTCTAGGGGTTTAGTTGTCTCCGTAAATATGGGAGGCGTAGTCCTCATAAACTCCGACAGAGTGGAGACACCGTTGCCATTTCCGTTTTTCGGTGGATTGTTCACAAAGACTTGAGCCAACTGCTGTATGGCAGCATTGTTGGCTTGACGTTCCTCTCGGAGAGCCTTTAGGAACTGAGCCACGGTCAAGCTCTCCAGAGGATGCGATGGCGGGGGAATGTCGATTTGCTACTGCTCGGGGTGATCTCTAGCTTGGACAGACCCACCGGTTCCTGGCTACTGGGTAGAAGTGCGAGTGTTGGGGTTGTCAAAGATGCT
The DNA here is from genome assembly GCF_904849725.1 of Hordeum vulgare subsp. vulgare. Taxonomy (NCBI): domain Eukaryota; kingdom Viridiplantae; phylum Streptophyta; class Magnoliopsida; order Poales; family Poaceae; genus Hordeum; species Hordeum vulgare. The sequence continues at coordinate 155,251,622 of NC_058521.1, forward strand.
GGTGCGAGTATAAATCACCATCTTGTTTCGGAGCAGACATGTCAATATTTCGATGTGGTCGGGGAATCATAAAGGGATTACGCGCCTAGATAAGGGGGTTTCGTACAGTGCAAGTGTGTGAGACAAACAAAAAGGTTCGAGGAACCTTATGCAAATACTCAATTGAAAACAGGTGAGGCAGTCCCTTACAAGCTGCGTAAGGAAGAAATGTGGCTTGCATCAAACATGAACAGGAAGCACACAACACTCGTGGTTCTCATGAACCGATACACGGACTCGACTTCGCACGGGAGACTCCTAATGTTCCTAAGACGTTCCTCTAAGCGGCGGACTGCTCGGTCTCGTATGCAGGCTCCACAGGGTCTTCTTCTTCATCCTTGTTGGTGTCTTCTTCCTTCAGAGGTGTGGGGGATGGAACAGGTCCATCACGGCGTCACTTTGTTGGCGAAGCGGTGAGGAACTCAGTGTATTCTTCCACAGTCTGACGACGACTCTGCATAGGAGTGGCCTAGAGCGGTGGTATTCCTCGTCAGAAGGCAATGGTAGGCTGCCCTCCGGGTGCTCCTTCCTTCTTGACCTTGTGGGTCTTCATCTTTTCCAGGAGAAGTAGGTCCTTGACTTGGTGTAGTTCTTGGCGAAGCGTCACAGATTGCTTGATCAGAAGGTGAGTCAGGGTGTCGGCGGAGAGGCTGTAGTAGGTATGAAATGTGAGTGGCGTCCCGTCTTCCGGGGATGGGTTGAGTTTATAGCTCCCATCAATTCCGTCCTTAACAAAAGGCAGGTGACTAGTAGCCGGCTCGTTGGCCATCTCGGGAAGGATATTACGGAGATGGACGAGCGCCTCTCGTGCTGAAGTCTCCACTGCCAACATCAGATTCTCCATTTGTGGTCCTTCAAAGAACCAACTAGTTGGGGAGTCATTTGCCTTCACTATCACATCCACGTGCTATTCCTTTATGTCGTCGTTGACCAGTGCTCGTGGTAGAGAAAAATGGGCGTGCAGCGTACTTGACAATTCTCGAGTCTGTCTCCCAAAAGTAGGGTAAAGCCAGTTTCCAGAAGCATCTGAGGTATGACGACCATCTACAAGGTTTTTAGGAGAGGGTTAGAAATTTGTGGGTGGTATGAAATGGTAGTAGGGTGTAGAAAATCTCACGTGTAAGGGCTGAGTGTGCTATTCGTCTCAGCTATCATCCATGCTACCTAAGGCTTCCTACAGTCAGGATGGCTCTGATACCAGCTATGTGGGGACCCCGACTTACGACTCGAGGTCGCCGAATGAACGTGCTCAGTGATCCCCGATATCAATGCTCACCAAACACACAGATACTTATTATTAAGAGTCTTACATCCAAACATAACGTTTAATACAACAAATGACCATCATGGTCAAGTCTCACGTAGCTAGGGCCTATAAGGCCAGTTACACGGATACAACTACTAGCGGAAATCTTGGTAGTAAACGGGAGCCCATGCCATCAACCTTCACCAACAGGCATTCTAACTGGGAAGCGTCCTAGTTCGCGTGTCCGTCTCCAATGAAGAATTCTTCTCCAAACTACGGTTCCTCCATGTCTGGTCAATAGCATAACAAGTGGCAAGCCAGTGAGTACTTTGAATGTACTCGCAAACAGCCCATGATGTGGATGATGCAGTTGGTATGATAATAAAGTAAAATGCAGTTTTTGCGGAAAGCAAGTTTTAATCAATGTGAACATGGTCAAGTACTTCTAAGGATATGCATCATAAACTAGATGGTAAACTTAAGAACAGGTTACAGATATCAACATATCTATTGAGGGATTGAACACCGCGGGTTCACCCTATATGCCAAGTCACCAAACTTGTCATATCGTCTTTCTCAGTTAACACCTTTAAACACACACACACACACACACACACACACACACACACAAACACACACACACACACACACTCCTAGTTTATGCGGAAACGATTGGACGTAGTTTAAGCAGGATTACCCAACTGTCCTTGACCGTGGACACGGCTATTCAAATAGTCTTACACTCTTCATAGGTTGTACGCTGTACCCACGAGATCCAGGAAACTTTCGTGTCATCCACGACTCGCGGTATATAACATACCTGAGGTAAGTACCCGATCATTGCCTTTCCCCTAACGAAACTAGACAAAGAGTCCACTCGATTGGTACCCAGCCCACATGATGTACGTCTTACGAGCACCAACTCTAGACCGTATCATCTATGCGGGGACCAACGTTGTGCCCGGAACATGTAAATACGGCATAGTCGATCTACCTGGTACGACCCCGTCATGAGAGTGACCACATATCTCTCCCGCCACTAGTAATGTGGCCTCTTTGCTAGCACCGACCAAAGTAATCAACAAAGCCCCGTCCCATAAAGGGGTAACATGGTCGTACATGTAAGGTTGGGACGGTCGACACATCATAAATCTAATCCCATTTCTGAAACCACTCACACAAAATATTTCCGGGTGCACCACTTCTTCACAAGTGGTCACCTAACTCAACATCATCACCCTTGGGCATTAGTGGCACCTGACGGGGTTTTCGTAAAATATTTGATATCAACTTTGTGTTACCATCATCATGCACATGCTCTTACTATGCGTAGCACCACTGTCTACTTGTCAATATATTATCAGTGTGACCCTCATAGATGGTACGGTCATGCTCAATGCAAGTGCTCCAGAGGAGCCATTGGTAACACCATGCAGGGTTGCTCCGAATAACCTCAACTATATGCATCGGAATAAAGTATTTAACTTGGCATGCATGAAAATGTTTTCTCAGACATGGTCAAAGGGTTGCTTGCCTTGATCAGCTAGGTATCGGGGGTCTTCGGGGTCTTCGAGTCTAACTCCTTCATCGAATGCGGAATCTATCGTCGTAATAATAGTAATAAAGTAAGAAGCTCATTCAAAAACAGAGCACAAACTCACTTTAAAAATGTTATCCTATTCTAATAAATCTTTATTATAGTTTTAAAAATATTTGTCTTTGGTTTTTATGAAAAAGGTATTTTTAAAACCTCGGCAACAGGGGCTAAAATATTTAAACTAGGCATTTTAATCAAAGCTATGTGTAAAACTTCTTACAAAAATTAGTGCAACAACACTAATAATTCTACATATTTTAGAAGATTTGTGGTGGAAAAATATTTAAATTTGATTAAATATTTAACTCTACAAAAATCATTTAGAAACAATAAAAAAGAAAAAGGAAAAAGGGGCCAAACCCTGGCCTGGCTCGACCAGTGGCTAGGCCGGCCCAACTGGCCAGCCGGCCAGTTAGCCAGCCAGCAGCGCATGTGCGCGCGCACAGTCATGTTTAAACTTGACGCGCGGGCCCGTGCAGTCAGCGGCAGAGAGAGGAGAGAGGGGGAGAGAGGGGGAGAGACTGGCCACCGACAGGTGGGGCATGCCTGTCGGGGTCATCTTCCTCCTCTGGACAGAGGGAGGGGAGGCACGCCAACGGCTATGCCGACGCCCTCGAGCCCAGGTGGCGGCAGGAATGACATCGTGGCATCAGCTCCTACCTGCTCGTGGTTGAATGAATGGCGGGGAGGCCCTGGGACCCCGGCAATGAGGTGGCCGCAACGGAGGTGCTACGGGTGGTGGTGGAGTTGGGTGCTGCGGTAGGGAAATGCTTAGGGAAGAGGTGGAGAAACTTCCTGATCTCAATACGGTCTTGGAGGTGGTGAGAGGATCGTGAGAGCTGGCCTGTAGCTAGAGATCGATGGAGCTCCGAAGGGGCGGGTCCCCGTTCGATCTCGAGCACCGGAGCTCTCTCTGCTGGAATGGGGTAGCTAGGGCCTCAATTGAGGTACTGGAGGAGTGGTGTGGGGTGCTGGAGCGAAAGGGGAGGGACTATTTATAGGCCAGCAATGGTGCACCGAGCTGGGTTGCGTTGTTGTTTCACCGTGGCTGCTGGAGAGGGAGAGAGGGCTCGGGGTCGATACCACGGTTTCACGGACGTGGTTTGAGACCCCCAAGTGACTCAATGAGAGAGAGGGGAGGCTCACTACATGCATGCTGCGGGCCGCGTTCTTCTGGCCGAATCTGGCGCGCGCGGGACACGTCGCGCTGGTCAGCAGAGAGGTGGAGAAGGGGCCCTGAGGCTGTCCGGAGTCATGAGGTTTGTCGGAGACACAAAGAGGCACCGAGGGGAGGTGAGCACCCGCCGGGGATGGCGTCCTTTGCCTCGAGTGCGCCCTGTAGCATGCCCAGAGCGCAGATTTGGCATGCCACGACATGCTGGCGCACTCTGGGGTGCTTTGGCCTTGTCTGGCATGTCCGGGGGTTGGCTTAGATGCCCGTTAGCCGTTTGGGAGCCGAGGTCTCACTGCTAGTCAAAGGAAGAGCTTGGAGAGGAGCTGCCAGTCTTGATTCAGAAACTAAAATGGGGATTTTGGGCTCATCTGCTTGGAACTAGAGAGGGGCCCCTCGTCTGTAGTTGAGGAGTGGTGTTGGCAGCTTGCACTAAGAGTTTAGGGAAAATGGAGTGGGTGTAGAGGGTGTTAAGCGCTTTTTGACCATATTGGCAGAAGGTGTTCGACAGGTGTTTGGGGTAGTTAACCTTCACCACTGATGGTGATAGTTAACAGGACTAGGTGTTATGCAAAAGTAGGATGGTCCACCGAATTTGTGCTCCATTGGACAAGTTTGACAGTGCAAACTTGAAATCACCCCCAAATGGGCAGTACTGTCCTTTCAAAAGATAATGTGGGTAAATTAATCCCCACGAATCCAATTTTTGGCAGGGTCTCCTCATTTGGGGTTTTGAGCACTCCTACAAAGTTTCAGGCCAAATGGACAAACTTTGCAATGTAGCGTTGCTACAATTGGATTCTGGAGAAGGAAGGTTGTAGGATTATTTGATGAACCAAATTATCTTGGAATGAGGTGAAACTTGGCAGGAGTACCATATATAGCTTCGGAAGCATGCTAGAATTTTCTGAGAATTTATTGAAAATATTTCCTTTGGAAATATTTCAAAAGGTCAACACAAACAGAATAGGTTTTCAAGGATTTTCTCTAATATTTTGAACATAAGTAGGGGTTGAAAATCTTACGTATGGAAAATATATGTCCCCTAAGTATCTCCAAATTTTCTCAGATTTTTCTAAGGCAGAAACATAATTTTCCATCGAGAAATACCATTTCTGGCCTTAGAAAAGGACATGCAACTAAAATAGGAAAATATTTTATAAAATAATTATTTTATGATTTTGGAGAGTTAAAATAGTTCTAAAATCAGAATACAGTCTTTGGGTGAAGGCACTCCCTTGGAATGAGGGACTTGCAGTGCAAACCCAAAGCAATGTTTTGAAATAGTCAAAAATGAGAAAAAAGGTCCTTTTCTAAATATCAAGTTATAAAAATATTGTTTTTGGATCCACTCATTCCAGGATACACAAACAATGGCAATCATGGCACTCATAGCACTTGCTTAAAAAGTTTTAATAAACTCAAGTTTGAAGAGACTATAGTTGAAATAAGGTAAAAACAGGGTGTGACAGCTTAGGTTTCTCCAAACCTTCGTTCATACGGTGTCATCTCAACGGAATTACGTGGTGCCCTATTTAAAGTGAATGCGGTTGTCTCTAATGCATAACCCAAAACGATATTGGTAATTCGATAAGAGACATCATAGTATGCAGCATATCCAATAGGGCGCGGCTATGACGTTCGGACACACCATCACACTATGGTGTTCCACGTGGCATGAGTTGTGAAACAATTTCCACATTGTCTTAAATGTGTAGCAAACTCGCAACTCAGATATTCATCTCTACGATCATATTGTAGACATTTGATTATCTTGTCACGATGATCTTCAACTTCACTATGGAATTACTTGAACCTTTCAATAATTCAGACTTGTGTGTCATCAAGTAAATATAATATTATCTACTCAAATCATCTGTGAAGTAAGAACATAACAATATCATACCTAAAAAATGTATTACTTCCAATAAGTTACTTTCTTGTTCCATCTCAGTGGAAAACGAGGCCTTCAGTCATCTTGCCCATGTGGCATGATTCACATATCTCAAGTGATTCAAAGTCAAGTGTGTCCAAACGATCCATCTGCATGGAGTTTCTTCATGCGTTTACACAATAGACATGGTTTGCATGTCTCAAACGTTTCAAAAACGAGTGAGTCCAAAGATCCATCTGTATGAAGCTTCTTCATGTGTTTTGCACCAATATGACTCAAGAGGTAGTGCCACAAGTAAGTGGTAGTATCATTACAACTTTTATCTTTTGGCATCAAATATTATGAACATGTGTAATACCACGATCAAGATTCAATAAACCATTCATATTAGGTGCATGACCATTAAAGTTATTATTCAAGTAAACAAAATAACCATTATTCTCTTTAAATGAATAACCGTATTGCAATAAACACAATCGAATCATGCTCATGCTCAACGCAAACACCAAAGAACATTTAGGTTCAACACTAATCTCGAAAGTATAGGGAGCGTGCGATGGTGATCACATCAACCTTGGAAACACTTCCAACACACATCGTCACCTCGCCTTTAGCTAGTCTCCATTTATTCCGTAGCTTTTATTTCGAGTTACTAACACTTAGCAACCGAACCGGTATCCAATACTCTGGTGCTACTAGGAGCACTAGTAAAGTACACATCAATATCATGTATATCCAATATACTTTTGTCGACTTTGCCAGCCTTCTCATCTACCAAGTATCTAGGGTAGTTCCACTTCAGTGACCGTTCCCCTCATTATAGAAGCACTCAGTCTTGGGTTTGGGTTCAACCTTGGGTTTCTTCACTAGAGCAGCAACTAGTCTGTCGTTTCATGAAGTATCCCTTCTTGCCCTTGCCCTTCTCGAAACTAGTGGTTTTACTAACCAAGAACAATTTATGCTCCTACTTGATTTCTACTTTCGTGGTGTCAAACATCACGAATAACTCAAGGATCATCATCCATATCCCCGATGTGTTATAGTTCATCACGAAGCTCTAGTAGCTTGGTGGCAGTGACTTTGGAGAACCATCACTATCTCATCTAGAAGATTAACTCCCACTCAATTCAAGCGATTGCGGCACTCAGACAATCTAAGTACATGCTCAACGATTGAGCTTTTCTCCCTTAATTTGTAGACAAAGAATCTTGTTGGAGGTATCATACCTCTCAACAAAGGGAACGAGCCCGAAATCCCAATTTCATCTCTTGGAACATCTCGTATGTCCCGCGACATTAGAAATGTCTTCAGCGCCTCAATTCTAAGCCGTTTAAGCATTATTCACTGAACTATCATGTAGTCATCAAAAACTTGTATGTCAAATGTTCGCAACATCCACAGACGATGCTTGGGGTTTAGCACACTAAGTGGTGCATTAAGGACATAACCCTTTTGTGCAGCAATGAGGACAATCCTCAGTTTATGGACCCAGTCCGCATAATTGCTACCATCATCTTTCAACTAAATTTTCTCTAGGAACATATCAAAAACAGTAGAGATACAGTGCAAGCTACAACATAATTTGCAAAGACCTTTTGACTATGTTCATGATAATTGAGTTTAGCTAATCATATTACTAATAAACTCCCACTCAAATTGACATCCCTCTAGTCATTCGAGTGTCGCATGATCCAAATTCAGTAACTCAAGTCCGATCATCACGTGAGTTGAGTATAGTTTCAATGGTGAACATCTCCATGTTAATCATATCAACTATATGATTCATGCTCGACCTTTCGGTCTCTTGTGTTCCGAGGCCATGTCTGTACATGCTATTCTCATAAAGTATAACCCGAGTGTTCCGCGTGTGCAACTGTTTTGCACACATTGTATGTGAACGTTGAGTCTATCACACCCGATCATCATGTGGTGTCTCGAAACGGCAAAGTGTCGCAACAGTGCACAGTCGGGGAGGACTCAATTTTATCTTGAAATTTTAGTTAGGGATCACCTTATAATGCTACCGTCGTCCTAATAAAAATAAGGTGCATAAAAGGATTAACATCACATGCAAATCATAAGTGACATGATATAGCCATGAACTTGTGCTTCTTGATCTCCATCACCAAAGCACCGTCATGATCTCCATCGTCACCGGTGCCACACCATGATCTCCATCATTGTGCTGCCATCGACGGTGTTGCGCTAACTATGTTGTTACTACTAAAGCTACTACTATCGATAAAGCAAAGCATCACCAAGCACAAAAATAATTAAAGACAACCCTATGGCTCGTGCCGGTTGCGGTAGCATCGACGTGCAAGTCGATATTTCAACTATTACAACATGATCATCTCATACATCCAATATAGCATATAATGTATTTGGCCATATCACATCACAAGCATACCTTGCAAAACAAGTTAGACGTCCTCTAATTTGTTGTTGCATGTTTTACGCAGCTGCTATGGGTATCTAGTATGATCGCATCTTATTTAAGCAAAACCACAACGATGATATGCAAGTTCCTATTTAACCTTATCCAAGACCGCCTCGGTCAAATCCGATTCAACTAAAGTTGAAGAAACAGACACCCGTCAGTCATCTTTATGCAACAAGTTGCATGTCGGTCGATCAAATCGGTCTCTCATAAGCGTACGAGTAATGTTGGTCCGGGCCGCTTCAATCTAACAATACCGCTGAATCAAGAAAATACTAAGGAGGGAAGTAAATTGAACATCAAAGCCCACAAACTCTTTTGTGTTCTACTCGAGATATCATCTACGCATGAACCTAGCTCATGACGTCACTGTTGGGGAACGGTGCATGGGAAACAAAAAATTTCCTAACCACATGCAATACCTATCCATGGTGATGATCCTCTACGACAGGGGAGAGTGAATCTACATACCCTTGTAGATCGCTAAGCGGAAGCGTATATAACGCGGTTGATGTAGTGGAACATCTTCGCGATCCAAATCGCAGCCTGTCCCACGATCTCATCACGAGTCGTCCCGCGATCCCATCATGATCCATCCCGATCTACTGCCGAACGGACGGCACCTCCGCGTTCAGCACACGTACAACTCGATGACAATCCCCGCCTTCTTGATCCATCAAGAGGGAAGGAGAGGTAGATCAGTTCTCCAGCACAGCGGCGTAGTGGTGGTGGAGGTGAACTAATCTAGCAGGGCTTAGCCTAAGCACCGCCGGACTAGACTAGAAGAGAAACAGATCTAGAGAGAAGTAGAGGGAGCACGTGGCAATTAGAGTTAGCCCTCGCCTCTAAAACTTTTAGTATATATAGGAGGCAGAGGAGGGGAGGCTTCCTTGGCCCCTCCTCCAAGGAGAGGTTCGGCTGAGCCAACAAGGGAGGAATCCACCTCCCACAAGCGGGGTGGAATCCTATTAGGACTCCTTCCTAATTTAGAAACCCTTTGCACCTTTTGGCTTTTTGCCTTATTCCTCCACTCCAACCGCATGGTCCCTTAGGGGAGGCTTTTCCAGCCCAGTAGGGGCTGGTCTACCTCCTCTCACAGCCCATGAAGCCTTTCGGTCGTCACACCCCTCCCGATGGTCCCCCGGTACCCTCCCGGCACTCCCGGTACACTATCGATGAGACCAAAACTTTTCCCATGACCAAAATAGGACTACCTGTATATCCATATTTACCTAAGGACCATTCCAGAGCTTGTCGTGACATCCAGGATCTCATCCAGGACTTCTAACAACCCTCGGTCACCAACACCTATATCTCAACTATACTGAAATGTCACCGAACCTTAAGTGTGCAGACCTTGCGGGTTCGAGAACTATGCAGACCTGACCTGAGACATTCTCCAGTTAATAACCAATAGTGGGACCTGGATGTCCATATTGTCTCCAACATATTCTAGGAATATCTCTATTGGTTGAACCTCTATGTCAAGGATTCTGTTAATCTCGTATGTTGTTCCCTTTGTCCTTCAGTATGTTACTTGCCCGAGATTCGATCGTCAATATCTCCATACCTAGTTCAATCTCACTACCGGCAAGTCTCTTTACTCGTTCCTTAATACAAGATCCCGTGCCTAACTCCTTAGTCACATTGCTTGCAAGGCTTGCTGTGATGTTGTATTACCGAGTGGGCCCCGAGATACCTATTCGTCATACGGAGTGACAAATCCCAGTTATTATCCATGCCAACCCAACAGACACCTTCAGAAATACCTTAAAAGACCTTTATAGTCACCCTGCAACGTTATGACGTTTGATTACACAAGGTATTCCTCTGGTGTCTGGGAGTTGCATTATCAAATGGTCATCGGAACATATACACTGACATGCAGAAAACAGTAGCAATAATCTGACACGATCATATGCTATGTTCATAGTTTGGGTCTTGTCCATCACATCATTCTCCTAATGATATCATGTTATCAAGTGACAACACTTCTCTATGGACAGGAAACCTTGACCATCTTTGATCAACGAGCTAGTCAACTAGAGGCTCACTAGGGACAGTGTGTTGTCTATGTATCCACACATGTATTTGAGTTGCCAATCAATACAATTCTAGCATGGATAATAAACGATTATTAGAACAAGGAAATATAATAATAACCAAATTATTATTGCCTCTAGGGCATATTTCCAATACATACCCCCGATACAACCCATAGATTCATCAAAATAAATAAACAACACAAAGAAAACAGAATCTGTCAAAAACAGAACAGTTTGTAGCAATATGTTTACTTCGAATACTTTTGTAAATCCAAAAATTCTAAAATATTAGGAAGACCTGGTAAATTTGTAAAGCAATCTTTGTAAAAAAATCAGATCAAAACCATGTTCCAGTGAATTTATAAATTCCTTGTCTGAGAGCGAAAGTTTCTGTTTTTCAGCAAAATCAACTTGCAAGCACCATAGATCATCCCAAAGGTCTTACTTGGCTCAAACACTAATTAAAAAGGAAAACACAATTATTACACAGGTAATAATATGTGCAGCACACAAAAACAGAAACAAAAATAAAAGCAAAACAAATAAAATTGGGTTGCCTCCCAACAAGCGCCATTGTTTAACGCCCCTAGCTAGGCATAATGCAATAGATCTAAGTATTATCATCTTTGGTATGCAATCCGTAGGTAGCTCTCATTATAGATTCATAAGTTAATCTTATTTTCTTTCTAGGAAAGTGCGCCATGCCATTACTTAATGGGAATTGGAATCTAATATTACCTTCCTTCATGTCAATAATTGCACCAATCGTTCTAAGGAAGGGTCTACCAAGAATAATAGGACATGTAGGATTGCATTCTGTATCAAGAACAATGAATCCACAACCATATAATTCCTATTAGCAACAATAAGAACATCATTAATCCTTCCAGCAGGTTTCGTAATTATGGAATCCGCTAGATGCAAATTTAGAGAAAAATCATCAAATTCATGGAATCCTAACACATCACATAAAGTTTTTGGAATTATGGAAATGCTAGCACCCAAATCACACAAAGCATGGCACTCATAATCTTTAATTTTAATTTTATTGGTAGGTTCCCACTCATCATAAAGTTTGCTAGGTATAGAGACCTCCAACTCAAGTTTCTCTTCAAAAGATTTCCTCATGGCATCCACAATATGTTTAGTAAAAGCCTTATTTTGACTATAAGCATGTGGAGAATTTAACATGGATTGCAACAAGGAAACACAGTCAATTAAAGATCAACAACATAATTAAAATCCTTCGAATATGAAAGAGTGGGCTCATTGCTATTTAAAGTTTTGACCTCTTGCATCCCACTTTTATCAATCTTATCACTAAGATCTATGAACTCTGAATCATTGGGACACCTCTTAGCTAAAGTTTACTCATCTCCAGTCCCATCATTTTCAGGTTTTATGCGATAGGTGTCACACCAATCACTTCTAGATCTCCATCAATATCATCACGAGAAAACCCCTTTTCAAGACATTCACTCTTAGCATGGATTCTAGCGATTCTTTCTTTAGACTCGTCAATAGAAATTCTCATAGCTTTTAAAGACTCATTAATATCATGCTTGGATGCGATAGATCTAATTTTTAAAGAATCAATCTCAAGAGAAATTCTATCAACGTTCCTAGCCAAATCATCAATCTTGAGCAATTATTCTTCAATCATAGCATTGAAACCTTTTTCACAGCTAATGACTTCTTTAATAGTATTCTCAAGATCAGAGGGCATCTTATTATAATTTCCATAAGAATTTTTGTAGGAATTACCATAATTATTATAGGAATTACTAGGAAACGACCTAGGATTAAAATTACCTCTATACGTGTTATTGCCAAAATTGTTCATACCAACAAAACTCACATCCATAGATTCATTATTATTTCGAACCAAAGAAGCCTATGGCATACCATTGAGATCAACAGGAGCACCGTTACTAGTAAACAATTTCATTAATACATCCATCTTTCCACTCAAAGTATTTATTTCTTCCATAGCATGCACTTTTTGACTAGTAGGAGATCTTTCGGTATGCCACTGAGAGTAAATTGCCATAATACTATCTAGGAGTTTAGTAGCTTCTCCTAATGTGTTTTCCATACAAGTACCACCCGACGCTGAATCTAAGAGATTTCTAGAATGAAAATTCAATCCCGCATAATTTTTTTGTATAATCATCCATAATCTCAAACCATGCACGGGGCAATTCCTAATCCTTAACTTCATTCTCACCCAAGATTGTGCAACATGCTCATGATCAAGTTGCTTAAAATTCATTATATCGTTCCTAAGGGAGATAATCTTAGCGGACGGAAGGTACTTGGAAATAAAATCATCTTTACACTTATGCCATGAATCAATACTATTTTTAGGTAAAGATGAAAACCAAGTTTTGGCACGATCTCGTAATGAGAAAGGAAATAGCTTTAATTTAACAATTTCATTATACACATCTTTCTTATTTTGCATATCACACAACTCAACGAAAGTATTTAGATGGGATGCGACATCTTCACTAGGAAGGCCAGAAAATTGTTCTTTCATAACAAGATGGAGCAAAGAGGCATTAATTTCACAAGATTCCGCAATAGTGGCGGGATAAATCGGAGTACTAGTAAAATCATTATTATTAGTAGTAGAAAATCACATAACTTGGTATTCTCTTGAGCCATCGTGACAAAGCAATCTAGCACACAAGCAAGCAAACAAAAAGACGAACGAAAAAAGGGCAAATAAAAAAGGCAAATATTTTTGGTATTTTCTGAAAATTAGAAGCGGGGGAGAGGAAAACGAGAGGCAAATGGCAAATAAAGCAAATGCAAGAGATGAGTTTGTCATGGGTACTTGGTGATCTTGCTATGTATCCTCCCCGACAACAGCGCCAGAAATCCTTCTTGCTACCTCTTGAGCTTGCGTTGGTCTTCCCTTGAAGAGGAAAGGGTGATGCGGCGAAGTAGATAAGTATTTTCCTCGGTTTGTTGAGAACCAAGGTATCAATCCAATAGGAGGAACAAGCGAGACTCCAATAGTAGTACCTACACAAATAATCAAACACTTGCACCCAACGCCATAAAGGGCTTGTCAATCCCTTCAGAGTTATTTGCAAGGATGAGTTCTAATAGAGATAGATATAAAATATTATAGATCTGAAAGTAAAACTAAAGTAAATAATTGCAGCAAAGTATTTTTGGTATTCTTCGTTTATAGATCTGAAAATATGATACGGAAAATAGATCCGGGGGCCATAGGTTTCACTAGAGGCTTCTCTCATAAAGGAAAATAATACGGTGGGTGAACAAATTACTGTCGAGAAATTGATAGAAAATCAAATAATTATGAAGATATCCAAGGAAATGATTATGCATATAGGCATCACGTCTGTATCAAGTAGACCTAAACGATTCTGCATCTACTACTATTACTCAACACATCGACCGACTCCTACATGCATCTAGAGTATTAAGTTCATAAAGAACGGAGTAACGTATTAAGTAAGATGACATGATGTAGAGGGATAAACTCAAGCAATATGATAAAAAAATCATCTTTTTACCCTTTATGGCAACAATACAATATGTGCCTCGCTACCCCTACTGTCACTGGGTGAGGACACCGCAAGATTGAACCCAAAACTAAGCACTTCTCCCATTGCAAGAATTACCAATCTAGTTGGCCAAACAAAATAAATAATTCAAAGAGACTTGCAAAGATATGAAATCATGCATATAAGAATTTAAAAGAGGCTCAAATAATATTCATGGATAATCTCAACATAAACTCACAATTCATCGGATCTCGACAAACACACACAAAAGACTATTACATCGAATAGATCTCCATGAAGATCATGAAGAACATGGTATTGAAGATCAAAGGGAGATAAGAAGCCATCAAACTACTAGATATGGACCCGTAGGTCCGTGGTGAACTACTCACACATCATCAGAGGGGCAATGGAATTCATGTAGATGCCCTCCGTGATCAATTCCTTCTCCGGCAAATTACCGGAAAAGACTCTCAGATTGGATCTCTCGGGAACAAAGGTTCCCGGCAGAGTAAAAGTATTCTCATTGCTCTTTTTTGCGTTTCTGGAATATTTGGGAATTTATAGGCCAAGAATTAGGGTTAGGAGACCTGCAGGGGGCCCACAAGCCAGGGGTGCAGCCACCGCCAGCGCGTGCCCTGTAGGCTTGTGGCCTCCTGACAACTTTCTTGCCCCCTACTCCAAGTCTGTTGCGGGTATTTTGGTCCCAAAAAAATATTTCCGAAGATTTTATTCCGTTTGGACTCCGTTTAATATTCCTTATCTTCAATATTCAAAAACGTGGAAAAAACAGAAACTGGCACTAGGCTCTAGGTTAATAGGTTAGTCCCAAAAATAATATAAAACAACATATTAATGCATATAAAACATCGAGAACATATAAAATAATAGCATGGAACAATCAAAAATTATCACTCTACAAACAATAATCTGCTACAACTACTAGTCGTGTTTGCGCCAAGCGAGCTTGCAGCCCACGAGTACCACACTACTACAGGACAGGCTATTGGTGGCATGCCTAGCCTGTCTATTAGGGGTGTGTAGGTTGCACACTAGTAGCATCGCGTCACTAGTAAGCACTTACTCGTGGCACTCCTTTTGTCACACATGCCACTAGGAAAACACTTGTTTGTGGCGTGCCATGTTTGACACTTGCCACTGGTATTTTGGTAAGCTGACAATGGTGTGTGCCCTTTAGTGCGTACCACTAATAAGCTTCACATATAAGGCTTTCAGTAGTAGTGCCAAAGCATTACTAGTACTCGTTTGCTAGATTAAATTTAGAGCATATCCAACAGCTACCCAATAAATATCTCCCAATAAGCGTCTATTTGGGCTTGCCTAATAAATCTATTGGGTTTCACAAAGCATCACAAATGCAACTCCCCTTGTACCCAACCTGACAAATGACAATACGTGTCAGTGGGTTCGTTTTTTTCTCCATTTGTTTTGTCCCCCTCTCTCTCACCTGCAATTCTCCCTTGATGGCACAAACAAGGAGTCAGCGAGGCACGAACGGATGCTGCTGCGAGCGAGGGAGGTGGCTGACACAAACAATAGTGACTGACCGCTCGAGCGGCTGCCCTCATGACACAGCCGGGGACATGGAAGGCGGCGCGATGGGAGATGGAGCGGCCGTGGTCCCGGTGCAACGACCCACATTGGTCATGGCATGCGGCGGTGCTCATGACGACGACCGTGAGCGCCTTGAAAACCCCTATCTCATGTGCTCCCGCGAGCAGAAGACGGGTCATGGAGATCCAACGGTGGTGCGGCAGCCGATGGTGTCCATGAAGGTGAAGGTGTCACAACTGTAGACGGTGGACCTTTAGGAAGTTGGTTCCCTCATACGTTAAACTAGATCATCGATGATGCGCGTTGTTGCGCCCATCTATTTGAAATTTTCTTAAATATAGAAAATATGGATCATGGACATTAATTAATTTGCATCTATAACCTAAATATTTGATAGCAATAGAAGAGGCATGAAAGGACTGGTGTCGTATGGCAAGACATGTTTTCTTAAACTGGTCAAATAAGCAAGTATTTGGCGTGTTATAGCTAAAGAAGTCATTATTTGCATTGAGTCTATAATTTTATCATACATACCAAAGGAATGTGGAAAAGGTTCCAAATGATATTACAATACACGTGAAATAATCTATCTTGTGAACCAAACAAGCATGATTGCACATTTCAAAATAGCTAATTTAGTATTCCCATCAAGCATTATTATCATAGGTCAATCAAGCTATCCAGTGAGCTCACAGCTTCATCTCTCTCAAGCAGTTTCCCTTGCAGACCACTAAGTCTCACCTGGAAATAAGCAAGTTATTCTCTCTGCTTCTAGAATGAGACGACAATAGTGAAAAGGCCAAAAGAAAGATCTCATGCAGATTACATCGTCTGTTTTCTAGCTAAAACAACATTTACATTCAGGTTCAAGTACTTTGAATCAATTCAAGTTGAATCACGTAGAATGCAACGTGGAAAGATGAAAAGGAGAGCAGAAATTTTGACCGTATAGATTAATAGAGTTGGTGCAACTATTTATTTCTTGGATACATGTTTAATTCATACAAAAAATGGGCCATAATTCATGATTTTGATGGACGCCAGTAAAGAGAATAAGGTTTGCAATATCAGGAGTTCAGTCCACAAGATTTGGTGAGTAGACATGTCATAACCCTAGTTTCATTTTGATTGCTAATGCGTTCATACATGCATTTTTATTTTGTTTTGGAAATGAACTGAGGAAGTGATCAAGCCTCAGAAAGAATTTTTGTCAAATAAGCAATATAAAAATTGCTTCAAATAGATGTAAGAAAATGTCCTTGTTGTTCTAATAAAATATTGGCATGAGGTAAAAATGTCAACCAATATTTTTGGACCACAAAAACATTTTATTTTGGGATTTTGATTTAATCAAGCAATTATTTGCCTTGGATTACATTTGCTATATGTAAATATTGCTCCAAATATTCTAAAATTTAATGTCTGGCACTTGACAATTCCATTTATACCACATATATATTTTCCAGGACTTATTAAATGGTTTGGTATATTATTTTCATATCAAAACAAATGTTAGAAAAGAAAAAGAAAACAAAATAGAAAGAAAAATGATAGACTCACCTCGTTTACCTGGGCCAGCTCACCCATCAGGAGCTTCTCCTACCTTCTGCCAGTAGGAGCACGTGCGTGCTCGCACACACGCGCCTGAGCATGCCAGCTCCTCCCTGCGTGTCGGCCTCGCCCTCGCCTCTCCTGTGCCACGGAGAAGCCGTGGAGCTCTCTCTCTCTCTCTCTCTCTCTCTCTCTCTCTCTCTCTCTCTCTCTCTCTCTCTCTCTCTCTCTCCCGCAAGCTCATCTATTCCCCCCTCTGGTCTCTCCCCATCTCTCTGCTCTCTTTTTCTCTTCCACCATGGTCGAGCTTTGCTCGAGCTCGCTGTCCCGCCCATAGCCACCAGCCATTGCTCGTCTCACCATTCTGTCCAGCAGATCTGCTGCATCGCCCTTGCCCTCTCTACTAAGGGAATCAAAGCCGGAAGCCCGCAGCACCACCGCCGCCGTCGTATTCCACTACCGGCATCGGAGATCACCGAGCTCGATTTGCCGGCTAGGGAGCTTCTCCGATCTCGCCGTCGTCTCCATCGCACCCACTGTGGGCCACCGCGTTGATTTTCCCCTCCTCCCGAGCTTCTCACGCCCCCTAGCGTTAGTGCCACCATGGCCGAGCTCCGGCCGCCGCGGATGTGCTCGCCGGCCCCTGCTCCGACGACCCCGAGCCCCCTCACCAGTCCCTGTGCACGTTGTCGAGCATAGACTACTCTCCCGTTCCCTCGACGAGTCCAGCCGCTGCCCGTAGCACGGATCCCGAGCATCTCCGGTGAACCCCGCCTTTGGTTTGCTCGCCGTCGGCCAAAGTCCGGACGGTGCTGACATGGATGGCCATTAGGGCCTAATCCCTCACTTAATTAGGCCCCACAGCCACACACAAAGGGCCCCAGCATTTGTCAAACCCCTCGTCAACGTGGGTTTTGCCCGTGGGTCACCGACCAGTGGACCCCACTGGTCAGGTTTTACCTGGCCCCGATGCTATTGACTGGCTGACGTCTTAGTGATGTAATGCTGATGCAATAAATTCATTTCTCAAATAAATTAATTCACGAAATTCCAGAAAATAACCTAAACTTCAAAAGCATAGAAATTAATCTATAGCTCCAAATGAAATAATTTATATACGAAAAATTATCAGAAAAAATCAAGGAATTTGATGGAACCATTGTCATGCATGTTTGAACAACTTATAAACACTGTTTAGGTCAAATTCATTAAAGGCATTTAAATGTTGTTATGAGAAGTTTAGAATGGATCTATATGGATCAAATAACTTCCATTTAAATTGTGGTCACTTGCATTAGAAAATCCAGCAATATATTAAGATACCATGCCCATGCATCATTGCGAAGCATTTGTCGTGCTTAAATTGTTCCTTGTTTGATCTTGTATATAGATTTGCGAGACGTAGTTATCGACGACATCAAAGAACAACTACGTTCTTTTGATCAACAGGCAAGAAAACCCCCTTGAGCATTTCGATACAATCACACTGTCTCGCTCTTGCTCTCATTTCAATGCATTAGGACAAGACGATTCAACTGTTAGTTATGTTACGGTAGATGAGCCCATTACTTTGCATGACCATTACTTTGTATGACCTATCATTGTCAAAGTAAATAGCTAAAGCTACCAACCTAGGATACTTGGTAGATGTTTGAGCCATGTTGTGCCATTACCCTGTTATGCTTGCTATTCTTAGAGTTGAGTTGGTCTGGCCATCTGGATGATGAGTTGAAATGAACATGCCCTCCTGATGAGGGTTAAGCATGTGAACCTGTAGCAATGAGAGGCCATGTAGGAGTATATGGTGGGTTTTCTCATTGACACCGTACTTAGGACATGAGATATTGTGTTGGTGTTCCAAGACTAGCTACTACCGCACATTGGGTTCCGGTAACTTGACCCCTCTCGGCCTATTAACTACTCTACTCTCAGTCCAGGAGTCGTAGTAGTTCGAAACATTCATAGGTTGTCGCACGGCCTGCTAAATGGATGAACGGCCCAATCGGGACCGCCTTGGGGCCATGCTCACATCATTTGAGGCCATGTTGGAAACCTCGGTCGGACTTCCATTAGGGGTTCCAATTCAGATAGGCGAATGCCTTGGACGTGAGTCATTGTAAGTTAAGGTCCGTTGCCGACTCCCTTGCTAGGCTTGCACTTGAAGGTTGTTGAGGTGCTTGTTTTATGTGCACATGGAGATAGGTGGCGGGAGCATGTGTGGCGAAGTACACCCCTGCAGGGTAATCTATGTATTCGAATAGCCGCGTCCTCGGTTATGGACTACTTGGATACTTGCATGGTTTATAGACAACTTTAATGGATACTCTAAAATGGTCCAGATAAGTGTGAGTGCTATGGATGGCCTTATCGTAGGATGACGAGAGAGGATCCATGGTGGTGTATTGATGTGTTGGATATGTAGACTCGTGTGCACTCTCTCGTAGGGAGATGAGAGAGGTATAATACATTGGTGTAGTCTAGGTTAGCCAAAGGTCAAAGTAGGCATTTCTGCAGTAAACCCCACAATCCCGTCCATTGCTACATGATGCATAAGTAGCTAGTTCTGATGTACGTCTTGTTGAGTACCTTCATACTCACTGTTGCTTATTTACTTTTTTGCAGAGATAGATTTTGATCACTTTACGTTTTCCTCTTGACATTGACATTGATGGATTAGTTTCGGAACCCAGATAGTGGTCTAGCTCCTATGGGAGGGTCGTTGTAACTTTTCATGCTCTTTCAGCCGCTTTTAGTAGATGTATGTACCCATACATATAACTTTCACTTGATGTTTGTATGCTCTGAGTGTTGGGTCATGTGACCCCCCCTCTGCTTGTAACATTATACTATGTTAGCTCTTCGGAGCCTTCTAAATAAATGATGTGTTGTTGAGTTATGTTCTGATGCCATGTTGTATCTACACATATCATGCATATTGTTTGTATGTTTGAAATGCATTGGTATGTGTGGAATTCGACACCTAGTTGTGTTCCTTTGATAGTACTCTTTACGGGGAAATGCCTCTTTGTGTTTCCACCGAGCCTTGGTTGCTTGCTACTACTACGGACACATTGATTGGCCAACACATATCCTTCTTTGTTGCTGTGTCTGTCCCCTTGGGGAAATGTCACATAGTGTACTGGAGTCTCTCTAGCTTACTACGAGTCATCTACACACGCTATTGACCGACACCTATGTTGCTGGGTTATGTATGACTGTCCGTGTACAGATGTGCCACTTGGGTTTCTAACTAGTCATTCGACACGGGTTCTCATTCGTTCGAATGCTGACGACATATACACATACGTCAGCCAAAAGACGCAAACGGTCCCGGCCCAGGTAAGGTGGCAGCCGTGGAGTTAACCGTGCATGAGGCCGCAAAGTGTTGTGTTGTGTTATAGGATGGATTCTTATGACTTAGGATCGGGGTCCCAAAAGTGTTGGTATCAGAGCTTGACTGTTTGTAGGATTACCAAGCCAAACTGGTCGATGTTGAGTCTAGTAATGCTTTCGTTATATAAGGGAATTGATTGTGGAACCGAATGCAAGGCTCGTTTTACTCCTTTCCTCGAGTCACTCTATTCTGGGTCACCCTCTTCTCTTCTATGGGGATTAAGGACTAGGCTTCTTACCTATTTGCTAGGATCACGAGTTACTAGATCCATAGACTTATAGGATGGCTCTTCTGTGTCAATCCTGTTCCATCAGAGTCATAATGAGTAAAGCCTATGTCTTGCTGCACCTTGAACCCATGATGTTGAGTTGTTATGCTACTCAAATCTCTTGCAGGTTGCCTCATATTTCATGCCGGTACAGCCGTTATGATGTCCGAGTTATCCTAGGTTTAGATAAGTTTGACTGTTCTTCCTTGTTTCTAGACCCTGGTTGTTTCCTTCAGGTTGTCGTCAGTAATCGGAGTTCTGATGGTCGTGGTCAGAACCATGGAGATTGTAGGGATGAAGAAGAACCTCCTAAACTGCCTTTGTTGGCGGAGGTTATGCTAGAAATTGAGAGGAATAAGCATGCCACCAACCGTCTATTGGAGCACATCGAGTAGCATACAGCCCATCAATGCAATGAGCTAGTATCCATCAGAGACTTCATCAAATTGAATCCGCCCACCTTCCATCACTCCATTGAGCCACTAGATGGAGATGATTCGCTCCAAAGTATCAACAACAAGTTGCGTTATGCAAACGTGGTTGAAGGACACAAGGTTACCTATGCCACATATCACCTTGAAGGTTCTGCTATTTTGTGGTGGGAGAACTTTGAGGCCATGCGTCTTGCAGGCCAAATTAATTCATGGAAGGAATTATGTGAGGCTTTTTATGAGCATCGTATACCACAGGCCCTGATAGATCATAAGCAAGAGCAGTTTTGCAAGCTGACTCAAGGCAAGATGGATGTCGATGCTTACAGTTGTGAGTGTGGACGCCTTGCGTGTTATGCACCCGAAGAAGTATCCACTAATGTCAAGAAGCAAGCAAGGTTTAGGAAAGGTCTCGACCCAGAGCTACGTCATGACCACAACTTGCATGAGTTTGCTACCTTCCAGGTTCTTGTGAACAAAACCATCCAAGTAGAAACTGGAAGGATGACCTATGAGGAATCCCGCAAGCGCAATTGTGATTTTGGGTCATCTTCAATCTCTAGATATACCACTCTTCCTGTGGCTTATGCACCAAGGCCATCCTTTGTGGCGCCTCGTCAGCCGATGCCAAGTGTTCCCTAGAAGAACCTCATCAACCAAGTGTTCAAGCCAGATCCACGTCCCATTTATGGAGCATGCTTCAAGTGTAGCCAGCCAGGACACTACTCAAGGGATTGTCCTCTCCGTGGTTATGTTATACCCCCTTCAGGAATGGGTGTTGTTTGTTGCAAGCCACCAACAAAGAAGCTTAATGAAAGGTTAGTTTCTCTAACTCGTGGGTGTGTAAACCATGTATCTGCAGAAGAAGCTCAAGATGATGTTGATGTTGTGCTTAAGACGCTTCTTGACAATTCTCATCCAGCTTCAGTTCTATTTGACTCTGGAGCATCCCACTCCTTCATCTCTGATAACATTTCTTTTGAGGATATGCCCGTTCCATTAGTAATTGAAACTCCATGTTCCAAATGTAAAACTAATGCAGTAAGCCATGGGAACCAAATCCTTGACGATGGTCTAGTATTCGTTGCTTCCCTGATAGCCCTCAAGGCTTCAGACATCAATATCATTCTGGGGATGGACTGGATGACAGTTCATCATGCCAAAATTGATTGTTTCTCTAGGTCTGTTCAACTGACCCATCCTTCTGGCCAGATACTCAATGTCTCAAATGGTATTTCAAAACGCCAGATATATGCACTCAATGCCAATCCTTTTCCAGTCCTTGAAAACGTCCCGGTAGCCTGTGACTTTCCGGATTTATTTCGAGAAGAACTTCCAGGTGTTCCACCTGACAGAGAAGTAGAGTTTGTCATAGAACTTATTCCAGGAAACGCTCCAATTGCTAGAAGACCCTATAAGATGTCCCTCAAGAGCAAGCTGAGCTTAAAATCCAACTCGATGAATCTTTCAAGAAAGGTTTCATCCGTCCTAGTTCTTCTCCTTGGGCTTGTCCTATCCTCTTCAGAAACAAGAAGGATGGTACGGATCGGATGGTTCTAGATTATCGACCGGTTAATCTGGTAACGATAAAGAACAAATATCTGCTCCCCAGGTTCAACAATATGTATGATCAACTCACTAGGTATGTAGTATTTTCTAAGATGGATTTGAGATTGGGTTATGATCAAATCAAAATCAGGAACGGGGACATTCTTAAGATGGCTTTTGTCACTTGTTATGGCCTATAAGAGTACACCGTCATGTCTTTTGGTCTAACCAATGCCCCAGCCACCTTCTCGCGCTTAATGAATTCGATCTTCATGGAGTATTTGGACAAATTTGTAGTGGTTTACATCGATGATATTATGATTTACTCGAAGAACGAAGAACAACATGTTGAGCATCTTAGGCTAGTATTGACGAAACTTCGAGAGCGCCGCCTTTACGCCAAATTCTCTAAGTGTGAATTCTGGTTGTCGGAAGTGACCTATCTAGGCCACGTAATCTCTTCAAGAGGTATTGTTGTCAATAACGAGAGAGTTTAGGCCGTTCTTGATTGGACTCCACCTGAATCAGTGAAGCAAGTTAGGAGTTTCCTTGGTTTAGCCAGCTATTGTCGTCGCGTCGTTGAGAACTTCTCAAAAGTCGCCAAACCTCTAACTAAACTCCTCAAGAAAGAGAAGAAGTTCGAGTGGACCCCATAGTGTCAGGAAAGTTTTCACGAGTTGAAAAGATGACTGACTACTGCCCCGGTACTTGTGCCCCAGATTTCATAAAGGACTTTATTATCTACTGTGATGCCTCGCATCAAGGACTTGGTTGCATTCTTATGCAAGATCGTCATGTGATTGCTTATGCTTCTTGATAGTTGCGTCCACTTGAGGAGAATTGTCCAACACATGATTTGGAACTTGACGCTGTAGTTCATGCACTGTTAACCTAGCGACATTAACTTTTGGGTAATCGTTGTGAAATATGCACTAATCACCAAAGTCTCAAAAATATATTCACCCAACCAGATTTGAATCTCGGGCAAAGACGTTGGGTCGAGTTGATTACAGATTACGACTTAGGAATATCTTACACCCCCAGGCAAAGTCAGTGTCAAGGCTGATGCACTAAGTCATAAATCCTATTGTGACAACCTCATGTTGCTACAAAGTCAACACTTCTCCATGAGTAATTTCAAAGCTTAATCTCCACATTGTTCCTCAACGATTTTCTTTCTACCTTGGTGACGAATTTGACTCCTGAGGATCAGAAAATAGAAGCACAGAAGCATGATACGGGAATTTCCCGAATCAAGAGCAACATTGCCAAAGGAGTTGTTGGTCGCTTCTTGGTAGATGGTCAAGAAGTCGTGTTCTTTGAGAACTGTTTGGTGGTTCCCAAGAAGCAACAACTTCGAGAATTGATCCTTAAAGAATCTCATGAATCTCCTCTCATGATTCATCCTGGTAGTACTAAGATGTATCAGGACCTGCGCCCGAGGTTCTGGTGGACCCGGATGAGAGAGAAATCACACAATTGATTGGTAATTGTGACGTTTGTCGTCGCGTTAAGGAAGAGCATCCAAGGCCTCCTTGCACCCTTCAGCCCTTAGCTATTCTTGAGTGGAAATGGGACAAGGTCGGTATGGATTTCATCACCGGCTTTCCAAAGCCTAAGAAAAGGAATGATGCCATCTTCATGGTCATCGATTGCCTTTCCAAAGTTGCTCATTTCCTTCCAGTTCAAAAGACTAAGAAAAGGAATGATGTCATATTCGTGCTCATCGACCGCCTTTCCAAAATTGCTCATTTCCTTCTAGTTCAAGAGAGTATAACTGCTAGTCACTTAGCAGACCCATATATTTCTCGAATAGTTTCTCTTCATGGTGTTCCTCTAGAAATCAATTCACATAATGGAAGTCTTTTCACCTCTCGATTTCGAAAAGTTTCCATAATGCTATGGAACCCTTCTCTCCTTTAGAGCTGCTTATCACCCTCAGACAAGTGGTCAATTAGAAAGAGTCAATCAAATTCTCTAAGATATGCTCAGAGCCTGTGTTATCTCATTTGGAATGAATTGGGAGAAATGTCTTCCATTCGCCGAGTTTTCTTATAACAACAACTTTTAGTCTAGTCTCGGCAAAGCTCCTTTCGAAGTTTTGTATGGACGAATATGTTGGACGCCATTAAACTGGTCAGAAACTGGCTGAAGACAATTCTTTGGACCGGATATGATCCAGGAGGCAGAAGAGCAAGTTCGCATTATTCATGCAAATTTGAAAACCGCCCAATCTCCTCAAAAGAGCCAATATGAATGCCATCACAAGGAATTAAGTTATGAAGTTTACGAGAAGGCTTATCTTCGGGTTTCACCTCTGAAGGGTACTCATCGCTTTGATATCAAAGGAAAATTGGCTTCTCGTAACATTGGTCCTTCTCGCATTCTCGCTAAATGAGGAGAGGTTTCCTACCAATTGGAACTACCCCCGAAAATTTCAAAAGTTCATGATGTGCTCCATGTTTCTCAGCTCACGCGTTGCTTCAAGGATCCTGTCTGCGAAGTGGACCACGAAACGCTTGATCCTCAAGATGATATTTCATATCGAGAATATCATGTTCGTATTCTTGATGAAACCGAGCGCATCACTCGACGTCGCAACATCAAGTTTCTCGAGGTTTAGTACCCCGGCGTCTTCCTAACTACACGTGAATCTCAGGACGAGATTCCTGTTTAGTGGGGGTGAGTTTTCACAGCCCTAGTTTCACTTTGATTGAAATTGCAACTTACCAACTTTACGTTGGGGTCATGCAGTTTTACACGCTCATCATAGAACTGCATAGTATTATTCCCCTATATCTTTGATACGTGGAAATCTACCAAGTATTTCCGATCTGCCGTAATTCGGTTGCATACCGATATCACCATGCGGCATACATCATTGGACCCTCAACATATAGTTGGGATCTATGTGAGGAATAACTGTATTTTCGTCAATACCTCAAGCCCTTCGCATGGGGAGTTATTCAAAGCCAGTATGCTGATTCAATGAGGAATATTTCCAGGCATTAGGGGGAGAATTTAAGTACCATGAAGAATGCCAGGAAATTAGTGGAATGTTCAACACATTTGTGCCTCAAATCCACGTACTCAAAGATCTGAACCATGCATTCAGAAGATTTGCAGCTCATTGCAAATAACTGCAGCGACCCGACCTCAAACGGCCAAGTCTCTAGATTTTCTGTACCATCCCAAGATCATGATGGTACACACACCGTACATCAATGTATATATCGAGAGTTCAGTCATGCATCTTTATTAATCGAATCTCATATCGAGTACTCTATTACAAGAAAGATTACAATAAAGTGGTTGAAGGCCAACTCAAGAGATAAAACTAAATGAAAACTACAGAAGCTTCAAAGGTAGTTGAGTCCATCTGACTCCAGGGCATATCACCGAGTGTAGATCGTGTCCTCACTCCTGGTCGGAAAAGTACTATTCAACATGACACGTTGCAGCCGTGTAGGTCAGCATATTGAATATGCCCGCAAATCACAAAAAGAGAGAGGTGAAAAGTATCATCTATACTATATGCATATATGGCAGGTGGGGCTGTAAGTTTTTAGCGGAAAGCAAAAAAAAATCCTACAACAACAGACGGGCTAAAAGAAAAACTTACAACATTGTTGGTTGTTAATGAGATGGTTCCACCAACCATATCTCATACCCAAGTTATCAATAATACCCACATCAGTATTATTATTTGTGTTGAGAATTCTAGATAGTTTTAGTTCCTTTGGCTCAAGTTGTCCATGACCATGGACACGGCTAATCGATTAGGTTTGAGTACTCTGTAGAGTGTTGCACACGTTCCCCACAAGATTTGATCGCCTCCGTTGAAGTCCCCGCACTCAAGTGTGTTTGAGAACCGGATGATCAAAACATGGTCTCCCAAAGGGTTCCTCTCAGCCACTGTCGGTGCCCATCCAATCCTACCATTCTTCTACATCTCGTAGCACCGCCCGTCTAGAGTCACCACGATGTCCAACCAAGCGAGAGCCCATAATGACTTGTGGCTGTGCAGGTAAACCTATGGTCTTGAAGTATCCATCCATCTCTTTGTGCCTGGGTGAAGCTTTCCGCAAGATGTCATGGCACTTCCCCATGCATCACGGGTCATCCAGTGGTTACTCCAGGATGCCCATCTAAACCATCCTTCGCCCACAGATACATTGCATCACGAGGTCTTGAAAGACTTGAAGTTTTCAGGTCTTAATTATTAAGTTCCCACAACACTCGTGATAAACACTCAACCAAAACACCGTCTAGTAGAAGCATAGAAAAATAAAATGACGTCCTGGGCAAGTAACAAGAGGTGATGGATGCCTACCACATGATACTACATCAAGAACCAAATTTCCAAGTACCTACTTTGCATGCAATGGGTGGAGAAGGTTGAACTAAATGCATATAAACCATAGGTAAAACATGATCAACGTGACTTGCCTTGTTGACGATTTTCAAACTCGAGCGCCTCTAGATAACAAGCTTCGGACTCTTGATGATCTAATGAGACAATAATTTCACACAATAAGCATCACAACAACAAGTATAAAAATAAAATAACAATCAAAAACTAGCTAGATCAAAAGAGAACAAAAATAACCTAAAAGAACTAAAACAGTTTATGTTTTGTTGAAAGCCCTAATTTAAAATATTATAAAAATTATGAAATTATACCTACTGATAAATAAGATCACTAGTGACCAGTAGCAAAAACAATCAACCCAAAACCTGTTTTTAAACTCAAGGTATTCACAAAACAAGGTTTGACTCAAATGTGCTTAAATTAAAATATTAAATTATTCAAACATGGTCAAACTTTATATAAACAGAAACTACATAAAATTTGTGACACAATGAAAAAAGAATCATCTAATTTGGAGTTAAAACATAAAAGTTAGAGAAAAAACAAAACAGAAACTATTCTGTTTTCAAAACACAAAATACAAAATAAAACTTTCTAACTAACGGACAGGGTGCTACGTGGCAGCTTCCTGCTTGCTAGAGGTGTGCGCTGCAGGTACTAAATGAACGAACGGCCACACATTAGAGAAAAAAGTTTCGGCTAAAGTTACTAAATAGAAAACCGGATGGTTTTTTAAACAAAACCGAAAGGGTAACTAGCATCTAATCCTATCTGTTGGCTACCGATCTAACGACTAAGGAGGAGCGGGTGTGCTCACCGTGGTGGTGGTTGATGCTCCCGCGAGATCGATGGCGGCTTAAGCATGGAGGCGGTTGGGGAGGAGCTCCGATGGTCGTGGACGACGGCGAAGGTGACCAGGTGGTGGAGACGGTGCTCCGGCGTCGTCTGGTGGCGTCTGTGGGCCTCGGGGGCGACAGAGGCAAGCGGCACGAGCTCGAGAGAGCTTCGGCTCTTGCCGAAGTCCGGCGACGACCTGCGGCGTCATGGAGCATGGAGAGGGGGGTTTCGGGTGGAACGGGTTGCGTGGCGAGATGGGGTTTTATAGAGGCTCTTGAGGGGCTCAGAGAGAAGGGGAGCGGCGAGATCGACGTGGATCCAACACGGGATCGTGGCGGCTGCCCGCGATGGAAGGAGGAGGTTGGGGAAGGAAGGGGACGACCGCGACTGGCTGGGGTCGGGCGGTGGGGCCGGGCGTCAGCGAGGTAGGAGAGGGCGCGGGGTGGAGCGGTCGGCCGATCCGATGGGGATCCGGATCTCGCGAGCGGATTTGCGGGCCAAAACTTTCCTATCGGGCCCCTAGCGATTTTCCTAATAAAGGAAAAAATTCCTTTTAATTAAAAATAGGAAGTAAAACCATTAAAAGAAATTAAAATATACTCCGAATATAGGAGTATTATATATTAAAATTATCAGAAAAATAAATCCCACAACATGAACATTTTTTTAGACACAAAATAAAAAATATGTTTCTAAAATCCAATAAAAGCCAAATTTGTCCTTTAAATAAATTGGCACTATTTTTCCTGTGACTTTTTGGCATGTCATGTTACCTCCTCTCATACTTGCTTGGCAAGATATTTGTGAGGGATTTGTGAGTGAAATTCCAATGCCAAATGAATTCAAAACAATTACTCAGAGAAACTTCAAATGGCACATTCATTTCAATCAAAATGGACAGATGCTTAGCTATAATTGTAAAACATTCCAAATTGAAAATTTGGGATGTTACAAACCTACCCACCTTAAGATGAATCTCGCCCTCGAGATTCGGGTTGGCCAGAAAATAGGTGCGAGTGATCTCGATGAAGATCTTCTTCTCGTTCCCAGGTGGCTTATTCCTCGGTGTGGTGACTCCACAAAACCTTGCAAAACTTGATGATCTTGCTACGAGTAACTCTGTTGGCAGTCTCGAGAAAGCTGACAGGCTTCTCCTCATGAGTCAGATCACTCTCAATTTGTATGGCCTCTAGGGGCACTATGTATCTCAACGGAATATCAGCCATCTCAGCATGGCATTTTTTCAACTGGGAAACATGAAAAACATCATGAACTCCGGACAATCCTTCCAGCAATTCCAGCTTGTATGCAACATCCCCTCTATGTTCTATAATTTTGTAGGGGGGCATGAATGTGGATGCTAACTTTCCTTTTACACCAAACCTCTTCATTCCTCGAAGTGGGGACACACGAAGGTATGCTCGGTCTCCCACTTCGTATGTTACTTCCTTGCGTTTACTATCAGCATATCTTCTGTCTGGACTGAGCTATCTTGAGTCGGTCATGAATCATCTTGACCTTCTCTTAAGAATCTCGGATAAGGTCTGGACCAAAAAGTTTTCGGTCTCCAACACCATGCCACATCAATGGTGTTCTGCACCTCCTTCCGTATAAAGCTTTGAAAGGGGCATCTTCAGACTAGTCTGATAGTTGTTGTTGTATGAGAACTGTGTGTAAGGCAAGTTGTCGTCCGAGCTAGACCCATAGTTTAGTGCACATGCTCTCAACATGTCCTCCAGAATCTGGTTGACTCTCTCGGTCTGTCCATCGGTCTGTGGGTGAAAAGCTGAACTGAACTCCAACCTTGTTCCCAAGGTTTCGTGTAGTTGATGCCAAAACTTTGATGTGAATTGGGTTCCTCTATCTGACATGATACTCCTCAGAACTCCATGCAGACATACGATCCTAGTCATATATATCTTGGCCAACTTAGAAATCGTGTAGGTAGTCTTCACGGGAATGAAGTGAGCTACCTTGGTCAAACGATCGACCACTACCCAAATAGAATCATAACCTGAACGGGTCCTGGGTAATCCTATGATGAAGTCCATACCAAGCTTCTTCCATTTCCACTCGGGTATCGGCAAAGGTTAAAGTAATCCTGCTGGCTTCTGATGTTCGGCCTTTACTCGCTGACAAAAATAGCATATTACTATATACTCGGCAATATCCTTCTTCATCCCTGTCCACTAGAAACTTTCCTTTAAGTCCAGATAAATCTTGGTGTTGCCCGGGTGTATCGACTACGGTGAATCGTGGGCCTCCTAAAGTATCAACTTCCTGAGTTTAGGATCATTGGGCACATAGATATGGTTCTCAAACCATATAGTTCCATGTTCATCCTCACGAAAGCCTTTAGCCTTCCCGTCATTCATTCTTTGCTTTATCTCAGCTATTTCCTTGTCTGACTTGTGGGATTCATGAATTTTCCTTGGCAAGGTGGACTGAATCTCCAACGTGGCTACATATCCTCTTGGAACTATCTCCAATTTGAGTTCTCTAAGATCGACGGCTAACTCTTGGGGTAATCCTCCCGCTATGAGTGTGTTCACATAACTCTTACGGCTCAAGGCATCTGCTACAACATTTGCCTTCCCTGGGTGATAATGGAATCTCATGTCATAGTCCTTGATCAACTCTAGCCATCTCCTCTGTCTGAGGTTTAACACCTTCTGCATGAAGATATATTTCAGGCTCTTGTGATCAGTGTAAATATCACAACTATTTCCGATAAGGAAATGTCTCCACGTCTTGAGTGCGTGCACTACGGCTGCTAACTCCAAATCATGTGTGGCATAGTTCAACTCATGAGGTCGGAGCTATCTGGATGCATATGCTACAAATTTTCCCTCTTGCATGAGCACTCCTCCAAGTCCTTGATGTGATGCGTCACAATAAACCTAAAAATCGTTCTGAATGTTAAGCAATATCAGCATTGGGGCTATAACCAAATGTTTCTTCAACTCTTGGAAACTGGCTTCACATTCCTCTGTCCAATTATACTTGGACTCGTTCTTCCACAACTCTGTCATGGGCTTGGCAATCTTCGAGAAGTACTCGATAAACCTCTGGTAATATCCGGCAAGTCCAAGGAAACTGTGGATCTCCTTAACTGAGGTGGGTGCCTTCCATTCGGTGACTGCTACAGCCTTGGCGAGATCCACTGCTATTCCGTCTCCAGAAATAAGGTGTCCGAGGAATGCGACTTCCTTCAACCAAAATTCACACTTACTGAACTTCGCATATAACTGATGCTCTCGAAGCTTCTCCAAAACTAAACGCAAGTGTTCCTTGTGTTCTTCCTTGTTCTTGGAGAATATCAGTATATCATCGATGAACACCACGACAAACTTGTCCAGATATTCCACAAATACCTTGTTCATCATACTCACAAAATATGCAGGAGCATTAGTCAAACCAAATGACATGATTGTGTACTCATATAGACTATACCTTGTGGTGAAGGCTGTCTTGGGTATATCCTGTTCATGAATTTTTAACTGATGATACCCTGATCGAAGGTCGATCTTGGAGAACACTCCGGCTCCAACTAACTGGTCAAAAAATCATTAATCATCGGCAATGGATACTTGTTCTTGATGGTCGCCTCATTCAATGCACGATAATCGACTACCATTCTCAAGGATTTATCCTTCTTCTCTACCAAGAGAACTGGGGCTCCCCAAGGTGACGAACTTGGGCAAATGTACCCTTTGTCTAGTAACTCCATGCTCTTCTTCTCGATTACTTCTAAATCATTTGTGGGTATCCGATAGGGTCTCTTGGATATTGGGGGTGTCCCTGGTAATAGCTTGATCAGAAACTCAATTTCCCTATCTGGTGGCATGCGTGACAATTCCTTCGTGAATACATCTGGAAAGTCTTGTACAATCGACACTTCCTCCTGAACAACTCCCGTGAGAGAATTCACTTGTTTACTATGTGGTGGGCGTTGGGATACGTACTTAATCCCCCTTCGCTCTGGGGTGGTGAGCAAAATAGACTTAAGGGCATAATCGATGTTTCATTCGTACTTGGTCAACCAATCCATGCCTAGCATTACATCCAATCCCTGTGACTCTAATACGATGAGGTCGGTGAGAAATTTTTAGTTTCCAATGTTGACGTTCAAAGCATGGCAACCTATCCCTGCTGTCATCATGCCCCCTAGGGAACTGACCTTAATGGGTTGACTGAGGGTTCTAGTCGGTAAACTATACTTCTCCACAACTACCCTTGATATGAATGAATGGGTTGCACCAGAATCAAAAAGTACCACTACTAGACGTGAAATTAGCAAAAACTTACCAACCACCGTATTGGGGTGATCATAGACCTCTTCAATATCAATGTGGTTCACCTGAGCTCGGGGAAAAGCATTGGGCTTCTTTGCTGATGAGTTGCCATTGTCGTTTCCATTTCACATCTTGTTTTGGGGACATTCAGTGGCATAGTGTCCCGTCTTCTGGCACTTTAAGCAGGTGATATGGTTCAGATCCTTTTGAGCTGGAGCGGGATGGTGCCGAGTGCCATTACCTCATTTGCCATTCTTGAAGTTGTTGTTGTTGCGGTTGTTCCCATTTCCTCCATGGTTGTGGCCTCCATGGTTATGCACTGGGTAGTTATGGTGGGTGTGTCCTACAAACTTACTGGATCCTGTTCCGGCATTCCCTGAATAGGGGGAGTAATGGGGCTCTGCTGAGCTCCAGAGTTGAACTTCCCATGTCCATACTTCCTTTTGCGGTTCTCGGTCTGTTGTTGTTTTCCCTCCAAGATGAGGGCCTTGTCTACCAGCTCCTAGTAGTTGTTGAAGGTGGTCACGATCAGTTGAATGCTCAACCCATCGTTGAGTCTTTCCATGAATTTCTCCTGCTTGGCAGCATCATCGGCCACATCTCCAGGTGCATATCGGCCCAACATGCTGAATTCATCAACATACTGAGCTATAGAGCGATTTCCCTGGTGTAAGTTGCGAAACTCAAGTTTCTTCACACTCATGGCTCCAGCTGAGACATGAGCGGTGCGGAAGGCCTGCTTGAATTGCTCCCAAGTCACACCAGCAATGGGTATGTGGTGGTGTAGTTCTCCCACCATGCAGCTGCTGGTCCTTCAAGTTGATGTGCGGGAATATGTACTTTCTCCGCTTTAGTACATCCAGCAATGATTAGTTCCATCTCCATCTTGCAGCGCCAATCATCTGCCACAATGGGCTCAACGCCGCTGGAGAACGTCAGGGATTTAGCCTCAGAAAACGGGGTGAGATTGTCGGTCTGGGTGGATGATGGTTGTTGTTATTGTTGGTCTGTTCGGAATGATCAACTGCATCAGGGTATTCTGCTGTTGGATCAACTGAGTGATTTCTGGTGGGAAGTTGGAGGCAGGGTCACATCTCGGTGGCATCTGGTGTTTTTTAGAGGGATGGGAATTAGCATAGAACAAGGGTCTGAAGAGAAAATACACTACCCGTATGAAATGCAACAAACAATTATTACACCACACATTTATTCATTAATCATCTCAAAAGGTTCAAACACGGGGATACAAGTTTGTGATAACCTAAACATCGGCCTAAACGTTTAACGAGAAGATAAATTTTTGGTCTTGTCTATGTGTGCATGGTGGTGGGTCCGTCGGTATAGCTCTCTTTGTAGTCCTCCTCATTGCTGATCAAGGGGGCTACGTCTCCTTCAGGGTGAAGATTTTCTCCCATGTCCAATTCCTCCTCTAGGTATGCAACACGAGTCTTCATCTTCTCGATCCTCTCCAGGAAGTCCTTCACTTCTTGTTCATGCTCGTAGTGGGCTTCTCGGGATTTTGCTTCGAGGTCAAGTTCGCGGAGCATCAGTTGCTTGATCTTCTTCGTGTATTTGCTTACACGAAGCTCCGGAGTCATGATGTGTGTCTCCAAGGTCTAGGCATAGGACAAGAGAGCGTCTTCAGTCTTAGTCTCTATGATTTCTCCATGTGCTCCTCTCCGGGAGACCGTGTACAAGTCCGGCGAAATGGGGCAGCCTCTATACACCTCCTTGATACGTCCGAGTGCACAGTGAATCGCCATATCCCTTCCGAGAATCTAGCTGGGTGTGATGAACTTGAAGTCAATAGGTTTTGTGCGATGCTCGAAGGTCCTTCTGGGGATGTGCACCTCAATCCTGTAGCAAGCGCCTGTCGGGTAAGACCTGGTAGGTTTTCCGGTGATGGTTGGCAGAGCAATCCTTATGTCCGTGACGATCTGTACCAGCACTTTGCCGAAGGGCATTGTTGCATCGGGCTGGCAAAACTCTGTGACCATAACTGGGTTTAAGGTGGCCATCTAGAAAATATTGTAAAATCAAAGAGAAGTCGGAATTGAGAAGAAGTGAAATATAGAAGGTTTAAAGATATAAGAAAATTTGTTTTCTACCTAAGGCTTTTCCAATCCTAGAGGTTACGTCCTACGGTCAGCGTGTGCTCTGATACCATATCTATAGCGACCCGACCTGAAACGGCCAAGTCTCTCGTGTTTTTGTACCATCCCAAGATCATGCTGGTACACGCACAATACATCAATGTATATATCGAGAGTTCATTCACACAACTTTATTAATCGAATCTCATATCGAGTACTTTATTACAATAAAGATTACAATAAAGTGGCTGAAGGACAACTCATGAGATAAAACTAAACGAAAACTAGCAGAGGCTTCAAAGGTAGTTGAGTCCATCTGTGTCACATCCCTAACCCCTAAGCAAGTTAGTCTTGTGCTCATGTCTTCTTTGCATTTGCATCTAAGAAGTTTCAACAAAAACAACAAAGTGGCAAAGGAAAAACTCAAAACCCTAGCCACCATTTCAATTAAACAAAATCTCAAACTAATTCAAATCAATGAACCCAAAATGGCCTCAAGAAATGTTCAAACTTTCTGATAAATCATGAAAGTAAATGAGCATTGGAGAAAACTATTTTCTTGACAATTTAAGCATTTTAAATAAATGCAAAAGGCTACTGGTTTCAAGTTTTAAATTTGAAATCAGAATCTATAAATTTCCAAAAATGTTGAAAACTTTGGAAATGGTTGGGAATGTTATAACAATATTTCAGGAGGTCTAAAATAGTTTTTACTTTTTGTTTTGGAGCTGAAATAATTAGCAAAACAATAGTTAGCAAAACAGAAAAACAAAAACAGAAAAAAAAAATGGGAAAACCCTTACCTGTCGCCTAGCCTGGCCCGGCCCATCTCCCTCGCTCGTCCCCTCCCTCGCGCCAGTAGGCAGCAGGAGGTGGCCGCCGCCTCCTCCGGCGCGGCCACGCACCTGTGCGCCTGCCTGGCCGCCGCCTCGTGCTGGCAAGGCTGGGGATAAGCCCCCTGAGGTCTCCTCTATCCATTCCCCAGCACCGTTCTTCCTCTCCTCTCAGATCTTGCCCTCCCTCCTGCTGCCGCCATTGGAGCCGAGCTCGAGCTCGAGCCGCAGCACCTCTAGCCATGGGAACCCTCCTCCGAGTAGTCCATTAGCTCCGCCTCGTCGCCCTGGTCATCTCTGCAGAAGCCGAAGCTTCCCCAAGCTCTGCATCGCCCCCAACATCGTCGTCTTCCACCTCCAGCCGCCGGACCTCTCCCATCAATTCGCTCCCTCCGGCGCATCCCCGAGCCCCTCTTCAGCACCATCGGAACCGCCGTGAGCTCGTCGTCGTTTCCCCTCTCGCCCCATGCTCTCCCGTGCATCGTAGCCTAGTTCCCCACCAAGGCCGAGAGCTCCTCGCCACCGGCCATGTCGTCGCCGTCGCTGTGGTGTCCGATCCACACGCTCGAGCTAGGAGTCGAGCTCCTGGAGCCTCCAGGAGCGTGTCGAGCCCTCCAGCTGCCCTCCCCGTGCCCTAGAGCCGTCTCTCATAGAAGGCCGAGCTTCGGCCGCCGCTCCGGCTCGTCGCCGGCGCCTCTTCCGGCAACCCTAGCCTCCCCTGATGCTCCTGCCAGATCGGCCACTTCGCCAGCGTGCCGTAGCTGCAAACCGCGTGCGTTTTGGTGCTGTGCAGCGCT
The DNA here is from genome assembly GCF_904849725.1 of Hordeum vulgare subsp. vulgare. Classification (NCBI taxonomy): domain Eukaryota; kingdom Viridiplantae; phylum Streptophyta; class Magnoliopsida; order Poales; family Poaceae; genus Hordeum; species Hordeum vulgare. The sequence goes on from NC_058521.1 coordinate 155,287,587, forward strand.
GTTTAGGTCGCCTCCGGCGAGCCCTCCGCCGCGGGCCTGGTCGCCGGCGACCACCCTCCGGTGGGGGTCGACGTGGCAAAGCTAACCCAGCAGCTCAGGACTTAATCACTCGCTGACAAGTGGGCCCAAGGCCAAGTCAAACCTCAATTAGGGCTGGTCAGCGCGGGATTAGTCCCAGAGAGGCTGACCAGTGGGGCCCCCCTGTCAGGTTTGACCTGAACAGGTCGGCTGACCTGCTGACGTCAGTCTGATGCAATAATTAGAATTTCCAGTATAAAACTAATTCAGGAAATTGCTAAAACTTGTAAAAATCATAGAAATTAATCTGTAACTCCAATGAAAATAATTTATATATGAAAAAGTATCAGAAAAATTCAAGGATTCTGATTATGCTATTTTCAACTATGTTTGAAAAAGTTACAGAACCCTAAATTGTGGAATAAGGAATAATTCAATTCTTATAATCACTTTTTAAATGGAAATTGCAAAAATATTCAAATTCCATTATATATACAGTGTTCACCACTGTCCTAATTACAAATCAGTATCATAACATGACATTTCATGCATGTTAACATCAAGTTGATCTGAGCATCAGGTCGAATCAATTAAACCGGTATCCGAGAATACCCCCGTTTGGAATTGATATTCGAATGCGATTCAAATCAACTCTAAATCTAATACATGTTGAAAATAATAACTTATCACCTTGCATTCTCATGCCATGCTCATGCATCATTTTGAGTGCATATGATTGTTATTGAATGTTGCCATTCATTTCGGTAGGCTCCGCACCCCCGGATTCCACTGAATATCCGTCTGACAGATATCATTCCTCCTCTGAGCAACAAGGCAAGCAACCCCTTTGATCATCCCGATAACTCCCATGTTCTTGCTTTTGCCACGATAGTTGAACCCACTTCCTTTGCATGACTTAACCTTGTCACAGTAAATAGCCGAACCTTGCAACCTAGCATAACTGGTAGTTGCTTGAGCTATGATGTGCCTTATCCTGCTATGCATGCTATGCTTAGAGTTGTGTATGGTCTGTCATCTAGGAGATGAACAGAATTGTGGAATGTGTTTGGTGAGCAAAGGTTGTGTGTTGAACCTGTTTTGGTAAAGGTACCGGTGAAAGGCCGTGTAGGAGTACATGGTGGGTTGTTTCATTGGAACCGTCCTTAGGAACTGAGTTTCGTGTATGTATTCCAAGACTAGATACTACCACATGCTGGGCCCTGAAATATGACCCGGCTCGGCCTATTAATCGCGTAGTACCCGGTCCAGGGGTTGCAAGTAGTTTCTGGTGTTTATAGTAATGGTGGAGGCCGTGCATGGTGCTGACCTGAGAGGTGGGCCGTGATACGGTAGGCAGTGGCACGGTGTACCAAGTGGCACCCGGATGGTGGGCTTGGGAACCCTGCGCACATCGTTTGAGGCCGTGGCGGAAACCTCGGCTGGACTTCCGTACGGGTTACTCTCAGATAGGCGATAAACCTGGACTAGGTACTAGTGTGGTTAACGGTCGTGGCCGACTCCCTCGCTGGGCTTCCGCTTGAAGGTTGCCGAGCTGCATGACGTGCACATGGCGATAAGTGGCGAGAGCGTGTGTGAAGAAGTACACCCCTGCAGGGTTATGATCTATTCGAATAGCCGTGTCCTAGGATATGGACTACTTGGAGACATATGTTGTTCATAGATAACTTCAATGGCTACTCATAAAATTGCCAAGATAAGCGTGAGTATCGTGGACGGCATTTCCGTAGGCGACGGAATGATTCCACGATAGTGTATTGTTGTGGTGTTAGTGGACTCGTGTGCGAGAAATCAAGTTGTCAAAATTATTTAAAAAATGCAAGTTGTCTAGCCACGAGTCAAATGCTGGCTTTCCGCATGAAACCCCACAATACCTTTTGATACCTTCCATGAGTAGTTAGTCATCCTAAAGTCTTGCTGAGTACCTTCGTACTCATGTTTTCTTAATAAATGTTGCAGAGGTTGCTAATGACCCTAATGTAGGGTTCTTCGTAGACATCGACGACGACGAGTAGCTGGTGTCCCAGCTACGATCTGGCCCTACATCGGCTCTGTAGTATAGTCAGGCCATGTGCCTTCTAGTTGCCCTGTCTGTACCCAGACAGTTTATAACTCTTCCGCTGGCTTGTAATTGTATTACTGCTATTACGGGTCGTGAGACCCTTAATGTGTAATATTATGTGTGTGGCTCTTCCAGCCTCTTAAATAAAGGTTGTATGTTTATGGTTATGTCGTGATGCCATCGATGTATCTATACATATCGGTACGCCATGCATACGTGTGTCGTACTTGATATGTATGGGGTTCGCTTACCTAGTCGTGAACCTTAGTAGCACTCCTTACAAGGAAATGCCCCTTTGTGATCCAACGAGCCTTGGTAGTTCGCTACTGCTCCGGACACATTGGTTGACCGGCATGTGTCCTTCTTAGCTGCTGTGTCTGTCCCCTTTGGGGAAATGTCACGCGATGTAATGGAGTCCTTGTAGCTTGCTACGACTCGTCTACATTCGCCGATGACCGACACCTGCTTTGTTGGGTCATGTATGCCTGTCCTTGTGCAGTACTGCCACTTTGGTTTAAGACTAGACATAGATCAATTAGATAGAACATCAAGCACATATATCAATTGACCAATATCAACTAGATAGAAAAAACAAAAGCTAGATAGAACACATCAATATAGTAGCATAAGTAGTAGCATTGCATGAGCTAGATAGTACCACATTACAACTAACATAGATAAACCCAAGCACGACATACATAGTAGATAGTTCAACCCAACACGGCAATAATAAAATGGCACCCTAGATAAGATAAAATACCACCGGCTTGCTTGCTTGCTCCAAGGCCAACTCCTCCATGGCAAACTCCTCCGGGCGTCGTTCACTCCTCCTTTGGGGTTTTGTCGATGGGGTGCGACAGAGTGTGCATGCCTCCCTCGGTGGGGAAGATATTGGTGCACCAAGCACGGTATATCTCAACTGATAGGGGTAGATCAACACAAGCATGACATAGATAGTACCATTACAACTTATATAGATAGATCAACCCATAATATCGTAAGTAGCAATAACTTAATAATAGAAAGATACATAACATACATAGTTCGGGCCAACCAAGCCCGCAACTTACAACTTATAAATAACATAACACAAACATAGGAGGAGAAGAAGAAGAAGAAATCAAGAAGAAGGAGAAGGAGGAGGAGGAGAAGATTTGAATCCCACCCGAGTATGTGTAGATTGGGTTCGTTTTCCCGTATGCTGTGCTCTGGATCCGATGCGGAATTTCGTCAGTGCCTCCCTGTTATTCTCCGGATGCACATCCTCTCTGTTTATTGCGGAGACGTGTATCAGGAGAACAGCGGGGAGGTGCTGCCGAAATTTTGTGTTGGATCCGGAGTAGAGCATGGGAAAACGAACCCAATCTACACATACTCGGGTGGGATTAGGACCTATCTTTACCTATTAGCGTGTAGGTTGCGTGGACGTAATAAAAATGACGAACCTGATTAAGCGATGAATATAAATGCTAAATTATATATAAATATATTTCTTCTGTCTTTAGTAGCTACGCAAGATGAGTGATCGTGCATGGATGTATACCGGTCACCCTAGTCAAAAAGAGATGACGAAAGAATGGTTTGTAAAAACAAAGGAATTTGTGAAAGTCACATTCGCAAATGGCCAGGAAAGAAACTATTGCCCTTGTCCTGGATGTGACAACTATAAAAAGACGATAGAGGCTGTAATGATTAAACACCTGCAGAGGAGGGGCTTTAAGCCTAATTATACGGTGTGGGCATTTCATGGTGAGTCTATACAACGCACAAGAGCTGAGGTGGTCAATCGTCGCACGGACGAGCATGGTACCGGGATCGTAGACATGGTGCAAGACTTTGATGATGCTCGGGACTCGGAAGATGAGATGGAGGAATCTGCAAAGGCCTTTTATGAAATGTTGGAGTATTCAAAACGTCCTCTCCATGAGCACACTGATCTCTGTCAGCTGGATGCAATTGCACAAGTAATGGCTATGAAGGCTCAGTTCAACTTGGGAAAAGAATGCTACGACGCGATGACGACACTATTTGGACGCTTCCTACCCAAAGGCCATGTCATGCCCGCAAACATGTACCAGTCGGACAAAATACTTCGTGTACTTAAGATGCCCTATGAGAAGATAGATGCATGTGAGAAAGGATGTGTCTTATTTAGGAAGGAGTATGCACACTTGGACTATTGTCCCAATTGCGAGTCTTGCAGGTATCTTGTGGTAGACAACGGTATGGGTGAGAAGAGGCAAACCAAAATCGTAGTTAGTGTTCTTCGGTATATACCAATCGTACCAAGACTTCAATGTCTTTTCATGGTCGAAGAGACAGCCAAACAGATGACATGGCACAAATTAGGCAAAAGAACCAAACTAGATGCGGATGGGAATAAGATGATGGTACACACATCGGATGGGGAAGCGTGGAAACATTTCGATGGATTGCATTAGGATAAAGCGGCAGATCCAAGGAATCCTCGAGTGTTCGCCTGCCGGGACCCCGATCCTAAGCCATAGGAATCCAGCCTGTAACACATCGCATCCCTTTGTGGTCTCACGCACGGTTAACTCCATGGCTGCAGCCTTACCTTAGCCGGGACCGTTTGCGTCTTTTGACTCACGTATGCGATAGTGTCGCTAGCAATCCAATGTCAAAGAACCCGGATCGACATGTCTAGTCTTAAACCAAAGTGGCAGTACCGCACAAGGACAGGCATACATGACCCAACAAAGCAGGTGTCGGTCATCGGCGAATGTAGACGAGTCGTAGCAAGCTACAAGGACTCCATTACATCGCGTGACATTTCCCCAAAGGGGACAGACACAGTAGCTAAGAAGGACACATGCCGGTCAACCAATGTGTCCGGAGCAGTAGCGAACTACCAAGGCTCGTTGGATCACAAAGGGGCATTTCCTTGTAAGGAGTGCTACTAAGGTTCACGACTAGGTAATCGAACCCCATACATATCAAGTACGACACATGTACGCATGGCATACCGATATGTATAGATACATCGATGGCATCACAACATAACCATAAACATACAACCTTTATTTAAGAGGCTCGGAAGAGCCACACACATAATATTACACATTAAGGGTCTCACGACCCGTAATAGCAGTAATACAATTACAAGCCAGCGGAAGAGTTATAAACTGTCTGGGTACAGACAGGGCAACTAGAAGGCACATGGCCTTACTATACTACAGAGCCGACGTAGGGCCAGATCGTAGCTGGGACACCAGCTACTCGTCGTCGTCGATGTCTACGAAGAACCCTCCATTAGGGTCATTAGCAACCTCTGCAACATTTATTAAGCAAACATGAGTACGAAGGTACTCAGCAAGACTTTAGGATGACTAACTACTCATGCAAGGTATCAAAAGGTATTGTGGGGTTTCATGCGGAAAGCCAGCATTTGACTCGTGGCTAGACACTTACATTTTTAAATAATTTTGACAACTTGATTTCTCGCACACGAGTCCACAAACACCACAACAATACACTATCGTGGAATCATTCCGTCGCCGTACGGAAACGCCGTCCACGACACTCACGCTTATCTTGGCAATTTTATGAGTAGCCGTTCAAGTTATCTATGAACAACATATGTCTCCAAGTAGTCCATATCCTAGGACGCGGCTATTCGAATAGATCATAACCCTGCAGGGGTGTACTTCGTCACACACGCTCTCGCCACTTATCGCCATGTGCACGTCATGCACCCCGGCAACCTTCAAGCGGAAGCCCAGCGAGGGAGTCGGCCACGACCGTTAACCACACTAGTACCTAGTCCAGGTTTATCGCCTATCTGAGAGTAACCCGTACGGAAGTCCGGCCGAGGTTTCCGCCACGGCCTCAAACGATGTGCGCAGGGTTCCCAAGCCCACCATCCGGGTGCCACTTGGTACACCGTGCCACTGCCTACCGTATCACGGCCCACCTCTCAGGTCAGCACCATGCACGGCCTCCACCATTACTATAAACACCAGAAACTACTTGCAACCCCTGGACCGGGTACTACGCGATTAATAGGCCGAGCCGGGTCATATTTCAGGGCCCAGCATGTGGTAGTATCTAGTCTTGGAATACATACACGAAACTCAGTTCCTAAGGACGGTTCCAATGAAACAACCCGCCATGTACTCCTACACGGCCTTTCACCGGTACCTTTACCAAAACAGGTTCAACACACAACATTTGCTCACCAAACACATTCCACAATTCTGTTCATCTCCCAGATGACAGACCATACACAACTCTAAGCATAGCATGCATAGCAAGATAAGGCACATCATAGCTCAAGCAACTACCAGTTATGCTAGGTTGCAAGGTTCGGCTATTTACTGTGACAAGGTTAAGTCATGCAAAGGAAGTGGGTTCAACTATCGTGGCAAAAGCAGTTGAAGCATTTGATCTTAAATGCAATAATTAGGAAAGGAGCAAGAACATGGGAGTTATCGGGATGATCAAAGGGGTTGCTTGCCTTGTTGCTCAGAGGAGGAACGATATCCGTCAGACGGATATTCAGTGGAATCCGGGGGTGCGGAGCCTACCGAAATGAATGGCAACATTCAATAACAATCATATGCACTCAAAATGATGCATGAGCATGGCATGAGAATGCAAGGTGATAAGTTATTATTTTCAACATGTATTAGATTTAGAGTTGATTTGAATCGCATTCGAATATCAATTCCAAACGGGGGTATTCTCGGATACCGGTTTAACTGATTCGACCTGATGCTCAGATCAACTTGATGTTAACATGCATGAAATGTCATGTTATGATACTGATTTGTAATTAGGACAGTGGTGAACACTGTATATATAATGGAATTTGAATATTTTTGCAATTTCCATTTAAAAAGTGATTATAAGAATTGAATTATTCCTTATTCCACAATTTAGGGTTCTGTAACTTTTTCAAACATAGTTGAAAATAGCATAATCAGAATCCTTGAATTTTTCTGATACTTTTTCATATATAAATTATTTTCATTGGAGTTACAGATTAATTTCTATGATTTTTACAAGTTTTAGCAATTTCCTGAATTAGTTTTATACTGGAAATTCTAATTATTGCATCAGACTGACGTCAGCAGGTCAGCCGACCTGTTCAGGTCAAACCTGACAGGGGGGCCCCACTGGTCAGCCTCTCTGGGACTAATCCCGCGCTGACCAGCCCTAATTGAGGTTTGACTTGGCCTTGGGCCCACTTGTCAGCGAGTGATTAAGTCCTGAGCTGCTGGGTTAGCTTTGCCACGTCGACCCCCACCGGAGGGTGGTCGCCGGCGACCAGGCCCGCGGTGGAGGGCTCGCCGGAGGCGACCTAAACGGCGCTGCACAGCACCAAAACGCACGCGGTTTGCAGCTACGGCACGCTGGCGAGGTGGCCGATCTGGCAGGAGCATCAGGGGAGGCTAGGGTTGCCGGAAGAGGCGCCGGCGACGAGCCGGAGCGGCGGCCGAAGCTCGGCCTTCTATGAGAGACGGCTCTAGGGCACGGGGAGGGCAGCTGGAGGGCTCGACACGCTCCTGGAGGCTCCAGGAGCTCGACTCCTAGCTCGAGCGTGTGGATCGGACACCACAGCGACGGCGACGACATGGCCGGTGGCGAGGAGCTCTCGGCCTTGGTGGGGAACTAGGCTACGATGCACGGGAGAGCATGGGGCGAGAGGGGAAACGACGACGAGCTCACGGCGGTTCCGATGGTGCTGAAGAGGGGCTCGGGGATGCGCCGGAGGGAGCGAATCGACGGGAGAGGTCCGGCGGCTGGAGATGGAAGACGACGGCGTTGGGGGCGATATACAGCTTGGGGAAGCTTCGGCTTCTGCAGAGATGACCAGGGCGACGAGGCGGAGCTAATGGACTACTCGGAGGAGGGTTCCCATGGCTAGAGGTGCTGCGGCTCGAGCTCGAGCTCGGCTCCAATGGCGGCAGCAGGAGGGAGGGCAAGATCCGAGAGGAGAGGAAGAACGGTGCTGGGGAATGGATAGAGGAGACCTCAGGGGGCTTATCCCCAGCCTTGCCAGCGCGAGGCGGCGGCCAGGCAGGCGCACAGGTGCGTGGCCGCGCCGGAGGAGGCGGCGGCCACCTCCTGCTGCCTACTGGCGCGAGGGAGGGGACGAGCGAGGGAGATGGGCCGGGCCAGGCTAGGCGACACGTAAGGGTTTTCCCATTTTTTTTCTGTTTTTGTTTTTCTGTTTTGCTAACTATTGTTTTGCTAATTATTTCAGCTCCAAAACAAAAAGTAAAAACTATTTTAGACCTCCTGAAATATTGTTATAACATTCCCAACCATTTCCAAAGTTTTCAACATTTTTGGAAATTTATAGATTCTGATTTCAAATTTAAAACTTGAAACCAGTAGCCTTTTGCATTTATTTAAAATGCTTAATGTGTCAAGAAAATAGTTTTCTCCAATGCTCATTTACTTTCATGATTTATCAGAAAGTTTGAACATTTCTTGAGGCCATTTTGGGTTCATTGATTTGAACTAGTTTGAGATTTTCTTTAATTGAAATGGTGGCTAGGGTTTTGAGTTTTTCCTTTGCCACTTTGTTGTTTTTGTTGAAACTTCTTAGATGCAAATGCAAAGAAGACATGAGCACAAGACTAACTTGCTTAGGGGTTAGGGATGTGACATCGCCGCCACGGATGGTTTTAATCCCTTCGGCATGACGACAATCCAATACAGTTGTTGGCCTGTATTTGTCATTCCACTCAGTCTCCCCCCGGGCAGATTATGCAAAGAAAGAACATATTTCTGACGTTGATAATTCCAAGGCCCAATTATCCGGGGAAGAATATGAATGTGTACCTGCAACCGCTTAAGGATGAATTGGAAGAAGCTTGGGAAAATGGGGTAAAGACATACGATGTCGTTAGAAAAGAAAACTTCAAAATGCATGTGTGGTACCTGTACTCTATGCATGACTTGCCAGCGTATGCACTATTCTCTGGATGGTGTGTGCATGGAAGGTACCCGTGCCCCCAATGCAAGGCAGCTCTTCAGTTTCATTGGTTGTAGGAGGGTCGGAAGTATTCTTGCTTTGACTTGCATAGACAGTTCCTGGATCCTGACCATCAGTTCAGAAAAGACAAGAAGAACTTTACCAAAGGTAAAGTTGTCAAAAACTTGGCACCACCTGCGTTCATAGGCCAACAGATCCTGGATCAGTTAAACGCCCTCGAGCCTGATCCAGAGCGTCCAGGGTATTTCAAGGGGTATAATTCAAAACACGCCTAGACTCACAAGCCATGCTTCTGGGATCTGCCTTACTTCAAAGACCTCCTTCTTCCACACAATATCGACATGATGCACACTGAAAAGAATATCGGAGAGGCTATTTTTGGTACACTGTTCGACATAGATGGGAATACAAAGGATAATATTAAGGCTAGAGTCGATCAAGAGACACTATGTCATAGACTGTTACAAAACATGCGAGAAGGCAAAGGAAAGCAGAAGTGGTCGAAGCCAAAGGCCTAGTTCAATCTTGGAAGGGCAGCTATGAGGGAAATTATCTAGTGGGTCAAAATGTAGTTGATGTTCACTGATGGGTATGCAGCGAATCTAAAGAGGGGAGCGAGTCTTGAAAAATTAAAAATCTTTGGTCTCAAGAGTCATGATTGGCACATATGGCTAGAGCGGGTAATGCCGGTGATGTTACGTGGCTTTATTCCTGAGGATGAATGGCTAGTACTGGTGGAGCTGAGCTATTTATTCTGTGTTCTTTGTGCGAAAGAATTGTCGCCTGGCGTGGTAGAGGACATGGAGGAGTTTGCACCGGAGTTGTTGTGCAAGTTAGAGAAGATCTTTCCACCGGGCTTCTTTAATCCAATGCAGCATTTAATTTTACATCTACCGACCGAGGCAAGATTGGGTGGGCCCGTGCAAGATCGTTGGTGCTATGCAACTGAGAGGATGCAGAAGACCCTTCGAGCTAAATGTAAAAATAAGCATAGAATTGAAGCATCGATGGCTGAGGCATTCATTACTGAGGAGGTGGCAAACTTTGTGACAGCACACTACGAAGCCAAAAACCATCATTTGCATAATCCGAAGCCTCAGCACAATGATGCAGACCCTAAAAAAGGTGGGTCAAACCTCATCCTATTCAAAGGGAAGCTCGCACCAGCCGGTGCTTCGATACCAATAATGTTGGATCTCGAACAATGGCGGAACATTTCGTTGTATATCTTCAACAACCTAAGAGAAGTGCGGCCGTACATCGAGTGAGTTATGAGCACATTTTCCCGTAACTTCTAATTCATTTGAACTGCTCTTATTCCCGGATATTTCAAAACAACCGTTACGTCGCCAAATTCTCGGATGGAGCGGTGATCGAAAATGATTCCGTCGAAGAGTATGAGCTACTGTCAAAGACAGGAGGCGGCTATCCCGGTTTCATCTCTTGGTTCAAACAAACGGTAATTATCAATAATGGACCATTTAATTCTTGGTCTAACTTGCGGCTAATGCAACAATCGTTTCGTATTATACTTGTAGGCTAATTCAGAGTCTATGGACGCCGAATTGAGACAAGTCGCTAATGGTTTTGACTATAAGGTTCGTTCATTTGAGAAATACAACATCAACGGTATCTCTTTCGTACCTTTGGCAAAGAGCTATCTATGCCCGACCGGAAATCTACACATTGTGGTGTCTCTGCTATCGGCGAAGGTGTTATCGAGTATTATTGAATAGTTGAAGCAATTTATGAACTTCAATTCTATGGTGAAAACCCACCGAACGTCGTAGTCTTCAAATGTTATTGGTTCCAGCCGAAGAAGACTAGAAGGACTCATGAACATATAGGACTAGTCGAAATGAATCCAAACACCCATTTAGATGTTCCCGATGTCTATATTACGGCTCAACAGGCGACCCAAGTTTTCTATCTACCGTGGGCATGCCAAACAGATAAGAATCTGGAAGGTTGGTATGTTGTTTATGAAGTGCCGCCACATGTCATACCACCTCTCCCAAATGAACAGGATTATGAACCTCACATTAACCCAGACACATATGATGGAGAATTCTTCCAAGAAACACGTCTTTCCAAGAAACGTTTCAAGAACCACCGTGCTTCCCCCAAGAACATGGAAGTAGACAGCGACAATGAATCCGACTCCAGCCCTGAGCCGGAACCAGAAGACCTGGAACTCGTAGAGGTTACTGATGCGGATGACCTGTAAATGCTTCAACGATTAAAGGAAGGCCTTTCACAACTTCACGCCATTGAACCCGACGAGCACGTCATTCATGAAGACATGCGTGATAGTGATTATGATGATGCATTTATTGATGATGATTATTAGTTTGTAAGATTCACAACTTAAATTATATATTTTTAATCTTTATTATTCATGTACATATTATTATTCATGTCATTTATTCAATTTTTTATGTTGTACTAATTTATTTTAATCTTTATCATGGCAGGTCACCAGGTGTGGAAAGATGGTGGGCGCTAGTCCAGATCGCTCGACGGGTTCTTCCCACGCGCCCCGCACGAGGGGTGGTACTTCCCTTCCACCCCTATCTCTCCGTAGAGCCTTGGCAGACATTCTGTCGACACCACCCATGGGTTCTTCTTCGTCAGCGGCATTGCCCACTGGGAGAGGTGTTGGTCGGGTAGGGAAGAAGGGGAAGGGTACAGGGAGAGGTGGTGGCCGCGGAAGATCCAGGAGGACTGTTGAGCCGTCCTCGCCACCACCACCAGCTCATTCACCCGAGCATAGGACTACTATGGTCGACCCATTTGCGGAGGAGGCTACGGGGACTCCGTTCCAGGAGCCTGTTGTTGACGGGCATTCGTCCCATGAGACTCCGGTCCAGGAGCAGCCTCGGGTCGAGGTGCATTCGGCCCACGAGACTACAGTTCCGGAGGCTTCACCCGACGTGGAGAGGCCCGGATGGGAGACCTGGCCGGATCATACCGAGTTGCCGGATTGGACCGAGGGTCCGGGTGGCTCAGGAGGCGGGGATGGCGGGGATGAGCTTAAGGATAGTGAGGGCGATGTGCAGGTGGACGGGGCCACCGTGTACAAGCGTGGTAGTACACGTCTCCCAGTCGCGTCGGCTACCCGCGATCAGAGGCCAGTGATTAAACCTGAAGGAGATAGGTAAGTACATTTACTATTTTTTTAGCTTTTGCCTTCAAGTTTGTTCAAATATCTAATGCGTTGACCTTATCATACTGCAGGGGATGGGTACACCCTCTTGGAATCCGCAGGCCGAACTCCGTCCTTGGTGTGCTTTGCCAGACAAATTTCCCGGGGTTTGTCACGTTGCCTGGTGAGGGTCAGGTTCCTACACTATGATTTTCCTGGGAGCAATACCAGGCTGCGCATGCCCCGCCGAAGGAGATTATAGATGGTGTCTTGTGCCACACGAGGGCCGAGATGGTGCTCAAGAGCTTTTGGGTAAATTATCCTTTTACAGAATCTAAAATTAACAATATAGCTAATTATTGTACTAATCGATGTTTTCACGTTTGATTGCAGACCTTCTATAGGTGTGAGGATGGATATGAGGAGGAGGCGGCCAGGGTTCTCGAGGCCGAGTGTAGGCGATTACTAGAGAACTTGCGCCACGAGGCTCGGCCGCAGGCTATTCGAGATTACTACGCCACGCGTGGTATTAAGAAGCAGAAGAAGGATTGCTGTGGAAAGTTTCCGAAGAAGGAGCAATACATGAAGGTAATTACCTATTCTTAAGTCCTTCTACGTAGTTTTCTTGATTTCATTCATAGGCGTAGCGCTGAAAATTCTTTCTAATAACTTACAGGTGCCCCCGAGATGGTGTGCGGATAAGATGGATTGTTGGGAGGCGTTGGTTGATGAGTGGTGCACAGGCAGCTGGCGAGCCATCCACGAGGATGCGAAGGATCGGCGTAGCCAAATGGTTGGTGTGCCACACCATCAAGGCAGCGCCAACTTACTTCAGTTCGGACGAAACTGGGTATGTGATTTGCTTCATGATTCATGCAATTCATTCTTGATGCTAATATTTTGTTCCTCTCTTTTAGGCGCATCACAATAAGACGGATATGCCACACTTGTACGACCTTTATGGCATGGCCCATACTGCCTCGTACAAGAAGGAGAAGGCATTCTCTGAGTCTGACCTGGATGATCCCGATAACTTCACCAACATATCATCCCACCAGAAGCTCGTGGCATACAGGGACGCGGGGAAGGCTACGAAAGGGGATGACTTTAACCCTAGCCAGGAACCTTTGGATCCAGAGCTGGTGATGATATCTGGTGGCGGGAGGCCCCATGGCTCGATAGCCATTGGAGATGGGATAATACGTTGTCCACTCACTCTCCCGGAGAACAAGGCGCGCCAGTCGAGGAGCTATCCTGAGATAATGCGTCGTCCACGGCCAGTCGAACTTGCCATCGAGGTTAGTTGTACGGACTAAGAACACTTTCATCCATTTCATTATGTGTGTCATCATAGATCATTACTGTGGTAACGAGGAATGGTGATTCAGGCTGCTCTTCAGAAAGAGAGATTGGCAAACCAGGCTGCTCTTCAGAAAGAGAGATTGGCAAGCCAGGCTGCTCTTGAGGCTGCTCTTGAGAAAGAGAGATTGGCAAGTCAGGCTGCTCTTGATGAGAGGGACCAGACCACGGCACGATTGATTGAGGAGGAGAGGTCCCGGAATGAGGCGGGTCAACGGGCCCTGTACGAGCTTTTTGTGGTAAGTTTTTTTTCACATGAGCCAAATCATGTGTGTAATGTCTGTTTCATTACTAACTAATACGACCCACTCTTCAGGGTCTGTGCAAGAAGAGCGGTCAAGTCCCTCCGCCGATGCCCGTCTTCTCTTCGATTGGCACACTGAGTTTCATTATAAACGAGTATTAATAATTGAGTGTCATCATGCTAACTGAGACATTGCAAAATATCTATTCTGCAGAATAACTCCCGAGCGGCATCGCACGACCCTTCTCGAGGTGTTTTTCCTCCTTGATGACCACTACGGTAAGTTTCTCTTCTCCTCTTTCATATTCTCCTTGCCTTAATTTCCCCAACAATGACATAGTTAGCCCATTTAGCTCCAAAAAGACATAATTAGCCCATTTAGCTCCAAAATGCCATAATAAGCTCAAAATGGCATAAGAACCTTGGTTAGCTCATTAAAATTATATACTTAGCTTGTTTTCCTCTAAAATGAGATAATTAGCCCATTTAGCTCCAAAAAGACATAGTTAGCTAATTTAGCTCCAAGAAGAGGAGAAGAGGAGAAGAAATAGGAAAAATGAAAAAAAAGAAAAAGAAGAAGAAGAGAAGAAGGAGGAGGAGAAGGAGGAGAAGGCCAAGGACCTTCTAGTCCTTCCCCTCCTCCTCCTTCCCCTCCTTCTCCTCCTTCTTCTTGATTTCTTCTTCTTCTCCTCCTCCTCCTCTTTCTTCTCCTCTTTCATATTATCCTTGCTTTAATTTCCCCAACAATGACATAATTAGCCCATTTAGCTCCAAAATGCCATAATAACCTCAAAATGGCATAAGAACCTTGGTTAGCTCATGAATATTATATACTTAGCTTGTTTTTCTCTAAAATGGGATAATTAGCCCATTTAGCTCCAAAAAGACATAATTAGGTAATTTAGCTCCAATAAGAGGAGAAGAGGAGAAGAAATAGGAAAATGAAAAAAAAGAAAGAAGAAGAAGAAGAAGAAGAAGAAGAAGAAGAGAAGAAGGAGGAGGAGAAGGCCAAGGACCTTCTAGTCCTTCTCCTCCTCCTCCTCCTCCTTCTCCTCCTTCTTCTTGATTTCTTCTTCTTCTCCTCCTCCTCCTCTTTCTTCTCCTATTTCATATTATCCTTGCTTTAATTTCCCCAACAATGACATAATTAGCCCATTTAGCTCCAAAATGCCATAATAACCTCAAAATGGCATAAGAACCTTGGTTAGCTCACGAATATTATATACTTTGCTTGTTTTCCTCTAAAATGAGATAATTAGCCCATTTAGCTCCAAAAAGACATAATTAGGTAATTTAGCTCCAACAAGAGGAGAAGAGGAGAAGAAATAGGAAAAATGAAAAGAAAGAAGAAGAAGAAGAAGAAGAAGTAGAAGTAGAAGAAGAGAAGAAGGAGAAGGAGGAGGAGGAGGAGGAGAAGGCCAATGACCTTCTAGTCCTTCTCCTCCTCCTCCTTCTCCTCCTTCTCCTCCTTCTTCTTGATTTCTTCTTCTTCTCCTCCTCCTCCTCCTCCTCTTTCTTCTCCTATTTCATATTATCCTTGATTTAATTTCCCCAACAATGACATAATTAGCCCATTTAGCTTCAAATGCCATAATAACCTCAAAATGGCATAAGAACCTTGGTTAGCTCATGAATATTATATACTTAGCTTGTTTTCCTCTAAAATGGGATAATTAGCCCATTTAGCTCCAAAAAGACATAATTAGGTAATTTAGCTCCAACAAGAGCAGAAGAGGAGAAGAAATAGGAAAAATGAAAAGAAAGAAGAAGAAGAAGAAGAGAAGAAGGCGAAGGAGGAGGAGGAGGAGAAGGCCAAGGACCTTCTAGTCCTTCTCCTCCTCCTCCTTCTCCTCCTTCTCCTCCTTCTTGATTTATTCTCCTCCTCCTCCTCTTTCTTCTCCTCTTTCATGTTATCCTTGCTTTAATTTCCCCAAAAATGACATAATTAGTCCTTTTAGCTCCAAAATACCATCATAACCTCAAAATGGCATAAGAACCTTGGTTAGCTCATGAATATTATATACTTAGCATGTTTTCCTCTAAAATGGGATAATTAGCCCATTACCTCCAAAAAGACATAATTAGGTAATTTAGCTCCAACAAGAGGAGAAGAGGAGAAGAAATAGGAAAAATGAAAAGAAATAAGAAGAAGAAGAAGAAGAAGAAGAGAAGAAGGAGAAGGAGGAGGAGGAGGAGGAGGAGAAGAAGGAGAAGGCCAAGGACCTTCTAGTCCTTCTCCTCCTCCTTCTCCTCCTTTTTCTTGATTTCTTATTCTTCTCCTCCTCCTCCTCTTTCTTCTCCTCTTTCATATTATCCTTGCTTTAATTTCCCCAACAATGACATAATTAGCCCATTTAGCTCCAAAATGACATAATAACCTCAAAATGGCATAAGAACCTTGGTTAGCTCGTGAATATTATATACTTAGCTTGTTTTACTATAAAATGGGATAATTAGCCCATTTATCTCCAAAAAGACATAATTAGGTAATTTAGCTCCAACAAGAGGAGAAGAAATATGAAAACTGAAAAGAAAGAAGAAGAAGAAGAAGAGAAGAAGGAGAAGGAGAAGGAGGAGAAGGCCAAGGACCTTCTAGTCCTTCTCCTCCTTCTTCTTGATTTCTTCTTCTTCTCCTCCTCCTCCTCTTTCTTCTCCTCTTTCATATTATCCTTGCTTTAATTGCCCCAACAATGACATAATTAGCCCATTTAGCTCCAAAATTCCACAATAAGCTAAAAATGGCATAAGAACCTTGGTTAGCTCATGAATATTATATTCTTAGCTTGGTTTTCTCTAAAATGGTATAATTAGCCCATATAGCTCCAAAAAGACGTAATTAGGTAATTTAGCTCCAATAAGAGGAGAAGAGGAGAATAAATTGGAAAAATGAAAAGAAAGAAGAAGAAGAAGAAGAAGAAGAAGAAGAAGAGAAGAAGGAGAAGGAGGAGGAGGAGGAGGAGGAGAAGGCCAAGGACCTTCTAGTCCTTCTCCTCCTCCTCCTTCTCCTGCTTCTCCTCCTTCTTCTTGATTTCTTCTTCTTCTCCTCCTCCTCCTCTTTCTTCTCCTCTTTCATATTATCCTTGCTTTAATTTCCCCAACAATGACATAATTAACCCATTTAGCTCCAAAATGCCATAATAAGCTAAAAATGGCATAAGAACCTTGGTTAGCTCATGAATATTATATTCTTAGCTTGTTTTCCGCTAAAATGGGATAATTAGCCCATTTAGCTCCAAAAAGACATAATTAGGTAATTAAGCTCCAACAAGAGGAGAAGAGGAGAAGAAATATGAAAACTGAAAAGAAATAAGAAGAAGAAGAAGAAGAAGAAGAGAAGAAGGAGGAGGAGGAGGAGGAGGAGGAGGAGGAGGAGGAGGACCTTCTAGGCCTTCTCCTCCTCCTCCTCCTCCTTCTTCTCTTCTTCTTCTTCTTCTTCTTCTTCTTCTTCTTTCTTTTCAGTTTTCATATTTCTTCTCCTCTGTTTTCCGCTAAAATGACATAATTAGATCAAAAACATCATATTTTGTTCTTCTTCTGACTTTCTTATTCACATTTTTGCAGATTGGATATACTACATGCATGGAAGCTGGCATTCATGGAGTTGAACAATGTTGATGGATGAACTTTATATGTATATCATCTAGTTTTCATTTGAGTAGATGAACAATGTCGAACTATATGTATATGTATATATGGATAAAAGTGCAATACTTTGTATGTTGGTTCTTTCGATATATGGGGATGTACATTGATTTATATGTATATCATATACGTGTGGTGAATTATATATATGTGTTGGCAAGTATATGTGTGGTGAACTATATATCATATATGTGTGGTGAATTATATAAATGTGCTGTCAAATATATGTGTGTGTGTGTGTGTGTGTGTGTGTGTGTGTGCTGTCAAATAATATAAAACAAAAAATAGGTACTATATGGGCTCTTTGCCGTCTGCCAGCTGATGGCAAAGACCTGTGCCATCAACTCGCAAACGGCAAAGGTGCCACATGGCATCCAGCTGTGCATCCTGGGGTGTCTATATAGGCTCTTTGTCGTCCGCTTTGGGGAGACAGACGGCAAAGAAGAGGGCACAGAGGAGGGGGGGAGGAGGAGGCAGACGACAAAGAGTGGAGTGGGGGGAGGAGGAGGAGGCAGACGGCAAAGAAGAGGGGGGGAGGCAGACGGCAAAGAGGGGGGGAGGCAGACGGCAAAGCCTCCGTTAAGCCCTAACGGAGGCAACGCCTGTCGGCTGCCGTCTCGAGCACTTTGCCGACTGCTCCTATGAAAAGCTGACGGCAAAGCTCTTTGTTGTCCGCTTTGGGGAGACACATGGCAAAGAAGTTACGATGCCGTCGTAGGCTGACGCAGAAATTTTGCCGGCCGTGAGATTCTTTGCTGTCTGTGGTATTCTCTTTGCCGTCCGGGATTTACTCTTTGCCATCTGTGATGGCAGACGGCAAAGAAGCTGATTCCTGTAGTGCGCCCTGCCTTGAAGCCATCAATGCAAGGCTTTAAAGCCACTAAAAACTTAGAGAAAGGGACTCTTCCATTCTCTGTTACCTCGGTATCTATCTCCACAACACTGCCAGGTGACCTCTTCTCCGCCTCTTCTTTGAAATTATAAAGCATCCTAAACGTATTTGCCCAGTCACCATATAATTGTTTGATTGCCCTTTGTTTTGCCTTCCACGCCGTGTTATACTTCACCTTAATGGGGTATTGCTTTTCCAAGTCTACTTTAAGTTTCTTTGCAGTAGTGTTTGGTTTCTTGGTTAAAATAGGAGTGATCTTTTCTGCAATCCAAAGTTGTGATGTCATGGTTGATACTCTCTGTGAACTTGTAATACAAGTATGTTGGTGTGGGATTTGATTCACCCTAATGGTACTTCCATCAGGTTGGCGTCTAGCAGATATGTACCACTTGCAAGGCTTGAAACTTCCATCAAAACCTCTACATCTTGCATAAAACTTCTTTCTGTCAGTCCACTTAGTCTTGGTATCAAACTCATGTTTGACTGCATAAATCTTGAAACACATCCTAAACTCATCCATGTTTGGGAACAACTTTTCCACTGAAATAGCAGGGATTTCCTTGTCATACACATTTACCAACTCATCATCATGTGCATCATCTGCAACATCTTCCCAGGGCCATCTCCAGGAATTTGGGGCCCCGGTGCAAAGTGCAAAAGGAGGCCCTAAATTGAGAAATTCATATACCTTCAGTAACATCTTTAGGCATCAAAATCATTTTCTATTTCTAGAAGACAAATTGCTTCAATGAATATGAACCCTCTCCTCAGCCTTGCCCTCCTAAATCTTAGAAATTATCATAAGTGACTCAACTACAGGAGAGAGAAAATATCAAACAAATAAACCTTGAACAAATGATGGATCACACCAAGAATAACATACAAAAATAGGCCTACAGCTATAGTGTGTACGTAGATGAAAAATTCTGAATTGGTCACCTGAACCAAGTATATGCGTTGATCACAAAGTTCACATTTAATTACTCTCCTAGATATAGTATATAAGTGGAGCACACTTGATTTAGCAATATAATAATAAAATTGAAGTATTTGCATGGATCTCAAAATTCTGTACGGACATGTTTTAGGACTCACTAGATGTGGAGCGGAGAGCTCTGGCCTGTCCAAGCGATTGGTGAGTCGACGCATGCCAAGGAGTGTGACAGCGTGAGGACTCAAGACACACGGCATGGCTCGAGGCTCTCGGGCAGTCTGAGGAACAGTGGATTAGGAGACGGCAGAGGCAGGCCAAACGGCGCCCCCGTAGCAGAGAGATTAGTTAGGAGAAGGGACACTTTTATTAGGGCTCACGGACTTGCGTACACGAACAGCCGAATGGGTGGCCTTTTTTGTCGTGCAATTCTCAGCCTAATGACTAAGGCCTGCTAATGACACAGCGAGTCAGGGCCCCAACTTTTTTGAGGGCCCTGTGCCGACGCACCGGTCGCACATGCCTGTCGACGGCCCTGCATCTTTCATCAGCTGCTCATCCACATCTTCAGTTCTATCTCTGATAGCATTAGTATCAGTAGGCATACTAGATTCATCATCCTTCTCCTCCTTATCTTCATCAACTACTGAAATGCTAAAAAATTTGGCCATCTCAATGTCATCCATTGATGCAATGACTAAATCAGTTGGGTCATTTAATTCTACTGAGTTCCAATCAACAGAAACAACCCTTACAACACCATCAGAGCCCTCTTCTACATCAACCTCCTCAGGTAATATTGTCACTTCATCTGTACACATGGGCATTATGTGCCTCTCTAAAGCCTAATCATCCTCTACCATTTGTGAAGCTAACTTTGAGAGCACATATTCAACCTTAGAATCTGATTTCAGATCAACAAGCTCTGCATGAAACATAATCTGTTTTGTTGTCCAGCCATCTTGTCGATCGATTTCATCAACCATCTCTTCATCATCCTCAATTCTCACATACTCTCCTTTCCAATTATCAAACCATAACAATGCTACCTCTTCCTCTGGACCCCAAAAAATGCTCTCCCCAATTTTTTGCATCATATTGTTCACGACCTTCTCTTCCATGCTTTGTAGGTCTTGTGGATCAATCTCTGCAAAATCAATCTCCCACTTCACAATTCTATCTCTCTCTATGTCCCGCATGCTACCACCACCTAGCTTCGCCTTAGAAGGAAGAAATTCCACAGTGAATTCAAACTTCCGAGCACCACCACCCCTGTTTTTCAATGGCGGGGCAGTGTGAGATGATCTAACGGAAGGAGACGAGGCACAAATCGTATAGATTGAAAAGGATGGTGTTGTCTCTGACGGCTCCATTGCAGTTAGCCCGGGTACCCTAGTTAGCCCCCTCCCCTCACCCAAATCTGGATCAAATCGACCAAAAACAGAGGAAAACAGAGGCGATGCGTTGAGATCTAACTCAACACGAAGGCGAACATGACAGGGTTCCGGATTCACTCACCATAGTCGTCGTCGTCGCCGAGAACGAAAGCTTCGCCGCTGTTGTCACCCAGAACAAAAGCTCCGCCGCCGCCGCCGCCGGCTCACCGCCGGGAACGAAGAGGAGGGAGCAATACAAGTTTAGATAGGGATACTCATTCGGACACGCACGGGGACATGTTTCACCTGATACACTGTCAAGTGGGGCCGTAACTAGATGCACTACCAAATAGGGCCCGCGCTTACGTGGATAAGTTGTGGGTCCAGCCCCTAACAACTAATGAGGGCATTAGTTTAAATTAAGGGTCGTGTCGTGTCTGAGATATTTCCTTGCTCAGAAGTGTTGCACCGAGTCAATTCGGACGAAAGCCGTCACACTCCTTTCAATTCACTTTAAAGATGTCGCATAGAAGCTATTGACCCATCGCAGGAGGCCCCACCAGTTCAGACATGGTATCGACATCGATCCCCGTGCCGGCTGTTCAGTTTGTGGCCAGGGTCAGAGTAGGTGGTGAGCTCGGCGTCCAGACGAAACTCTGGACATGGGTGTGGAAGACGCCGTCGTGAATGCGGAAGGAGACGCCGATGTGGCTGGCCTGACCACAAGCATGATGGCAACGGTGATAACCAAGAGCGAGTGCAGGCGAATCTGAGTACACCGATGCGTAAGAGTTCTTTTTTAGATTGATTGGAGCTAAAGTACTCGTGTTTTGTGGGAGTGGTTCCATAGTTGTTGATTACGATCCAATCATTGGCCAAGTTTTTTGCTTATCATTTTTTTACTATAACTAGCAGCTAGCCTCGGTGGGTCGGTAGGATCAGGTGCCTGGTGGCAAGAGCAATGGCGGTGGAGATCCATCTCCGACAATCGTCACAGGTGTCTGCTTCTTGAGGTCAGCGGGAAACAACACAACGGGGAGATCTTAGGCAGTGCTTTTAGCACCAATGCCGAATTAGGTCAAGGCCCTGGTGGATTGTGCGAATGGCACGTCCCTAAGGCTGAACCCAGAACGTATCGATACCCGCCGTTAGGTTCTGGTGCATGAGTTGGACCGGCGCTGTGAGGAACGGCATCATGACGCTCCGAGAACTCATCACTCGGCAGCCCCAATATATCGTCACTGCAGTTTTGCAAAAAGTGATGCTAGCTAAGTCATGGCAGGCTGTGAAGTGATGGATATCATGCATGACAATGGGATTCTAGCAGTAGGTGCTTTCATCTGATAGCTTTGATATTTTATTTACTAACTTAGCTTTCAAGGATCACATAAGCATATCATCTTATCATGTTACAGTGCAGCTGAACCTGACCGTATTTGAAGGCTATAGCTCTTTATTCACGTGATCACGTCAGCCCTTTACCATACTGAATATGTTAAGTCGTCATCTCTTTATTACATATTACTCCCTCCGTCCGAAAATACTTGTCCTAAAAATGTACAAAATGAATGTATCTATAACTAAAATAAGTCTAGATACATCTACTTTTAGGATAAGTATTTCCGGGCGGAGGGAGTATTTGTTTTAAATATTATATCGTACCAAGATTAAGTTACACTAAGTTACTTTAGTAATTTGGGTGGCCTAATACTTTTGGTACGGAACATAATACAAGAGTGTCAACTAATAAGATGTGTGTTTCTTTTTATTTCTTCTCTCTCTTACTGACATAGCTACCTCAGTTCATCTGTGGCTACATTTTACATCGTAAAACATGCAAATAAAGTTAATAAAAGAAGGTCTTATATTGATATTATATCGTGCCAGGATTAAGTTACTTTAGTAATTTGGGTGGCCTAATACTTCTTGTATGGAACATAATACAAGAGTGTCAACTAATAGGATTTGTTTTTTCTTTTTATTTCTTCTCTCTCTTACTGCACATACCTGCCTCAGTTGATCTGTGGCTATGTTTTACATCATAAAGCATGCAAATAAGGTTAATAAAGAATGCCTTATATTGCAAGACAATATTGTAATTTTTTATGAGAATCATCGGCAAGTTGCATTTGTTCCTTGTTGGAATTAGGAACTGTTCAATGTGTTTTTACATGCACAAGTAACTTTGTAGCCTCTCAAGTCATATTATCATATGAAGTGCTTCACACTTTACGCTTTGAAATTTGATCTATCTCCGAATCTCCAAGTGGCATAGGACAATTTTACAGATTAAAGATAACAAAGGATGTAGGTTCATTCTTACAAGGTGATGCATAGTAGGCGATAGGGACAATATGTAGAGAAAGCACTGGCAACCGCGAGAAGTGATATGTCAAGTGACAATGATGAGAAAGCATCCGCAACCACTATCAGATTGTTGCAGGACATCTTTTCTATAAATGCGAAATATGATATAGATTATATGCGCAATAAAACATTCGCTTCTTATTACAACATAAAAATATTCTTACTGTCTTCTAATGTATCATCTATTTTTCTCAGTTATTCATAGAGAGCCATATGAGTTTAAGATTACGTGGCTGAAGATAATTGCTAGAATCAACTGAATTTTCTTGCTTAGCATGTACTCCTTCCGTCCCAAATTAATTACCGCTCAAATGGGTGTATCTAGCACTACAAATGTGCTAGATATGTCCATATGAGCAACATCTAATTTCGGGCTGAGGAAGTTATTTTTTATGTTATTGGTTACAATCTGAAAATGGATTAAATGGCCATTCAATAATTTTTTTTGACTTTCCGTCCTATGGAATTAAGTGGTTATTAACCTATCCCTTTCTATAGTTTCTAATTATTATTTCTGGAAATTCAATTTCTAAAATTAAATAATAGACAATTCCGTGGGATGTTCCAAGTACAATTGAGATTATTAAACAACTTCCGCAAACAAATTAGGCACATGACTTGAAAACTTAATGATGGTGTATTGCGGTTACTACAAATCTTGAAGATGTTTCCTAAAGAGGAGAACCATGCAGATTTCTAAATTCAGATAATGACATGCAATAGCGTTAAGCTATATTAATTAGCTTTTCCTTTGATAAAACCAACCTAAAATGGAGGCCTTGGTGCTAAAAGGGCTAAAAGCTGAAATGAATTGAATTTAGGTATTCAATTATATATTCAAGTCTAGCCAAGGGGGTTGATAGACTTGGTGAGACATATATTCTTGACCAAAGTTGGCTTCCTTTCGAGGAAATTATTTTAGTAGTGGATTTTTTGAAAAGTAAAATCTTCAGATTTGTTAAAAGTGAAGTTACTCTCCAACTACATCTTTAAATAGGAGGTGATTATTATTTTTAAGGGAGAATGATTCACTTTGGTGTACATGATGCTATAGTATTTTTTTTGTTGATTACTATGTCAGTTCCTCTTATCCTCTAATTGATCCGTTATTTCTTACCATTTCATACTCACACTATTTCTATGTTTCTGATGTTTTGAGCCTTAAATCGGGAGCTCACACAAGACAGTTACTTCTCTTAAGCGTGTGTTACTGTTTTATTTATGGTTTAGATTAGAACACATACTTTGGTTTTAAAACAGTAAGTGTCACCGCCTCACACGGTTAAGCCAATTAGTTATTAAAGTAACACATGCAGATTATCTGGCACTATTGGATGCCGCCACTTTGAAGTGTGAGATCTATGTTGGTAAAACTTGTCCCACATTGTCAATGAATGGCTTGATAAATGTGGTGTTGTAGGAATTTCCTATATTAGTTATATTTTTAGTTAGTGTAGGTTTGGAGGTAGGATAGTCTTATTATGCGAATCAAGTATGACATTATGACATACTGAGGACTATATTTACGCACATAAATTTGTGAATCATTTATTTCCTTTTTGAGACACCATTTTTCTAGAAAAATACTACTATGAGTTTAGAACTTTAGCTAAACATGTAAGTGTTCATCTTGAGATTAATCATTGACCAGCATTTGAGGACATGCGATAAACAAAGAGACTAATGGGTATGTATTGTGCTATTATATTATAAAAAATACAGTATCGATTGTTGTGCATGTGGACATGAAATATGTAGGTTGCCTATGGTCTATGTTGATACATCGGAATTTGTATGCCCCCATTATACCTCCACTCTTGAGCTTTTTTTCAGAACAATTTTCTCGCCGAGGCGGTGGTGAACATGTTCTCAAGGAGAGAAGGGGGCGGGCATGCCATTGCGGGGAGAGGAGCGGCAGGCAACACCATGGAGGGAAGGGGGTGGTTGGCGGTGGGAAAAGCAAGGGAGGGGTTCTCCATTGCGGAGAGAGGAGGGGCGGGCAACACCATGGAGGGAAGATGTTGTGGAGAGATGGTTGCGGACACACGGTGGTGTGGTTATGAGAGGCAGTGACGTCCGGTGGCTTGCTGGCTGTGTGCGAGAACAGATGGTTGAGAGGAGTGACTGTTTTTTCTTCTTCAAGAAAAGGTCAATTGTTCCCTTCAAGAAAAGGAGAAAGATAAACTGCTATCTGGTGACATAATGTCACTTAACTAACAAGTCATTTTCGGAGAAAATACCAACCAAGTGATCTATATGTAGCCTACAATTTATAGCTCACTAAAATCAGGATGTCACTCGTACCATCAAATGAAGTTAAAAGACAACATTCCTCACATAGTATGGTATCTTAGCAATAAGTAGATCTTAGTTCGTAACTAATAATTAGTTGGATCCTTGCTCTCTATATTCGCATGCATCTTATTGGATTTTTCATCAACTTACATCGCAAGTAAAGTGGATTCAATTATTATTATGGGCTATTATTTTTATACATGCCAAAGTTGACATGCATTATGTAGTATATTTATATATGTAACCGACAATGAAAATATGCATGGCCCGTGGCAACGCACGGGCATTCTACTAGTCGTATAAGAGAGATGGGTCAATTTTTACCTACAGGGGAAGGAACAGCCGGCGTGAAGAGGGGGGAGCACGACAACCATCTTCGATCACTAGCCTACGGATGTCGGTTCTACCGGGCACCACATGCCCTCGCACCGGATTCACCCACTCTCATCGCCTCGGCTTCATCCTCTCGGACACCGCTTGGACCCACATCCCCCGCCATTGCTGGATCCCCTCACGCGCCTCACCTCAGCTTGGTCTCCTTGGGTGCCTTGGATCGACATAGATCGTCCGCATCTTTTGTATCCCGAGTCGCACTCA
Organism: Hordeum vulgare subsp. vulgare; assembly: GCF_904849725.1. Lineage (NCBI taxonomy): Eukaryota > Viridiplantae > Streptophyta > Magnoliopsida > Poales > Poaceae > Hordeum > Hordeum vulgare. Next base: position 155,313,500 of record NC_058521.1, read on the forward strand.
TCCTTTGTATCGAGCGCCTCGGCTTGGAACCCCTTCGCCTGGTCGGTCGGCGGCGAGACCTCAAGGCGCACTGGCGGCTAGGTGCCTGGCATCGGGACTGGATGGACGCGGTCGCTCCCCTGTATCCCTCGTCAATGGAAGCGCGACAATGGACGGGTTCTCCTAGTCGGCGCCTTAAGCACCGGCTAGGAGAACCAGCGCCCACACGCCCTGCAAAATGGGTCGGCCCAGATTTAGGATGGAATTTTTAATAAAAACCCCAAAAAAATGACCACAAAAAGTTCATAAAAAGAGAAAAAAATTCACAAATTTTGAAAGAAAAAGTTCACGAATTTGAAAAAAAAAACCGTTGTGATCTAAAAAAATCACGAATTTTGACAATTAGTTCATGAATTTGATATTTTTTTCAAAAAAGTTCACAAATCTTAAAAAGTTCATCCATTTCAAAAAAAAGTTCATCAAATTTCAAACAACTTTATCAAAATTTGAAAATAGTTCATCGATATTCGCAAAAGTTCATAGAATTTTAATAAAGAATTAAAAGAGTAAAGAAGAGAAAAAAGAAAAACAGAAAAACCCAAGGAAAAACTAGTTCTGGAAAAACCTAAATGAAAAAACACATCTAGAAAGCTTCCGAAAACTTCACAAAATCGAAAACCTCCCTCCCGCTGGGCCAGCCCATGAGCGAACGCTGCAGGCGCCGGTTAAGAAAAATGCACTTTGACCGGCGCCTGCAGCATCAAATAGGATTTGTCGCAATGGACGAGGAGCTCCTATACAACGCTTTATGCGTCGTTCATGAAACTGGCGCTCAAAGCCGAACCTAATGGGCCGCCCCACAACCAGGAGCTTCAGAGAAAATGGATCTATTATGCCAAAAACACCCCAAAAACATTGCTCCCGAAAGGAATCGTGCCAGAACCATTGAACATACACAACTCGACCATTTTAAGAACAATTGTAGCGCGCTATTTATTGCACATGCGTATAAGAAAACGTGAACTTTTTTCAATAAAATGTGAACAAAACTTGAAAGCTCACAGTTTTGAAACAAATCATGAATTAGAAAACTTCATGCACTCAAGAAAATTCATCAATTTTGGAAAAAAGTTCATTGTTGTTGAAATTTCAACAGTTCATTAATGTTGAAAAATAGTTCATCGATTTTGAAAAAAGTTCACGAGTTTTAAAAAGTTCATTGATTTTGAAAAAAGCTTCATAGATTCTCAAAAAAGTTCACAAATTCAAAAAAATATTCACCGATTTTTTGAAAAAAATTCGTAAATTTGAAAAATATTCATCGATTTTTCGAAAAAAGTTCACAAATTCGAAATTTTTTATCAATTTAAAAAAAGTTCATCTATGTTTCTAAAAAAAGTTGACCAAATTTGAAAAATGTTCGTCGAATTTGAAAGCAAGTTAATTAATTTCCAAAAAAGTATATCAAATTTGGGAAAAAAGTTCATCGTATTTGAAAAAAGTTGATCTAATTTGAAAAACATTTACCGAATTTGAAAAAAGTTCATTGAAATTTGAAAAACAATTTATCAACTTTTATGAAAAGGTCATCAATTTCGTAAAAAAAAGTTCAGAAAACCAGAATAGGAAAAAAGAAAAAAGAAAGAAAAGGTATAAGTAATAAAAGGATTAGAAAGATGAAAAATCTCAAAAGAGGTTGTGTGGCGTAGTGATTAGTGCATTGCCCATTGAAATTATAGGTTATCAGTTCGACCCACCACTCTGTGCCCACTTCTCTAGCTAGCATTTTTTGACACCGAATGAAAAACCATACGCAATAAACACAGAAATGGACCAACCCGTCTAAGGCGTCCGGAAATTTGCCTTTAACCAGCGCCAAATGGGGTTTGTCCAATGGACATCCTTTCCCAAACGCTGGAATGGACTGGCCGATGGCCAATTTAACTAGAGGCCTTCGTTGTGGCCTCTGAAGCAGCAGCACATAGGACAGCTGGACAGATTAGACATACTATGGGATGGATTGCCGTACACATCACCAAAAACGTTAGGTCGTAAAAACAGTCATCCGAAAGCGCAAATCGGTAAAAGAGCTTGGTTTAGGTTTAATTTTACTGTGCTTAATGATGGATAGGGAGAGTTGCAACCTTTCCTCTATTCTAGGAGATATAGGATGCTTACTCGGAATTAGGGAAATGTTGGAGCAGGGGGAGACTGTTTGAGATGCTCTTCGGTAGGACGGATCCTAAACTTTGTAGTGTAAGTATTTTTCGTGTGTGCTCCACCGGGATAGACAGAAAAAACAATTTGACGACCTTGGAATAATGTGGTTGAATCTAGGAAGGGGCAATCGAGTGTGTTCAGGTTTAGTCGTCACTAGCAAGGGTGTTGGTATTAGAAATTTAGAATGTCAATATTACTGTATATCGGTTGTGTTTATAGTAAACTACTTCCTCTATTTCTAAATATATGTTTTTTAAAATATTTTACTATAAATTACATATAAAACAAAATGAATAAATACATACTCTAAAATATGGCTATATATATTAATATGTACTCCCTCCGTTCCTAAATATAACTCTTTTAAGAGTTTCTACTAAAATACTACATACGGATGTATATAGACATACATTAAAGTGTATATTCAATCATTTTGCTTCGTATGTAGTCCCCTAGTGGAATATTTAAAAAGACTTATATTTAGAAACGGAGGGAGTAGTACGTAGTAAAAAATTTAAGCCTTATATTTAGAAATGGAGGGAGTAGGTCCGAGCGCCCTCGGATGCCTATGACATGTTTGATCAACAGGGAGTTTATGATCTCCTTCGGATGGGGCAAATAATGACAAGAATCATATGGCGAGCTGGGCAATTAATTCAGATTCGACGGGGTCACCCTACCACCTGGATCACCTCACCTGGATAGATGGTCATTAGCTAGATTGCACAGTGACCAGTCAGGATCAAGTATTCCAGAAACTTCGCCCACAAGGAAAAATACTACTAAGACCATGCTTAATAAAATGTCCCTCTTCCTCTCTTAAAACAATCACTATACTCCAACTCAACCTAGCTAGTTTACAGGAAATAACACTGTAGGTGCCCAATTATCTATCAATTTCTCGACTGAAATCACACAAGCAAACAACAGTAGCCAGCCTAAACTACACACTGGTACTCCTTAAGTTGTTATCAATGCAAGCCAGTCATACGTACAGACGTGCTCATCTCTCTTTCTTCATCTTCACAGCTCACTGCTCTCTCCTCTCCAACTCCAATCATCCTAGCTTGCAAGCTACGAGAGGAGGCTCTCACCTGTCCAGATCTGGATAGCAAAACTGGGAAGCAATCAATGGAGGAACTAGCCAAGTGCAGGGGCATCCCAGCTTGGGCGGCGGCGTACACCAGCGATCCGTCCTCATCCTCATGGGAGGAGCAGGCGTTCGCACGCGATGCCGCGGCCGACCTGCTGGTGTGGCCGCCGCGCTCCTACTCCTGCACCTTCTGCCGCCGCGAGTTCCGCTCGGCCCAGGCGCTCGGCGGCCACATGAATGTGCACCGCCGAGACAGGGCACGTCTCCGTCATGGTGACGAGGACAAAGCCCAACAAGAACAAGCTGATGAACCGCATCAGGACGACTACACTACCAGTACCATGTACAAGCAGCTAAAACTTTTCCGTAACCCTAGTACCACCACTCCTTCCTATCTATCAACCATCAGCAAGGAGCGGAATAACAACAAGGTCGTCGTCTCCATAGCGACGAGAGATCAAGAAGCTACAGATCACCAGTACGATGACAGCCAGGATTTGGAACTGTCGGGGAGGAGGAAGAGGAGGCGTGTAGATCAGGCGCCGTGGGTGGCGGTTGCCTCGCCATATGAACAAGGAGCATTCCTTGATCATTCAAAGGTAAATATAAAACCAATCACAAACCGTAGTAGCTCCAGTCTTAATCCCCATGTGGATCAAGGAGAAGTAGATCTGTTCCTCAAGAAACAAGGACTGGTAGATCTAGAGCTTAGACTTGGGTCTAATCCAAATGTTGCATCACACACAACTTAATTTCTCAAATGCAAAAAATGTTATTGATGAATTATTTTCCACTTGTGTGTTTGATGCAACTTTGTTTCTAGCTCCTCATTTAATTTTCTTCCGTCTTTTTATAATTGCTTTGTTCATTGTTTCTCTTCCATCATTTTTTCGTTGTTGGCCAAAGGCTCCCTTACATGATGATGCATATATTTCCTTCGTTTCAGCTGTTGAAATGTATATGTGGTAGAGTTCTATAAGAAATTGTATACATGTACGTAATTGTTTGTTGTGAAGCCCTGTATCATGTTGAATCAGAAGTTTCACGTAATTAGTTTACAGATCAATACTAGGTGTTGAAATTGTAAGCAGTTAGTGATGAGTTGCAGAAGTGATTGCCATTTTTCTTTGTATTTACTTCATATCTTCAAGCTAAACAAAACCTCTATTTTTTGGGTATATATATGAGTGAATAAATTAGAATTGATTGTATCTCGGCAAGAAAAGAGGCGGAAACATCGGTCCTCACCACTTCTCTCCATTGGCACCATTCTAATAAAGTAGATGTTTGCGTTTGTCAAATGAAACAACGAATTGGTGGATGAAAATCACCAAGTCTATAATGAGTTATTGCCTATTTTGAATATAACCCAAATCAAAGGAATTGACAAGGACATATAAGATAATGTGATTGCCCAAGAACTTAAACGACATTCGTCAAACGAATCCAAGAAAGGGTAAATACCTCAAATGGAGCACCAACTTTTAGATACTAAATCACTCAAGTAAGGACAACTAACATCTAAATCCCAAGAAAAAACTCAATAATTGTACCCTTATGTGCACGCCGACATGCATCTCCTTATTAGTTTGAGTCATTTCATAAATGCCATTATCCGCTTCATCTATAAAAAAAAGGAACTGAAAAAGAACTTACACAAAAATATTCAATGCAATTTAGTTTTTTTTTTGCATTGGTATTTTCAAGTACTCAATACGGGTAGTGACATATATGGAATAAATCACTTTAGTTTATAGACAAAATTTTGCTTATCCGAGACTACAAAGTAGACAATACTAGTGACCATGAAAAACCGCTGAACTGATCATTTACTCTTGCCTTATGCTCAGTTGTGGCAGCAACTCTTATGGTCATGCATCTTGATAATCTATATACATACTCTGTCAAGAACTCAAGTTCATCTACAACTAGTATATTAACTAACTTGACCATTTGCATGTTCCTTTTGTGAGGTATTTGCATTATTAAAATTATTATGCTAATACTTTTATGTGATACATATCACTATCATAAATAAGTATTTTTGATACAAATGTAATAAATCAATTTTATGTTATAGATTGCATTGAGTATTTGTTGTCAAATTATTTTTACAGCCAATCAAAATCGGTAATACAAGAAAAAGAGGGTACTTTCTTGGAAAAGTAGTGTCTTCATTTTGAATAAATGGCAGTTTCTTCATGAATTAATCTTTTAGAGAACAAATATTCCCAAAATATATAAAGGTACCCACGCTAGATGCGGCAATTGGTTGCAATATATTCAATGCAATTTAGTTGTATGGAACATGAATGTCCAGATCAATAATGTGAGAAATGAAACTCAAAATACACATATTTTTATCATATTTGATTATTGTATAGGTGTAAAATATTTATTAAAAATATATTAAAATACATATGATTTAATCTATTTGAAGAATACTTTAAGTAGCACAATATGTTGTGACAGGCCTTTTCGAGGCATAGTTGTATGTTGAGGTGACATGTTGAGAGAAATATGTTAAGAGAAATATGTTAGTGTGGATCAGTTATTTAGTTATACAACATGAAAGTTTCTTCACAAATAGACATCTGTACACAGAAAAATGTTCCTAGAATAAATAATTAAGCACCAATGGTACACATAATTTCATGGTTTGTGTGATCTGTGTGCGCGCACGCGTATGAGAGAGAGGGAGAGACGTGGGAGGGTATTTACTTCCTACAGTACACAAATAAGTGATACTTGCTATTAACAAGGTCTTTACGAAGTAACTATATTAACATGGTGTTTACGAATTAACTTTGATCAATAATTTCTTCTATAGTATATGCATAAAATCCAAGAGAAAATGATGTTCGGGAAATTAGAATTTTATTGATATTATTTGGGATGAGGATTTACGGCACTCAAGTGCGTGGACACTCAGGTTCCTGGCGCCGACATTTTATTTTGGCTTCCGATTTTTAAAATTCTATATCTTTTAAACAAAAAGTTGATATTAAGTTCTACTCCCTCCGTCCCAAAACAAGTGACTCAAAAATGACTCAACTTTATATTAAAGTTAGTACAAAATTAAGTCATTTTTGAATCATTTATTTTAGGAAGGAGGGGGTATTTTCATATTCGTGTTCCTTGTGACCAACACTTCCAATTAAGATTAATTTTGAATAAATTTTATCAACTTAAAAAAAAAGTTTTGAATGTTGAAACTTAGTACGAGCGATCAGTAAAAACCAATCATTTAGTATCTGCGGCAACCATAAAAATTGCTTAAAATTATATATGTGTAACTTGTTGAAACATTGCATTTTTAGATGCAAAAGCCGTAAGTTTCATCGTCGAAACATAAGGCTTTTTGAGGAATTTCCTTTTTACCGTGTCCTTAGATTCAACAACTTCGTGAGTCGCGAGAAAAATCAAGCGGACTGCACGGCTTGACAAGTAAGGCCCTGTTTGAAACTATAGTAGATTATAATAATCTGGAATATGAAGATAGATTATATAATCTGGTTTATAAAAATAATCTAGGTGGACATGTTTGAAGGCCTGATTATATAAACTGTAATTCAGGTTTTATATTGTACATTGACATGTCTGCCTTCTGTTTTTTAGCTGCAAAGGTAATAATCTAGGTGGACATGTTTGAAGGACGGTGGCGGTGAGAGTAGGTAATTATCTCAAAGTTTTCAAGGGTAATGGGTCATTAGTAATCCATACTCTGATTTTAACCGGGGTAGAGTAGATTATGAGTTTTTAATAATCTGGCCATCTAGTTTTTATAAACTACAATATAATTTGTCCTATTTATAGACATAATAGATTATAAAAACCGGATTATATAATCTGGGTGGTTCCAAACAGGGCTTAAGTGTCCCCGCACTTACGGGCCTGCAAATTTCTGATATTATTTGAAGTGTTCAGTATGTAGATTAGTAGATGTCTAAATCCGTGGTAATATTATTATTGTATAAATGGAAGTGAGTAGATACATACAGAGACAAGATAGACACCAATGTTGCCAGTGCTTTGTCATTAGTACTGGATTGATGGAGGGGTGATGAATGAATACGAAAAGGTCACAAGCGGCCATAGGTACGACTGTCCGATGCATGATACGCCACTGACACATTCCAGCACATGCATGCATACAGACGTCAATAACAACACATGGATGGAATAATTCAACTCAGAATACTGTCCGTCCATCAGTGCATGTGCTTGCACGCCCCGGGCCACTCTGCTTCATTTGGGCATATATGCGTGCGTGCAGCTCGATCCGGATTCTTTGTCATCATCGGCATTATGCCAATATGTATGATCAGTCCCTCACAGTTTTTTTAATGTCAGCAGTATAACTGTTAAATTCATCGATCAGAAGAAGATGTTACAAGAGCTCTCTAAAAAGAAAAGCATCGCAAATAACGGCGCAAAAAGAAAAGCATCGCAAATAACGGCGCAAAAAGAAAAGAAAGAAAAAGAACCATTCGGCAGAACCACATACTCATACTCTAACCTCAATTGAGAACACCATCAGAACCCATCGTCGAGATCTCCAAGGAGGAAAATGGTGTTGAAGGCACTGTCGTCATCCGATCTGACACTGCCTGATCTTAGGTTTTCACAGGAGATCTCACGCTAATTGGTAGGAAGGGCGAACGACTCCACAACGATACCTTCAAGGAGGGAGACGACACCCGTGGGTGCCGTTACCGCCGGCAGCGACCAAGTTGATGCAGGATTTTCATCCGGAGTCAGGCCTTGCACTAGCAATCCAGGGATACGAGGCCACCAACAACAAGTACCAGCACAAGCCCAAGCAGGCACTACCAAAAACGACATGGTCAAAGACGCTCGCAGAAAACTCGGCGAGCATGTGCCAACTTGACTGGTCCGCACCGCCTCTTGCAGGACATGGGCGAGATAGGCCGGATCTGGCTCTCTTCTACCTCCGTGCGTAGAACTGGGCGATCGCTGGCACCGTGCACACGAAAGGTCGAAGGAGAGCCGGACATAGCCGGTCCGCACCACCGCGTGCAGGAACTAAGCGGGATCCAGCCAAACTCCACAGCTCACACCGCCGCGCGCAAGCACAGGACTACTCATGTTGTAACTCGTCTGTCCGAGCATCCTGCCGCACCCGACAAACTGGACGGCGCCACAGCTCCAGGAGTCGGACGTGGACGCGCTTGAAGGAGAGACACCGCCACCAATCCTCGACACCACCACTATAGGCCACCACACGACAAAGGCAGCCGAACCAGGCACACAACGCAGCCATGGTTCCATGGCACGTGAAGCCATCTTGCTCCAGGCACTACGGCCACAAACTGGCAGAGGCCAGATCTAGCCCGGCCACTTGCAGTGCCCAGCCTCCCATGGCACGCGAACGAGCAGTAGCCGCCAGCCTAAGCTAGCCGCAACGCGCCCCCGTGCCATGCCCATACGTCCCTGCTGCACCCTGTCGAGCACCATCCCGCGCCCACCGCGCATCTCGCCGCGCCCTGCCGAGCGCCATGTCCCGCTCGCCGCGCCAGCCGCGTCCACTGGCAACGGCTCGCCGTGCATCTCGCCGCGCACCCCGACGTCCCTTCGTCGCGCCCGTCGCGCTCCCCTGCGGTCGCCGCATCCTCCGATGTCAGCTCGCCGCGGCCGCCGCATCCCAGCTCCTCTCCTTGTCGTTGTTGGCCCCCCTCGCACACACTGCGCCCTCGCCGTGCGCACGTCGTGCCCACGTCGGCCCGCCAGCGCCGCGCTCTCGCCGCGACAAAAATGGAAGGGCCCCGCCGCCACCTTCACCCCGCCGCTGGCTCCTCAGGTAGTGGCGAGTTGGGGGAAGGTGGGAGGGGGAGTGGAGGCGCCCGATCTAGGGTTTTCCCCTGAGTCGCGAGGGAGGCCGACGCGGGGGACTGGGATATAGTCCCTAACAGTTTTCATCCACAATATTATCAATGCTCATGTAGATCAATATTATAGGAAGAGGGTACGATTGAGCGTGCCAATATTGATGGTCTGATTGATGGAATAGTAAACCATCTTGTTGATGGTGGTCTATATATACTTCAATATGTCGATAGTACAATTCTCTTCATGGATCATGACCTCGAGAAAGCTAGAAATCCGAAATTAATTGTATCAGCATTCGACAAACTCTTGGGTCTTAATATCGATTTTCATGAATGTGAATTGTTTTGCTTTGGCGAGGCTCAAGAAAAGGCTCACCTATACGCCGGCTTGTTCGGATGCGGGTTGGGTCAGTTTCCGATCACATATTTGGGGATACCAATACATTATCAGAGACTCACAAATGTTGAATGGGAACACGTCGAGGAGAGACTGCAAAAAAGACTTGGAAGTTAGAAAGGTAAAATGTTGTCCCTCGGTGGAAGGTTGGTCCTCATAAATTCAGTACTAAGTAGCATGGTACTATATATGATTTCCTTCTTCCAGTTGCCGAAAGGAGTGTTACATAGATTGGATTATTTCCGATCACGATTCTTATGGCAAGGAGATAGTGAGAGAAAGAAATATCGAGTGGCTAAATAGCTTGTGGTTTGCCGTACAAAAGACCAAGGTGGGCTAGGTATTCATGACCTTGACGTTAAGAATAGGGCCTGATACGTCTTCGTCGTATCTACTTTTCCAAACTCTTTTGCCCTTGTTTTGGACTCTAATTTGCATGATTTGAATGGAACTAACCCGGACTAACGTTGTTTTCAGCAGAATTGCCATGGTGTTGTTTTTGCGCAGAAATAGAAGTTCTCGGAATGACCTGGAAATTTACAGGGATTTTTTGTGGAATATATAAAAAATACTGGCGCAAAAATCAACCGGAGGGGTGGAGCTGAGAGCCCACAAGCTCCACCGCCTCCAATCTGAGCTCTATTTAGTCTCTTGCGCGTGGAAAAAAATCAGGGAGAACAGTTCATCGCGTTTTACGATACGGAGGCACCGCCACCTCCTCTTCTTCCTCTAGAGGGCAGATCTGGAGTCCGTTCTGGGCTCTGGAGAGGGGAGATCGTCGCCATCGTCATCACCAACCTTCCTTCATCGCCAATTTCCGTGATGCCCTTCACTGTTCGTGAGTAATCTCATCGTAGGCTTTCTGGACGGTGATGGGTTGGATGAGATCTATCATGTAATCGAGTTAGTTTTGACGGGGATTGATCCCTAGTATCCACTATGTTCTGAGATTGATGTTGCTACTACTTTGCCATGCTTAATGCTTGTCACTAGGGCCCGAGTGCCATGATTTCAGATCCGAACCTATTATGTTGTCGCCAATATATGTGTGTTCTTGATCCTATCTTGCAAGTTGTAGTCACCTACTATGTGTTATGACCCGGCAACCCCGGAGTGACAATAGCCGGAACCACTCCCGGAGATGACCATAGTATGAGGAGTTCATGTATTCACCAAGTGTTAATGCGTTGGTCCGGTTCTTTATTAAAAGGAGAACCTTAATATCCCGTAGTTTCCATTAGGACCCCGCTCCCACGGGAGGGATGGACAATAGATGTCATGCAAGTTCTTTTCCCTAAGCACGTATGACTACATACGGAATACATGCCTACATTACATTGACGAACTGGAGCTAGTTACATATCTCTCCGTGTTATAACTGTTACATGATGAATACCATCCAGCATAATCATCCATCACCGATCCAATGCCTACGAGTCTTTTACTACTGGTCCTTGCTATGTTACTTTGTCGTTGCTGCTGCTACTGTTACTCTGCTGCTACTGCTGTCACTTTGCTTCTACTGGTTACTGTTGCTACTGTTGCTATCATACTACCTTGCTACTGATACTTGTCTGTAGATACTAAGTCTTTCAGGTGTGGTTAAATTGACAACTCAACTGCTAATACTTGAGAATATTCTTTGGCTTCCCCTTGTGTCGAATCAATAAATTTGGGTTGAATACTCTACCCTCGAAAACTGTTGCGATCCCCTATACTTGTGGGTTATCAAGACTATTTTCTGGCGCCGTTGCCGGGAGGCCTAGCTCTATTCTCTGAGTCACTTGGGATTTACGTCTGCTGGTCACTATGAGGAATCTGAAATATCCAAGAACTAAAGTCTTGCCCTCAGCTACGAGGACAGGTAAGGAACTGCCATCTAGCTCTGCACTTGATTCACCTTCAATTATGAGTAAGTTTGCGACACCACCTCCTGCTAGAAATCTTGATATGTCGCCTGTGCTTGATGATGATACTTTTGCTGTCCATGATACTTGTGATGATGCTATGCTTGATACTGCTTTGCCACTAGGTGCATTCCTTGATGAACAAATTGCTAGAGTTGCTGCTAGATGTGATGATACTTCTGAAACTGCTGATACTATTGAAGTAGAACCTGCTATTTTGCCTGCTAGAACTAGCTCTCCTAGATATGAATTGCCTGATATGCCCTATGCCCGAGGGTTATGTTATGGAGGGAGAGACAACTAAGGATTTTCTTGCGTGTAAGGATAGCTATGATGTTGAGAAATTACTGCTCAAGTGGAAAGAAAAATCTCTGAACGCTAGGATGAAATACGACCCGAAGTTTGCCACTTCGCCTATCTTTGTGACCGATAAGGATTATGAATTCTCTGTTGACCCTGAGTTAATCACTCTGGTCGAATCTGATCCGTTTCACGGTTATGAGTCTAAAACGGTTGTAGCCCATCTTACCAAACTGCACGATATAGCCACCCTATTCACTAGTGAGGAAAAGATCCACTACTACTATATCCTTAAGCTGTTTCCTTTCTCGCTAAAGGATGATGCTAAGACCTGGTTCACTTCTCTTGCTCCTGGTTGTGTGCGTAGCCCCCAGGATATGATCTACTACTTCTCTGAAAAATATTTCCCTGCCCATAAGAAGCAAGCTGCCTTGCAGGAAATATACAACTTTGCGCAAGTCGAAGAAAAGAGTCTCCCACAAGCTTGGGGGAGGCTCGTCCAACTACTGAATGCTTTGCCTGATCACCCTCTTGAGAAGAACGAAATACTTGATATCTTCTATAATGGACTTACCGATGCTTCTAGAGACCACCTACATAGTTGTGTTGGTTGTGTTTTTAGGGAACGAACCATAGAACAAGCTGAGATCCTATTGAATAATATTTTGTGCAATGAGAATGCTTGGACTATTCCCGAACCACCTCCAAAGCCAACACCTAAGAAAAGAGGTATTCTATTCCTCAATCCTGAAGATATGCAAGAAGCTAAGAAATCTATGAAAGAGAAAGGCATTAAATCTGAAGATGTCAAAAATCTACCACCTATCGAAGAGATCCATGGTCTTGATAACCCGATAGAGGTAGTAGAAGTAAATTCTCTTCGTAGATTCAATGAGAGTGATATTCCTTTTGATAAACCTGCTAGCTTATGCCTGGATGAATTTGATAACTTTGTTGCCAAACAACAAAGTTTCAATGATTATGTTTGCAGACAATTGGAACAGAATGCTCGTATGCTTAGTCATTTAAGTGCTTGTGTGGACAGAAACGTCAATGATCTTAAGCTCTTGAGTAAACATGCCTCTATGGTTACTACTCAAATAGAACAAGTACTTAAGGCTCAAAATGACTTGCTCAATGAGTTGAATGACAATTCTGTTAGATTCGTCACTAGAGGCGGTAGAATGACCCAGGAACCTTTGTATCCCGAGGGTCATCCTAAGAGAATTGAACAAGATTCTCAAGGAGTTAGCACTGATGCACCTAGTCATCCTAGGAAGAAAAAGAAAGATGATTGGAACTTGCACGCTAGCAACCCTGTTGCTATTACACTTGAGAGTCCAAACGATGTCTCTGTCTCTGATGCTGAAACACAATCTGGTGATGAACATGAGCCTAATGATAATATCAATAGTGATGTTCATGATGATGCTCAACTTAGCAATGATAAGGATGTGGAGATTGAACATGTTGAACTTGACAACCCACATCCTAAGAATAGAAGATACGATAAGAATGACTTCACTGCTAGGAAGCATGGTAAAGAAAGGGAACCATGGGTTCAGAAACCCATGCCCTTTCCTCCCAAACCATCCAAGAAAAAGGATGATGAGGATTTTGAGAGATTTGTTGAAATGATTAGACCTGTCTTTCTGCAAATGCATTTGACAGATATGCTCAAAATGTCTCCGTATGCTAAGTACATGAAGGATATTGTGACTAATAAGAGGAGGATACCTGAGGTTGATATTTCCACCATGCTCGCTAATTATACCTTCAAGGGTGGAACTCCTAAGAACTAGGTGATCCCGGAGTGCCCACTATACCTTGCTCAATTAAAGGAAACTACGTTAGAACTACTTTATGCGACCTTGGAGCCGGTGTTAGTGTTATGCCTCTCTCTCTTTATCGTAGACTTGAACTGGATAAGTTGACACCCACTAAAATCTCTCTGCAAATGGCCGACAAATCAACTGCTTTCCCTATCGGCATTTGCGAGGATGTGCCTGTTGTGGTTGCTAACGTTACTATCTTGACATACTTTGTTATCCTGGATATTCCCGAGGATGATGCCATGCCGGTCATCCTTGGAAGACCATTTTTAAACACCGCAGGGGCTGTTATATATTGCAACAAAGGCAATGTCACTTTCCATGTCAACGGTAATGAGCATACGGTGCACTTTCCGAAGAAACAATATCAAGTGCATTGCATCAATGCTATCGAAAAAACTTCATCGATTCTTATTGGGAGCTTTGAATGCCCTATACCTACTGTCAAGATGAAGTATGACTTGATTGTTGGGGATATGCACATCCCCATTGAGGTAACCTAGTGACTATTCGAAAATTCTCCATCTTCTTTTGCGATTCAAAAAAGTTTGTCAAGGAGACTTGATCATCCTCATTGACGGATTTCTTTCGATGATCATGAGATGGATGAATCGAGGAGTCACATTTGCTTGCTTAGAAGAGAAATGATAGATTTAGTTTAGTTTTCCCTGTTTTCTGCTATCAGCGTCCCGTAGAAAAGTACCCCGAAAATAAAAGTTCTTCGAATGCCGTGAAACTCAAGTATGATTTTTTCTGGAATTTTTGAAAAATACTGAGACGAAGAGATAGTCAGGGGGCTGCACCAGTGGGCCACAAGCCCTGGAGGCGCGGGCACCCCCCTGGCCGCGCGTACCAGTCTTGTGGGGCCCACGTGCACCCCTCCACTCATTCTAGCTCCCATCTGCTTCTCCTACCTCCAGAAAAAATCGTTTCGCAGCTCAAACCCGTGTTCTTGCTCTTCTTGCTGGGATTTTCAATCTCCTTGTGCAAAGCACCATTCACCAAACTGTTTTGGGGAAATTGCTCCCTGGTAAGTGACTCCTCCATTGGTCCAATTAGTTTTTGCTCTAGTGCCTTATACGTCACGTATTTTTGCTGCATTGGTGACCCTGTTCTTGAGCTTTGCATGCTAATTTTAGCTGGTCCCAAGTAGTTTTGATGCGTAATATGGCCTCTAGGCACTTGTGGGAGTAGTTTCTACGAGTTTCGTTGGGCCTTGTTCACTTTTCCTTAGAGTCACTGAAAATTTCAGAAAAGGAAGATGTTTAGGAGAAACTATCATGGTGGTTCCTCAAGCAAGAGAGGTCTCCGTCTCGCAATTCGGGATCCCGATCCTTACCAACCAAGGAACGCACAGGTACAACCATGTGAATGTCCTTCTGATGAATTCATGATTGAGGCAGGTTTCAAAGACAAGTTTGATACACTTGTTCACAATGTCGGACTTGAAGAATTCATCTCCGATAAATGTGAACAATAAGTTACTCTCACTGCCTCTTTTGTTCGTAGATTCAAATTTTCAGTTGGCCGTGACACATCTGTACTGTTTGATCTCTATGACAAATCGTATACCATGGATTTAGAGGATTTCAATAGAATTTGCAAGATACCTATTTGGGGTAGTCTCAATGATCCTCCTAAATCTTCGGTTAGAGATTTTTTCTCTGGTATAACTGTCGGAGAAACTAGAGATATTACACAGGCTACCATGGGGAGCATTCATTTTCCTGCCTTTCATTACTTTGCCCTCTTCATAGGTAGATGCATTAACGGCAAGATTGAGCATTGTCACCTCTGCGCACCCGACCTTAGTATTCTTAAGAGCGCAGTAACGGGTGATAGAAGTTTCAACATGGGAGCTATAATAGCAAGGAGGCTGAATAATAATGCTAACGAAGGGGATTTCTTTGGTGGGATCTATGCCACTCGCATAGCAAATTTTCTTGAGTACCCATCCGCGAAGGAGATCCCCCTCTCCATACAGCTTTCCTTGATCGCGCCGCTTTGACACGCTATCAGTTCCTTGAGAGGGATGATGAATCCCTCCTATACCGGTTAATATTTAACCGACAGCGTGTTTTCCATATTACCCTTGCTGCCCCTGCCTTCTTTGACTTTCAGGTAAAACAGAGATATTACATAACCAGAGGAGAGGCAGAGGAGTATGAGAGGGAGGCAAAGGCTGCTCGCCTCCGTGAGGCAGCTATTCAGGCAGTGGCTGCGGGGCTCCCGTACAACCCCCATTATGATTTTGGGTATCGCTCGGACCATCAATGGGAGTAGACCAACTTAGGCCAAAAGCCTAAGCTTGGGGGAGTACGTGTTTCTCACCGACTTTATATTCTTTCTCACACTTTCACTTTGTTAGTCGGTGTTCACACTTTGCCACTGTATCATCCATGCCAGTTTATTTCTTTTTCTCGTTTTCTTTTCATTTGTTTGTCTAGTTTGAGAAAAACCAAAAAGATTTTCCGTTCTTCTTTTGCTTGTTGGGAGCTTTCCCGTGTAAATAGTTTTCTTTTTCTTTGGGTCAAGGTAGAAGACCATGGTTACAATGTTTAGTGGCTCTCGCATGCATATCTGTTTATCTGTCAAAGAGCCATATTACTTTCTCTTCTCCTTTGTGTTTGCTTGCAGATTCCAGCTTAGTCCAATACACAAGCACTCTTATTATTGTTCACATCATTCGGTCGTGCAAGTGAAAGGCAATAATGACGACATATGATGAAGTGACTGAGCCTGGAAAAGCTGGTATGAACTCGATCTATTTTGTTTTTGTAAATATGACTAGCTCATTGTTCCCGATTCAGCTTTGTTGTGAGAAACATGTTTGCAATGACAACTTAGAGATCATAGTTTCTGATGCCATGCTTAATTAGCTAGGAGCTTATAATGGTTTGTCTTGGATGCCAACATGAATTTTGAGATGACTATGATGTAGTATGATAGGATGGTATCCTCCTTTGAATGATTCAAGTGGCTTGACTTGGCACATGTTTACGCATGTAGTTGAAACAAAATCAACATAGCCTCTATGATATTCATGTTCATGGTGAGTTATGTCCTACTCATGCTTGCACTCAATGTTGGTTAATCTCAATGCATTTTGATGACTGTTGTCGCTCACTAGTTGGTCGCTTCCCAGTCTATTGCTAGCCTTCACTTGTACTAAGCGGGAATACTGCTTGTGCATCCACTTCCATAAACCCAAAGTTGTGCCACTCTCTAAACCTTCAAGAAATAATCTATTTTGCATGCCCGAACCTCTCATGTGGTGACAAGGGGCTTGTTGGGAAACGTCGCATGGGAAACAAAATTTTCCTACGCGCACGAAGACCTATCATGGTGATGTCCATCTACGAGAGGGGATGTGTGATCTACGTACCCTTGTAGACCGTATAGCAGAAGCGTTAGTGAACGCGGTTGATGTAGTGGAACGTCCTCACGTCCCTCGATCCGCCCCGCGAACCGTCCCGCGATCAGTCCCACGATCTAGTGCCGAACGGACGGCACCTCCGCGTTCAGCACACGTATAGCTCGACGATGATCTCGGCCTTCTTGATCCAGAAAGAGAGACGGAGAGGTAGAAGAGTTCTCCGGCAGCGTGACGGCGCTCCGGAGGTTGGTGATGATCTTGTCTCAGCAGGGCTCCACCCGAGCTCCGCAGAAACGCGATCTAGAGGAAAAACCGTGGAGGTATGTGGTCGGGCTGCTGTGGAAAAGTCGTCTCAAATCAGCCCTAAAACCTCCGTATATATAGGGGGAAGAGGGGGAGCCTTGCCTTGGGGTCCAAGGACGCCTAAGGGTTTCGGCCGAGCCAAGGGGGGAAGGTCTCCCCTTCCAAACCGAATCCAACTTGGTTTGGAAGGTGGAGTCCTTCTTCCCTTTCCCACCTCCTCCTTTTTTCTTCTTTTCTCTTTGATTTTCTTCCTATGGCGCATAGGGCCTTCTTGGGCTGTCCCACCAGCCCACTAAGGGCTGGTGTGCCACCCCCAAGGCCTATGGGCTTCCCCGGGGTGGGTTGCCCCCCGGTGAACTCCCGGAACCCATTCGTCATTCCCGGTACATTCCCGGTAACTCCGAAAACCTTCCGGTAATCAAATGAGGTCATCCTATATATCAATCTTCGTTTCCGGACCATTCCGGAAACCCTCGTGGCATCCGTGATCTCATCCGGGACTCCGAAAAACATTCAGTAACCAACCATATAACTCAAATACGCATAAAACAACGTCGAACCTTAAGTGTGCAGACCCTGCGGGTTCGAGAACTATGTAGACATGAACCGAGAGACTCCTCGGTCAATATCCAATAGCGGGACCTGGATGCCCATATTGGATCCTACATATTCTACGAAGATCTTATCGTTTGAACCTCAGTGCCAAGGATTCATATAATCCCGTATGTCATTCCCTTTGTCCTTCGGTATGTTACTTGCCCGAGATTCGATCGTCAGTATCCGCATACCTATTTCAATCTCGTTTACCGGAAAGTCTCTTTACTCGTTCCGTAATACAAGATCCCGCAACTTACATTAAGTCACATTGCTTGCAAGGCTTGTGTGTGATGTTGTATTACCGAGTGGGCCCCGAGATACCTCTCCATCACACGGAGTGACAAATCCCAGTCTCGATCCATACTAACTCAACTAACACCTTCGGAGATACCTGTAGAGCATCTTTACGTTGCGACGTTTGATACACACAAAGCATTCCTCCGGTGTCAGTGAGTTATATGATCTCATGGTCATAGGAACAAATACTTGACATGCAGAAAACAGTAGCAACAAAATGACACGATCAACATGCTACGTCTATTAGTTTGGGTCTAGTCCATCACATGATTCTCCTAATGATGTGATCCCGTTATCAAGTAACAACACTTGCCTATGGCCAGGAAACCTTGGCCATCTTTGATCAATGAGCTAGTCAACTAGAGGCTTACTAGGGACAGTGTTTTGTCTATGTATCCACACAAGTATTGTGTTTCCAATCAATACAATTATAGCATGGATAATAAACGATTATCATGAACAAAGAAATATAATAATAACTAATTTATTATTGCCTCTAGGGCATATTTCCAACAGGGCTATCAGTATATTCCATGCTAGGCGTGTTATCCTCGATATGTGTTTATTCACTATCATTCACGAGAAAGGGGCCGGTAATTGGAATGCCCAGTTCCATGCTCAAATCGAAACGATAATTGCAAACAAAACTCCCCCTGGATTGATGTTGGTATGGACGGCACCCGAGGATTCGGCTAGTTGTGGAGTGTGATTGATCGGTGGTGGGGGAGTCAAAACTTTACTTTTCTGTTTGGGAACCGCCTATAGCATGTGTAGAGTGGAAGATGGTGAAAACTCTTGGTCATTGTGTTGACAATGAAAGCATGCCACCCAAAATTATTATATCTGTTTTAAAAGCTTGAGCTCTGGCACCTTTGCAAATCAATGCTTCCCTCTGCGAAGGGCCTATCTATTTATGTTCCTGCTGAGTCATTCTCTTCTTATAAAAGCACCAATTAGAGAGCACCTCTGTCATTTTTATGCTTTGCTTTTGACTGATATTGAGTATGACTGTGACTAGGTCTTCTTTGCCATGAATTACAATGTTTAGTTAGCCCTTGGTCTTTGAAGGTGCTCTGCATTTATGTTTTGCGGTCTCAGAAAGAGCTAGCGAGATACCATATGTTCGTACTGCTTCATGATTGTTTTGATTGAAGTGTTGACGTTTGAAACTTATTATTATTTGCTCGCTAGTTGATTATGCCATTGATATGAGTTTACCGTGAGACCTAGATGTCATTTGCTTATGTGGTTAGCTTGTGATCTTGCTGAAATTCTGGTTATGAGTTAGACATAGTTGCAACAACAAGATGAAACAGAGTTCGTAAAGTTTTTCTTTTGACTCTTTCAGTTTGTCAACTAAATTGCTTGAGGACAAGCAAGGTTTTAAGCTCGGGGGAGTTGATACGTCTCCATCGTATCTACTTTTCCAAACTCTTTTTCCCTTGTTTTGGACTCTAGTTTGCATGATTTGAATGGAACTAACCCGGACTAACGCTGTTTTCAGCAGAATTGCCATGGTGTTGTTTTTGCACAGAAATAAAAGTTCTCGGAATGACCTCGAAATTTACGGGGATTTTTTGTGGAATATAAAAAATACTGGCGCAAGAATCAACCAGAGGGGTGGAGCTGAGAGCCCACAAGCCCACCAGGCGCGACCCCCCTGGCCGCGCCTGGCAGGCTTGTGGGGCCCACGAAGCTCCACCGCCTCCAATCTCAGCTCTATTTAGTCCCTTTCGTCCGAAAAAAATCAGGGAGAAGAGTTCATCGCGTTTTACGATACGGAGGCGCCGCCACCTCCTGTTCTTCCTCTGGAGGGCAGATCTCGAGTCCGTACTGGGCTCCGGAGAGGGGAGATCATCGCCATCGTCATCACCAACCTTCCTTCATCGCCAATTCCATGATGCTCTTCACCGTTCGTGAGTAATCTCATCGTCGGCTTGCTGGACGGTGATGGGTTGGATGACTACATACGGAATACATGCCTACATTACATTGACGAACTGGAGCTAGTTACATATCTCTCCGTGTTATAAATGTTACATGATGAATAGCATCCAGCATAATCATCCATCTCCGATCCAATGCCTACAAGTCTTTTACTACTGGTCCTTGCTACGTTACTTTGTCGTTCCTGCCTCTACTGTTACTCTGTTGCTATTGCTGTCACTTTGCTGCTACTGGTTACTGTTGCTACTGTTGCTATCATACTACCTTGCTACTGATACTTGTCTGCAAATACTAAGTCTTTCAGGTGTGGTTGAATTGACAACTCAACTGCTAATACATGATAATATTCTTTGGCTTCCCCTTGTGTCGAATCAATAAATTTGGGTTGAATACTCTACCCTCGAAAACTGTTGCGATCCCCTATACTTGTGAGTTATCAGGGCCCTCCTTGGCAAATGGTTGTTTAACTTACTGTTGAAAGACGGTGTATGGCAAACCCTCCCGAGGAGGAAATATGTGAGTTCCAAGGTAGTATCTCAAGTATATTGGAAGCCTGGGGATTATCACTTTTTGGCTGGGCTAATGGCTACAAGAAATATTTCTTCTGCTATGGATCCTTCTCGATTAAGGACGACTCAAAAATTAGATTTTGGGAGGATAAGTGGCTAGGAAATGCTACAGTCGGGAACAATATCCGGCTCTATACAACATTGTGTGTCACAAGGGTGATACTATCTCCCGGTATTTGCATCATTTACACCAAATGTGATGTTCAGAAGGGATTTAATTAGATCCAGACTACAATCATGGAACATCTTGTTTCAGTGGTTGTCCACAGTGCAATTATTGCATGGGTCCAATGTATTTCGATGGAACCTACATGGGGATGGACAATTCTTAGTGGCGTCGATGTGTAGAGCGTTAATCAAGTCCTAGATAATAACAAGAAGATCTGGAAGATGAAGATACCCCTTAAGAAAAAAAATCTTTGCATGGTATCTTCGTCGCGGAGTCATTCTTACTATAGATAACTTTATTAAGGGGAATTGGCATGGAAGTCCACAATGTGTATGTTGTCACCATGATGAGACAATAAGACATTTATTCTTCCAATGCAAATTGGCTCCCTCTATATGGTCGGTCATCCAAATAGCTTCTGTCTTGTATCCCCCTTGTAGTGTTGCTAATGTATTTGGCAACTGGTTACATGGGATTTGTAACGCTCAAAATGCGATCCTATCCTAATTTTAGTCCGAAGGCCTCGACAAGCATAGAAGCACATCTCATCGTTTCGCAAGAATGGATATTGTTACGAGTAGATGTCAACAAAAGATGAGTATATGGAATTGGCTTACACTCGCCGCAATCTAATCATAATCATCTATAAACATACATTCAGTCAGCAGACAGAAGAGCAGGGTCTGACTATGGACAATATCAAACGATAAAAATGATGTCCATCCTTGCTATCCCAGGCTGCCAGCCTGGAACCCATCCTATGATCCATGAAGAAGAAGAATAAGAAATTCCAAATAGAACAATCATTGCGCTCATGTGAAAGTATCGCTTTACCTGTACCTGCACATGTTGTTGTAGTAATGTGTGAGCCACACAGACTGAGCAATATCATTTCTAAAGGTATCAAGACTAGCAAAGCTTAAAGGGTGAGGTATGGTTAAGCGGTGAAGCTGCAGTAGTCACTAAGCATTTTTTGAGTGCCTAACTTACGAGTACAAGAATAAGAAGGGGGTGATCTACACATAAATGGACATGAACCAATAATGATCAAGAAATGATCCTGAACACCTACTTATGAGATAAAATAGCCCCATCGTGTCCTCTCTCAGATTCAAAACTCACAAGAAGAGACAGTCATGGTTACGCACACAACTTGCATATTTTAATTGAGTTTACTTTAAGTTTCCTATGACCGGGTGTTAAACAAAGTTTCTAAGTTGCCACATAACCGAGGGCACGGCTCTCAGAAATATTTAACCCTCCATGAGTGCTCCAACTCATCAATCACAAACTAGCCACAAGATGCATGGAAAACCTCAACCACGGAAAACCCGTAGTCTCCTTGGAATCTCATTGGAAAACCTCAACCAAGAGATAGACCAAAGTATCCTCAGAATCCCGTGCACAAAACGTTTGACAAAGGTAACACAAATCCAACAAGGTTGTCCGACGTGCCGACAATCCTGATAGGGTCCACGTATCTCGTTCTCAGGGCACAAAGGATGACCGTTGGTTACCATGCCAAAACACCGAGTTGCCCCGGCTAGCGTTAATAAGATGCTCTGGGTGGGACCAACACTCGTGAGGAGAACTGGCCCAGGGGTTGATAAATTATCCACGGGGGTCCACGGGTCCCTATGCAAGTTTATTAGTTACTAGGCAAATGTAGTACCAATGTTGGGTCTTGCCAGAAGAGTTTTAACCAAAAACAAAAATCAAGGGGGTCCCCATAACAACCCTAAGCATGTTAGGAGCGCTCAGTATGGAACATAACACCGGTACACAAGTAACTAGGGCGACAAATGTGGAACAAAACACCGAGCTAGAAGGCCAGGCCTTCCACCTTTTACCAAGTATATATGTGCACTAAATTAAGGGTTTTTTTTATTTCTGTGCCCCTGGTTCGTTAGCTCTACTCATTCATCCCCACGCTCCTAACTTTTGCTCACTTTTCCCCACTCCTTTGCCTGAAACCCTTAGAACTAGTCACATCGGACGTTGCCGTCGGGTCAATGCTTTGACCGTTAACTCTAACAAGTGGAGCCACGCTGGACTGTGTCGACCGTTGAACCTGACAATTGGGGCCACATCAAACGATGCCGCTATTCGCTCGTTGGGCCGTGGTTAGGTTGTTGGGCCCTGCGCGCGCCGTAACGACATGAGCCTGCTATGGATGCATGTAGCTAGCTTGCCTCGATGCGTTGATGCCCGCCGCCACGTTGCGCTGACCTCCCCTCTTTATGCACACGAGCCGCCACGTACGCTGACCGGCCTCTTTCTGCATGTTAGCCGCCACGGACGCAGGGAAGATCGCTGCTGGGCCCTGCGCGCGTCGTAACGACATGAGCCTGCTATGCATGCACATAGCTAGCCTGCCTCCATGCTCTGATGCCCGCTGCCACGATGCGTTGACCTCTCCTCTTTCTGCACACGAGCCGCCACGTATGTTGACCGGCCTCTTCTGCATGCTATCCGCCGCGGACGCAGGGACAGTCGCTGCTGCTGGTTCATCTCATGTCACACGCTTGTCTCCCCGATCCACTCGCATCTATTCAACGTGACAATTAAAGTAGCAAGGCGCCATGATTTCTGCACACTAGCTGCCACGATAAGCCTGCTATGCATGCGCGACATGAACCGCCTGCCTGCCTGCCAGCATGCGTTGATGCGCCCTGCCACGGATGCATCCTTCCTGTGAGCCGCCACGGGACGCAGCGATTGTCGCCTCCTCGATCGATTCACAGTTCACACCGTCTCAGCCTTTGGCCACCGCAGTATCAATTCAGCATGGAAATTAAGATATAGGGCATACCGATCGACGTGCGCCACCATGATACCGAAGCCTGCCGTGCATGCCATGAGATTGAGCTAGGCTGCCTGCATGCGCGCCGTCACAGACGCAGCGACAGTCGCTGCCACTGGTTCCTCTCTTCTCGCATGCGTCTCCACCTTCCAAGTGCCACAGACTAAGGCTAGGGTGCAGTGCTACATTTAGGGTCAGGGTTTACGTATTTTAGGGTTTAGGGCTTTGAAGCATCAACAAAAAGCATGTAATATATTTTTTGAAGCATCAACAAACATAGCACAGAGAGCATAATAATGAAAGCATACATGCTGAAACATCAACAAACATAGCTCAGAGAGCATAATAACAAAACCATACAATATAGGGAAGCCTACGATATATATCCTACGTACTGCCTAGTGCACTATGCGTCTTCATAGTCGGAGATGGCTTGATCCGCGTGGGTCGGAGCCTGGTCCTCCTGGGCCACCACCTGTGCCTCCTCCTGCGCCGCCCGCGCTGCCTGCATCTTCTGCTGACGAAGACGTCGGGTCTGCGCAGCTGCTTCCGAGCGGATGGAATTGAGGATCACCACTTGGTCGGGCCACAAATAGTAGACTAGCGGTGCCTCCACTTCCGGCTCGTGCGGTGGTGCCTCCACGTCCGGCTCCTACGGCTGCGCCTCCACGTCCGGCTCCTGCGACGCCTCCTCCTCCTCCCGCGATGCCTCCACCTCCAGCTCCTGCAGCGTCGCCTCCTCCTCCGGCTCCTCGATATTCTCTAAAGATAGCCTCGCTTGCCTCCAGATTTGGGCTCGCCGAAGGAGGTAGAGACGTTCTTCGATCGTGTAGTACTGGCGGCATGGTGGCATGGCTGATGGGCTGGGAGAGGGGAGTTCTCGGGTCCCGGCGGGAAAATGGAGCAGGCGAATGAGCTACGGCTGGGGGAGGGGAGTGTCCGTCCGGCTTAAATAGCCATTGTAACCTAAACCCTAAACCGCCCCGTTTTCACACCCACCGCGGCATCAGGAGTGTACACGCATGGGAAACTGTGGTTGGCTTGATGAGTGGACTGTGATCACGGTCAAATGTGAAAGAGCCAGCACGTCCACACACGACGCAAAAAATGATGCAAAAAAACAACGCGATTCGACGGCCCAACTAGATCTTGGTTTCCTTTTGGGCCCAAGACCACCGTTTTTTTCGCGGAGTCAATGGTGGGCGAGCAGCCGAGAACAACCAATGGGATCGCTTCTCGCGGATCGCTGCTACCTCTTGAGCTTGCGTTGATTTTTTCCTTGAAGAGGAAAGGGTGATGCAGCACAGTAGCAGTAAGTATTTCCCTCAGTTTGAGAACCAAGGTATCAATCCAGTAGGAGTATCAAGGCAAGTCTCCAAAGTACCTGCGCAAAAACAAACAAATTTGCACCCAAGGCTATAAAGGGGTTGTCAAACCCTTCACGATTGATTGCAAGGTGAGATCTCAAGGCGAAAAGTGCAACAAAGTGAAAGTGTAGGGTTGAAAATATGAAGTGAAGTAGACCCGGGGGCCATAGTGTTCACTAGAGGCTTCTCTCATGATAGAAAATATTACGGTGGGTGAACGAATTACTGTCGAGCAATTGATAGAACCGCGCAAAGTCATGACGATATCTAAGGCAATGATCAAACATATAGGCATCACGTCCAAGACAAGTAGACCGATACTGTCTGCATTTACTACTATTACTCCACACATCGACCGCTATCCAGCATGCATCTAGTGTATTGAGTTCATAACAAACAGAGTAATGCCTTAAGCAAGATGGCATGATGTAGAGGGATAAATTCATGCAATAGATATAAACCCCATCTTTTTACCCTTGATGGCAACAACACGATGCGTGCCTCGCTACCCCTTCTGTCACTGGGTGACGACACCGCACGATATAAACCCAAAACCAAGCACTTCTCCCATTGCAAGAATTATAGATCAAGTTGGCCAAACGAAACCCACAACTCGAAGAGAATTACAAGGATACGAAATCATGCATATAGGAGATCAGAGGAAACTAAAATAATATTAATAGATAATCTTATCATAAATCCACAATTCGTCGCATCTCGACAAACACACCGCAAAATAAAATTACATCAGATAGATCCACATGAAGATCATGGAGAACTTTGTATTGAAGATCCAAGAGAGAGAAGAAGCCATCTAGCTACTAGCTATAGACCCGAAGGTCTGTGGTGAACTACTCACACATCATCGGAGAGGCAATGGTGTTGATGAAGAAGCCCTCCGTGTCCGAATCCCCCCTCCGACAGGGCACCAGAACGTGCCCCAGATGGGATCTTGTGGAGACAGAAGCTTGCGGCAGCGAAAAAGTATTTTCGTGGCTCTCTCCCGTGGTTTCAGATTTTTAGGGAATTTATAGGTGGAAGAAGTAGGGCAAAGGAGCCACGGGGGCCCCACAAGCCTGCTAGGCGCGCCCCCCAGGCCGCGCCTTAGGGGCTTGTGACCTCCTCCGGGGTCCTTTGCCTTGGTTCTCAAGTTCCCCGCGTATCTTCTGTTATGGGAAAAATCATTCTGCGGGTTTTATTCCATTTGGACTCCGTTTAATATTCTCCTCTGAAAAGGGTCAAAAACACGGAAAAAACAGGAACTGGCACTTGGCACTGAGTTAATAGGTTAGTCCCAAAAAAGATATAAAGTGCATACAAAACATCCAAAGTTGACAAGATAATAGCATGGAACCATCAAAAAATTTAGATACGTTGGAGACGTATCAAGCATCCCCAAGCTTAACTCCTGCTCGTGCTTGAGTAGGGAAGTGATAAAGAATGATTGTGACACAACAAATTTTTTGATGTGGAATGCTACCTAACATATTTGTCCTTTGTAACTTCTTTCATGTGACATGAATGTTCAGATCCGTAAGATTCAAAACAATAGTTTGCTATTGACATGAAAACAATAATACTTTAAGCAAACTAGCAAGGTAATCATGAACTTTTGAAATAACAAGACCAAAGAAAGTTATCCCTACAAAATCATATAGTCTGGCCATGCTCCATCATCCCCAGACAACAATCATGCACAACCCCGGTATTGGCCAAGTAATTGTTTTCGCACTCTTACTTTCTCAAACCTTTTTCAACTCTCACGCAATATATGAGCGTGAGCCATGGATATAGCACTATAGGTGAAATACAGTGTGGTGGAGGTTGTGAGGAAAAAAGGAGGAGATGGTCACATCGACTCGGCGTATCAAAGGGCTATGGAGATGCCCATTAATAGATATCCATGTGAATGAGTAGGGATTTCCATGCAACGGATGCACTTAGAGCTATAAGTGTAAGAAAGCTCAAAAGGAAAACTAGTGGGTGTGCACCCAACTTGCTTGCTCACGAAGACCTAGGGCAATTTTGAGGAAACCCATCATTGGAATATACAAGCCAAGTTATATAATGAAAATTCCCACTAGTATATGGAAGTGTCAAAATGAGAGACTCTCTATCATGAAGATCATGGTGCTATTGTGACGCACAAGTGTGGAAAAAGATAGTAGCATTGTCCCTTCTCTCTTTTTCTCTCTTTTTTTGTTTGGTCTCTTTGGCCTCTTTTCATTTTTTGTTGGTGGGCATATTTGGCCTCCTTTTTTTATTTCCTCACATGGGACAATGCTCTAATAATGATGATCATCACACTTTTATTTACTCACAGCTCAATGCCTAGAGCAATGATGACTCTATAGGAGATGCCTCCGGCAGTGTACCAGGATGTGCAACGATCTAGCTGAGTGCATGACGTTGAAACATCTCGCTAGCTATCTTACGATCATGCAATGGCAATATGAAACTGACGACACAATTCATGAGACGGAACGGTGGGAGTTGAATGGCAATATATCTCGGAATGGCTATGAAAATGCCATAATTGGTAGGTATGGTGGCTGTTTTGAGGAAGTTATATGGTGGGTTTGTGCACCGACGAAAGTTGCGTGGCACTAGAGAGGCTAGCAATGGTGGAAGGTGAAAGTGCATCTATACCATGGACTCACATTAGTCATGAAGAACTCATATACTTATTGCGAAATTTTTATTAGTAATCAAAACAAAGTGCTAAACACATACTCCTAGGGGAAGGATTGGTAGGTGTTAACCATGGCGCGATCCCGACCGCCACACAAAGGATGACAATCAATAAATCAATTATGCTCCAACTTCCTTACATAGCGGTTCACCATACGTGCATGCTACAGGAATCACTATCTTGAACACAAGTATTTCTAGATTGACAACACCCTACTAACATAACTCTAATATTACCAAATCCATATCTCAAAACTTAATTTAGAGGAATCAAACTTCTCTTTACTAATAGATGCACATGAATATGGAAGTTTTTATTATATCCTCTTTGGATGCCTATCATCTTTAGGACTACTTTCATAGCACAAGCCAATTACCAAGTTACTCAGAGAGAGCACTCTCAAAAAGATATAAGTTAAGATCGAGAGTTCTTATTTCTCCAAAATATGACACCGTCGTGCTCTAAAAAGATCTAAGTGAAGCACTAGAGAAAATTTATCTAGCTCAAAAGATATAAGTGAAGCACATGCGAGCTAAATTGCCTAACTCAAAAGATATAAGCGAAGCTCAATGTGTATTCTAGCAAAATCACGATGAGTGCATGTCTCTCTCAAAAAGGTGTGTATCAAGAATGATTGTGACACAACAAAAAGAAAATACTCCTATAATACACGACGCTCCAAGAAAAACACATATCATGTGGTGAATAAAAATATAGCTCCAAGTACCGTTACCGATGGATTGAAGACGAAAGAGGGGATGCCTTCCCGGGGTATCCCCAAGCTTAGGTTTTTTGGTGTCCTAGAATTTGTCTTGGGATGACTTGGGCATCCCCAAGCTTGAGCTCTTTCCACTATTTATCCCATTGTCCATGAGAACATCACCCAAAACTTGAAAACTTCACAACACAAAACTGAAACAGAAACTCGTGACATCATTAGCATAAGAAAACAAAGCACCACCTCTTTAGGTACTGTAGAAAACATGATTTCTATTTATATTGGTGTTATATTACTATGTTCTCAATTTTCCATGGCTAGTACCCCCCCACCCCCCGATACTATCCATAGTTTCATCAAAATAAGCAATCAACACAACAAAAACATAATCTGTCAAAAACAGACCAGTCTGTAGCAATCTGTATACTTCGTATACTTCTGGTATCTCAAAAAATCTTAACAATTATGAAAATGACGGCAATTGGCATATCAACGAGATGCAAAAAGAATCAACTCAAAAGCTCTTTCTGTATAAGAACTAAAAATAATTTCGTGAGCGCAAAGTTTCTATCTTTTTCAGCAAGATCAAACAACCATGACCAAAACTAGTCATAAAGGTTTTACTTGGCACAAACACAAAAAGAAACACAAAGAACACAATCATAACAGAATTATGATGGTGTGGACACAAAAAAACATAAAGCAAAAAGCAAAGATAAATTCATCGGGTTGCCTCCCAACAACCGCTATTGTTTAACGCCCTTAGCTAGGCATAAGGCGATAGAATCAAGTATCGTCGTCTTTGGTGCTCAAACCATAAGTAGGGTGAACACTCAACACTTTAAGATCTTCATCTCTCTTACTAGATGGTGCACCACTATTTTTAGGAACAACAACAAACTTGGTGGCCTTATTGTGGGCAAAATTTGGAGTGTTCTGAACAATGGCAAAAGCGGAAGCAAAGTTGGTTATAACATCCTCTAGTTTGCCAATTCTAGCGGAATCATGACCTAGTTTTTCGTTAACTGTGGGTTCCCTCTCCTTTAAATTTTTCAAATTCATTCCCACCTTTGATCCATACTGAGTGATTTGATTTTGGATCTTTTTATCCAAATTTTCAATGAGTTCAGTCGTAGCAACTTTATTTTCAATGATATCCAGCCTACGCATCACATATTCCAAGGTTAAGGTAGTTCCATTAACCATGAGTGGGGGTGAGCCTACCAAATTTATTAAGGCACCGTAAGAATCAACAGTATGGCTACCCAAGAAATTTACGCCTACGATTGTGTCAAGAACATACCTATTCCATGGGGAAATACCCACATAAAAGTTGCGAAGCAGAACGATAGTAGATTGCTTACGAGTAGACCTGTTCTGAGCATTGCAAATCCTATACCAAGCATCCTTTAAGTTCTCTCCCTCATTTTGTTTGAAATTAAGAACTTCGCTCTCGGAAGTGTCGCTCAAAGCGATAGGACTAGCCATAAGGATAGGTAGGCTATCCCACACAAGCAAACAGAAAGCAAACAAAAGAAAAGGGCAAACGAAAAAGGCAAATATTTTTGTAAATTTTTGTTTTCCAGAAGTGGGGGAGAGGAAAACGAGAGGCAAAAAAGGTAAATTCAAGAGATGAGTTTGCGATAGTTACTTGGATAAACTTCACTTAAAATAGTCCCCGGTGCCAGAAATTGACACGTTGAAGGAAGACTATTCTTGACTTGATACTCCCCGGCAACGGCGCCAGAAATTCTTCTTGCCACCTCTGGAGCTTGCGTTGATTTTTCCCTTGAAGAGGAAAGGGTGATGCAGCATAGTAGCAGTAAGTATTTCCCTCAATTTGAGAAACAAGGTATCAATCCAGTAGGAGTATCAAGGCAAGTCTCCAAAGTACGTGCGCAAAAACAAACAAACTTGCACCCAACGTTATAAAGGATTGTCAATCCCTTCACAATTGATTGCAAGGTGAGATCTGAAGGCGGAAAGTGCAATAAAGTGTAAGTGTGGAGCTGAAAATATGAAGTGAAGTAGACCCGGGGGCCATATTGTTCACTAGAGGCTTCTCTCATGATAGCAAATATTATGGTGGGTGAACGAATTACTGTCGAGCAATTAATAGAACCGTGCAAAGTCATGACGATATCTAAGGCAATGAGCATACATATAGGCATCACGTCCGAGACAAGTAGACCGATACTGTCTGCATCTACTACTATTACTCCACACATCGACCGCTATCCAGCATGCATCTAGTGTATTGAGTTCATAAAAAACAGAGTAACGCCTTAAGCAAGATGACATGATGTAGAGGGATAAATTCATGCAATAGATATAAACCCCATCTTTTTACCCTTGATGGCAACAACACGATGCGTGCCTCGCTACCCCTTCTGTCACTGGGTGAGGACACTGCACGGTATGAACCCAAAACCAAGCACTTCTCCCATTGCAAGAATGATAGATCAAGTTGGCCAAACGAAACCCACAAATCGAAGAGAATTACAAGGATATGAAATCATGCATATAAGAGATCAGAGGAAACTGAAATAATATTCATAGATAATCTGATCATAAATCCACAATTCATCGGATCTCGACAAATACACCGCAAAAGAAGATTACATTGGATAGACCTCCATGAAGATCATGGAGAACTTTTTATTGAAGATCCAAGAGAGAGAAGAAGCCATCTAGCTACTAGCTATGGACCCGAAGGTCTCTGGTGAACTACTCACACATCATCAGAGAGGCAATGGTGTTGATGAAGAAGCCCTCCATGTCCGAATCCTCCCTCCGGCAAGGCACCAGAACGTGCCCCAGATGGGATCTTGCAGAGACAGAAGCTTGCAGCGGCGGAAAAATATTTTCGTGGCTCTCTCCCATGGTTTCAGATTTTTAGGGAATTTATAGGCGGAAGAAGTAGGGCAAAGGAGCCACGGGCGGCCCAGAAGCTTGCTAGGGGCGCCCCCCCAGGCCGCGCCTAGGGGGCTTGTGACCTCCCCTGGGGTCCTTTGCCTTGGTTCTCAAGTTTCCTGCGTATCTTCTGTTATGGAAAAAAATCATTCCGCAGGTTTTATTTTGTTTGGACTGTGTTTAATATTCTCCTTTGAAAAGGGTCAAAAACACGGAAAAAACAGGAACTGGCACTTGGCACTGAGTTAATAGGTTAGTCCCAAAAAGATATAAAATGCATACAAAACATCCAAAGTTGACAAGATAATAGCATGGAACCATAAAAAATTATAGATACATTGGAGACGTATCAATCGCCCCATGATCCAACGATGCAGAGCCGTCCTTGTGATCCAACGGCACGGAGCCTGCACGCAGCATACCCACCGAATTCTTTATAGAAGACCACATCCGAGGGCTGTCGCTTGGCGCCAGGGTGTGATCGGACGGCTGACGTTGGGAGCTAGGGTTAGGCGAAACCCAGCGGGGCTTAGAGGGGTTTTGAGCTGGTCAACGGGGTTACAAAAGCTTTGACTGAGCATAACTAATTTAAAAAAATCGAAAAATATGAAACCTTCGCCGTTCGTTGTTTTATAAGACACACTAACGAGGAAAAATACTAAACTTGGTCTATGGTCATTTTCATGAAAAACCCTACCTGGCACAATCGAGGTCAAATGAGCACCATTAATTTAAAAAAAATCAAAAAATATGAAACCTGCGCACAATGTTGTCTTATGTGACATGTTACCAACCAAAAATCATAAACTTGGTCTATGGTCATTTTCATGAGAAAACATTCACACATATGAGCTATCACCTACAAGATTTCATAGAGTTCAAGGAGATGAGGTAGGGTTACCTTCTGTTTTTGACAAATTTTAAAAAATCACCAAAGCTTTATTTCAAAGTGAATAAGAAGGATCTGAACTTAGTTTTACATTTTCATATTTTAAACGTGTTTTAATAGTTTTTATATTAAAGCATATTTTTCAAAAGAAAATGTAAAAACATGAAGATTAATTCAAAAAATAGTGAGACTTCGAATCTACACTATATAGATTGAATAGGTGTTAATACAAAATATTTGGCTCATTTAGAGTAGGTCCAAAAAAACTTGATTACAAATGGGTTGTTTACCCTCACCTGGGGGCTCATTTGGAGCATATTTCAAATCTACACTATATAGATTGAATCCATCACTAGTAGCCAATTGAAAATTTAGATATGCACACATGACACATTGATCATAGGGCTAATATACTCCCAATATTAGAAATGTTTTAGAAGTGTTTTTTATTTCTGTGCCCCTTAGCTCGATGCATTCAAAAACCATATCCATCACTAGTATATCAATGTATTAGATTTATACACACATTGATCAAAAACCCCAATATGACATTCAAACGACACATTGATCATTCGTGATGCACACACATTGAAGAACAGAGCTAATATAACTACATATTGTGGACAAATTTAATACTAATGAATCAAAAACTCCAATATGACAAATTTTTACACATTGAATCAAATTTATAACTTCTTAATCAATGGATTCCATTTGGGCATATGACATTCAAAACCCCAATCTGAGTAGCTTTATTTCAAAGTGAATAAGAAGGATCTGAACTTAGTTTTAAATTTTCATATTTTAAACGTGTTTTAATAGTTTTTATATTAAAGCATATTTTTCAAACGAAAATGTAAACATATGAAGATTAATTCAAAAAATAGTGAGACTTCGAATCTACACTATATAGATTGAATAGGTGTTAATACAAAACATTTGGCTCATTTAGAGTAGGTCCAAAAAAACTTGATTACAAATGGGTTGTTTACCCTAGCCTCGGAGCTCATTTGGAGCATATTTCGAATCTACACTATGTAGATTGAAGCAACACTGAAACAACATGTGTGGTTAGTGAAGCAACACTGAAGTGATCAGTGAAGCAACACTGAAACAACATGTCTGATAAGTGAAGCAATACTGAGACAACATGTTTGATCATAGAAGCACCTAAACTCTAGTTCACAACATCTAAACAGAACTAACCATACACCACATGCAAATATAAGGACAGACAAATATAGATAGAATAATACATTACTAGCATCACCATAGATTAAGTTCACACCATAAACTGCCACATTAAGTTTACCATAAGTAATCGGACCCTCAGTACCCAAAAGATTAAGATTCAGTTCACATCATCACACCATCACAGCATCATCACATCACTTCACGCTGGAGTCAGGGCCTTCGCGAGCGCAACATGCTGCCCCCTGATCTTGTAGTCCTCCCCGCGGATCGCTATATCCTCTGCATGAGACAAAAGGTGATCGAAGCGGCCATCCTTGGGCTTTGGCTTGGTGGTGCAGTAGGGGCAGTGCCACTTCTTGAACTTGCATTACCCTTAATAAATTATAGATTCATATACACCATGTCAAAGGAACTAAATGAACAAGGGATAGGCTTACCTCATATTCAGAATCCTCACTAAACGCCCCCTCGTATGGGTCGTAGTCGGCTAGCTTCCTCTTTCTCCCCCCAACTATCATCCTCCTGAATATACAATTACATCCATCACTACTATATCAATGTATTAGATTTGTACACACATTGATCAAAAACCCCAATATGACATTAAAATAGCACATTGATCATCCGTCATGCACACACATTGAAGAAAAGAGCTAATATAACTACATATTGTGGACAAATTTATATACTAATGAATAAAAAACCCAATATGAAAAATTTACACACATTGAATCACATTTATAACTTCTTAATCAATGGATTCCATTTGGGCATATGACATTCAAAACCCCAATCTGAGTGGCATTCAAAAACAAATCTAATAGGGACCCAATCTCAGGCAACGAATCTGAGTAGCATTAAAAACCCCAATCTGTGAGCACTAAAAATAAATATAATAAGCATCATAGCATTAAAAAACCCAATCTATTCACAACATCTAGCACTTTTGCAACGAATTTATCCAAATCTAAAAACAAATCTAAAAACCCCAATCATTCCCGCACCTAAAATCATAGTTCACAACATAGCATTTTTGCAATGAATTTATCCAACAAACCCTAGTCCAAAAACCCCTGTCCCCCAACCCATACCATACAGAAAACCCCGGCCCATCCGTCAAACCAACTACTCTAACCATCTGAACTACCGTATGAATCACAATCTAAACAATGCAACTAGGGAGCAATTAACTCTACAAGCTAAGCAAGTGCGAATACCTGCTCCTCCACGGCAGGCGGCGCAACGGGGGCATCTGGATTGACTGCGCCGCTCGACGCCTTCACCTTATGCAGCGATGAGGCAGAGCCCACCACATCCACAACTGTTGCGAATTTCTCCGCACCGCCGTGGACGCCGCCGACATCCGCGGTCACCGTGCATGGACCCTGCAGCTCCACCAGATCTCCGGCCGCTGCGCTGGCGTCGCCACGAGCGTCGACCATCTTACAGATGGAGGCGATGAAGGTGAGGAAGAGGATGTGGTGGGGGAGAGCGAGACGGTGCGGTGGAGGCAGTGCAGGAGAGCGAGACAACGCCGATGGGGGAGAGGAAGACGATGCGGCATGGAGGGGATTTGGGAAATGGTAGGGGCGATGGATGTGGTTGCCCTCTTTATATGATGGGACGTTTCGGGCATGTCCATGGACACGTGCTAGCCCACGACTGCGGTCTCACATGCGCCCACGTATACACGGCCCCACTTGTCAGCTAACGATCAAATGCATTGACCCGACGACAACGTCCGTTAGAACCTGTTCTGAGGGTTTTGGGCAAGGGAGTGGGGAAAAGTGAGCAAAAGTTAACAGAGTCGGGATGAATGAGTAGAGCTAAGGAACCAGGGGCATGGGTATAAAAATCCCTTAAATTAAATAGCAGTAATATGGTGATATCTCAAGAAATCACGTTGTCACATAGAAAGCAACTTCCCCCTGCAACTATCAATGCTATAAGAAAGGGTTGATCAAGCGGTAACACAGTGAAACAAAGGTTTGCTGGGATGTGGAGGGGGTTAGAGGCCTTTCATGGCAATGTTTCCATGCTTGACATAACTGGTGGTAGGAAGCGAGACATAGTGATAGAAATGAGAGAACTAGGATGGAAATGATAGTAAAGGTATCCAGGAAAATGATCATCTATCCTGAGATCCCACTTGGAAGAAGAACAAATCTGTGAAGTTGATGAGCCAACGTAGTCTAACGAATCCTCACACTCCGAAGTTGTTTCGGAACTCTATCGAGAATAAACAATCCGGAAACAAACAATCAACGCATGATAAACATCACAACATATGCATGACATGATGCGGAAATAATTATGATGCATGTCCAGTTTAAATATGTATGGCATGACAATCACAACAATCAAATACTACACATTAAGTGAAGCTCAATATGCAACGAGTTGCATATTGACGAAACTCCATGCTCAAATCATTTTGTTCACTCTTATTTATTTACACGGCAAGTTTAAATTTTTTTAAACATGGCAAGAGGTGAAGCATAAATAAACTATATATTCTAGGCATTTTAAATGAGGTCAAAAACAACATATAGTATTTTCGAAGCGACCCCTTATGCAATTTTTGAATTTGGTCCAGACCTGAACTAAATATATTTTTATATTTATGAAACAAGAAAATAAAGTGCACCATGTGATTCTACACATCATTCTAGTCGATTTACATATATGGATTATCTAAAACGAAGTTACGGTCTAAAAGATATGACCATCACAAGATAATATGCCATGAATGTAAAATGCATGCAAATGAAAACCACAAACATACCAAATCATGGACGCGGCAAGATATTATGAAACTACATGAAATTCTAAGCAAGTACCATACGTGGCATGTTCATAACGAGCAATGGTTCAACAATTACTACCAACACAAGTTCTAGCTACAATCTGCCCAAAAACAACAACATGATATTTTATACACACCAAAACAACCACCTGCAGGATTATAAAATGCACAAATAAGATATGGGGAAGTCGTTGACAAGATGCACAACAATCATCTCCTAACGACAAAATGAATAGAAGCATGGATCACTAGGAAATGAGCTAAAAAAAGGCTACTAGACCACAGTTTTAGACTTAGTGAAATTATCAGTTTTAACAATGCAATTTTTATCATCAAGGCATATTGGCAGCAAGAAAAACACATGCTACATGGCATATAATGGCATGAAAATTTATAGCATGGTAGTAGGCATGATGTACTTTATTTCATTACATTCTAGAAAGGTCTAATTAAGCACACATTCATAGCTAGCACCAACTCAACATGTCATTCTGAAATAATCGGATTCTCACACTTAGAATTATTTTGGCCCTGCAAACAACAACATTTTCATGGCATGTACACATGATGAAAACTACAACTAAGCATGACATACATGGCTTGAGAAACCTACTAACAACAACTACACATAGCATAGTACAAATCACTCAATTGTACACATTCAAAAGAGGCATGCTTTGCTTAAGTCGAGCTTCGCAAAATGAAACTTTACAAAAATAGATTAACAGTTTTAACACGATAGCACCTTAGGAGTAACAAATGAACATGTTAATGATAATTTACATGGCATCGAGAGACATTTCATCAAATTAGACATCACATATGACAATCACACAAAGGAATCAAATGCAAAAGACCTAAAGATTAGTTGCAATCATCCACGTAAGATTGAATAAACAGTTTAGACGTATTCATGAAGCACTTGCAACACACACTTGAGCATGTAGATACAACCTAATATGCATGCAAATGCCACAATCATGTAGAGCATGAAGAGTAGATGATTTTTCATATAATTTTTTTAAATCGGAGTTATGATTATTTAATTATGAAAGAAATCATTTTAACATGGCATTTACGTACATCAATGCAAACAGCGGTTCTGAACATTTTAACATGGATTTCATGGCTACCAAAAATACCAGGAGCTAATACACATCACAAAGGGCACATCTCGTGTTAAAAAAATCCATATGATGCATGGATTAAATCACACAAAAATAACAATAGGGCATCACAGCAAATATCATGCACACAAACTTGCTCAAATAACAAAACTAATTGCACGGATGAATTCTATAGATTTTTTTACACCAGAATCATATATTAAAATATGCAAGATATGGCATTTACGCAAATTACGATGAAAACAACAAGTTAAACATTTTTATCATGCATGAAAGTTGTAAATTATTAATCTACACAAAAATCCTAGTCATTTCCCATATTTACAACATCTTAATCCGATGCACGGTTATTTGTATATAGGAAATTTAAACAATGGCATTTCTAAAATTGAAGGAGTCACAAAAAATCAACATGGGCTGAATCTATTAGGCACGGGATGCATTGCGCCCTCGACGACAAATAGCGGCAGAGGTGCTCACCAAGGCCTTCGGGCCAGTTGGGGTAGAGACGAGGTGCGGCTGGGTCGGCATGCATGGCCCACTCATAGGGAGAGGCCGTGGCCCATGCGAGGCGAGTGTAACAACCCGAGACCGACGCTCCAGAAGATTCCCCTCTTATTCCGTTGTAGCCGGGTTAATTATTGGTTGTCGCATTCATCATCGCATCATTCGCATCAACTGCTTTGCATCCGCACTCCGTTGCCGCTAGCTTTCGAAACTTGCATATGTTATTAGTTGTCCATTCTCTCCGTTTTCGTCATTGACCGTTTCGAGACCAACCACACACGCATGCACCCGCGACATTGTTAAAATATTGTTTTTAAAGGTGTCCCAAAAATATTCTCGGATTGGGTTGAAACTTGGTGTGCGGTCTTGATATGTTGTAGGTAGACCACCTACCATATTCCGTCGCAATCGGAGTCCGTTTGATACCCAAATGGTCGACCGTGGCAGCACCGTCTTCGGTTT
Organism: Hordeum vulgare subsp. vulgare; assembly: GCF_904849725.1. Classification (NCBI taxonomy): domain Eukaryota; kingdom Viridiplantae; phylum Streptophyta; class Magnoliopsida; order Poales; family Poaceae; genus Hordeum; species Hordeum vulgare. Next base: position 155,351,813 of record NC_058521.1, read on the forward strand.
ATCGATGGACGTTTTTCGGTTTTAAAATTCGTGTCACGGGCTGCTCATTTCCCTCTCATCCTAGCCCACCACCACTCTACATAGCCCACTAGCCCTGCCTAGCACTACCCGTGACAGAGGCCATACGATCGCGATCGCATGGTCGAAAACGGTGCGAAAATACCCTATATAAACAACTCCCCCTTCCTTATTTGGACGCCCCTAACCTAGCCTCGTTTTCTTCGCCGCCCCAAACCCAAGCCGCCAAGGCCACCCAGCTCCTCCTCTCTCCTGAGCCGTCGGGCCTAGATCCGGCCCGCCCGGGACCGGATTGCCCCGCCGCCGCAGCAGCAGTCTCCTCAGCTCCCTGTAGCACCTCCAGGTCGTATCCCCGCGCAGTCGCGTCCCAGCACCCACTGGATCTTGCACCGGAGCTCCTTCCCGTCGATGGGCATCTCGTTGTCGGACCTCCCGAGGTCATCGCGCCCCTGTGCCCCGTCTCTCTTCTCCCGATTCTCTCTCTCTCTCACCTCTACTTCTCTCTAGCGACTATGGTGCCCGTGCCTGCAGGTGAGACCGTCGACCGAAGAGCTCGCCGGAGCCTAGAAACCGCCGTTTCTGGCCAGTTCTGGGGCCTCCCTCACCGGATCCGCTCCCGTCGAGCCCCGCCGCGCCCTGCACCCCGCGTCAGCTGGCCAAAAGTGTGCACCGCCGTGGCCTCCTCTGCCTCGTCGGGATCGGGCAGAGAGACCAGGCCCTGCCCGCCTCACCCCGGTGCACCGCCTGGGCCAGGCCCGCTCGCCCCGCCTGGGCCGGCTTCCTCCCGTGGCCCACCAAGCAGCTCCAACTAGCGTGCCTCTTCCTCCTCTCCATCCTGGGCCAAGCCCACGAGGTGAGCCACCCCCCGCAAGCCCTAAATCCCGCTCAGACGCAACTTAATTATCTAGCGCTCATTTACTGTTTTAGCCCGTATGCAGATTCGGCCCGTAGTTTTTTTTTATTCTGACGAATTTAGTAATTTTTAGAGAAACATGCATTATTTTAAAACGTCCATAGTTGTTAAACCCTGCGGCGGTTCGCGACAAATTATATATGTAGAATGTAGAATTTCGCATAGAATAATATTTTTCGAACTCTCATGCATATTTAAAACTGTTTAGCATGCTGTTTGCATTGGTGTGCATGTCGACGTGTTAAAAACGGTTTAGGTCATAGTTAATAAACCATAGCTTCGTTGGAGATGTACCATATATGTAAATGGACTAGAACGACGAGTAGAATCACGTGAACCACTTTGTTTTGCCGTGTAACAAACATAAAATGCAGTTAGGACAGATCTGGACAGATTACAAAGTTAACACATGGGGTCATTTCGGAGATGCTATAGGTTGTTTCCGACCTCATTTAAAATGTCTAGATAGGTAGTTTAATTTGTGCTTCACCTTTGCAATGTTTAACAACATTTAATATTGCCGTGTAAATAAATGGGAGTGAACTAAATAATTAAATATGGAGTTTCGTCAATATGCAACTCGTTGCATATTGAGCTTCACTTAATGTGTAGTGTTTGACTGTGAGAATTGCCATGCCCTACCTTGCATAGTTGAAACTGATCAAGCATCATATTGGGAAGTGCATCATAACGTGCTTTTGTGGTGGTGTTTCCATGTGTTGATTCTTGTTTCCGGTTTGCTTCATCTGGATGGAGTTCCCCAAGCGTGTCGGAATATGAGGACCCGTTCGACTATGTCAGTCCGTTTGCTTCACAGAGTCGTTCTTCTTCCAAATGGGATCTCAAGCAAGATGATCATTTCCCCAGATATCATTACTATCATTGCCATGCTAGTTGTCTCGTTTATTTCATTATGTCTCGCTGCCTACCACCTGTTAAATATCAGCCTCCCAACATTGCCATGAAACCTTAAACCCGTTCCGGACCTAGCAAACCACTGATTGGCTATGTTACCGGTTGCTTAACCATTGGATAGCGTTGCTAGTTGCAGGTGCAGTCGCTTCCATCTGATAACATGGGTTCCTTGTTATATCACCATATTAATCGCTATTTAATTTAATGGACCTATATACTTGGTGAAAGGTGGAAGGCCCAGCTTTCTAGCCTGGTGTTTTGTTCCACCTTTGCTGCCTTAGTTTCGGCTACGGGTGTTATATTCCATAATTGAGCGCTCCTAACACGATCGGGGTTGTTATGGGGACCCCCTTGATAATTCGTTTTAGATTAAGACTGGTCTGGCAAGGCCCAACTTTGGTACTTCATTTGCCTAATAACCTAACAAAATATCATAGGGACTTTTCAAACCCCGTGGATAATCAACCAACCCCTGGGCCAGTGCTCCGCATGAGTGTTGGTCCAAAAAGGGCAGACTGCGAGGCCACCACGGGGCAACTTGAGGTTTGGTTTTACTCGTAGGCTTTCCCATCCGGTCGTGTCCTGAGAACGAGATATGCGACGCCTATCGGGTTCGTCGTCACGTCGGGTGGCCTTGCTGGATTAGTTTTACCTTTGACGAAATATCTTGTGCATCGGGATTCCGGTGATGCTTTGGGCTATCTCAGAGTTGAGGTTTTCCACTAAGGAATCCGACGAGATCACAAGTTTCGTGGTTGAGGTTTTCTATGCGGCTTGTGGTAATTTGTGATGGACTAGTTGGAGAACCCCTGCAGGTTAAATCTTTCGAAAAGTCGTGCCCGCAGTTATGTGCCAACGTGGAAACTTTGTTTAACATCTGATTCTAGATAACTTGAAGTAAGCTTAATTAAAATATGCCAACTGAGTGCGTAACCGTGACTGTCTCTTTCGTGAGCTCCTTCTCCATCTGAAGACACGATGGGGTTATGTCTGACGTAAGTAGGTGTTCAGGATCATTCTTTTGATCATTAGTAGTTCACGTCCGCTATGCGTAGATCATCCCCCTCTTTTATTCTTGTACTTGTAAGTTAGCCACCACAAATAAATGCTTAGTCGCGTGCTGCAGCCTCACCACTTCACCATAACTCACCCATTAAGCTTTGCTAGTCTTGATACCTTTGGAAATGAGATGGCTGAGTCCCTGTGGCTCAGAGATTAGTAGAACACCAGTTGCAGGTACATGTAAAAGGGTTACTTCATGCGAGCGCGTTGATTGTTCATTTGGAGTTTCTTCTTCTTCTCCTTCTTCATCGATCTAGGATGGGTTCCAGGATGGCAGCCAGGGATAGCAAGGATGGACGTCGTTCTTTTATCTTTTTTTTCCTCCGTAGACGGACCCCACTCTTCTCCAAGATGATTGTATGAATTGTACTGATGTGACTCTGCTGTAGCTTGTGACGAGTGTAAGCCAACTCCTTATACTCATCTTTTCAGTACATGTAATTGTAACGATATCTATTCTTGTGAAACGACGAGATTCGTTTCTATCCCTGTCGAGGCCCTCGCGCGAAAAAAGGATAGGACCGCATCTTGGGCATAACAAGTTGGTATCAGAGCAATACCGACCTAGGAGCCCCCTTGATTGATCGAACTTGGCCGAGTCGAGTCTAGTGAAATGGTGCTTTGAGTCTAGTTATATATCAGAGAGTAGGATTATTTTTCTCCTCTTCTATGCAGTGGTGAGGAATCCTGATTTAATAATTTTAATTCTACTCCTCTTCTCACTCAAAATTTTTTAGGATCACGCGGATATTTTTGGAATCTATATGATGACAATGTGATGGAGTTCTGACTTGTTGCCTCCTGTTTTGTTGATTTTATTCCGGGGAGTTGAGCTCCAAGGGATTCTTGAGCACATCGTTATCATTCAGATTTCTTAGTATCCTAGGACGGAGAATGTTCAAAATTGCTTCAATACTAGTAGTGGCTAGATAACCCCGGCATCCCCAATACTGGTGCAGAGAGTTCGGGGGTACCGCCATACTTGGTATCATTGTGATTATGAGGATTTGAGATAGATGAGTTTCCGAGATCTCTGGTTATGTGTTGACGGATGTGATACACTGGACGGGTAGTGTCATTGCTAGGAGTTGAGTGATGGATTTTACTCCTTGTATCTGTGGACCCGATTGCATGAATAGAAAATTTGGGGAGTTCTTAGGTGGGAATTCAAGTAGTTACTTATAGGAAAAATATTCCAACAGATGCATGATGTGAGGTTAGGGTTCGACATCTAGTGAATTTGTTTGTTCACGGTCGTCTTACAACGGTTCGCGTTGTGTTTTAAAGAGTCCTTGTACCTTGCTACGACTCGGGGATGCTTCGTATGTCGTGTGCATCATTACATGATGGCTACTGTAGGATAGAGCCCGTGCGATCCTATCCACGAAAATATCTAGCGGAATCTCTGTCATGAATTTGTTCCGGCTTGTTTCGTAAGCCTCATCCTTTGTTTTGTTGTAGTATGGTAATTCGAGTAGCTTCGATGTCAAATGGTGATTTCATATCTTTCCAAGTGGCGTTCTCATATTTTTATGGGAATGCAAATTATTTTGCTCGATCAAGTTGTATTTTCAATTCTTCTCAACCGGAGTCGTCATGTCAATTCTTTTTCATCCGATATGCTTCTCTTCAAGTCAATTCTATCCTTTTCAAGATTTGCCAGATCAATCTCTCATTTCCTTCTGGAGTTCATCTCATCTATCCCAAGTTGTCTTTGTTTTCCCTCCCCCCTCTCTTTTTCTATGATGATTCATGATGGGGTTATAGTCCTAGGGTAGGGTCATAGGCCTGCCCTGTAAGTCCTACCCAAGGACTACCCCTCATAAGGGACAAGGCCCTTAGTCAGTTCCGACTGAATTAAGGAGTCGCCATCGTCCAGTCGGTAACAGGTCCTCGACCATCCAGTCGGAGACTAGCATTCAGAGAACATCCAACTAACCGACTGGATGCCACTCAGAACATCGTAACCCCCTGGAGGGAAACGGTCGTACGTTTCCTGATGCATTTATTAGCATTTAGGATGTACGTTACCTGTAACGTACGCATTCAATCGCCACTACTCCACCCCTGTACCGGAACCATTGTGGAGGGCAGCGCACTCTATATAAGCCACCCTCCCCGCTGGTGCAGGGGTTAGCAAATCATTGTATTCCATATTTCACTCGACAACAAGCTCCCAGAGCACTGAGACGTAGGGCTATTACCTTCACCGTAGAGGGGCCTGAACTCATACAACCTCGCCGTAGCTGGGACTCTGCCCATCCTTTTCGTACCCTACACATCTACTGTCAGGCTTATTCCCACGACAATTCAGTTATCATCCCAGTGCCTTTCTTTTCAGTGTTGCTTCCGCTATCTTATCTTCTATGTTGTTTTCGGTGATTCATTGTGAAGATTCTCAGCAGTTTCAAATTCATCATTTCTTAATTCTTCTTTTCTTCTCCGGTGAATTCAATTCAAGCTATTTGTGTTCATCATATCCTTTCCTTCCTATACGAATTCTGTGTTGGAAATTCTCATTCGATTATTCCGTATTCATTCATCCTTCTATATTCTATGCGGAGTGTTGAATACTTCTTAGAAGTTTCTTGTTTTCAATCCTTCAATTATTTCGAGGTTCCCAACCTCATCAAGTGTTTATTTATACCGTGCAATGTATTTCTTCCTAATCAATTGTTTTAACGGTGTTTTCTTTTAGTGGGCCCATAACCCACAGGTTCTTTCCTAGGATCTTATCTCGCTCTTTTAATCTTTTCCGAAGATCTCTAATTCTTTTAAATTATGACGTAAGTATCAATTCCATGAGTCATATTCCTTCTCCAAGATCGTTTCAAATTGATTATCTCATTATTTGCTCAAATTTTCATATTCTTATTTTGGAGTGTCTCAGTTATTCTTGGTGGTGTTCTCCTCATCACTTTCAGCTTCGAAGACGTAAGGAGTGTTTCTCTTAAATATTGGTCCATTCTCTTGAATATTCATCATTTCAGCTTTGTCTTATCATCTTGAATTGTTCTTGATCATGAGAAATTCTTCCATGTCTATGTGGTGCATTTCAGATTTCTTTTCATTCTTGATCCTCCGAAGGCCATCATTTTAGAAGATTTCTTCGTTCTTAGCTTTCAGCTTTCATTCTCAAATTCTTCTCAATTGTTGTCTCTTCGTTCGTCTCTCAATTATTCCGGTGCCTTGTTGAAGTTTTCTGTTAGGCGGATCATTATCTCTTCATTCTCAATGAGTTATTCAAGATTCTTTTTGGGGAACCTCAAGTCTTCTTTATCTTGCATTTCTAAGTGCAATTCTTCCTCCTTTATCCTTTGTGGTGGTGTTATAGCATTCTTGTTACTTGGGGAGTCCAGAAGAGAATTTGTTTCAAGAATGAGATAATTAAACCCATGAATTCCTGCAATCATGGGATATTTTCAACCCATGATTTCTTTATTGAGCTATCTTGGTTTAGATTCACCTAAAGCTTTTCGTAAGGATTGTTGCTACTATGGTGATCATCGTTGATCCAAGTTCTCAATGTTTCCTCTTGGTGTAAGAAGTTGTGCATATCTTGTTGCTCCCAATCTTTGTTTCTGTTAGTGGCTGGTTGTCACCTCATAGTTGTTGAGATGGTTTTCATAAGTCCACTACAAGCTTGTTCTTTCCATTGTTGGTTTTCCAACAACTCCGTTCAATTCTTCTTGCAAGGCTGCTTGTCAAATTCAAATGTGATAGTAGTTGTCATTCTCTTATTCATTATTTCTTCCCAATGATCTAGTTTCTATTATTTGTTCCGTGGGCATTGCGATGTTGCTCTTTTGAGTCAATCATATCTTATCAAGATAATGTTATCTCCTTGTTTATTCAATTTAATTAGTGTGTTGTGAACCTTTTCAAGATCTTTCCATCTTATTATTTTTTTCCTCAATTTCCTATCGAAGTGATGCCGAAATTTTGTTTGAATTCTTGCCTGTTACTCATTTCATTCTTCATCTCTTTGCAACCTTCAAGGATCGTTGGTTTCACTCGTTTGTTAAGAAGCAACTAAAATTTACCATTCGCTCTTTCTCTTCCTCTTCCCCTTTTCGTTCTTAGATCTCGAGGCGAGATCTCTTGTTAGTGTAGGAGAGTTGTGACAGCCCGAGACTGACGCTCCAGAACATTCCCCTCTTATTCCATTGTCGACGGGTTAATTATTGGTTGTCGCATTCATTATCGCATCGTTCGCATCATCCGCTTTGCATCGGCACTCTGTTGCCACCAGTTTTCAAAACATGCATCCATTATTAGTTGTCGGTTCTCTCCGTTTTTGTCATTGACCGTTTCAAGACCAACCACAAACGCACGTGCCCATGACATTGTTAAAATATTGTTTTTAAAGGTGTCCGAAAAATATTCTCGGATTGGGTGAAACTTGGCGTGCGGTCTTTATATATTGTAGGTAGACCGCTTGCCAAATTTCGTCACAATCGGAATCTGTTTGATACCCGAACGATCGACGGTGGCAGCACCGTCTTCGGTTTATCGACGAACATTTTTCGGTTTTAAAATCCGTGTCACGGGCTGCTCATTTCCCACTCATCCTATCCCACCACCTCTCTACATAGCCCACTAGCCCAGCCTAGCCCTACCCGCGACCGACGCCGTCCGATCGCAATCGCGTGGTCGGAAACGGTGTGAAAATCCACTAAACCTAGGCCCCTTTCCCTATATAAACAGCTCCCCCTTCCTTATTAGGACGCCCCTAACCTAGCCTCGTTTTCTGTGCCACCCCAAACCCTAGCTGCTAGCGCCACCCAGCTCCTCCTCTCTCCTCAGCCGTCGGGCCCGTGAGGCCCAGATCCGGCCTGCCCGAGCCAGGATCGCCCCGCCTCCGCCGCAGCAGCCTCCCGCGCTCCCTGCAGCGCCTCCAGGTTGCACCCCCACGCAGCCGCGTCCCACCAGCCGCCGGATCCTGCACTGGAGCTCCATCCCGCCGATGGGCATCCCGTCACCGGACCAACCCAGGTCAGCGCGCCCCTACGCCCCGTCTCTCTTCTCCCGATGCTCTCTCTCACCTCTACTTCTCACTACCCACCTATGGTGCTCATCCCTCCATGTGAGACCGTCGGCCCTAGAGCTCGCCGGAGCCTCAATCCCGCCATTTCTGGTCAGTTCTGGGGCCTCCCTCACCTGATCCGCTGCCTCCGAGCCCCACCGCACCCTGCACCCCGCATCATCTGACCGAAGGTGCGCGCCGCCGTGCCCTCCTCTTCCTCGTCCCGGTCGGGATCGGGTAGAGAGACCGGGCCCCGTCCGCCTCGCCCTGGTGCACCGCGTGGGCCAGGCCCGCTCGCCCCGCCTCAGTCGGCTTCCTCCCGTGGCCCACAAAGCAGCTCCAGCCGGCCCGCCTCTTCCTCCTCTCCAACCTGGGCCAGGCCCACGAGTTGAGCCCCCACGCAAGCCCTAAACCCGGCTCAAGCGCATCTTAGTTATCTAGCTCTCATTTACTGTTTTATCCCGTATGCACATTCGACCCGTAGTTTTTTTTATTCCGGCGAATTTAGTAATTTTGAGAGAAACATGCATTATTTTAAAACATGCGTAGTTTTTAAAACCATGCGTCGGTTCGCAACAAATATATATGTAGAACGTGTAGAATTTCAGGTAGAATAATATTTTCCAACTCTGATGCATATTTAAAACTGTTTAGCATGTTGTTTTTATCGGTTTGTGTGTCGACGTGTTAAAAACGGTTTAGGTCATAGTTAATTAACCGTAGCTCCGTTGGAGATGAGCCAGATATGCAAATGGACTAGAACGACGAGTAGAATCACGTGAACGAATTTGTTTTGCTGTGTAGCAAATATAAAATGGAGTTAGGACAGATCTGGACATATTACAAAGTTAACACAGAGGGTCATTTCGGAGATGCTATAGGTTGTTTCCGACCTCATTTAAAATGTCTAGATAGGTAGTTTAATTTTTGCCTCACCCTTGCCATGTTTAAAAACATTTAATATTGTTGTGTAAATAAACGGGAGTGAACTAAATAATTAAATGTGGAGTTTCGTCAATATGCAACTCGTTGCATATTGAGCTTCACTTAATGTGTAGCGTTTGATTGTGTGAATTGCCATCCCTGCCTTGCATAATTGAAACTAATCATGCAACATATTAGGAGGTGCATCATATCATGCTTTTGTGGTGGTGTTGCCGTGTGTTGATTCTTGTTTCCGGTTTGCTTCGTCTCGATAGAGTTCCGCAAGCGTGTCGGAATGTCAGGACCCGTTCGACTATGTCGGTTCGTCTGCTTCACAGAGTCGTTCTTCTTCCAAGCGGGATCTCAGGCAAGATGATCATTTCCCCAGATATCATTACTGAAGTTGCCATGCTAGTTGTGCCATTTCTTTCGTTATGTCTCGCTGCCTACCACCTGTTAAATATCAGCCTCCCAACATTGCCATGAAACATTCAACCCGTTCACAACCTAGCAAACCATTGATTGGCTATGATACCGCTTGCTTAACCATTGGATGGCGTTGCTACTTGTTGGTGCAGTCGCTTCCATGTGATAACATGGGTTCCTTGTTATATCACCATATTAATTGCTATTTAATTTAATGGACCTATATAATTGGTAAAAGGTGGAAGGCTCGGCTTTCTATCTTGGTGTTTTGTTCCACCTTTGCCGCCTTAGTTTCGGCTACCGGTGTTATATTCCATAATTGAGATCTCCTAACACGATCGGGGTTGTTATGGGGACCGCCTTGATAGTTTGTTTTAGATTAGGACTCGTCTGACAAGGCCCAACTTTGGTACTACATTTGCCTAATAACCTAATAAAAGTGCATAGGGAGTTTCCGGATCCCGTGGATAATTAACCAACCCCCGGGCCAGTGCTCTGCATGAGTGTTGGTCCAAAAAAGGGCAGACTGCAAGGCCACCACGGAGCAACTAGAGGTTTGGTTTTACTCATAGGCTTTCCCATCCGGTCGTGTCCTGAGAACGAGATACGCGGCTCCTATTGGGTTCGTCAACACGTCGAGCGGCCTTGCTGGATTAGTTTTACCTTTGACGAAATATCTTGTGCATCGGGATTCCAGTGATGCTTTGGGCTATCTCAGAGTTGAGATTTTCCACTAAGAAATCCAAGGAGATCACGAGTTTCGTGTTTGAGGTTTTCTATGCGGCTTCTAGTAAATTGTGATGGACTAGGTGGATCACCCCTGGAGGGTTAAATCTTTTGGAATGCCGTGCCCGTGGATATGTGGCAACGTGGAAACTTTGTTTAACATCCGATTCTAGATAACTTGAAGTAAGCTTTATTAAATCATGCCAACTGTGTGCGTAAATGTGATTGTCTCTTTCGTGAGCTCCTTCTCTGTCCGAGGACATGGTGGGGTTATGTCTGACGTAAGTAGGTGGTCATGATCATTCTTTTGATCATCAGTAGTTCATGTCCGCTATGCGTAAATCATCGCCCTCTTTTATTCTTGTACTCGTAAGTTAGCCACCGCAAATAAATGCTTAGTCGCATGTTGCAGTCTTACCACTTCACCATACCTCACACATTAAGCTTTGTCAGTCTTGATACCTTTGGAAATGAGATTGTTGAGTCCTTGTGGCTCACAGATTACTACAAAACCAATTGTAGGTACAGGTAAAAGGGTTACTTGAGCGACCTCCTTCATTGTTCATTTGGAGTTTATTCTTCTTCTCCTTCTTCATCTATCTAGGATGGCTTCCAGGACGGCAACCTGGGATATCAAGGATGGACATCATTCTTTTATCGTTTGCTTTCGTCCGTAGACGGACCCTGCTCTTCTTCATGATGATTGTATGAATTGTACTGATGTGACTCTGATGTAGCTTGTGGCGAGTGTAAGCCAACTCCTTATACTCATCTTTTCAGTACATGTACTTGTAACGATATCTATTGTTGCGAAACGACGAGATGCGTTTCTATCCCTGTCGAGGCCCTCGCGCCAAAATACGGATATGATCGTATCTTGGGCATAAGAGCGAGGCACGTCCACCTCGACCTCCTCTCAAGGGAGGTAGGGGCACGCGACGTCGGGACTCCGGAGGCAGCGACTGATGACCCACAAGTATAGGGGATCAATCGTAGTCCTTTCGATAAGTAAGACTGTCGAACCCAACGAGGAGCAGAAGGCTCTGACAAACAGATTTCAACAAGGTAATAACTACAAGCACTGAAAGTAGAGGTAACAAGTGAGTGTGTAGCGAGGTGAAACGTAGCAAGCAAAGAGTAACAAGTAACAAGTAGTAGCAACGGTGCAGCAAGTGGCCCAATTCCTTTTATAGCAAGGGGCAAGCCTGAACAAAGTCTTATAGGAGGAAAAACACTCCCGAGGACACACGGGAATTTCTGTCATGCTAGTTTCATCATGTTCATATGATTCGCGTTCGTTACTTTGATAGTTTGATATGTGGGTGGACCGGCGCTTGGGTACTTCCCTTACTTGGACAAGCATCCCACTTATGATTAACCTCTCTCGCAAGCATCCGCAACTACAAAAGAAGAATTAAGACAAAGTCTAACCATAGCATTAAACTAGTGGATCAAATCAGCCCCTCACGAAGCAGCGCATAAACTGGGGTTCAAGCTTCTGTCACTCCAGCAACCCATCATCTACTTACTACTTCCCAATGCCTTCCTCTAGGCCCAAATATGGTGAAGTGTTATGTAGTCGACGTTCACATAACACCACTAGAGGAAAAACAACATACAACATATCAAAATACCGAACGAATATCAAATTCACATGACTATTATCAGCATGACTTATCCCATGTCCTCAGGAACAAAAGTAACTACTCACAAGACATAATCATAATCATGACCAGAGGTGTAATGAATAGTATGAAGGATCTGTACATAAACTCTTCCACCAAGTAATCCAACAAGCATCAACTACAAAGAGTAATCAACACTAATAGCAACCTTATAAATACCAATCAGAGTCGCGAGACGAAGATTGATTACAAGAGATGAACTAGGGATTGAAGAGGAGATGGTGTTGATGAAGATGCCTCCCCTCGGACGAGAGGAGTGTTGGTGATCACGATGGCGACGATTTCCCCCTCCGGGAGGGAAATTTCCCCGGCAGGATCGTCCTGCCGGAGCTCTAGATTGGATCTGCTCAAGTTCCGCCCCGTGGCGGCGGGGAAACCATGAAAAAGCTCCCGTATGATTTTTTCCAGGTCAGGACGCGTCATATAGCAAAAGAGGGGGGCTAGTGGGCCAGTGGGCTGCCCACAAGCCTGCCCTGCGCCACCAGGGGGGTGGTGGCGGTGGGCAAGCTTGTGGGGCCCTAGTGGCCCCCCTACGGTAGTTCTTTTGCCCAGTATTTTTAATATATTCCACGTAAATTTTCACCGCATTTGGAGATGTGCAGAATAGTGGACTAGGATTTGCTCCTTTTTCTAGTCCAGAATTCCAGCTGCGTGAATTCTCCCTCTTCAAATAATCCTTGCAAAATAAGAGAGAAAAGGCATAAATATGGTACCACAAGTAATGTAACAGCCCAAAAAGCAATAAATATCAACATGAAAGCATGATGCAAAATAGACGTATCAACGATGCGTGATATGTATCCAGCGTATCTATAATTTATGAAGTATTCCCATGTTTACAATACTTTTATATGGTTTTGGTATGATTTGCATGGAACTAACAAACACTCATGTTGTTTTTACCAAAACTACTGTGGTGTTGTTTTTCGTGCAGAAAGAGAAGTACTCGGAATTGGACGAAACTTTTTGATGATTTTTTCGGAAGAAAAGAGAAATATTGTAGCAAAGAACCACCAAAGGGGGGCCCTGATACGTCCCAAACGTATCTATAGTTTCTGCTTGTTCCATGATATTTTGGGTGACATTGTTATATGTTTTTCTACACTTTTATACCATTTTACACATATTTGGACTAAGTTACTAACTCAGTGCACCCAGTGGCAGTTTCTGTCTGCTTATGTCTATTTTGTAGGGGCTTTTATCCAATTTTCCGAAGCCCAAAAAATTCCAGGAAAAATATATGAAAAACCAGCATAACAGAAGCTTCGAATTCACCGAAGATGGGCCAGAGGGGGGACAGGGGCCGCCCAGGCGACCTGCTGGCGCGGCCTACCCCCTCGCCGCGCGAGGAGGCCGCCTGGGTGGGCCCCACCTCCTCTCGTGCCCTCCTTTGGCCTATATTTAGTACTCCGAGAGGAAACCCTTCCACAACTTCCAGAATCTCGAATTTCTCCATCGTTCCACTGCCTCAGCGCTTCCGAGATCGGGAGTGTCAGGAGACCTCTTCCCGGCACCCTGCCGGAGGAAGGATTGACCTCCGAGAGCTTCTCCACCGCCATGGACGCTTCCCGGACGTGCCGTGAGTAGTCCTGCTTGGACCATGGGTCCATGACCATTATCTATGTGTTGTCTTCTCTCCAATATTGTGCTTTAATAGTTAGTCCTTGTGAGCTGCCCTACATGATAAGGGAATCTATGTAATTCTCTAGCTATTGCTATGCTCGATTTGTTGGGATCTGATGGATTATGAGATTATGTTGAGATTGTTATGAGTTATATATTTTATTATCCTTTTATATTATGTTCCTTAGTGATTCATGCATGTTCTCCGTTGCTATTTATTGCTTTGGTCGAGTAGTAGATTGTAACTCCAAGAGGGAGCGTTATGCATGATTGTGGGTTCATGCCCCTCGATGTCTAGCTTGACTGTAAGAAACATGAGACTAGGGGATGTGTTGTTGCCACCAGGGAGAAAACAACGGTGCTTGTGACCACGGTTCCAAGGATTGTTCACCTTACGCATAGTTCGTTAAAGCAGTTGTCCATTGTTTGAGTTTACTCTTTGGGTGGGGCTCGCAACTTAATATTAGTGATATGAATAGGATAGATATCTCAAGGTGGATGATTAGTAAGTAGATGTTGATGAATAAACGGTCTACTTGTCTTGGCGTACTGCTCATTACTATTGAACATCTAACTATCAAGTAGCATAATTAGCATTGCGGTGCATTCATAATTTTGTCAATTACCCAACTATGATTTGTTTACCCAAGCATAGTTGTTTATCGTCTTTTGGGAGAGATACATCACTATTGAACACCATGTGACTCCGGTCCATATCACCATCATTGTTTACACCTCCATCATTTACTGCTTTCATTTACTTTTCCGTTGCAATCACTATTACCTTCCTGCTTATGTTTTGATCCTTTGCAAACTACAAGGCCGGAGATATTGACAACCTCTTTGTACTCGTTGGGAGCTAAGTTATTTGTTCTGTGTGCAGGTCCACGTCTTGTGCTAGCGCCAGGGTGGAAGACACCTACTTGTTGATCCTAGGAGTTCTACTGGTTCAATAAACTTTAGAGTTTCCGTGTGAGGGAAAACTTGCTGCTGACTACATCTCAACCTTACACTTGGGGTAACCAACGAGGAGCGAGAAGTATATACATCATCTCGTCATCAAGCAAAGTTTTCTGGCGCTGTTGCCGGGGACTCTAGTCTTCAAGATTGGGGAGTTGCATGCTATCCTTTACCTTTGCTTTTCAGTCTTGTTAGTTTGCTTTTTTAGTTTTTGCTTTAGAGTCTTATACCAAAAACCACAAAAAAAAAGTTACTTTGCTTTGTTTAGTCAGTATGACTAAATCTTTTTCCTCGAGTGGTGCACCCGAAGGAGATATTCTCACCTTCAAACAAAGGGTTGGAGAAAGATTGAAAGATGCTTGGTATATAATTAAAAATTCTCAAGATAGAGACACCAAGAAGCAATCCACCACTATTCTGCTTAGAAGTTTTTATGTTGTTATTACTTCTTGGCATAGGTTTGTTCTAGACATAGAAATAGGAGGGAATTTCTTGGAAGCTCCCGTTGGGGAGGCTCTTAACGTTATGGAAAACCTTGTCAGAATCCCACCTATTGTTGAGATAAAGGATGATATCACTTTATCTCATGTTATGAGTAAACTTGAGAAGATACAACTAGAAATGTCAATCATGAGTAAAATTAATGAAGTAGGTCGTAGGATTCAAGGGAACTTAAATAGACTTGATAGCTCCATGAACAAAATTTACAAAAATTTGGAGACCCTTAAATCCCATGATGTGGATCCTTCTAGGATTGATAAGATCGAGGATATTTTTGAAACTTTAGGAACTACTCTATCCTCCATCAAGACTAAAAATGTAGAACCCCGCAAGGAAGGGACCTAAGTTTGTTAACGTACCCAAGGTTCCTCAACCCAAAACGAGTATGCCTATTGCTAAGGGTGTTGAAACTGTGAAGCCCTTGGAAGAGATACCTCTCTTAAATAGAAATTAGAAATGAAATTCCAATTGGTCTTACTACCTTTGCTTTTTCTCCTAGAAGTGTTGCCACTAAGCCTCTCTTTGAGAGTCCCCTTAAGACTAGTTGTATTATTGCAGAGCTCTTTGATGATCTTGATGATGGTTCAATTGATACAACTTGATCTTCTTGCATTATGCCTAGCTCAAAGGCATAAACGAAAGCGCTTGTTGGGAGGCAACCCAATTTGTTTTTACTTTCAGTTTTAGTGGTCTTGATGCTTGTTACTACTGTAGCAACACCATTTCATCTTTATTTTTAAGCTTTATGCCAAGTTATAGCCTCCGATTACAAGAAAATTCAAAAAGTGTGACATGCTGTCCAGAAACAGATTCTGTCTGCGTGACGGGAAAATTCGCCAGAAATCACCAGGTCAACTTTTTGATCTGAAATGTTTTGACAGCATGCTCTATATAATTTCCTTTCTGGCATCTGTTCTGAGTTTTTTGATTTGAGTTGCAGAAGTGTTTCGAATAAATTATTTACTACCCGATGTTCTGTTTTTCACAAATTCTGCCATGTTTTGCATGTTCATCATTTTGCAAATCCCAAGCTTACTTTTTATTTGCAAAAAACCTTTTGGAAATCATGAGAAGAAGTAGATTTTCATGAAAATATTTATTTCCAGCAGGTAATGAATTATTTTATTAAGGGTACTAACCACTCTAATCAGCTTATGATGAGTTTCGTATGAAGGGAGTTTTCAAGTATGCGATGGGAGATGATGGAAGAAGATACACGGGTGTCAAGCGCTCAAGCTTGGGGATGCCCCCATGCACCCCAACAAATATTCAAGGATACTCAAGCGTCTAAGCTTGGGGATGCCCCCGTGCATCCCCTTCTCTATCAACAATCATCAGTTCGTCCATCTCCATGCTATATTTTTATCACTTCATATGTTATGTGGTATGCTTGGAGCATCCCGCTATTTACTTTTTAGTTTGTTTTAGTTTTTCTTGCTGTCCATAACAAGTCGGAACCTAGCCTACTTTTGTTGGAAGAGAAACACACTCTATTCCACTCTAGAAAACAACATAGGTTTTCATGCTTATCTTTTTTGTGTGTTCTTCATCTTTCCATACCTACTGTCATGCTTAGCTGTTAGTTTTCATGCTTATCTTTTCAAGAGCTTTTATTTAGGTTGCTTTTGGAACTCTCTTGAGTTATCATTCCTATCTTGTTTAGAGAGTTGGCTTGTTGCACTGAGTTGTGTGTCTTGCATGAGTAGGTAATTAAGATTGCTATTTAAGTATAGTAGTAACCCGCAATAGTTTTGAGGTATTGATTTGAGTAATGTTTGGACTATTGGTGCCAAGAGCTTGAGCCTATTAGTGATAGGTGTCGTATTTTGGGAAATCCGTGTGTTTTCTAGAAACTAAAAATTTGTTGAGAACTCTAGCTACTAAATTGATCGCTAACCTCTAGAGGGGTTGTAATATATAGAGTACCCTCACGTTACCATGAGTCGAGGATGCGCAAGGATAACCAAACCCCCAAACACTCCTCCTCGGGGTACTTGTCTCTTTGTGAATTTCCTAACTAGATAGAGAGTTACCGATAATAAGTGTATGAGTTCTTCGGACTAATGTGAGTATTCGATTGTTGGCACTTCCACCATCTCATGACTTGATCTTCATGTCATACATGCTTTTGCTTGATCGTAGAGCCGCATAATAGTTGGGCCTTGCCTCAATTATTGCTACATGACGCGCTGGTATCATTGCATATCCTGCTACACTGGCAGAGGCATACATTTGCATACATCATGATAGTTTTCACTTGTCTTTATGTTGAGTACTTCTTATAAAGTGTGATGATCTTCTTTTTATTCATGTAAAACATAGGGTGTTTCCCTTAAGTGAGGAAAAGATCCCAAAGTGGACAAACAAATGATCCCAAAGAGGACAAATGAGAGATAAAAATAAAGAGCCAAAGAGGCCACAAAAAATTTAAAAAAAAAGAGAAAAAGAAAAAAGGAAAATAAAGAAAATAAAGAAATAAAAAGAGAGAAGGGGGCAACACTACTATTCCTTTGAAAGATCCACATTCGTACTCCATTGCTATACTTGTACTACATAGAGATTAATCATTCATGCATAACTTTGTGGGGACCCTTACACTATAGAACTTGGTTTGCATATTACAATGATGAGCCTCCTCAAATGAGCTCTAGGTCTTCATGAGCAAAGAAATTGGATGCACCTCCACTAGTTCTATTGGAGAGCTTACCTTAGCTCATATGTGCATCCGTTAAATGGCAATCCCTACTCGTCACATCATGTCTATCATTTGGCTTTCTCTCGCCTATGGTTGTCCTCATCGATTTTTGCATTTCACACCTTTTTGTATACCTTCCCCATCATTTTTCTATTTGCCATCCTAAGTGCCAACATATCTTGGTTACACTCATCCATTGCATGAGTGCTCAAAGTCAAAAGGGAGAGGATCATTTTGAGTTGTGCCTGACTAGTGGTCTGGGGATGAGTCAAAATAAGATTCCGAAGGAGACCAAGTGTGAAATTTTAGTAGATTGAGTTCTCAATTAAAAAATATTTTTTATGATCTCAACCCATCTCCCACTTCTTGCACGCAAACACCATTTCGAGACATTAGAGTCACGAACAGCGAGAGCTCTTGCATCTTTCTGTTCTTACTTTACTAATCTCAATACTAGATATAAACTCTTGCTTGTTCTTGTCTAGACTTCAATTGCATATCTTACTTGCTTTACTTTGAAGTAATTAAACCTCGTGCTCTCATCTTCCTCTTCCCCTTTTCATTCTTAGATCTCGGGTCGAGATCTCTTGTTAGTGGAGGAGAGTTGTAGCAGCCCGGAACCGACGCTCGTGAAGATTCCATTTTATTTCATGTTTCGCCATGTGATATATTTGGTTGTCGCATTCATCATCGCACCATGTGCATCATCCGCATTGCATCGCACTTCATTGCTGTTAGTTTTCAAAACTTGCATCCGTTGTTAGTTGTTGGTTCTGTCCATTTTGTCGTTGACGGTTTTGGGACCAACCGCACACGCATGTGTGTGTGGCATAAATTAAATATTATTTTAAAGTGTGTATAAAACTTTCTCAGATTGGATTGAAACTTGGCGTGCGGTCTTATTATCATGTAGGTAGACCACCCGTCAAATTTCATCACACCCAGAGTCCGTTTGATACACAAATCGTTAAATATATAGAGACACTATAGCCGGTCAAATTGTGGGACGTTTTCGGTTTATAAAACTCTCTCACGGTCCACAACTTCCCTCTCATCCCCACCTAGCCCATCTACACAGCCCACTAGACCCACCTAGCCCCTCCCTCCATTCGTGGTCACTAGATCGCGATTGGGCGGACGAGGTCCAACCCCATACACCAATCCACATATATAAACTCACCTTGTGGAGAGAGTATGTCACTCTCTAGGATTTCCCCCGTGCCAAAAATTGCAGCCACCCCCTCAAAAACCTTCCCCCTGGTGACCTAATTGTTGGAAATATGCCCTAGAGGCAATGATAAATATTTATTATTATATTTCCTGTTGAAAGATAATCGTTTATTATCCATGCTATAATTGTATTGAATTAAAACATAGATACATGTGTGGATACATAAACAAAACAATGTCCCTAGCAAGCCTCTAGTTGGCTAGCCAGTTGATCAATGATAGTCAAGGTTTTCTGACTATGTGCAAGTGTTGTCACTTGATAACTGGATCACAACATTAGGAGAGTCATGTGATGGACTAGACCGAAACTATGAATGTAGCATATTGATCGTGTCGTTTTATTGCTATTGTTTTCTGCGTGTCAAGTATTTATTCCTATGACCATGATATCGTATAATTCACTGGCACCGGAGGAATACCTTGTGTGCATCAAACGTCACAACATAACTGGGTGACTATAAAGGTGCTCCACAGATATCTCCGAAGGTGTCCGTTGAGTTAGTATGGATCAAGACAGGGATTTGTCACTCCGTGTGACTGAGAGGTATCTCGGGGCCCACTCGGTAATACAACATCACACACAAGCCTTGCAAGCAATGTGACTAAGTGTAAGTCACGGGATCTTGTATTACGGGACGAGTAAAGAGACCCTCCAGTAACGAGATTGAAATAGGTATGCCGATATCGACGATCGAATCTCGAGCAAGTAACATACCGAAGGACAAAGGTAATGACATACGGGATTATATGAATCCTTGACACTGAGGTTCAACCGATAAGATCTTCGGAGAATATGTAGGATCCAATATGGGCATCTAGGTCCCGCTATTGGATAGTGACCGAGGAATACCTCGAGGCATGTCTACATAGTTCTCGAAGCCGCAGGGTCTGCACACTTAAGGTTCGATGATGTTTTAGTATAGTTGAGTTATATGTGTGGTTAACGAATGTTGTTCGGAGTCCCGGATGAGAATATGGACGTCACGAGGGTTTCCGGAGTGGACCGGAAACGAAGATTGATATATAGGATAACTTCATTTTGTTACCAGAAGGTTTTCGGGCATTACCCGGATTGTACCGGGAGTGATGAATGGGTTTCGGAAGTTCATCGGGAGGGGGGAACCCACCCGGGGGAACCCAATGGCCTTAGGGGTGGCGCACCAGCCCTTAGTGGGCTGGTGGGACAGCCCAAGATGGCCTATGCGCCAAGAGAAGAAAACCAAAGAAAAAAAAGGGGAGGTGGGAAGGAAGAGAAGGACTCCACTTTCCAATCCTAGTTGGAGTAGATTCCTCCTCTCCTCCCTAGCCGGCGCACCCTTGAGGGCTTGGCCCTCAAGGCAAGCCTCCTCCCCCTCCCTCCTATATATAGTGGTGGTCTAGGGCTGATTCGAGACAACTTTTGCCACGTGCAACTCAGATCTAGACACCATAGTTTTACCTCTAGATCATATTTCTACAGAGCTCGGGCGGAGCCCTGCTGGAGTAGATCCTCACCACCACCGGAGCGCCGTCACACTACAGGAGAACTCATCTACTTCTCCGTCTTGCTTTCTGGATCAAGAAGGCCGAGATCATCGTCGAGCTGTATGTGTGCTGAACGCGGAGGTGCCATCCGTTCGGCACTAGATCGAAACGGATCGTGGGACGGATCGCGGGATGGTTCGTGGGGCTGATCGAGGGACGTGAAGACGTTCCACTACATCAACCGCGTTTCTTAACGCTTCCTGCTGTGCGATCTACAAGGGTACATAGATCCAAATCTCCTCTCGTAGATGGACATCACCATGATAGGTCTTCGTGTGTGTAGGAAAATTTTGTTTCCCATGCAACGTTCCCCAACACTAATCCCTCCAGATCCTGAAATCCTACCCCAGGGAAAATTTGGACCATGGGATCCCCATCCAATGGTCTAAAATCCCCGCAAAAAAACCACCCCGGACAATGTCCGAGGCCAACCCAAACATGTCCGGACGCCGTCAGTGCATGCATCCCTGTCCCCGAGCTAGGAGTGCGTGCAGCCCTGTGGCTCCTCGCTGCCTTCGCACCGCCGCCAGGTAGAGTGCCATTGCCGCGCTCGGACCTCGATGCCGCCCCGCAATGGTCAACCGTCGAAGCAGCTACCCTCGTTGTCGACTGCCTCCGTGGCCTGAGATCCTTCCTCCTCCTCGCCTCCATGCCCAAGCTGCCTCTATGGCCGCCCCAAGCCCCGCTCATGCTCTCCCTCCGCTTAAGCCCACCTCCCTCGCTTGGATCCGGCGGCATCAGGCCGCCGACCCGCAAACCCGGCCTCTAGCCGCCAGTCGCGAGCCGGAGAGTCTGCCCCGCGCCCCTTCGTTGCGATCCGTCGTGGCCTCTGCTCGCCGTGTGCATTGACCACTTGCCACGGCCCAGGCGCAGACCCGATCGGCCAGGCCTAAAATCACCATGCATAGCGCCAAGGCCTCGCCTCGCCAACAGCACAAAGCCCAACGCTCCAAGCCATGCCAACCGCCAACCCAGTAGTAGCGACCCACATCCCACGGCATGCACCACAACGCCTCAAGGCCCAGCCCGAGGTGAGCCTCTCGCTATTCCTCGCCCTGGGAGACAATTTGTTATATTGCGCTCGTGCTCATGTTGTCCGAGTTGAGTCAAATTCGTCCTGTGTCACGTTTTTTTCCTATTAAAGATTTTTCAATTATCCTGGACATTTAATAATTAAAGAAATGCCATTAATTTTCATATCTCATAAAAAATAACCGTGCATCGCATGTAATAACTTTATATATGTAAATTGCTCAGAATTTTGTGTAGTTTTATAATATCGAACTTTCATCCATGTTAAAAGTATTTAAACTAGTTGTTTGTATATATTTGTGCAAACGCCATGCCAAAAGGATTTATTTAATAACTTTTGATCCATAACTCCAATGCAAATGTTTTATACATGTAACTTGACCCTAAAAATGTGTAGAACATGGTGACACTTATTTTGCTGTTTAAAAACTCTAAAATTATGTTATACGCGTAACAGTGCAAAACTTTAATTTGCATATGGGGACTTCCGGAATTGTTATTCGTTGTTCCGGCCGCATTTAAACATGCTTAGAATCTCATGTAGTTTCATAATATCTTGTTGCATCCATCTTTTAACACGCTTGTGGCTATGATTTGTATACATTTTGCATCCATGTCATATTATCTTGTGTTGGTCATATCTTTTAGACTGTAGCTCCGTTTTAAATGTTCTACATATGTAAATTGACTAGAATGACGTGTAGAATCACATGGTCTGCTTTGTTTTGCTATTAAATAAATATAAAATATGGTTAGTTCAGATCTTGGCCAATGTAGAAATGAACATATGAGGTCTTTTTGAAAATGCTATATGTTGTTTCCGACATTATTTAAAATGCCTAGAATGTGTAGTTTATTTATTCTTCACCTCTTGCCATGTTTAACAACATTTAATATTGTGATGCACCTAAACGGGAGTAAACTAAGTAATACCAATGTGGAGTTTCATCAATGTGCAACTCGTTGCATATTGAGTTTCACTTAATGTGTAGAGTTTGATTGGTGCTTTGCCATGACTTGCATAGTTAACCGGACACGCATCGTATTTGATTATGCATCATGACATGCATATGTTGTGGTGTTTATCGTGTGTTATTGTTGTTTCTGGATTCTTTCTTCTCGATAGAGTTCCAAACCGCTTCAAAGTATGAGGATTCGTTCGACTACGTTGGTTCGCCTACTTCACGGGTTCGTTCTTCTTCCAAGTACGATCCCAGGAAAGATGATCATTTCCCTGGATATCACTACTATAATTACTATGCTAGTTGTCTCATTTCTATTGCTATGTCTCACTTCCTACCACCTGTTAATGTCAAGCCTCCCAACATTGCCATGAAAAGCCTCTAACCCTCTCCATATCCCAGCAAACCTTTGTGTGGCTATGTTACCGCTTGCTCAACCTTCTTATAGAGTTGTTAGTTGTAGGTGCAGTTGCTTTCCATGTGACAACATGGATACCTTTTTATATCAACATATTAATGCTATTTAATTTAATGCACGTGTATACTTGGTAAAATGTGGAAGGCTTGGCCTTGTAGCTTGGTGTTTTGTTCCATCTTTGCCGCCCTAGTTACTTGTGTACCGGTGTTACGTTCCATATTGAGTGCTCCTAACATGCTTGGGGTTGTTATGGGGAACCCCTTGACTTTTGTTTTGGGATAAAACTATTCAGGCAAGGCCCAACATTGGTACAACATTTGTGAAATAAATAATGAACCGCATAGGGAGTAATTAACCCGTGGATAATTAATCAACCCCCAGGCCAGTGCTCTTCGTGAGTGTTGGTCCAACCCAGAGCACTATGCGGGGCCAACCCAGGGCAACTTGGGTGATTTCTATTAGGCCTCCTTTAGCGTAGCTTATCCGACGTGTCCTGAGAACAAGATACGCGTCTCATATCGGGGTCTTCACCATGTTTGGGCGGTCTTGATGGATTTGTTTTACCCTTCTCGAACGTCTTGTGCGAGGGATTCCGAGGATACTTTGGAATATCTCAAGGTTGAGGTTTTCCATCAGGCATCCAAGGAGACAACGAGTTTCCCGTGGTCGAGGTTTCCGACGCAGCTTGTGGTAGTTTGTGATGGACTAGTTGGAGCACCCCCTACAGGGTTAATTATTTCTGCAAGCCATGCCCGCGGTCATGTGGCAACTTGGAAACTTTGTTTCACACCCGCTCATAGCAAACCAGAAGTAAACTTAACTAAAACTTGCCAACTCCATGGGTAACCATGACCGTCTCTTCTCGTGAGCTCTGTATCCGAGAGAGGACATAGTGGGGTTATGTTTAACGTAAGTAGGTGTTCAGGATCATTTCAAGACCATTATTAGTTCACGTTCGTTTATGCATAGATCAACTCCCTCTTAATCGTGTACTCGTAAGTTAGCCACTCAAATAAATGATTAGTGCTTACTACAACGTCACCACTTAACCATACCTTACCCATTAAGCTTTGCTAGTCTTGATACCTTTGGAAATGAGATTGTTGAGTCCCTATGGCTCACAGATTACTACAACAAAAGTTACGGATACAGGTAAAGTGATATTTTGATGTGAGCATGATGATTGTTCTATTTGGAGTTTTTTCTTCTTCTTCTTCTTCATCGATGTAGGATGGGTTAAAGGTCGGCTGCCTGGGATAGCAAGGATGGACATCGTTCTTTTATCGTTTGATTCCGTCCGTAGTCGTACCCTGGTATTCTACGTGATGTTTGAATGTGTTGTCCTATTGAGATGTTCATTCCATAGCTTGTGGTGAGTGTAAGCCAATTCCATATACACATCTCTTCTGTACATGTACTTGTAATACATTCTTGCAAAACGATGAGATGCGCTTCTATCCCTGTCGAGGCCCTTGAGCAAAAATAAGGATAGGATCGCATCCTGTGCGTTACAAGTTGGTATCAGAGCAGCACCGACCTAGGAGCCCTCTTGATTGATCGAACTTGGTCGAGTCGAGTCTAGTGAAAAACTACTTTGAGTCTAGTTATATATTGGATAGTAGGATTCTTTTTACTCCTCTTCTATGCTCTGGTGAGGAATCCTGACGTAAGAATATTATCTACTCCTCTTCTCACTCAAAAAGTTTAGCATCACGAGGGTATTTTGGAAACTATATGATGTCATTGTGACCGGGATTTTGTTCCTGCTGCCTCCAGGCGATTCTTGTCACACTTGTTATCATTCAGTTTCCTTGTTATCTCTGTATGGAGGATGTTCGAAATTGCTTCAATACTCTTTGTGGAGAGAGGAGTTTTGTGTAGCCCATAATTGGCATCGTTGTGAATACAAGGGTCTAAGGTAGATGAGTTTCCGAGATCTCTAGTTATGTGTTGACGGATGTGATACACTGGAAATGTAGTGTTATTGCTAGGAATTGAGGAATGGATTTTACTCCTTGTATCCATGGACCCAATTGCATAACTAGAAAATTTCAGAAGTTCTGAGGTGGGAATTCTAGTAGTTACCTAGGCTATCTTCAACCAGATGCATGATGTGAGGTTCGGGTTCAACATCAAGTGGATTCGTTTGTTCACGGTCTTTCTTACATAGTACATTCTTGATATTGTCAGTAGATATGCTTCACCAAGCCTTGTAGTTTGTTACGCCTAGGGAGCATATTCGAGCGTCATTTAAATATGACAATCCAATGTACGATCGAGCCCGTGTGAACCTTACCACGAAAATATCGAATGGAACCTCTGTCGTGAATTTGTTTCCGGCTTGTATCGTAAGCCTCATTCCTTGTTTTATTGGAGTGTGGTAATTCGAGTTGCTTCAATGTCAAGTGGTGATCTTATATCTTTCCAGAGTGGTATTCTCATATTTCTATGGGAGTGCTAATTAGTGCTTACTGCAGCCTCACCACTTAGCCTTACCTCACCCATTAATATTTGCTAGTCTTGATACCTTTGGAGATGAGATTGCTAAGTCCGCGTGGCTCAGAGATTACTACAACAACAGTTGCAGGTACAGGCAAAGCGTTACTTTGACGTGAGTTCGATGATTGTTCTATTTGGAGTTTCTTATTCTTCTTCTTCATCATCAATGTAGGATGGGTTCCAGGACAACAGCCTGGGATAGCAAGGATGGACGCCGTTCTTTTACCATTTGATTTCGTCCGTAGTAGGACTCTGCTCTTCTACATGATGTTGGAATGTGTTATTTTATTGACATGTTCATGTTGTGGCTTGTGGTGAGTGTAAGACAATTCCATATAGTCATCTCCTTCGTCCATGTACTTGTAACGATATCGATTCTTGCAAAACCATGAGATGCGCTTCTATCCCTATCGAGGCCCTTGAGCCAAAATAAGGATAGGATCACGTCTTGGGCGTTACATGAGAGCCCGTTCAGGCACCATTCCGGAGGGGGAGATCATCATCAGAGGCCATCTTCATCATCCCTATGGCCACCATGATGAGGAGCGAGAAGTCCACCCTCGGGGTTGAGGGTTTGTACTAGTATCTATGTGTTTAATCTCTCTCTCTCTCGTGTTCTTGATATGGCTCAATCTTGATGTATCGCGGTCTTTGTTA
The DNA here is from genome assembly GCF_904849725.1 of Hordeum vulgare subsp. vulgare. NCBI lineage: Eukaryota > Viridiplantae > Streptophyta > Magnoliopsida > Poales > Poaceae > Hordeum > Hordeum vulgare. The sequence goes on from NC_058521.1 coordinate 155,377,609, forward strand.
ATATAGTTGGATCATATGGTGTTTCTCCCTCTCAAACTTGTTGTGATGAATTGAGTTTTCCCTTTGAGATTTCATTTTATAGGATTGAATAGTTTTATGGATTTGAGAGCACTTGATCTATGTCTTGCTATGAATACCCGTGGTGACAATGGGGTATCATATTTATTTACTTGATATACATTTTGGCACTCAACTCGTGGATTCCCAATGTGATATTGGGGTAATCTATGCATAGGGGTTGATGGACGTTCTCGTCTTTGTTTCTCCGGTAGAAATCTTGGGGCACTCTTTGGGGTTCTTTATGTTGGATTGAGTATTATGAATCTGAATTTCTTATGGTGTTATTTTAGTACGAACTCTTGGATAGATCGGTCATAAAGGATAATGATAACCCACAAGTATAGGGGATCAATTGTAGCCTTTCTCGATAATTAGTCGAACCCAACGAGGAGCTAAAGGTAGAACAAATATTCCCTCAAGTTCTATCGACCACCGATACAACTCTACGCACGCTTAACGTTTGCTTTAACTAGAACAAGTATGAAACTAGAAGTACTTTGTAGGCATGATATGATAGGTTTGCAAGAAAATAAAGAACACGTAAATAAAAACTAAGGGCAGCTAAGATAACGAAACAACTAAGTTGGTCTTAGTAGAGATCTTTTTGTCACAAGAAGATTATTTGTCCATAGGCAATCGATAACTAGACCGGTAATCATTATTGCAATTTTGTATGAGGGCGAGGCATAACCTAACATACTTCCTCTACTTGGATCATCTGCACTTATGACTGGAACTCTAGCAAGCATCCTCAACTACTAAAGTTCATTAACGGAAAACCCAACCATAGCATTATAAGGTATCAAGTTCTCTTTACTCCTATATGCAACAACCCACTTACTCGGGTTTATGCTTCTGCCACTCAAGCAACCCACCATAAGAAAATCATGAACACATTGCAACACCCTACAGCAGGGATCCCTCACGCTTGCGCGACACGGAAAGCACCATAGGATAGCACCAATAATAAAACATGCAACTCAAACCAATCATGACCATTAATCAACCCATAGGACAAAATGGATCTACTCAAACATCATAGGATAGCCACACATCATTGGGAAATAATATATAGTGTTGAGCACCATGTTTAAGTAGAGATTACAGGGGTGAGAAGAGGTGTTGAACCTGTTCATAGAGGGGAAAAGAGTTGGTGATGACGGCGGTGAAGTTGTTGGTGTTGCTCATCGTCACGATGATGGCCCCGACAGCATTTCGGTGCCACCGGGAGAGAGTGGGAGAGAACCCCCCCTCATTCTTCTTATTCCTTGGCCTCCCCCTAGAAGGGAGGAGGGTTTCCCCTCTGGTCCTTGGCCTCCATGGCAGCGGAGGGGCGAGATCCCCTCCAAGATTTGATCTCTCTCTGTTTCTGTCTGTTTCTACCTTTTTCAGCGTTGCAGATTCTCGTCTTTTACCATTTCTTATATTCCCGGATATACGTAACTCCGATTGGGCTGAAATTTTAACACGATTTTTATCCGGATATTAGCTTTCTTGTGGTGAAAGAAGGTCACCAACCACCTTACGGCGTGGCCACAAGCCAGCCTGGCGTGCCCTACCCCCAGGTCGCGCCCCTCTGGCTTGTGGGCCCCTCGGGCACCGTCTTCTGTTGATTCCACTTCCCAAAATTCACATACATTCAAAAACAAATCTCTGTAAGTTTTTATACCATTTGGACTTCGTTTGATATGGATTTTCCGTGAAACAGAAAACATGCAACAAATAGGAACGGGCACTAGGCACTTGATCAATATGTTAGTCCCAAAAATAGTATAAAAAGTTGCAAAAAGCATATGAAAGTTGTAGAATATTGGCATGAAACAATCAAAAATTGTAGATATGACGGAGACATATAAGCATCCGCAACCTTAATTCCTGCTCGTTCTCCAGTAGATAAAGGATAAAAAAGATAATTTTTTATGTGGAATGCTACCTAGAATAATCTTGATCATATAATCTAATCATGGCATGAATATTAAGATACGAGTGATTCAAAGCAATAGTCTATCATTTGACATTAAGACAATAATACTTCCAGCATACTAATAAAGCAATCATGTCTTCTCAAAATATCACGGCTAAAAGAAAATTATCCCTACAAAATCATATAGTCTGGCTATGCTCCATCTTCATCACACGAAGTATTAAATCATGCACAACCCCGGTTTTAGCCAAGCAATTGTTTCATACTTCAGTATTCTCAAATTTTTCAACTTTCACGCAAGACATGAGTATGAGCCATGGGTATAGCACTATAGGTGGAATAGAATATGGTGGAGGTTCTGGATAAGACAAAAAGAAGGAGATAGTCTCACATCAACTAGGCGTATCAACGGGGTATGGAGATGCCCATCAATAGATATCAATGTGAGTGAGTAGGGATTGCCATGCAACGGATGCACTAGAGCTATAAGTGTATGAAAGCTCAAAAAGAAACTGTGTGGATGTGCATCCACCTCGCTTGCTCAGGAAGACCTAGGGCAATTTGAGGAATCCCATCATTGGAATATACGAGCCAAGTTATATAATGAAAAGTTCCCACTAGTATATGAAAGTGACAATATAGGAGACTCTCTATCATGAAGATCATGGTGCTACTTTGAAGCACAAGTGTGGAAAAAGGAATAGTAGCACTGCCCCTTCTCTCTTTTCTCTCATTTTTCTTATTTTCTCATTTTTTTGGTGGGCTTCTTTGGCCTCTTTTTTATATGGGCTTCTTTGGCCTCTTTTATTTTTCATAAAGTCCGTAGACTCATACCAACTTGTGAGGGAATCATAGCTTCCATCATCCTTTCCTCACATGGGACGATGCTCTAATAATGATGATCATCACACTTTTATTTACTTACAACTCAAGAATTATAACTCGATACTAGAACAAAATATGACTCTAATCATCCTAAAGGCAAATCTTGGCACATTATTTTTATAATACAATGGATTTATACAAGGGGATAATTATTTTTGTTGAAAAGTTTGTGTAATTAAGATTCACAAGGTTACCATGGGCATGAACAAAGTTCAAGGTATGCTCCCATTTTAACAATGCTCGTCTCCCTCACTTTCAGTTTCTTTTTGAAATTTTTTTAGGTTCCCCTCTTTATTTTTGTTTTTAAACTATATAAAATCACACAACAGAATAAAATGACTCTCTAAAACTTTCAGGCTGTCTCCCTGGTAGCGCTTTCTCTAAAGCCATTAAGCTAGGCATATAGTGCTCAAGTAACTGATCCACCCGGATCCCAAGGTATATCAAAGCCAAGTTTAGTTAACAATGATTTGTAATTTAGTAGTGAGCACAGAGTAACATATATCACACAACAACAAAGTCTAACTCTCTTCCTATGCATTGGCAGGTCATAAAAGAACAATTCTTACACACAAAGTAAAGGCCAATGCATAGGATAAACAATTTCTTGTAATTTTATCGTACTGGAAACATAGAGAGGCGGAGATGTAGTTCCTCTCTCATAATAATTGCAAGTAGGAGCAACAAGCACATGCATATTATATCTATCAAAATCATCATGTGTAATAGTAAAAGGCAACCCATCTATATAATCCTTAATAAGCGCAAACTTCTCCAATATAGTTTAGTTGGGAGAATTCAAAAAGATAATAGGACTATTGTGACACCCTCAATTTGATCGTACGCTAATCATACACGCAAATGCGTATGACCAAGCTCAAGGACTCACGGGAAGATATCACAACACAACTCTGGACACAAATAAAAATATACAAAATTCATATTACAAGCCAGGGGCCTCGAGGGCTAGAATACAGAAGCTCGATAAACACACGAGTCAGCGGAAGCAACAAATATCTAAGTACAGACACCAAACATGATAATGCCTTAGAGAAGGCTAGAACAAAAGATACAACGATCAAACGAGGCGCGGCCTCCTGCCTGGGAACATCCTAAACTACTCCTGGTTGTCAGCGGCCTCCATCAAGTAGCTGGCACCGTCGAGGTAGCAGTCGTCGACGGCGGGATACGTCATCTCGCGGGCTCCAACATCTGGTCGCAACAACGGATCGAGGGAAAAAGGGGGAGCAAAGCAATGGTGAGTACTCATCCAAAGTACTCGCAAGACTGACATCAGAATTATACTAAGATATGCATCAGTATCAAGGGAAGGTGTTATATGTGGACTGATTGCAACAAGGTGAGAATAGAGAGAGAAGGCCTAGTCGTATCGAAGACTAGCATCTTCAGGGGTCTTGCAGCAATAGACGAGAGTAGAAGAGGTAACACTGTTAATAGTCATATTGTTGCAGCAATATTAATTAAAGTCACGCCCAGAGATCCTCCTTCGACTCCCTGTGAGGAAGCAATCCCGGAGCAAACATTCCAGTTAAGTAAAAATTGTAGTTGTATAAGATTGGGGCGCAACTCCAAGTCGTCGTGTAACCGTGGACACAGCTATCCGAATAGTTAATATTCTTTCTGTAGGGGTGCACCAAGTTTCCCGCCACGCTCGATAAACTCTGGCCAGACACACTTTCCTCGGTCATGCCCAGCCTCGGAACATCCACACGTTGCAACCCCACCTAGACTCAACAGAGGGGCCAGCCCGCCGGTCTAAATCCTAAGCGCGAAGGGTTCATGGGCCCATCATCCATTGCGCTCCTGCATGTTGCGAGGGCGGCCAATGTCACTCTTGGCACCTCTTATACAAGAATGGTGATAATCTAGACCACTCGGACGCACGCTGCTCCATTGCTGATGTGTGAAGAGCTTTGGCTGATACCACGACGTCGAGTACCCATAACTTCTCCCGTGTAGCCGGTTAGTGCGAAAAGGTCTCTGACCAACCCAGATCAAATACGCAAATCCTTAGCATTTTAATTATCTCGTCGACACTTCCATGCGGAATCCACCCGCCTAACATTTATTCATCAATGTTCCCAGTAACATGGTAAGTAATTGTGTGGTTGTAACATTACGGGGATTCGAGGTATCACCCTCGATGGATTCCGAACGATGTAGTCATCAAGGTGGCCAGGGAGTAATCACCCTCGATGGGCCACACTTGATGGGTTGTATGACAAAGTCGTTACCGGAGGTGGTGCAGGAGGAATCACCCTTCGAGAACCACCGTCGGTCAACTACACTACAACGCTAACATCGGAGTACGTAACGGGGTGTCACCCTCGGTACTCGATAGTAGTTCTACAGCGTCGTACAACTAAGGGGGGTGTGAGTGTTGTGTCGGGTCTTGGCTCGTCGATCGATTGATCGAGGCTTGACGATAAAGCGGGGGCAACTGGTCTAAGGGGTCGAAGGGGATGACTGTTCCACCTATACTAAACAGTTTTAGGGTGCAGTAGAATAATGTAGTAGTTTATCAAAAACAGGCTATGCATCAGATATAGGAGCTAACTACAACAGTAGTAAAATTCTAATGCTAGCATGAGGGAGAAATAATAGGCGATATAGGAATGATCAAAGGGGGTTTGCTTGCCTTGTTGCTCTGCGGCAAAGGGCTGGTGGTCAGAGGCGTAGTCGTACCCGACAGTAGAGTCAGTCTCAGGGTCTACCAGTAAGAAGAGGGGGAAGAAACAATAAATAACAACAACAGGTCCAACATGATGCATGACATGGCAATGTCATAGGCTAGGCATGAGCTAACATAGTACTGGTCATTATAGACGGATCGGGAAAATATCAGATGACATTTTCCGGGTCTCTCACTACTACCGGTCAAGTGAAACGGATGGAAAAGTTCCATGTTCTTTATGCTAGGGACGTGCGACAGACGAACAGATAACGTATCCATGTTTGTCTCGTTTTTCTGATAACCTTTCATGTGTAAATTATTTTCATCCGGATTACGGATTATTTTACATTAATTTTGAAATTTTTATTAATATTCTTGATATTCTTTTACCTACTTACTTTGACACTATATAACAGAATACATTTTACATAATACATTTTGTACCCAATATGATCTAGCCCCACTGGATGACAAGTGGGTCCTAGGGTCGACTGTTGACCGGTCAAAGGTCTAGTCAGCAGTCAACTGAGTTGATTGTTGACTGGGTCAAACTAACATGTGGGGGCCACATGTCATTGCCTCAAGTTATTACATATTATTTTAAACATGTTATTTAGAGGGGGCTGTCCCATTGGTCATTTCCACACACCTTAACATTTTTTTATTAGTTTTAAATTATCATAAGGGGTTCACAAGTCCTACATTGCTAAAATAATAAAGTACATAATTAATCTAATTAAATTGATTAAATAACTAATTAGGTGCTTAATTATTTAGTTAATTAATTAATTAATTACCTAAATATTCATTTTCACCTTTTATTTTTTTAAGAACAATTCGTGTGTGAGTCAACACGGGATGGGCCCCGGTTGTCATGCACTTGGGGGGGGGGGGTTACCCCAAACTAATCTAACACAGGGGGGTTATCCCCCCTGATTTGACAGAGAGGTGGTCAGGGGGATGCGCGCGGGCGATGGCCGACGCAGTGGGGCAGAGCCTCATGCGGGAGGCACTCAGGCCTGCGGCGCGAGGGGTGCATCCAGTACGCGGGGTTGGGCACCCACAGGAGTAGAGCTCGGGCCGCGGGACAAAGGTTCGAGAGAGTGGGCAAGGTGCGGTGGCCACGGGTGCTAGCGGCGAGCGGGCACGAGCGGGTCGTGGCCAGGCGCGAGGCAACAACGAGATGGGGGGCGAGGGCTAGCCGAAGGGGTAAAGGAGAGAGAGGGGAGGGGTGCTCACAGTCCGTTGTAGGGGGGCAACATGCTTGTGGTGGTGGGAAGGGGAGGTGACGAGTAGGAGGCCGGGGAGGCGACGCGGGGGTGTGGCTCGACGGTGGCCGGTGGCCGGCAGGGAGGTCGGCGAGGTGGTCGGAGCAGCAACAACACGCCAGGAGGCTCGAGCCGAAAGAGAGGAAGCCAGGGGAGACAGCCGTCGGGGTGGTGGATCCGACGGAGGGGTGTAGTGGCGAGGATCGGTGCCGACAGGGAAGCCGGCGGGCGCCGCTGCCGGCGTGTGGCATCGATGGGGGCAGCTGGTCCCTATCCAGATCAGGATCGGGTGGGGAGAGAGGTGGGAGATCATGGGTTGTTGGTGGGACTCTCCCAGGGGGAGGGGGATAAGGCCAGGGCCCAGTTGGGACGGGGACCAGGGGGAATAGAGGGGGAGGGGCCTTTTGCTTTCATTTTTTATAAAACCTTGTGTTTTTATATATAAAAGATCATGTTTTAATTAAAAAAACACCAAGGAACTTTTATAAAAATATGAAGTTGGCCTTTGCTGTCATGTGCATTATTTCGTAGCAACATAAAAAATTTGGGGACCCTTTGAATTTATCTGAAAATTGTAGAAATAAAAGGGCATCTAAAAAATGTTTTGACATTTGTTAAATTGTTTTAGAGGCACGAATACACTTTCTAAAAAGTTGGTTACAATTTTGTAAATGCTTAGAGAATAATTATAACACATGCATAATTTTTGTTTTACAGTGTGAAGAAATATTCATAGACTATATTATTAATTTGAAAATGGCTTTGATTTTTATCAAGTGGAAATTTGACTTAGTTAAACTCGATGACGTGGCACCATTAGTGTGTGGTTACTGTAGCTTAACTACACGGATTACTGTACCATAATCCAGGGATGTCCCAACTATCATGTGTGGGTGCAATAGCAACAATTTCATTCTTAACATAAGGAACTATAACAAGTTCATCTACATAATCACCATTCATATTGGTTTCATGGCCAGAAGCATAGCAAGCATTAAGTTCGTCAAAAAGGGATATTACAAATGAACCCAAGAGATAAGAGCAATTATCATAGCATTCATCCTTCGGTAAGCATGAAGGGAAATTAAACAATGTATGCATTGAAGAGTTAGTCTCATTAGAAGGTGGGCACGGGTAGCTAATCCCCTCTTCCTCCTTTTGTTCTTCACTCTCCTCCTCATCTTTTTCATCTAGTGAGCTCACAGTGTCATCAATTTCTTCTTCCATAGATTCCTGCAAAATTTTAGTCTCTTCTAGATAGCGGAGACTTTCTCAATAAATCGATCAATATGGGTATTATATTCATAATTGGCATAACAATAACGAAGCATGGCCAAATTTTGAGATCGGTAAACAACATCATCATAATCTTGATACTTTTCAAACAAAGCTTCAATTTCATAAGCACCCTTAAAAGCAACAAACTCTTCTATTTATTCCACATTATAGTAATCATATATACCATTATCATAATAAGCCAAGGTTTCATTATCATTAAAGTTACATGAAAAGGGAAAGTGATTATCCTTCATCCTAGAGCAACAAGTAATGTTATATCTCAAGCATAGATTCCAAGCATACCATTTCAACATATGAATTTGACCCCATAACAGTTTCCCTTTTTGAGTCAAGCGATAATCCCTAAAGTATTCACGTTGATCCAACGTGTCTCCCCTTATATAATAGAATGGGGTTATCTCAGGATTATTAAAGTAGTGCATAATATCTTCCATGTAATGAGCATCGAGGGTTTTAGGAGGTTCCCCATCTCCAAGAGTAGCAAGTACACCAATTTTTTTGGTATTTCGTGTTCCATATCCATAACTAAAGATAGAGAACAACTTAAACAACAAATAAAATCTACTTAGTGATAAACCAAACAAGCACACACGAGAATGTTCACCCCATGCTATTGCTCCCCGACAACGACACCAGAAAAAGGTATTGATACCCCACAAGTATTGGGGATCAATTGTAGCCTTTCTCGATAAGTAAGAGTGTCAAACCCAACGAGGGGCTAAAAGTAGAACAAATATTCCCTCAAGTTCTATCGACCACCGATACAACTCTACGCACGCTTAACGATCGCTTTACCTAGAACAAGTATGAAACTAGAAGTACTTTGTAGGCGTGACAGGATAGGTTTGCAAGAAAATAAAGAACACATAAATAAAAATTAGGGGCATCTAAGATAAAGAAACAACTAAGATGGTCTTAGTAGAGATCTTTTTGTCACAAGAAGGTTATTTGTCCCTAGGCAATCGATAACTAGACCGGTAATCATTATTGCAATTTTATATGAGGGAGAGGCATAAGCTAACATACGTTATATTCTTGGATCATATGCACTTATGATTGGAACTATAGCAAGCATCCGCAACTACTAAAGATCATTAAGGTAAAAACCAACCAAAGCATTATAAGGTATCAAGTCCTCTTTACTCTCATATGCAACAACCCACCTACTCAGGTTTATGCTTCTGTCACTCAAGCAACCCACCATAGGCAAATCATGAATACATTGCAACAAATTATAGCAGGGATCCCTCACGCTTGCACGACACAGAGAGCACCCTAGGATAGCACCAATAATAAAACATGCAACTCAAACCAATCATGATCATCAATCAACCCATAGGACAAAACGGATCTACTCAAACATCATATGATATCCATACATCATTGGGAAATAATATATAGCGTTGAACACCATGTTCAAGTAGAGATTACATCGGTGAGAAGAGGTGTTGAACCGCTGCATAGAGGGGGAGAGAGTTGGTGATGACGCGGCGAAGTTGTTGGTGTAGATCGCCGTCACGATGATGGCCCCAGCGGAATTCCGGTGCCACCGGGAGAGAGGGGGAGAGCCCCCTCCTTCTTATTCTTCCTTGGCCTCCCCCTAGATGGTAGGAGGGTTGCCCTTTGGTCCTTGTCCTCGATGGTGGCGGAGGGGCGAGAGCCCCTCCGAGATTGGATCTCTCTCTATTTCTTTCTGTTCTGCCTTTTTCTGCATGCCAGATTCTCGCCTTTCTCCGTTTCTTATATTGCCGTAGATCCGTAACTCCGATTGGGCTTAAGTTTTAACACAATTTTTATCCGGGTATTAGCTTTCTTGCGGCGAATGAAGGGCACAAGCCGGCCTGGCGCGCCCTACCCCCTGGTCGCGCCCCTTTGGCTTGTGGGCCCCTCGGGCACCGCCTTCTGTTGATTCCACTTCCCAAAATTCACGTATATTCCAAAAAACACTCCGTAAGTTTTTATCCCGTTTGGACTTTGTTTGATATGGATTTTCTGCGAAACAAAAAATATGCAACAAACAGGAACTTGCACTGGGCACTGGATCAATATGTTAGTCCAAAAAATAGTATAAAAAGTTGCCAAAAGTATACGAAAGATGTATAATATTTTCATGAAACAATCAAAAATTATGAGGGAGGAACATATACTTCTAGGACATACAATAATATAAAGTTTCCGCCCTATGTGTTCAAAGTTTTTTAAGTCATGCTTGTTTTGCCTTCCTATGATAGTTGATTCTTGCTCCCATGAATTGTTTTCTCACAAAATACCTATGCATAGGAAGTGGTTTAGAATTAATGTTCTTGCCATGTGATTCATGATTCTCTCTTGCATGTTTCAACTAGTATTCCTGACGAGCATCATTGAAATCAGCATGCCTAGCTAAAAGGCATTAAAGAAAAGCGCTTGTTGGGAGACAATCCAACATTTTTACTTTCTGTTTTTGTGTGTTCACATGATTAAGATACTATTTTATTCATGTTATATAGCTTTTATTTCAATAAAGTGCCAAGTAAAGCCTTTCGGATAGTGTGGACACTTGTTCGTTTGATTCTATGCAAAAACATAAACTTTTACATCAAGTGGAGAATTCCTCTAATTTCACTCGAGCGTCAAAAAATTCCTAAAATTTTACACCGTTTTTGTACGCAAATGATTGGCGCTGTCCTAAATTTTCAGAAGTTTTAGAGTACGAGAAGTATTGTTTTCGTTTAGATCTTCACAGACTATTCTGTTTTTGACAGATTTTGTTTTGCATGCATAGTTTTCTTGTTTTATTGTTTACATAGCTTATACTGAGTGATATAAATTATGGGAATGATATGTTACAATAGGCATTGTGATTCTTGAGTTTGACAGTACCCAAGAGAATGATCTATATTTATCCTACTAACCCATCTCACGAAGTTCCGTTAAGTTTTGTGTGATTGAAGTTTTCATGTTTTGGGTGAGATACCAATATGGAGAGAATAAGGATTATAAGTAACCTAATATTGGGGATTCCCAAGGAACCCCCAAGGTAATATCAAACGAAGACTCAAACGTCTAATCTTGGGGATGCCCCGAAAGGCATCCCCTCTTTCATCTCCAACATTATCGGTATATCTTACTTGGAGCTATTTTTTTAGTCATCACATGATATGTGTTTTTCTTGGAGAGTCATATTATTTTGTTGTTCTCTATTATATTCTATTTATAATATTTTTTTCAATAAAAAGTTACAAGAATTTCCTTTGGAATACTTGAATTGCATGTGCGATGTGTGTTGTACAAAAACACAAACTTATGCTGTACTATTTGAATTATCATATTTTACTGGAACGTGGAAAGTTTTTGAAAGATTTACACAGTACTTTCATACAAATTATTTACCAATTCCTAAATTTTCAGAATTGTTTGAGATATATAAGTACAAGTTTTAAGTATATTTCTACAAATTGTTCTGTTTGGACACAATGCAACAATAGTTTTGTTATCTACTTATCGTAGAGTTTTCATGGCTTATATTAGTGGATATAAATTATGGAAATGATAGTATAAGTATATAATATTTGAAAACTATTATGCAACTTGTGTTGTTAGTACATGAAGCGTTGATTTAGTTCTATGTGTACTAACCTATGTCACGAGTTCTTTTAAAGTTTTGTGTGGATGATGTTCTCGGGACTAAGGTGAAACCGGAATATGAGAGGACTGAACGAGATACAAAATCTCAAGATTCTGGATGCCCAATGAACACCAGGTAAATATTTCAAGAAGTCTCAAGCATCTAAGCACGGGGATGCTACGCATCCCACCTTTCTTCATCAACAACTACCGGTTAGCCTATATTGAGCCTAGATTTTTATTTGTCCACTTGATATGTGCTATTATTGGAGTGTCTTTTGCTTTATTTGCATTTTGAAATAAAATATCAGATATGAAAACCTTTATTGAGAGAGTCCACACATATCTACTTAATTGTTTGACTACTCATTGATCTTCACTTATATCTTTTGAGAGTAGTTTGACTGAATTGCTCTAGTACTTCACTTATATCTTTTTGAGCATGGTGGTGCTGTTATTTTGAAGAAATATGCTTTTATGCTTCACTTATATTATTTTGAGAGTTGAAAATTTTAAATAAACTTGTGCTCTCATTCTTCACTTATAATTATTTGAGATCTTATTATTAGGAATGAAAATTTTCTTTAAATTAAATTGGTCCCAAAGTGATAGATATCTAGGGGAGATATAATAAAAAAAATCATGAAGATCATTGGATGTTAAAATTGATTATTTGCAGTAGTTTTGCAATATGAAGATAGTGATATGTGAGTTGTGTTCATGAGTAATTATGCGTTAGTAACAATATTGGTGTTAAGATTTGTGATTCCCTATGCATGCACATTAAGTCAATAGTTATGCTATGAAGTTACATCCTACTTGTGTTGCATTATTCTGTGGTAGTTATGTTTAATGTTCGCTTATGATGGTTTTCGTTCCTTGGTTGTGTTCTTCTTAATCTATTTTCTAGCCTTCACTTGTACTAAGTGCGAATGTTGCTTGTGCATCCAAATCCTAAACCCAATGTTGTGCCAAATGACTCCACCATAACTACCTATATGCGGTATTTCAGTGTCGTTCTAAGTAAATTTGTATGTGCCAACTCTAATATTAAAAATAAACTTTTGTTTTGTGTGCTCGTACCGATCATGAAGCGGTGAGGGGTGCCCGGTATCTTCCATGTTAAATAGGTTATTCTCAAGACGAGTGTTTATTCACTTGTCATTGCACGAGAGTATGGCGGTAATATGGAAGCCAGGTCCCGAAATGCAAATAAAATTATTTTATGTTGTCTAATAATAAATTCCTTGGAAAGTGTTGGTATGGACCGTACCCGTGGATGCAGCTAGCTGTGGAGTGTGAAAGAATGGTGAAAAAATAATACACATTATTTTCAGTTTGGGAACCGCCTATGATTTTTTTAGCATGGAAGATATTGAGAACTCTTAGTCATTTTCGTTAACAGGAAAAGCATGCCACCCGAAATATTTTATCTCTTGACTTTTTTGCTTTGAGCTCTGGCACCGCTACAAACCTCTCCTTCCCTCTGTGAAGGGCCTATCTATTTACCTTTATGCAATTTTTATTTTTTATTGAGTCTCCATCTTCTCTTATAAAGCACCAACTACGGAACACTGTTGTCATGCTTGAGCATTGGATCTAGCTAATATTTGGTTGTGTTGCACGAATGGATCAATGATTGAGCATGATGGGCTAGGAATAGTGTTTTAGCATTGATATTTTGAAAGACATGCTTGCTTGTTGATATGCTTGAGTATTAAAGTTTTCATGTCAAATTATAGACTATTGCTTTGAATCATTCAAGTCCAAATGTCCATGCTACAAAATAAAAGAGTACATGATGAATATGATAGGTGGCATTCCACATCAAAAATTCTGTTTTCAATTGCCACTTTGTCATGATGAGTTTTACGAGAAAGAGTTGCTATTATGATGCTACGAAAAGTGCTTGAAATTATCATTGATCAAACTTATGCACTATGTTGGCATTCACACTTCATAAATTATTTCTTTTATCATTTACCTACTCGAGGACGAGTAGGAATTAAGCTTGGGGATGCTGATACGTGTGCAACCTATCTATATTTATGAAGTATTCATGCCATGTTCGCAACAATTTTTATGGTTTTGGTATGATTTGCGTGGAACTAACCCGGACTTCCTCTGTTTTCAGTAGAACTACCGTGGTGTTGTTTTTTGTGGAGAAATAAAAGTTCTCGGAATTTGATGAAACTTTTTCACGATTTGTATTCGAAGAAAAGAGAAATATTGGAGAAAAGAACCACCAAAGGGGGGCGGCTTGTACCTAGTGGTCACCTCGTGGCCCATCTTGATGTGAGATCGACGCCAAAAGTTCCGATATATACATAAACCCCCAGATATAAACATAGATGAGAAGTTCCATCACCTCAAGCCTCTCTAGCCATGAAAAACCTATCGGGGGCCCATTCCGGCACCTTACCGAAGGGTGAGATCATCACCGGAGGCCATCTTCATCATCCCTATGGCCACCATAATGAGGAGGGAGTAGTCCACCCTCGAGGCCCAGGCTTTGTACCAGTATCTATGTGTTTAATCTCTCTCTCTCTCGTGTTCTTGAGATGGCACGATCTTGATGTATCATGGGCTTTGTTAATATAGTTGGATCATATGGTGTTTCTTACTCTCTATCTTGTTGTGATGAATTGAGTTTTCCCTTTGAGATTTTGTTTTATCAAATTGAATACTTTTATGAATTTGAGTGCACTTGATATATGTCTTGCTATGAATACCCGTGGTGACAATGGGGTATCATATTGATTCACTTGATATATGTTTTTGCACTCAACTCACGGATTCCTGAGGTGACATTGGGGTAATCTATGCATAGGGGTTGATGCACGTTCACGTATTTGTTTCTCCGGTAGAAATCTTGGGGGGGCTTTTGAGGTTCTTTGCGTTGGATTGATTATTATGAATCTGAATTTGTTATGGTGTTATTTCTGTACGAACTCTTGGATAGATCGAACGGAAAGCATAACTTGTTATTTTAGTATGAACTCTTGGAAAGATTGATTGAAAAGAATAACTTTGAGGTGGTTTCGTACCCTACAAACAACTTCTTCTTATGTTCTCCACTAGATAGGAACTTTAGAGTGATTCTTTATCGCACGTTGAGGGATTGTTATGTGATCCAATTATATTAGCATTGTTGAGAGATTGCACTAGCGAAAGTACGAACCCTAGGCTCATTTTCAAGCATTGCAATACCGTTTGTACTATGTTTTATGAATTGCTACCTTTCTATTTTTATTTATTCAGATTATAAAAATATATTTCTACCATCCATATTACACTTGTACCACCATCTCTTTGTCGAACTAGTGCACCTATACAAATTACCATTGTATTTGGTGTGTTGGGGACACAAGAGACTTTTTATTATTTGGTTGCAAGATTGTTTGAGAGAAACCATCTTCGTCCTTCACTTCCCACAGATTGATAAACCTTAGGTCATCCACTTGAGGGAAATTTTCTACTCTCCTACAAAACTCTTTGCTTGGAGGCCCAACAAGAGTCTACAAGAATAAAGTTGGATAGTAGACATCACCACGGTCCTGCAGGGTAGGAAGCTAGAGGAGGCAGATCCGGGTGAGGCGAGGTGGATCTGGCGACAAGGGTCCGGTGCTATGGCGGCGGCGGATCGCGGTCGAGCGGGGCCGATGGAGGTGGAGGTAGGGGGCCGACAGGGGCAGTCGGCGGAGCTCTCGCAACGGAGTGGTGTAAGAGCGGTAGCGAACGTCTTCGCCAACGAGGGCGCGACCTCCGGTGAACCTCATGTGGCCGGCCGACTGAGGTGCGGCAAGCCTCCGGTAGGGACGGTTGGGAGCCATGGGAGAGCCCCCGGGGGGCGCTAGCGCAAGGCGCGGCTCAGCCTTGGGGCGTGGATGACCATGCCCGATTTGGCCCGGGGTGGGCCAGTTGCATGATCAGGAGGGCTTCAACGACGGTGGGCGATGCCAGGGATGACATGACACCCTACGGTTGGCCACAAGGGCAGCTGTGGCAGCACCAAGTGGTGGCAGTGGGGTTGGGATGCACGGAATTTAAGGAAGACAGAGGGAGAGATTTGGAAGGGGAGGAGCTTCCTTTTATAGCAGGGATTAGGGTTTGAGTTGGTTTTTGCCCGTTTTCGAGTTGTACGATCTTGATCAGATGGCTCCAGATGTGGGGTGGTGTAGGTTGGCTAGGTGGGCTGTGTAGATGGGCTAGGCTGAGATAATAGGGAGTTTTGCAGTCCGGCAACGGAGTTTTAGAAATCGAAATCGTCTCTAAATTAAATCGGCTAAATGCCGCTCTAGGTTTAACGACACGTATATCAAACAACCTCCGAATGCGATGAAATTTGGCATGCGGACTACCTACATTAAAACAAGACCACACGACAACTTTCAATCCATACCAAGAATGTTCATACACACTTTTAAAAATAATATTTTTAATGATGCCGCACGCACATGCGTGTTTGGTTCGTCTCGAAATGGTCAAGAACGAGAACATCAAGAACCAACAACTAATAACGGATGCAAGTTTGGAATAATGACGACAATGGAGTGTCGATACAATGCACATGATGTGCATGAAGTGATGATGAATGCATGCTATGGCGACAGATATCTTCTCTCGTATCTTGAGCTTGCATTGGTTTTTCCCTTGAAGAGGAAAGGGCGATGCAGCACGGGAGCAGTAAGTATTTCCCTAATTTTGAGAACCAAGGTATCAATCCAGAAGGAGAATCGCGTCAAGTCCAGAGTACCTGCACAAACACAAAAGGGCTTGCACCCAACACTGTAAAGGGATTGTCAATCCCTTCAAGATTGATTGCAAAGTGAGAACGGAAGGCAGAAAGTGCAACAAATTAAAAGTGTAAGGCTGAAAATATGATGTGAAGTAGACCCGGGGGCCATAGTGTTCACTAGAGGCTTCTATCAAAATAGCAAATATTACGGTGGGTGCAAAAATTACTGTCGAGCAATTGATAGAACCACGCAAAGTCATGACGATATCTAAGGCAATAATCATACATATAGGCATCACGTCCGAGACAAGTAGACCGATACTTTCTGCATCTACTACTAGTACTCCACACGTCGACCGCTATCCAGCATGCATCTAGTGTATTGAGTTCATGATGAAAAGAGTAACGCCTTAAGCAAGATGACATGATGTAGAGGGATAAACTCAAACCAAAGATGAAAACCCCATCTTTTTACCCTTGATGGCAACAACAGGATGCGTGCCTCGCTACCCCTTCTGTCACTGGGTGAGGTGACCGCACGGTATGAACCCAAAATCAAGCACTTCTCCCATTGCAAGAATCATAGATCAAGTTGGCCAAACAAAACCCACAACTCGAAGAGAATTACAAGGATATGAAATCATGCATATAAGAGATCAGAAGAAACTCAAATAAGATTCATAGATAATCTGATCATAAATCCACAATTCATTGGATCTCGACAAACACACCGCAAAAGAAGATTACATCGAATAGATCTCCATGAAGATCATGGAGAACTTTGTATTGAAGATCCAAGAGAGAGAAGAAGCCATCTAGCTACTAGCTATGGACCCGTTGGTCTATGGTGAACTACTCACGCATCATCGAAGAGATCATGGTGTTGATGAAGAAGCCCTCCGTATCCGAATCCCCTTCCGGCAGGGCACCAGAACGTGCCCCAGATGGGATCTTGCGGAGACAGAAGCTTGCGACGGAGGAAAAGTATTTTCATGGATCTCCTGTTTTTTTCTAGGATTTTAGGGAATATATAGGCGAAAGACCTAGGGCAGAGGAGGCCCAGGGAGCCCACAAGCCTTGGAGGCGCGGGCCCCCCTTGCCGTGCCATGAGAGCTTGTGGGGTCCTTGGTGGCCCTCTGCCTTGGTTCTCAAGTCTCCCGATCGTCTTCTGTTTCGGAAAAAATCTTTTCGGAGGTTTTATTCCGTTTGGACTCCGTTTAAAATCCTCTTCTGAAAAGGGTCAAAAACACAGAAAAAACAGGAACTGGCACTTGGCACTGAGTTAATAAGTTAGTACCTAAAAAGATATAAAAGGCATACAAAACATGCAAAGTTTGACAAGATAATAGCATGAAACCATAAAAAATTATTGATACATTGGAGACGTATCAAGCATCCCCAAGCTTAACTCCTGCTCGTCCTCGAGCAGGGAAGTGATAAAGACTAAATTTTTGATGTGGAATGCTCCCTAGCATAGTTGTCCTTTGTAACTTCTTTCATGTGACATGAATGTTCAGAACCGTAAGATTCAAAACAATAGTTTGCTATTGACATGAAAACAATAATACTTCAAGCAAACTAGCAAGGTAATCATGAACTTTCGAAATAACAAGGCCAAAGAAAGTTATCCCTACAAAATCATATAGTCTGGCTATGCTCCATCATCCCCACACAATTAATTTAAATCATGCACAACCCCGGTATTGGCCAAGTAATTGTTTTGGCACTCTTACTTTCTCAAACCTTTTTCAACTATCACGCAATACATGAGCGTGAGCCATGGATATAGCATTATAGGTGGAATAGAGTGTGGTGGTGGTTGTGAGACAAAAAGGATGAGATGGTCACATTGACTCGGCGTATTAAAGGGTTATGGAGATGCCCATTAATAGATATCAATGTGAATGAGTAGGGATTGCCATACAAAGGATGCACTAGAGCTATAAGTATGTGAAACCTCAAAAGGAGAACTAGTGGGTGTGCATCCAACTTGCTTGCTCACGAAGACCTAGGGCAATTTGAGGAAGCCCATCATCGAAATATACAAGACAAGTTATATAATAAAGATTCCCACTAGCATATGGTGGTGACGAAACGAGAGGCTCTCAATCATGAAGAACATGGTGCTATTATGAAGCACAAGTGTGGAAAAAGATAGTAGCATTGTCCCTTCTCTCTTTTTCTCTTTTTTCGTTTGGGCTCTTTGGCCTCATTTCATTTTTTTGGTGGGCATGTTTGGCCTCTTTTTTTTAATTTCCTCACATGGGACAATGCTCTAATAATGATGAGCATCCCACTTTTATTTACTCACAGCTCAAAGCTTAGAACGATGATGAATCTATAGGAAATGCCTCCGACAGTCTACGGGGATGTTCAACGATCTAGCTTGGCATATGACGTTGAAACATCTCGCTAGCTATCTTACAATCATGCAATGGAAATATGAGAGTGATGGCACAAGTCATGAGACGGAACGGTGGGAGTTGCATGGCAATATATCTCAGAATGGCTGTGATAATGCCATAGTAGGTAGGTATGGTGGCTGTTTTGAGGAAGGCATATGGTGGGTTTGTGCACCGGCCAAAATTGCGCGGTACTAGAGAGGCTAGCAATGGTGGAAGGTGAAAGTGCATTTATACGATGTACTCAAATTAGTCATGAAGAACTCACATACTTATTGCGAAAGTTTTTATTAGTAATCGAAACAAAGTGCTAAACGCATACTCCTAGGGGAAGGGTTGGTAGGTGTTAACCATCGCGCGATCCCGACCTCAACACAAAGGATGACAATCAATAGATGAATTATGCTCCAACTTCCTAACATAGAGGTTCACCATACGTGAATGTTACGGGAATCACTAACTTCAACACAAGTATTTCTAGATTCACACCACCCTACTAACATAACTCTTAATATTACCAAATCCACGTCTCAAAACTAATTGAGAGGAATCAAACTTTTCTTTCTACTCAATGCACATGAAGATGGAAGTTTTTGTATCCTCTTTGGATACCTATCACCTTTGGGACTACTTTCATAGCACAAGCCAACTACCAAGTAACGCACAGCCGTGCTCTAAAAGATCTAAGTGAAGCACATAGAGCAAAATTATCTAGCTCAAAAGATATAAGTGAAGCACGATGAACATTCTAGCAAAATCACGATGAGTGCATGTCGCTCTCAAAAGGTGTGCAGCAAGGATGATTGTGACATAAAAAAAAGAAAAGACTCCTACGTTACAAGACGCTGCAAGCAAAACACATATCATGCGGTGAATAAAAATATAGCTCCAAGTAATGGTACCGATGGATTGAAGACGAAAGAGGGGATGCCTTCCCGGGGCATCCCCAAGCTTAGGCTTTTTGGTGTCCTTGAATTTGGCTTGGGATGCCTTGGGCATCCCCAAGATTGAGCTCTTTCCACTCTTTATCCCTTTGTCCATGAGAACATGACCCAAAACTTGAAAACTTCATAACACAAAACTTAAACAGAAACTCGTGATATCATTAGCACAAGAAAACAAACTACCACCTCCTTAGGTAGTGTAGCAATCTTGATTTCTATTTATAATGGTGTTAGATTAATATATTCTCACTTTTCCATGGCTAATACCCCCCGATACTATCCATAGTTTCATCAAAACAATCAACCAACACAACAAAACAGAATCTATCAAAAACAGACCACTCTGTAGCAATCTGTATACTTCGTATACTTCTGGTACCTCAAAAATTCTGAAAACTTACGTCTGCCTGGGAAAAAGGCATATCAACCAGAATCAAAAAGAATCAAATCAAAAGATCTTTCGGAATAAAAATGAAAAATAATATCGTGAGCGAAAAGTTTCTGTCTTTTTCCAGCAGGATCAAACAACCATCACCAAAACTAGTCATAAAGGTTTTGCTTGGCTCAAACACAAAAAGAAACACAAAAGACACTATCATAATAGAATTATGATGGTGTGGACGCAACAAAACATAGAGAAAAAGATAAATTCATTGGATTGCCTCCCAACAAGCGCTATTGTTTAATGCCCTTACCTAGGCATAAATCGGTAGAATCACGTATCGTCGTCTTTGGTGCTAAAACCATAAGTAGCCCTCATCATGGATTGATAAGGCAATCTTATTATCTTTCTAGTAAAGTGCTACATGCCCTTCTTTAAAGGAAATTGAAATATAATATTCCCTTCCTTCATATCGGTGATAGCACCGATAGTCCTTAGGAAAGGTCTACCAAGAATGATAGGGCATGTAGGATTGCAATCAATGTCAAGCACAATGAAATCCACGGGTACATAGTTCCTATTTGCAATAATAAGAACATCATTGATCCTTCCCATGGGTTTCTTGACAGTAGAATTCGCAAGATGCAAATTAAGAGAACACTCCTCAATCTCATTAAAATGCAGAACATCACATAAAGACTTTGGAATCGTGGAAACACTAGCACCCAAATCACACAAAGCATTGTGTTCATAGTTTTTGATTTTGATTTCGATAGTAGGTTCACACTCATCATGAAGCTTTCTAGGGATAGAAACTTCCAATTCAAGTTTCTCTTCAAGAGATTTTATCATAGCTTCGACGATATGATCGGTAAAGGCCTTGTTTTGGCTATAAGCGTGTGGAGAGTTTAGCATGGATTGCATCAAGGAAATGCATTCAATCAAGGAGCAACTATCATAATTGAATTCCTTGAAATCCAAAGTAGTAATTTCATTACTACTCAAGGTTTTAATATCTTCTACTCCACTTTCAATGCTTTTAGCATCAAGATAGATGGACTCTGAATCATTGGGGCGTTTTTCAACCAAAGTGGATTCATATCCAGCCCCATCATCATTAGGTTTGACACAAGAAAACAAAGATTCAATGGGAGTCACACCAAGCACTTTAAGATCTTCGTGATTCTTATCACGAGAACACGCCTTTTTAAGCCATTCATGTCTAGCACGAATTTGGGAGGTTCTTTCTTTGCTCTTACTCATGAAAACACGCATAGATTTCAAAGTTTCATCCATATTGTTCTTGGGAGGAGCACATCTAACTTTCAAAGCATCAATATCACTAGACATTCTATCAACGCTCCTAGCCAAATCGTCAATTTTGAATAGTTTTTCCTCTATGGACACATTGAAAATCTTTTGTGAGTTGATCAACTCTTTGATATTACTCTCTAGATCAGAGGGTAATCTATTGTAATTTCCATGAGTATTGTTGTAGGAGTTGCCAAAGTTATTAGAGGGGTTACTAGGAAAAGGCCTAGGAACATATTTTCCTCTAAAAGCATTGTTGTTGCCAAAATTATTCCTACCAACAAAATTAACGTCCAAGCTAGCGTTGCTACTCTCAATCAAGGAAGACAAGGGCATATCATTAGGATCTAAAGGAGAACTTCTACTAGCAACCAAATTCATTAACTCATCCATCTTAGCACTTAACGAGTTAATTTCTTCTATAGCGTGTACCTTCTTACTAGTAGCTGACCTTTCAA
The DNA here is from genome assembly GCF_904849725.1 of Hordeum vulgare subsp. vulgare. Lineage (NCBI taxonomy): Eukaryota > Viridiplantae > Streptophyta > Magnoliopsida > Poales > Poaceae > Hordeum > Hordeum vulgare. The sequence continues at coordinate 155,399,581 of NC_058521.1, forward strand.
TGTGCCACTGAGAGTAGTTCGTCATGATATTGTCTAGGAGTTTTGTAGCTTCTCCTAACGTGATTTCCATGAATGTTCCACCTGAGGCCGAGTCCAAGATATTTCTGGAAGCGAAATTCAAGCCAACATAAAAGATTTGTATAATCATCCAAAGACTCAAGCCATGAGCGGGACAATTTCTAATCATCAATTTCATCCTCTCCCAAGATTGTGCAACATGTTCATGATCAAGTACGGCGGAGAGAGATAATCTTAGCCGGCGGAAAATACTTGCATATATAAGCATCTTTGCACTTGTTCCAAGAATCAATACTATTTTTGGGCAAAGACGAAAACCAAGTTTTTGCTCGATCTCGCAATGAGAAAGGAAAAAGCTTCAATTTAATCACATAATAATCCACTTCTTTATTCTTTTGCATATCGCAAAGCTCAATGAAGGTATTAATATGGGATGCGACATCTTCACTAGGAAGGCCGGAGAATTGCTCTTTCATAACAAGATTCAGCAAAGTAGCATTGATTTCGTATGATTCCGCACTAGTGGCGGGAGCAATCGGAGTACTAATAAAATCATTATTATTAGTATTCGAGAAGTCACAAAGTTTGGTGTTTTCAGTCATGGTGATTTCAGCAAGCAAGCATGCACACAAGCAAACAGAAAGCAAGCGAGAGAAAAGGGCGAACAAGAGAGGCAAACGAAAAAAGGGCAAACAAAAAAGGCAAATATTATTGTAAATTTTTGTTTTTCAGAAGTGGGGGAGAGGAAAACGAGAGGCAAAAAAGAGTAAGTGCAAGAGATGAGTTTATGACACTTATTTGGATGAGTTCTTGACTTGATCCTCCCCGGCAACGACGCCAGAAATTCTTCTGCTACGGCAACAGAAATCTTCTGTCATCTCTTGAGCTTGTGTTGGTTTTTCCCTTGAAGAGGAAAGGGCGATGCAGCACAGGAGCAGTAAGTATTTCCCTTAGTTTGAGAACCAAGGTATCAATCCAGTAGGACAATCGCGACAAGTCCAGAGTACCTGCACAAACACAAAAGAGCTTGCACCCAACGCCGTAAAGGGGTTGTAAATCCCTTCAAGATTGATTGCAAAGTGAGAACGGAAGGCAGAAAGTGCAACGAAGTAAAAGTGTAAGGCTGAAAATATGATGTGAAGTACACCCGGGGGCCATAGTGCTCACTAGAGGCTTCTCTCAAAATAGCAAATATTATGGTGGGTGAACAAATTACTGTCGAGCAATTGATAGAACAACGCAAAGTCATCACGATATCTAAGGCAATGATCATACATATAGGCATCACGTTCGAGACAAGTAGACCGATAATTTCTGCATCTACTACTATTACTCCACACATCGACCGCTATCTAGCATGCATCTAGTGTATTGAGTTCATGACGAACAGAGTAACCCCTTAATCAAGATGACATGATGTAGAGGGATAAACTCAAACCAATGATGAAAACCCCATCTTTTTACCCTTGATGGCAACAACACGATGCGTGCCTCGTTACCCCTTCTATCACTGGGTGAGGTCACCGCACGGTATGAACCCAAAACCAAGCACTTCTCCCGTTGCAAGAATCATAGATCAAGTTGGCCAAACAAAACCCACAACTCGAAGAGAATTACAAGGATATGAAATCATGCATATAAGAGATCAGAAGAAACTCAAATAAGATTCATAGATAATATGATCATAAATCCACAATTCATTAGATCTCGACAAACACACCGCAAAAGAAGATTACACCGGATAGGTCTCCATGAAGATCATGGAGAACTTTGTATTGAAGGTCCAAGAGAGAGAAGAAGCCATCTAGCTACTAGCTATGGACCCGTAGGTCTATGGTGAACTACTCACGCATTATCGGAGAGGTCATGGTGTTGATGAAGAAGCCCTCCGTATCCCAATCCCCCCTCCGGCAGGGCACCAAAACGTGCCCCAGATGGGATCTTGCGGAGACACAAGCTTGCGGCGGCGGAAAAGTATTTTCGTGGATCTCCTGATTTTTTCTGGGATTTTATGGAATATATAGGCGAAAGACCTAGGGCAGAGGAGGCCTAGGGAGCCCACAAGCCTGGGAGGCGCGACCCCCCTTGCCGCGCCATGAGGGCTTGTGGGGTCCCTGGTGACCCTCTGCCTTGGTTCTCAAGTCTCCCGATCGTCTTCTGTTTCGGAAAAATCGTTTCAGAGGTTTTATTCCGTTTGGACTCCGTTTAAAATCCTCCTATGAAAAGGGTCAAAAACATGGAAAAACAGGAATTGGCACTTGGCACTGAGTTAATAAGTTAGTCCCAAAAAAGATATAAAAGGCATACAAAACATCCAATGTTTGACAAGATAATAGCATGAAACCATCGAAAATTATAGAGACGTTGAAGACGTATCAATGCACAACCAAATAAATCACATGACAAAAACAGAAACGGGAATCTTTTAGAGCGTCGGTTTCGGGCTGTTACAGGATTGATCATAGGTTTAGAACTCTTCTGAGGGTGGGAGCGCTTGCCGTTATTTGGTCGCTTTGACTATGTAGAAATAATAAGTTTTTTGATGATAAAAGTACTTCTCTTGTGTAGGTTTCAACAAATGTATCGGGACTCTTCGCTTATGGTTCTCTCTACAACGTGTGAAGAATCAAGACCTGTTTACGAATGTGTGTGCGCGATTGGAGGATAAGACGAGGGATACTTTTACTCAACATGGGTGGCATCATGATCTTAGGATTGCCAACTTCTCTTTAGGCGTTATACCAATTCTTTATGTTTATTTGTATCTCGCCTTTTTATTTTTCGTTTGTGAAACACGACATTATTTGGGTGTCTCCATCTTAGTTATATAGATCCCGGGTGTAGTATTTAAATATTTTAAGTAAGAAAGCGCCCCTTTTCGAAAAAGATCAAGCCTGTTGTCGGCGTTCTAGCAATGGGGGTACCCAGACCTGCCTGCCTACGGCAAGGGCTGGCCCACTTCATCAACCACATACCAGCAGGCCTGTCATCGCTCAAGACAAGGCCCTCGCGAGGGGCCAAGCGTCGCGAGGAGGAGCAGCATCAAGACCCGGAGGCCTCCTCCGGACACCTCCAGAGCGGCGGATATTCCGAGGTGAGGCCAGGCCTTAGGAGTCAAGGATGACGTAGGGGAAGGACAGGCGAGCAGAAGACAACATGGTGGTGGAGTTTGTGCAAAGGGGGCAAGGACGTACCAGGGTTGTAAAGGCATCTTCCAAAGGTTTCCTTTCTGGTGCAACAAGGTCGTCGCCGCCCGCCAGCAGGACCGACGTCATCCCCGGGCCCGTCCCTGCAGCGAGGGCAGCCACTTTGCACGCGAAGACCACCTTCGGGCAGGGGAGCATGTTCCCCTGTTCCCCTTCAGAATTGGCCGCCATGGAATCCCTTCCCGTCGAAACAATAACGGGAGAGGTCCGGGGCTGCCACTATATATAAAGGATAGGTTGCTCTGTAGAGGAGGGAGATCCATTCATTCATCCACTAGCATCACACATAGCCACCCAGCCTACGGAGGCTCACGAGCAGTGTACAAGTTCATCCACCAATCTCCACGAGAGGCAATCCTCCAAAGCAGGAGTAAGGTATAATGCTTCTCAGTGGGCCGAACCTGGGTAAACTATCGTGTCTTGTGTCTTCCTCACCTTTGAGAGAGTTCTCTTCCTTGTCCATCGAGTAGAGAGTCAGGTGAACCGAAGCTCCCAATTGGTCTCCGAGCGCGCCCCTGGTTATGAATCTTTGGGTTTTCCGGAGCCCGAAATCCAACATTTGGCGTGCCAGGTAGGGGGTGCACGTAGGTCCCTCCAAGCCAACAGCTAGATCCAGATCTCGACTAAACAACTCCATGGCAAGTCAGACCACCGTCAGCCGCCGGCCCTCGATGGTGCGCAGCGCCTGGGCGAGCAGGGTCGCCCCTGTGGTCACCTGCATCCTCGCTGGATCACAAGCGCCGCCTTCCGACCATCACATCAAGCGTTTCCTGCAACACGCGCGCGGGGGGGGGGGGGGGGGCTGATCCAAGGCCTGAGCCCACAGAAAACTGCATATGGACGGAGGTCAACATCACCTTCGGCCCCGACGATCACCCCAACTCCACGACGGCTGCCGGGACACTTCCCATGTTGTGCACGCCGACCATATCCGGTGTGGGTGTCTCCAAGACCCTCATCGACGATGGCGCATGCCTCAACGTCATCTCAGTGGAGGCCTTCGACGCGCTGCGGTTGCCCCGAGAGCGGCGTGCGCCCTCAAAGCCCTTCTCTGGGGTGGTTGCAGGATCTTTCGCCCCTGTGGGACAGATTCGCCTCCCCGTCACCTTCGACACCTACTCTAACTTCTGTAACGAGCAGATCGACTTCGACGTCGCTCACATCCACCTTCCATACAACGCAATACTCGGCAACCCCGCCCTCGCGCAGTTCATGGAGGCAACGCACCTAGGCTACAACGTCGTCAAGATGCTCGGGAGCAGCGGTTTGCTCACCGTCGTGGGGGACATCAAGGATGCCTCACGGGTGCTCGAGCTCTTCCACAAGGCCACGGCCGTGGCGCGTGCAAACCTTAGGGGCGAGGTGCATGCTATGGAGGACCCAGGGGACGTCCACGACATTGCGCCCGTGAAGAAGAAGCAGTTGTTCTCGCAGGACCGGGCGGAGACGAAGTAAGTTATGGTGAATGAAGGAAGATCGGCTCCCACCTTCACCATCGGCGCAAAGCTCCCTCAAGACCAAGAGACGACATTGGTGGGTTTCCTCAGGGTGAACAAGGACGCGTTCGCCTGGAGCGCCTCCGACCTGGTGGGGGTCTCGAGAGACGTCATTGAGCACCATCTCATGGTGTGCCAAACGCGCACCCAGTGAAGCAGAAGGCAAGGAGGCAAGCCCAGGAGAAGCAGGCGTTCATCGCTCAGGAGGTGCGCGAACTGAACGAGGCAGGAGTCATTTGAGAGGTGCGCTACCTAGAATGGGTGTCCAACGCAATGGTTGGCCCGAAGATGTGTGGGAAGGAGCGCATGTGTGTCGACTTCACGAGCCTAAACAAGGCTTGCCCCCAGGACCCGTTCCCGCTACCACACATTGATCACATCATGGACTCCACCACGGAGTGCGCTCTCTTGTGCTTCCTGTATGCATTCTCGGGCTACCACCATATCAAGATGGTAGTGGAGGATGTCGAGAAGATAACCTTCCTCCCTCCTTGTGGGGTATACTGCTACGAGTGCATGCCCTTCGGGCTGCGGAACGCCGAGGCAACCTTCCAGCGACTGATGCATATCGCCCTGGAACCGCAACTCGGGAGGAACTGAGAGGCCTACGTAGATGACATCGTGGCCAAGTCAAGACAGGCAAAAACCCTGGTGGAGGACCTGGAGGAGACCTTCGCCAGCCTTCGAGAGGTGAACCTGAAGATCAACCCCGAGAAGTGCGTCTTTGAGGTCCCATCTAGAAAGCTGCATGGTTTCCTTGTGTCACACTGGAGGATCGAGGCAAACCCAGTGAAATTCAATGCCATAAACAAGATTAGCGCGCCCACAACCCTCAAGGAGATGCAGAAATTGGTGGGGTGTGTTACGTCCTTGGGGCGTTTCATCTCCAAGATCGGTGAGCAGGCCCTACCTTTCTTCAAGATCATGAAAAGAAAGGGGGCCTTCGCATGGACCCTGGAGGTCGACGCCGCCTTCGATGAACTCAAGACATACCTCACGAGCCCGCTGGTCATGGTACCGCCTCGCCCTCGGGAGCCCCTGCTTCTGTACCTTGCTGCCACCCCCCACTCCACCAGCGCTGCATTGGTGGCAGTACGGGAGGAGCAAACCAGCGAGGGCACAACTTCAAGGGGCCCCGACTGGCCCCCACCCGCATAGTCTGGGGGCTCGCGCAACTCACGAGCTCCGGACTGCAGGATCGCGTCATGAGATGCCCAGCCTCCTGAAGCCGCCGAGGAGCATGACGCCGCGGGCGGGCGCACCCTCATGCAGCAGAAACTGCTTCTAGCGCTCATCGTTGCACTACCCCATGCAGCAGAAACTCCTTCTAGCGCTCATCGTTGCCTCGCGCAAGCTGCGTCAGTACTTTCAGGGACACCCGATCAAGGTCGTCTCTGCCTACCCCTTAGAGAATATCATGCACAACCCAAACGCGGCGGGAAGGGTTGCCGAATGGAACATCGAGCTTCAGGCCTACAACAACGAATTCAGCACAACCAGGGTCATCAAGGGAACGGCCCTGGCTGACTTCATGGCGGAGTGGACGGACGCACCAGATTAGGGGCTGGAAGGGAGCCAATCCCTTGCCCTGGTGTGGAGCCACCCGAGGGATGGACCATGCACTTTGACGGAGCCTTCACGCGAAGATGAGTAAGGGCTGGTGTCCTGCTCACTTCCCCGATGGGAGACAATTTCCGCTACACCGTACACGTCTATTTCCAGCGTGGGGAGAAGGTCTCCAACAACATAGCGGAGTATGTGGGCCTCATCGCTGGCCTCAAGGCGGCGGAGGCCTTGGGGGTCCGGCGCCTCACCGTGATGAGCGAGTCCTAGCTTCTCCTCGACTTCTCCAACAAAGAGTACACGCCAAAGGATGAGCACATGGAGGCATATCTGCAAGAGGTACATAAGATTGAGAAACGTTTTCAGGGCCTGGAGCTGCAGCACGTCCCGCGTGGCGAAAACAAGGAGGTGGACGACATCGCCAAAAGAGATTCGTGTCGCGAGGCTCAAGAGCTAGGCGTCTTCAAGGAGCGACTCTTCAAGCCTTCCGCGACGGCGTCACCTGAGGACCCGGCACCACGTGGATAGGAGCTCCCCCAGCACCACCCTTGGGGGCTCCGGATTGCGGCCAGACCTCGGGGGCTCGACTGCTCCTGGCCTTGGAGGCTCAGGCCGATGATTGGATGCAGGAACTTGGGGCGTACCTTCTCCACGGCACATTGTCGGAGAAGGAGGAAGACGCGGAGCGCGTAGAACGACAAGTCTCAACCTACTGCATACGGGACGGCGCCCTGTACCGCAGACGCCCGAACGACGTCGTGTCGCAGTGCATTTCCAGGGAGCAGGGTGCGTACTACTGGCCGACATCCACGGAGGGGACTGCGGGCATCACTCCTCTTCGTGCACGCTCGCAAGTAAGTCATTCAGGTTAGACTTCTAGTGGCCTACAACGTTGGACGATGCCACCGAGCTGGTTCGGTCTTCCGAGGCCTGCCAGTTCCATGCCAAGAAGATTCACCAGCCCGCGTAGGGCTTCTAGACCATTCTGCTTTACTTTCCCTTCGAGGTCTGGGGACTGGACATACTGGGGGCCTTCCCGCGGGCGGTGGGCGGCTTCCGCTACCTCTACGTCGCCATCAACAAATTCACGAAGTGGACGGAGGTGGAGCCCATGGGCACTATCCCTGTCAGGTCGGCCGTCCAATTCATCAAGGGCCTCGTGAGCCGCTTCGGCGTCCCCAACCGCATCATCACCGTCAACGGTTCACAGTTCACCAGTCAACTCTTCAAGGTTTACTGTACTAACCTAGGAACACAGATATGCTACGCATCGGTGGCCCACCAGTGGAGCAATGGCCAGGCGGAGCGCGCCAACACAGAGGTGCTGCGAGGCCTCAAGGTAAAGAGCTTCAAGAAGAAGCTCGAAGCTTGCGGCCGGGGCTGGGTCGACAAGCTCCAGTCGGTGTTGTGGTCCATCCGCACCACCGCGATTAAGCCCACCGTCGAAACCCAGTTCTTCCTCGTCTATGGAGCAGAGGCAGTCCTTCCACATGAGATCAAGCACTGGTCTCCATGGGTCATGGCGTTTTATGAGGAGCGTCAAGAGGGTGTGCGGGCGACGGACCTCGTGCTTGGAGAGGAGGCGCGCCTCCGGGCCTCACTCCGAGCCGCGGGGTACCAACAGGCCTTGCGGCGCTATGATGACGAGATGATGTATATACTTCTTGGTCGTCGTTGGTGATATGGAACAGAGTCACATGATGTTCACTAGTGATGTCTCTCTCCCAAAAGACGATAAACAACTATGCTTGGGTAAACAAATCACAGTTGGGCAATTTACAGAATTATGAACGCACTGCAATATAGTTAGAGGTTCAACAGTAATGGGCAGTATGCCAAGACAATTAGACCATTTATTCATCATCATCTACTTACTAATCATCCACCTTGAGATATCTATCCAAAACATCTCTCCGGTATTAAGTTGCGAGCCCCACCCAAAGTGTAAACTCAAAGCAACGGACAACTGCATTAACGAACTATCCGTAAGGTAAACAATCCTTGCAACCGTGGTCACAAGCACCGTTGTTTTCTCCCTGGTGGCAGCAACACATCCCCTAGTCTCATGTTTCTGTCACTCAAGCTAGATATCGAGGGGCATGAACCCACAATCATGCATAACGCTCCCTCTTCGAGTTACAATCTACTACTCGGCCAAAGCAATAAATAGCAACGGAGAACATGCATGAATCACTAAGGAACACAATATAAACAGATAATAATATATATAACTCATAACAATCTGAACATAATCTCATAATCCGTCGGATCCGAACAAATCGAGCATAGGAATAGCAACAAAATTACATAGATGCCTTGATCATGTAGGGCAGCTCACAAGGACTAACCATTGAAGCAAAAGAATGGAGAGAAGACATCACATAGCTATTGGTCACGAACCCATGGTCCAAGGAGGACTACTGACGGCACGTCCGGAAGGCATCCATGGCGGTGGAGAAGCTCCCGGAGGTCAATCCTCCCTCCGGCAGGGTACAGGGAAGAGGTCTCCTGACGCTCCCGATCTCGGAAGCGTTGTGACAGTGGAAAGATGGAGTAATTCGCGATTCTGGAAGTTGTGCAATGGTTGCCTCTCGAGACTCTAAATATAGGCCAAAGGTGGGCACCGGAGGAGGTGGGGCCCACCCAAGCGGCCTCCTGGCGCGGCCTAGGGTCTGGCCACACCAGCAGGACGCCTGGGCAGCCCCTGGCCCCCTTCTGGCCCATCTTCGGTGATCCGGAAGCTTCTGTTTCGCTGATTTTTTATTTTATTTTTCCTAGAATTTTTGGGGCTTCCGAAAATTGGGCAAAACCCTTGCAAAATAGACATCAGCAGACAGAAACTGGCACTGGGTGCTCTGAGTTAGTAGGTTAGTCCAAATATGTGTAAAATGATAGAAAAGTGTAGCAAAACATATAACAATGTCACCCAAAAGATCATGGAACAAGCAGAAATTATAGATACATTTGGGACGTATCAACATCCCCAAGCTTAATTTCTACTCGTCCTTGAGTAGGTAAATGATAACACAATAATGTCTGTGGTGACATGCTAACACACATATAAGAACTTCAAAGTAAAGCAAGTAATATATGCAATTCAAGTCAAGATAATAACAAGCAAGAGTCTATATCTAGTATTGAGTTTAGCAAAGTAAGAACATAAAGGTGCAAGAGCTCTCGCTGTCCGTGACTCTAATGTCTTCAAATGGTGTTTCCGTCGAAGAAGTGGGAGATGGGCTGAGATCATAAAATATTTTTTTATTGAGAACTCAATCTACTAAAATTTCACACTTGGTCTCCTTCGGAATCTTATTTTGACTCATCTCCAGACCACTAGTCAGGCACAAGTCAAAATGATCCTCTCATTTTCGACTTTGAGCACTCATGCAATGGATGAGCGTAAGCAAGATATGTTGGCACTTAGGATGGCAAATAGAATAATGATGGGGAAGGAATACAAAAAGGAGTGAAAGGAAAAAAGAATAATGACGGGGAAGGAAGACAAAAAGGGTGTGAAAGGCTCACATTAATGAGGACAACCATAGGCGAGAGAAAGCCAAATGATAGATATGATGTGAGGAGTAGGGATTGCCATGTAATGGATGCACATATAATCTAATGGTAATCTCTCTAATGGAAATACTGGGGGTGCATCCAACTTCTTTGCTCATGAAGCCTAGAGCTCATTTGAGGAGGCTCATCACTGGAATATGCAAACCAAGTTCTATAGTGCAAGGGTCCCCACATAGTTATGCATGAATGATAATCTCTATGTAGTACAAATATAGCAATGGAGTACGAGTGTGGATCTTCAAAAGGAATAGTAGTGTTGCTCCCTTCTCTCTCTTTTTTTATTTTTTTTCTTTTCCTTTTCTCTTTTTATTTTATTTTTTCGTGGCCTCTTTGGCTCTTTCTTTTTATCTCTCATTTGTCCTCTTTGGGATCTTTTGTTTGTCCTTTTTGGGATCTTTTCCTCACTTAAGGGCAACACTCTATGTTTTACATGAATAAAAAGAAGATCATCACACTTTATAAGAAGTACTAAACATAAAGACAAGTGAAAACTATCATGATGTATGCAAATGTATGCCTCTGCTAGTGTAGTAGGATATGCAATGATACTAGCGCATCATGTAGAAATAATTGGGGCAAGGCCCAACTATCATGCCGCTCTACGATCAAGCAAAAGCATGTATGACATGAAGAAAAAGTCATGAGATGGTGGATGTTGCATGGCAATGTATCTCGGAAAGGCTATGGAAATGCCTTAATTGGTAGGTATGGTGATTGTTTTGAGAAAAGATATAATGAGGCTTATGCATGACAGAGCGTATCATATCATGGGTTTGGATGCACCAGCGGAGTTTGCACCAACTCTCAATGTGAGAAACGGCAATTAACGGTAGCGAAGAGGCTAGCTAAATATGGATGGTGGTAGTGCCAACAATCGAATACTCACATTAGTCCGAAGAACTCATACACTTATTAGTTAGGAAATTCACAAAGAGACAAGTACCCCGAGGAGGAGTGTTTGGGGGTTTGGTTATCATTGTGCATCCTCGATTCATGGTAACGTGAGGGTACTCTATATATTCCAACCCCTTCAGAGGTTAGCGATCAATTTAGTAGCTAGAGTTCTCAACTAATTTTTAGTTTTTGAAAAACATACGGATTTCCCAAAATACGACACCTATCAGTAATAGGATCAAGCTCTTGGCACCAATATTCCAAACATTACGCAAATCAATATCTCAAAACTATTGTAGGTTACTACTATACTTAAATAGCAATCTTAATTACCTACTGTCACATCCCTGACACCTTAATCAAGTTAGCTTTGTGCTCATGTTTTCTTTGCATTGCATCTAGGAAATTTTCAACGAGAACAAAGTAAGTGGTGAAGGAAAATTCAACAAACCCTTGCCACTTCTCAAATTAAGGGAAATTCCAAAACTAGTTAAAATCAATGAACACAAAATGGCCTCAAGAAAAGTTCAATCTTTCTGATAATTCTTGAAAACAAATAAGCAATGAACGAAACCATTTATTTTATACTCTTGGCGTTTTGAATAAATGCAAAATCTACTGGTTTCAAGTTTTAAATTTGAAATCAGAAACTTTAACTTTTCAAAAATGTTGAAAACTTTAGGAATGATTGGATACATTCCAACTAATATTTTGGGAGCTGAAATAAATAGCAAACAAATAGTTGTCAAAACAGAAACAAAACAGCAAAGAAAAGAGAAAGAAAGAGGAAAAACCTTACCTGTCGCTGGCCCAGCCCACCAGGGGCTCCCCGGTCATCTTCCTCCTCCTGCCAGTAGGCAGGGGAGAAGATGAGCACGGCGGCCGAGCCCGGCCACCTCCTGCCTGCCTGCCCGCTGCTGGAGGCCTCTAGGAGCGCCAGCACGACGCGTGCGCCTTCTTATCCTCCTCCCCGCGGCTATATCCTCTCCCCTAAGCTCGATCCCCTTCCCCCTCTCGGATCTCTCTCCCCCCGAAGCTCCGGTCGCCGTCGATCCGTCGTCTCCCTGTCCTCCCCGACCCTGCCGGCAGCCTCACAAGATCCGCCGTGAGCTCCTCTTCTTGTTCCCCCTCTTCCCGATGCTTTCCCCCTCCATTAACCACGTTAGCCGTCGGAGCCTGAAGGACCTCGTCGCCGGCCATGTCATTGCCGTCGTTGTGGTACTCAGCTCGCGAGGCCGAGCTCAGGAATGAGCTCCTCGAGCTGTGTAGATGGCGTAGGGCCTCTCTCCCAGCTCGCTAGTCCCCTGCATCGGCACTCCCGTCGATGCCCGAGCCGCAACCGCCGCTGACCTCGTCGCCGGCGTGGATTCCGGTGACCACCGGGTCCAGCTCCACTCCCTTTAGATGCGGCGTTTCACTAGCTTCCCGTAGCACTATTCTGCGCCCAAAACCGACGGCCGTAGCGCCGTTTAGCTCTCTCCAGCAAGCCCTCCGCCGCGCCCGTGGTCGCCGCCGGCCATATTCCGGTGGGGGCCGACGTGGCCAGCCTAACCCAGAAGTTTAAACCCTAAACACTCACTGACAGTGGGCCCAAGGCCAAGTTAAACTCAGTTAGGGGCTGGTCAGCGCGGGATTAGCCCCTGAGAGGCTCACCAGTGGGTCCCCCCTGTCAGGTTTGACCTGATCAGGTCAGTTGACCTGCTGATGTCAGGCTGACGCAATAAAGGGGTCTTCCAGTATAAAAATAGTTCCAGAAATATTTAAAACTTCTAAAATTCATAGAAATTAATCTGTAACTCCGATGAAAATAAATTATATATGAAAAAGTATCAGAAAAATTCAAGGAATCTGAATATGTCATTTTCAAACATGTTTGAAAATGTTACAGAAGCCAAACATGTAGATTAATAAATAAGTTAATTCTTATAAATACTTTATAAATAGAATTTGGAAAATATTTAATTTTCACTATGAATGACATGATCAAACACTGTTCTAATTATAAACCAGCAACCTAACATGTCATCCCATGCATGTTAAAAGCATGTTGATCTGAGCATCAGGTCGAATCAATTAAAATGGTATCCGAGAATACCTCGTTTGAAGTGATATTTGAATGTGATTCAAATCAACTTCAAACCTAATACATGTTAGTTATAATAGTATACCACCTTGCACACTCATGCCATGCTCATGCATCATCTTGATTGCATATGTTTGTTATTGATTGTTGTCATTCCTCTCGGTAGGCTCCGCTCCCCCGGATTACACCGAATATCCGTCTGACGGATATTGTCACCCTTTGAGCAACAAGGCAAGCAACCATTTTTGATCATCCCGATAAATCCCATGTTCTTGCTCCTGCACTTACTTATTGCATTAGGATCAAATGCTTCAAATGCTTTTGCCACGTTAGTTGAACCGACTTCCTTTGCATGACCTATCCTTGTCACAGTAAATAGCTGAACCTTGCAACCTAGCATACCTGGTAGTTGCTTGAGCCATGATGTGCCTTATCCTTCTATGCATGCTATGCTTAGAGTTGTGTATGGTTTGTCATCTGGGAGATGAACAGAATTGTGAGAATGTGTTCGGTAAGCAAAGGTTGTGTGTTGAACCTGATTTGGTAAAGGTACCGGTGAAAGGTTGTGTAGGAGTACATGGCGGGTTGTTTCATTGGAAGCGTCCTTAGGAACTGAGTTCCGTGTATGTAATCCAAGACTAGATACTACCACACGTTGGGATATTAAATTGACCCTCTCGACTTATTAATCGCTTAGCATTCGGTCGAGGAGTTGCAAGTAGTTTCTGGTGTTTATAGTCATGCTGGAGGCCGTGCATAGCGCTGACCTGAGAGGTGGGCTGTGATGCGGTAGGCAGTGGTACAGTGTACCAAGTGGCACCCGGATGGTGGGCTTGGGAACCCTACGCACATCGTTTGAGGCCGTGGCGGAAACTTCGGCCGGACTTCCGTACGGGTTACTCTCAGATAGGCGATAAACCTAGACTAGGTACTAGTGTGGTTGCTAATGACCCTAATGGAGGGTTCTTCATAGACATCGACGACGACGAGTAGCTGGTGTCCCAGCTACGATCTAGCCCTAGGTTGGGTCTGTAGTATAGTCAGGCCATGTGCCTTCTAGTTGCACATGTCTGTACTCAGACAGTTTTAAACACTTCCGCTGGCTTGTAACTGAATGACTGCTATTATGGGTCGTGAGACCCATACTGTGTAATATTATGTGTGTGGCTCTTCCGAGCCTCTTAAATAAAGCTTGTATGTTTATGGTTATGTTGTGATACCATCGATGTATCTATACATTTCGGTATGCCATGCGTACATGTGTCGTACTTGATATGTATGGGGTTCGATTGCCTAGTCGTGAATTTTAGTAGCACTCCTTACAGGCAAATGCCCCTTTGTGATCCAATGAGCCATGGTAGCTCGCTACTGGTCCGGACACATTGGTTGACTGGCATGTGTCCTTCTTAGCTGATGTGTCTGTCCCCTTTGGGGAAATGCCACGCAATGTAATGGAGTCCTTGTAGCTTGCTACGACTCGTCTACACTCGTTGGTGACCGACACCTGCTTTGTTGGGTCATGTATGCCTGTCCTTGTGTGGTACTGTCACTTTGGTTTATGACTAGACTTGTCGATCCGGGTTCTTTGACATTGGAATGCTAGCGACACTATTGCATACGTGAGTCAAAATACGCGAACGGTCCCGGCTAAGGTAAGGTTGCAGCCGTGGAGTTAACCGTGCGTGAGACCGCAACGGGATGCGATGTGTTACAGGCTGGATTCCTATGGCTTAGGATCGGGGTCCCGACACCTACTCATGCAAGAGACGCAACTCAGTGCAACAAGCCAAATCTCTAAACAAGATAAGCATGATAACTCAAGGGAGTTCCAAAATCAACCTAAATAAAAGCTCTTAAAAAGATAAGCATAAAAACTAAGAGCTAAGCATGACAGCAGCTATGTAAAGATGAAGAACACACAAAAAAGATAAGCATGAAAACCTATATTGTGTTCTAGAGTGGAATGGAGCGTGGCTCTCTCCAAAACAAGGTAGGCTAGGTTCTGACTTGTTATGAACAGCAAGAAAAACTAAAAAGAAACTAAAAAGAAAATAGGGGGCATCCTCAAGCTTGAGCGCTTGACACTGTTGTATATTCTTTCATCATCTCCCAACGCATACTTGAAAACTCCCTTAATACGAAACTCATCATAAGCTTATTAGAGTGGTTAGTACCCTTAATAAAATAATTCATTACCTGCTGGAAATAAAGATTTTCATGAAAATCTACTTCTACGCATGGTTTCCAAAAGGTTTTTGCAAATAAAAAGTAAGCTTAGGATTTGCAAAACAATGGAAACGCAAAACATAGCAGAATCTGTGAAAAACAGAACAACAAGTAGTAAATAATTTATTCGGGGCACTTCTGCAACTCAAATCAAAAAACTCAGAACAGATGCTAGAAAGGAAATTATATATAGCATGCTGTCAAAATAATTCAGATAAAAAAGATGATCTGGTGATTTTTGGCGAATTTTTCCGTCAGGCAGACAATATCTGTTTCTGGACAGCATGTCACAACTTTTCAACTTTCTTCCAACCAGAGGCTATAACTTGGCACGAAGCTTAAAAATAAAGATACAATGATGTTGATACATTAGTAACAAGCATCAAGACCAGTAAAACTGAAAGTAAAAAAAATTGGGTTGCCTCCCAACAAGTGCTTTCTTTTATGCCTTTGAGCTAGGCATAATGCAAAAAGATCAAGTATTATCAACTCCAAAAGAATAACTTGCCCGAGTAACGGACTCATAAGGTAATGTAATCTTCTTTCTAGGGAAGTGTTCCATTCCCTTTTTAAGAGGAAATTGGAATTTAATAATTCACTCTTTCATGTCAATGATAGCACCAACGGTGCGGAGAAAAGGACGTCCGAAAATAATTGGACATGAAGGATCATATTCAATGTCCACAATGAGAAAATCAATGGGCACATAATTATGATTGACAATAATAAGAACATCATCAATTATCCCTAAAGACTTCTTTATGGAAGAATCAACAATACGAACACACAAAAAACATGGATCATAAGGTTTCCAATCAAGCATATCATACATTCTTTTGGGTATAACGGAGGCACTAGCTCCAGCATCACACAAAGGAAAGCAAGAGATATTATTGAATTTGATTTTGACTATAGGATCCCAACCATCTTCTAGTTTTCTAGGAATTGAAGTTTCTAGCTTGAGCTTCTCCTCCCTAGCTTTCAAAAGAGCATTGGTAATATGCTCAGTGAAGGCAATATTGAGTGTACTAGTGTGGGGGTCTTTAGCCATTCTTTGAAAAAAGGTGATGACTTTGGAAAGACTACAATTGTGAAAGTCAATATTCTTGGTATTAAGTAAAATTGTAGTGTCATCCTCTATGTTTGATTTGCTCTTTATGATAAGAGTTTGGATGTCTTCCCAAGTTTGGGGACGTTTAGGAGCAACTTCAAACCAAAGATCCTGTGACTTCCCGATGCAACCATGCCAAGGGCATAATTCTCCATAATGACTAGTATAATCACAAGGTTTACTTGTAAAAAGACCCTTAGTGGTAACTGGAGCAATAGAAGGGAAGGTATAATCATTGTTGTTGTGACTAGTGAAGTCACCCAACATGGTGTTCTCAGTGGAACCCATAGCAGCGACAACAAGCAAGAACAAATCAACTTTTTTTTGTGGGTTTTGGTATAAGACTCTAAAGCAAAAACTAAAAAGAAAACTAACAAGACTGAAAAGCAAAGGTAAAGGATAGCGTGCAACTCCCCTATCTTGAAGACTGGCTTCCCCGCCAACGGCGCCAGAAAACTTTGCTTGATGACGAGATGATGTATATAATTCTCGCTCCTTGTTGGTTACCCCAAGTGGAAGGTTGAGATTTAGTCAGCAGCAAGTTTTCCCTCACATGGGAACTATATGGTTTATCGAACCAGGAGGACTCCTAGGATCAACAAGTAGGTGTCTTCCACCCTGGCTCTATGAGAAGACGTGGACCTGCACACAATCAAATAACTTTGCTCCCAACGAGTACAGAGAGGTTGTCAATCTCTCCGGCCTTGTAGTTTGCAAAGGATCAAAACAGAAGCGGGAAAAGTAATAGTGATTGCAAAGGAAAAGTAAATGAAAACGGTAAATGATGGACGTGTAAACAATGATGGTGACATGGACCAGAGTCACATGATGTTCACTAGTGATGTCTCTCTCCCAAAAGACGATAAACAACTATGCTTGGGTAAGCAAATCACAGTTGGGCAATTGACAGAATTATGAATGCACTGCAATGCTAATTATGCTACTTGATAGCTAGAGGTTCAATAGTAATGGGAAGTACGCCAGGACAAGTAGGTAGTTTATTCATCAGCATCTACTTACTACTCATCCACCTTGAGATATCAATCCAGAACATCTCTCCGGTATTAAGTTGCAAGCCCCACCCAAAGTGGAAACTCAAAGCAACGGACAACTGCATTAACGAACTGTGCGTAAAGTAAACAATCCTTGCAACCCTGGTCACAAGCACCATTGTTTTCTCCCTGGTGGAAACAACACATCTCCTAGTGTCATGTTTCTGTCACTCAAGCTAGACATCGAGGGGCATGAACCCACAATCACGCATAACGCTCCCTCTTGGAGTTACAATCTACTACTCGACCAAAGCAATAAATAGCACCGGAGAACATGCATGAATCACTAAGGAACATAATGTAAAAGGATAATCAAATATATAACTCATAACAGTCTAAACATAATCTCGTAATCCATCGGATACCGACAAACTGAGCATAGCAATAGCAAGATAATTCAATAGATGCCTTGATCATGTAGGGTAGCTCACAAGCACTAAACATTGAAGCACAAGATTGGACAGAAGGCATCACATAGCTGCTGGTCATGGACCCATGGTCCAAGGAGGACTACACATGGCACGTCTGAAAAGCGTCCATGGCGGTGGAGAAGCTCCCGGAGGTCAATCCTCCCACCGATAGGGTCTCGGGAAGAGTTCTCCTCACGATCCCGATCTCGGAAGCGCTGCGGCGGCAGAATGATGGAGAAATTCGCGATTTTGGAAGTTGTGCAAGGGTTTCCTCTCGGGACTCTAAATATAGGCCAAAGGAGGGCACCGGAGGAGGTGCGATCCTCCCAGGCGGCCTCCTGGCACGGACTAGGGCCTGGACGTGCCAACAGGTCACCTGGGCAGCCCGTGGCCCCTCCTCTGGCCCATCTTCGGTGATCCGGAAGCTTCTGTTTCGCTGATTTTTTTAATATATTTTTCCTGGAATTTTTCGGGGTCGGAAAATTGGGTAAAAGCCCGTGCAAAATAGACATCAACAGACAGAAACTGGCACTGGGTGCACTGAGTTAGTAGGTTAGTCTAAATATGTGTAAAATGATATAAAAGTGTAGCAAAACATATAACAATGTCATCCAAAAGATCATGGAACAAGCAGAAATTATAGATACGTTTGGGACGTATCACACTATCACTACGGCAACATCTGCTCCAGGACCCTTGAAGTCGGCGACCCCATTCTAAGGCAGGTTCAATCCAGGGAGAGCTTGCATAAACTCTCGCCCATGTGGGAGGGCCTATTCAAGGTCGCCCATGTCTCCAGGCCTGGCGCCGCGCGCCTGGAGACTCAGGATGGAGTTCCCATCCAGAACGCGTGGAACATCCAACATCTCCAGAAATTCTACCCGTAACACCTCTGCATTGACTCTGCAGCGACTCTGCATTGTCCTTCAAATCTTCCGGAACCTACTTCATCCCATGACACTCTCACGTAATAACGAGATGAGTTTATATATGCCCACGGCCCCCCGAGGATGCGGAAGGGGTCCATCCCATGCCTTTATTCTTGTAGGGCACTTGATGAATTGACCGATCTCCTTCGCACTTAAGGTGAAGCAAGAAGGGGGACAAGAATTCACCTCCTTATTGTTTACTTTTCTTCCCCTTGGCCCCGTCGCCCTCTCTGTCTTCGTCTCCTCCGTGGGCTCTTTACGGGGCATGTGGAGACCCCTCCTGACCTCCAAAACTTCCTAGACTTTCCTTGCCTTCGGCCCATCCTTGGTCTTCTCCGTCATGTTCATCAGTGTGCCAAGCAAGCTCTCGAGGACATTCTTCGTGATATGCATTTGATCAAGGCAATGAGGTGTGTTGTGATTGGACTAGTACGCCAAGTCCCAAAAAACAGACCTCGTTTTCGTTACCTTTAGCAGCGGTTCCGGTGCCTTTTCCATCTTTCCCGGCGCGGGGCACTCTTCCTAGTTATTCAACAACTCGTTGATTTCAGCGCAGGTCCTCTTAACTCGTGGTCCTCGATGGTCAGCCAAACCACTGAATAGATTTCCACGTTTTCTCCACGGGCCATCCTTTTCAAGTCGTCTACAATGCCCCATGTACAGGATTTTCCCAGACCCACCATCTTTCGTTGACGTAAGCTGCTGAGACGATGTATCATCCATGCACCTCGTGCATCCACAGTATCCGTGGCACACCTAGCCTCACGTGTACCCCTAACCGATATACTCGTGCACCGTGGTCATCAGCGCGACTCTCATATAAAAATAATCTCCTGTGTTGGCGTCCCATGTCTTGACCGGTGATTTCCATAACGTGTCTAGCTCCTCTTTTAGAAGCCCCATATACAGGTTAATATTATTTCCCGGTTGGTTTGGCCATTGAATCAGCATGCTCATGTGTATGTACTTTGTGTTCATGCACTTCCATGGGGGGAGGTTGTACATCCATACAAAGACAGGCCATGTGTTGTGGTTGGTGCTCTGGTTTCCAAGCAGATTCATACCATGGCTACTCGCACCAAGCACGATGTTCCTTGCATCTTCTAAAAAAATAGATATTCGGTGTTGAATGCTCTCCACTGGCGATCATCTTTGAGGTGTCTTAGCTTTGGATCATCTCCATCATCGGGCTTCTTCCTCTACGCATGCCAGAGCATGAGCTTTGCTTCCTTAGGATCTATGAAATACCGCTGCAGACACGGAGTGATCGGAAAGTACCATACAACTTTCTGAGGAGCTTTCTTTCCTGCCTTCTTGTATCGAGAAGCATTAAACACTGGACACGTGGTTCTCTCCGCCTGCTCCCCTGATAAATGATGCAATAATTGATGCATGTGTGGTATCCAATGTGCGACAGATCAATAGGGCAAACAGTTTTCTTGCCCTCGTCGACACTAGTAGGACACAGGTTCCCCGGAGGAAGAACTTTATTATGTAGATACTTCAAATGCTCATCGAGGCTTTTGTTTGTCCATTTGTTTTTGGCCTTCGTCTTCAGAAGTTCAAGCGTGAACCTCAACTGGGTCACCTCGGGATCGGAACCATCATACAATGGATTCTTCGAGTCTACTTAAAGTTGCGCTAGCTTGGCCTCCTCTCTAGTAGCAACTCTGTCTCTAGTCGTACTCTTGCGAAGGAGGTCTCAAACATGTGGGTCCCGCACGACTTAACTTAGTAGCGTTGAAGATTGTGACGTGTCCGTCGCCTCTTCTCCGCCATGTCTGGAATCTTCTTCACCATGTCCGGAATCTTCTCTGTCGCCATGTCCAGACTCTTCCGCACCGCCATGTCCGGACTCTTCCCCGCCACACTGCCCTGAATCTTCCCTGCCGCCATCTCCGGAGTCTTCCCCGCCTTCGCGCCCGGCGCCGTCGTGTTTGTGTCGATTGGTCATCTATTCGTCTAACCCCATGTCCTGTTGGGAACGTCGCATGGGAAACAAAAATTTTCCTACGCGCACAAAGACCTATCATGGTGATGTCCATCTACGAGAGGGGATTTTCGATCTACGTACCCTTGTAGATCGCACAGCAGAAGCGTTAGTGAACGCGGTTGATATAGTGGAACGTCCTCACGTCCCTCGATCCGCCCCTCGAACCGTCCCGCGTTCCGTCCCACGATCTAGTGCCGAACGGACGGCACCTCCGCGTTCAGCACACGTATAGCTCGACGATGATCTCGGCCTTCTTGATCCAGCAAGAGAGACGAAGAGGTAGATGAGTTCTCCGGCAGCGTGACGGTGCTCCGGAGGTTGGTGGTGATCTAATCTCAGCAGGGCTCCGCCCGAGCTCCGCAAAAACGCGATCTAGAGGAAAAACCATGGAGGTATGTGGTCGGGCTGCCGTGGCAAAAGTCGTCTCAAATCAGCCCTAATACCTCAGTATATATAGGAGGGAGGGGGAGGGAAGAGGCAGCCTCAAACCCTCAAGGTTTGGCCGAAATTGGAGGTGGAGGAGTCCTACTCCAATCCTACTTGGAGTAGGATTCCACCTTCCCACTTGGAAACTCTTTCCACCTTGTGTTTTTTCCTTCTCAAACCTTATGGGCCTTAGTGGGAACTTATTCCATCCCACTAGGGGCTGGTTTATCTCTTCCCATAGCCCATGAGACCCCTTGGGGCGTGACACCCCTCCCGATGGTCCCCGGCACCCCTCCCGGCACTCCCGGTACACTACCGATGAGCCCGAAACTTTTCCGGTGACCAAAACAGGACTTCCTATATATCAATCTTTACCTCCGGACCATTACGGAGCTCCTCGTGATGTCCTGGATCTCATCCAGGACTCCGAACAACATTCGGTAACCAACCATATAACTCAAAAACGCATAAAACAACGTCGAACCTTAAGTGTGCAGACCCTGCGGGTTCGAGAACTATGTAGACATGACCCGAGTGACTCCTCGGTCAATATCCAATAGCGGGACCTGGATGCGCATATTGGATCTTGCATATTCTATGAAGATCTTATCGTTTGAACCTCAGTGCCAAGGATTCATATAATCCCGTATGTCATTCCCTTTGTCCTTCGGTATGTTACTTGCCCGAGATTCGATCGTCAGTATCCGCATACCTATTTCAATCTCGTTTAACGGCAAGTCTCTTTACTTGTTCCGTAATACAAGATCCCGCAACTTACACTAAGTCACATTGCTTGCAAGGCTTGTGTGTGATGTTGTATTACCGAGTGGGCCCCGAGATACCTCTCCGTCATACGGAGTGACAAATCCCAGTCTTGATCCATACTAACTCAACGAACACCTTTGGAGATACCTGTAGAGCATCTTTATAGTCACCCAGTTACGTTGTGACGTTTGATACACACAAAGCATTCCTCCGGTGTTAGTGAGTTATATGATCTCATGGTCATAGGAACAAGTACTTGACACGCAGAAAACAGTAGCAACAAAATGACACGATCAACATGCTACGTCTATTAGTTTGGGTCTAGTACATCACATGATTCTCCTAATGATGTGATCCCGTTATCAAGTAACAACACTTGCCTATGGCCAGGAAACCTTGACCATCTTTGATCAACGAGCTAGTCAACTAGAGGCTTACTAGGGACAGTGTTTTGTCTATGTATCCACACAAGTATTGTGTTTCCAATCAATACAATTATAGCATGGATAATAAACGATTATCATGAACAAAGAAATATAATAATAACTAATTATTATTGCCTGTAGGGCATATTTCCAACAGTCTCCCACTTGCACTAGAGTCAATAATCTAGTTCACATCACCATGTGATTTCAACGAATCCAACACCGATATAGTTCTGGGGTGTGATCACGTCTTGCTCGTGAGAGAGGTTTTAGTCAACGGTTCTGGAACTTTCAGATCCGTGCGTTCTTTACAAATCTTTATGTCATCTTATAGATGTTGCTACTACATGATATTCGGAAATGCTCCAAATATCTACACTACTATACGAATCCGTTTCACTACTCATAGTTATTCAGACTAGTGTCAAAGCTTGCATCGACGCAACCCTTTACGACGAACTCTTTAACCACCTCCATAATCGAGAAAAATTCCTTAGTCTATTTAGTTACTAAGGATAACTTTGACCGTTGATCAGTGATTCAATCCTGGATCACTCTGTGTACCTCTTAACAGACTTGCTGCAAGGCAGACATCAGGTGCGGTACTCAACATGGCATACTTTAGAGTCTACGGCTAAGGCATAGAAGACGACCTTCGTCTATTCTCTTTATTCTGCCGTGGTCGGGTTTTGAGTCTTACTCAAATTCACACCTTACAACGCAACCAAGAACTCCTTCTTTGCTAATCTATTTTGAACTCCTTCAAAAACTTGTCAAGGCATGCATCTTGTTGAAACTTCCATTAAGCGCTTTTGATCTATCTCCATAGATCTTTGATGCTCAACGTTCAAGTAGCGCAATCCAGGTATTCCTTTGAAAACTCCTTTCAAACAACCTTGTATTCTTTACAGAAATTCTACATTACTTCTGATCCACAATATGTCAACCACATATACTTATCAGAAATTCTATAGTGCTCCCACTCACTTCTTTGGAAATACAAGTTTCTCATAATCCTTGTACAAACCCAAAATCTTTGATCATCTCATCGAAGTGTATATTCCAACTCCGAGATGCTTGCACCAGTCCATTGAAGGATCGATGGAGCTTGCATACTTGCTAGTATCCTTAGGATCAACAAAACCTCCTTGTTGTATCACATACAATGTTTGATCAAGGAAACCGTCGAGGAAACAATGTTTTGACATCCTATGTGCAATATTTCATAAATAATGCAGCAACTACTAACATAATTCTAACAAACTTTTAGCATCACTACGAGTGAGAAAGTCTCATCATAGTCAACTATTTGATCTTGTCGGAAACATCTTTGCGACAAGTCGAGCTTTTCTTAATAGTGACTTATCACCATCATCGTCTGTCTTCCTTCTAAAATCCATCTTTACTCAATAGTCTTATGACCATCAAGTAGTTCTTCCAAAGTCTACACTTTGTTTTCATACATGGATCCTCTCTCGGATTTCATGGCTTCCAGCCATTTGTCGGAATCCGGGCCACCATTGCTTTCTCCATAACTCGTAGATTCATTGTAGCTCAACAACATGACCTCCAAGACAGGGTTACCGTACCACTCTGTAGTAGTACACGACCTTGTCAACCTACGAGGCTTGTAGTAACTTGATCCGATGCTCGATGATCACCATCATGAGCTTTCACTTCAATTGGTGTAGGCGCCACAGGAACAACTTCCTGCGCCCTGCTACACACTGGTTGAAGTGATGGTTCAATAACCTCATTAAGTTCTACCACCCTCCCACTCAATTCTTTCGAGAGAAACCTTTCCTCGAGAAAGGATCCGTTTCTAGAAACAAACACTTTGCTTTCGGATCTGAGATAGGAGATGTACCCAACTGTTTTGGATATCCTATGAAGATGCATTTATCCGCATTGGGTTTGAGCTTATTCGATTGAAACCTTTTCACACAAGTGTCGAAGCCCCAAACTTTCAAGAAACGACAGTTTAGATTTCTCCAAACCTCAGTCTATAATGTGTCATCTCAACGGAAATACGCGGTGCCCTATTTAAAGTGAATGCGGTTGTCTCTAATGCACAACCCATAAACGATAGTGGTAATTCGATAAGAGACATCATAGCATGCACCATACCAAATAGTGTGTGGCTATGACGTTCAGACACATCATCACACTATGATGTTCCACGTGGCATGAACTGCGAAACAATTTCCAGATTGTCTTAACTACGTACCAAAACTCGTAACTCAGATATTCATTTCTATGATCATATCGTAGACCGTTTATCCTCTTGTTACGATGAACTTCACTCCTGAAACAGAATTGAACTTTTCAATATTTTAGACTTGTGATTCATTAAGTAAATACTCTTGTATCTACTCAAATCGTCATTGAAGTAAGAACATAATGATATCCACTGCGTGCCTCAGCACCCATTGGACTGCATACATCAAAATGTGTCACTTCCAACAAGTTACTATCTTGTTTCATCTCAATGAAAACAAGACCTTGCTCATGTGGTATGATTTGCATGTCACTAGTGATTCAAAATTAAGTGAGTATAAAGATCCATCAGCATGGAGCCTCTTCATGCAATTTATACCAACATGACTCAAGCGGCAGTGCCACAAGTAAGTGGTACTATCATCATTACCTCGTATCTTTTGGCACCAATATCATGAACATGTGTAACACTACGATCGAGATTCAATAAATCATTGAAGGTGATTATTCAAGCAAATAGAGTAAGCATTATTCTCTTTAAATGAATAATCGTATTGCAATAAACACGATCCAATCATGTTCATGCTTAACGCAAGCACCAAATAACAATTATTTAGGTTTAACACCAATCCCGATGGTAGAGGGAGTGTGCGACGTTTGATCATATCAACCTTGGAAACACTTCCAACACGTCTCGTCACCTCGCCTTTAGCTAGTCTCCGTTTATGCCGTAGCTTTCATTTCGTGTTACTAATCACTTAGCAACCGAACCGGTAACCAATACCCTCGTGCTACTAGGAGTACTAGTAAAGTACACATCAACATCATGTATATCAAATATACTTCTTTCGACTTTTGCCAGCCTTCTTATCTACCAAGTATCGAGAGTTGCTCCGCCTCAGTGACCGTTCCCCTCATAATAGAAGCACTTAGTCCCGGGATTTGGGTTTAATCTAGGGTCTCTTCATTAGTGCAACAACTGTTTTGCCGTTTCACGAAGTATACCTTCTAGCCCTTGCCTTTCTTCAAACTTAGTGGTTTTACTAACCATCAACTATTGATGCTCCTTCTTGATTTCTACTTTCGCAGTGTCAAACATCGCGAATCGCTCAAGGATCATTGTATCTATCCTTGATATGTTATAGTTCATCACGAAGCTCTCACAGCTTGGTGGCAGTGACTTTGGAGAACCATCACTATCTCATCCGGAAGATTAACTCCCACCTGATTCAAGCGATTGTCGTACTCAGACAATCTGAGCACACGCTCAACGATTGCGCTTTTCTCCTTTACTTTGTGGACAAAGAATCTTGTTAGAGGTCTCGTACCTATTAACAAGGGCACAAGCATGAAATCACAATTTCATCTCTTTAGAACATCACTTATGTTCCGTGATGTTTCAAAACGTCTTCGGTGCCTTGCTTCTAAGCCATTAAGTATTTTGTACTGAACTATCGTGTAGTCATCAGAAACGTGTATGTCGGATGTTCACAACATCTACAGACGACGCTCGAGGTGCAGCACACCGAGTGGTGTATTAAGGACTTAAGCCTTCTGCGCAGCAACGAGGACAGTCCTCGGTTTTACAGACTCAGTCTGCAAAGTTTGCTACTATCAACTTTCAACTAAATTTTCTCTAGGAACATATAAAAACAGCACAGCTATAGCGCAAGCTACATCATAATTCGCAAAGACCATTATACTATGTTCATGGCAATTAGTTAAATTAATCATATTACTTAAGAACTCCCACTCAAAAAGTACATCTCTCTAGTCATTTGAGTGGTACATGATCCAAATCCACTATCTCAAGTCCGATCATCACGTGAGTCGAGAATAGTTTCAGTGGTAAGCATCTCTATGCTAATCATATCAACTATACGATTCATGCTCGACCTTTCGGTCTCATGTGTTCCGAGGCCATGTCTGCACATGCTAGGCTCGTCAAGCTTAACCCGAGTGTTCTGCGTGTGCAACTGTTTTGCACCCGTTGTATGTGAACGTTGAGTCTATCACACCCGATCATCACGTGGTGTCTCGAAACGAAGAACTGTCGCAACGGTGCACAGTCGGGGAGAACACAATTTCATATTGAAATTTTAGTGAGAGATCACCTCATAATGCTACCGTCGTTCTAAGCAAGATAAGGTGCATAAAGGATTAACATCACATGCAATTCATAAGTGACATGATATGGCCATCATCATGTGCTTCTTGATCTCCATCACCAAAGCACCGGCACGATCTTCTTGTCACCGGCGTCACAGCATGATCTCCATCACCATGATCTCCATCAACGTGTCGCCATCGGGGTTGTCGTGCTACTCATGCTATTACTACTAAAGCTATGTCCTAGCAATATAGTAAACGCATCTGCAAGCACAAACGTTAGTTTAAAGACAACCCTATGGCTCCTGCCGGTTGCCGTACCATCGACATGCAAGTCGATATTAACTATTACAACATGATCATCTCATACATCCAATATATCACATCACATCGTTGGCCATATCACATCACAAGCATACCCTACAAAAACAAGTTAGACGTCCTCTAATTTGTTGTTGCATGTTTTACGTGGTGACCATGGGTATCTAGTAGGATCGCATCTTACTTACGCAAACACCACAACGGAGATATATGAATTGCTATTTAACCTTATCCAAGGACCTGCTCGGTCAAATCCGATTCAACTAAAGTTGGAGAAACCGACACTTGCCAGTCATATTTGAGCAACGGAGTTACTCGTAGCGATGAAACCAGTCTCTCATAAGCGTACGAGTAATGTCGGTCCAAGCCGCTTCAATCCAACAATACCGCGGAATCAAGAAAAGACTAAGGAGGGCAGCAAGACGCACATCACCGCCCACAAAAACTTTTGTGTTTTACTCGACATTACATCTACGCATGAACCTAGCTCATGATGCCACTGTTGGGAACGTCGCATGGGAAACAAAAAATTTCCTACGCGCACAAAGACCTATCATGGTGATGTCCATCTACGAGAGGGGATTTCCGATCTACGTACCCTTGTAGATCGCACAGCAGAAGCGTTAGTGAACGCGGTTGATGTAGTGGAACGTCCTCACGTCCCTCGATCCGCCCCGCGAACCGTCCCACGAACCGTCCCGCGATCCGTCCCACGATCTAGTGCCGAACGGACGGCACCTCCACGTTCAGCACACGTACAGCTCGACGATGATCTCGGCCTTCTTGATCCAGCAAGAGAGACGGGGAGGTAGATGAGTTCTCCGGCAGCGTGACGGTGCTTTGGAGGTTGGTGGTGATCTAGTCTCAGCAGGGCTCCGCCCGAGCTCCGCAGAAACGCGATCTAGAGGAAAAACCATGGAGGTATGTGGTCGGGCTGCCGTGGCAAAAGTAGTCTCAAATCAGCCCTAATACCTCAGTATATATAGGAGGGAGGGGGAGGGAAGAGGCATCCTCAAAGCCTCAAGGTTTGGCCGAAATTGGAGGTGGAGGAGTCCTACTCCAATCCTACTTGGAGTAGGATTCCACCTTCCCACTTGGAAACTCTTTCCACCTTGTGTTTTTTCCTTCTCAAACCTTATGGGCCTTAGTGGGAACTTATTCCAGCCCACTAGGGGCTGGTTTATCTATTCCCATAGCCCATGAGACCCCTTGGGGCGTGACACTCCTCCCGATGGTCCCCGGCACCCCTCCCGGCACTCCCGGTACACTACCGATGAGCCCGAAACTTTTCCGGTGACCAAAACAGGACTTCCTATATATCAATCTTTACCTCCGGACCATTCCTGAGCTCCTCGTGACGTCCTGGATCTCATCCGGGACTCCGAACAACATTCGGTAACCAACCATATAACTCAAATACGCATAAAACAACGTCGAACCTTAAGTGTGCAGACCCTACGGGTTCGAGAACTATGTAGACATGACCCGAGTGACTCCTCGGTCAATATCCAATAGCGGTACCTGGATGCCCATATTGGATCCTACATATTCTACGAAGATCTTATCGTTTGAACCTCAGTGCCAAGGATTCATATAATCCCGTATGTCATTCCCTTTGTCCTTCGGTATGTTACTTGCCCGAGATTCGATCGTTAGTATCCGCATACCTATTTCAATCTCATTTACCAGCAAGTCTCTTTACTCGTTCCGTAATACAAGATCCCGCAACTTACACTAAGTCACATTGCTTGCAAGGCTTGTGTCTGATGTTGTATTACCGAGTGGGCCCCGAGATACCTCTCCGTCATACGGAGTGACAAATCCCAGTCTTGATCTATACTAACTCAACGGACACCTTCGGAGATACCTGTAGAGCATCTTTATAGTCACCCAGTTACGTTGTGACGTTTGATACACACAAAGCATTCCTCCGGTGTTAGTGAGTTATATGATCTCATGGTCATAGGGACAAATACTTGACACGCAGAAAACAGTAGCAACAAAATGACACGATCAACATGCTACGTCTATTAGTTTGGGTCTAGTCCATCACATGATTCTCCTAATGATGTGATCCCGTTATCAAGTAACAACACTTGCCTATGGCCAGGAAACCTTGACCATCTTTGATCAACGAGCTAGTCAACTAGAGGCTTACTAGGGACAGTGTTTTGTCTATGTATCCACACAAGTATTGTGTTTCCAATCAATACAATTATAGCATGGATAATAAACGATTATCATGAACAAAGAAATATAATAATAACTAATTATTATTGCCTCTAGGGCATATTTCCAACATGTCCTTATTCCCTACCATGTGGACATCCTCATCATCATCTTCACTTATCCATCGAGTATAGCTATTCATGAAACCATTCATCAGCAAGTGCGCCTTCAAACTGACATGATGAAAAGGGTCCAAAATTACTCCTTCTTTGCATCTTGTACACGGACATCTAATCCTAGTCCGAGTATTTGCATACATGTCCATCACCGCGGTTTGCAAGTATCGTCCCACATTTCTTCCACTCACCTTAATGACTTCATGGTATAACAAGCACAAGGGTTATAAACAAAATACATGCATGCATCAAAGTCATATAAAAATTTGGCATGACCTTGCCTAAAAATAGGACGTATCGAGTTTGCTCGAAATTCGCAGAAATAAAAATAAATTGACATTTCGGCAAAACATAAGCAACTTATGGGGCATGTCACTCACACAAATCCCTTCATATCACAAACACATATATTCCCATTCTTGAAATGCACAAATTTTGTACTCACCATATCCCGAGAGATATTGTGCATGGTTAGATCATTAGGCCTTCACGACCTATAGGGATCGAAAGTGCATGGCTAAATAGCTAGCTAGATCTAGTTGTCGGGAGGAGAGATGACTCTAGCTAACTAATGGAGAGGGAGAAAGATGATGTAGCTAGATCTATATGTATGGAAGGAGGGAGAGCCAAATAAATGTGGAAGATAGAGCTAGAAGAGACCATTTATGGAGGAGAATTATGGTTGAGGGGTGATACGTCTCAAACGTATCTATAATTTTTGATGGTTTCACGCTGTTATCTTGTCATCTTTGGATGTTTTGTTTACCTTTTATATCTTTTTTGGGACTAACTTATTAACTCAGTGCCAAGTGTCAGTTCCAGTTTTTTCTGTGTTTTTGACTCTTTTCACATGTGATTTTGGAACGGAGTCCAAACGGAATAAAATCCCCGAAATGAGTTTTTCCTGAACGGAAGAAGATCGAGAGGCTTGAGGGCCAGCAAGTGGGCCCAAAGGGGGCCCACAAGCCCTGTTGCCGCGGCCAGGGGGGAGGCCGTGGCAACCAAGCTTGTGGCCCCCCTGGCGCTCCCCTGCCCTAGGTCTTTGGCCTATAAATTCCCTAAAAATCTAGAAAAAATCAGGGCATCCACGAAAACACTTTTCCGCCGCCGCAAGCTTCCGTTTCCGCGAGATCTCATCTGGAGACCCTTCCGGGTGCCCTGCCGGAGGGGATTTTGGAGTTGGAGGGCTTCTACATCAACATCATGGCCCCTCCAATGACTCGTGAGTAGTTCACTTCAGACCTACGGGTCCGTAGTTAGTAGCTAGATGGCTTCTTCTCTCTCTTGGATCTTCAATACAAAGTTCTCCATGATCTTCATGGAGATCTATCCGATGTAATCCTCTTTGGCGGTGTGTTTGTCGAGATTCGATGAATTGTGGATTTGTGATCAGATTATCTATGATATATATTTGAGTCTTTGCTGATTTCTTATATGCATGATTTGATATCCTTGTAAGTCTCTCCGAGTCTTGGGTTTCGTTTGGCCAACTAGATCTATGATTCTTGCAACGGGAGAAGTGCTTGGTTTTGGGTTCATACCGTGTGCTGACCTTTCCCAGTGACAGAAGGGGCAGCAAGGCACGCATCGTGTTGTTGCCATCAAGGGTAACAAGATGGGATTTTATCGTAGATATGAGATTGTCCATCTACACAATGTCATCTTGCTTAAGGCGTTACTCTGTTCTCGTGAACTTAATACACTAGATGCATGCTGGATAGCAGTCGACGTGTGGAGTACTAGTAGTAGATGCAGAAAGTATCGGTCTACTTGTTTTGGACGTGATGCCTATAGATATAGTCATTGTCATAGATAACGTCACAACTTTGCGCGGTTCTATAAATTTCTCAACACTAATTCATTCACCCACCGTCTACTTGCTTTCATGAGAGAAGCCACTAGTGAACACTATGACCCCCGGGTCTATTCACACCTATCGTTTCCACTTTTGCTTTTACTTTGCTTTGTTTATTTGTTGCTTTCAGTTCTCACTTGGCAAACAATCTATAAGGGATTGACAACCCCTTCATAGCGTTGGGTGCAAGCTCTTTGTGTTTGTGCAGGTACTTGTGATATTCCTTCACTGGATCGATACCTTGGTTCTCAAAACTGGGGGAAATACTTACCACCGATGTGCTACATCACCTTTTCCGCTTCGAGGGAACACCAACGCAAGGCTCCAAGGCCACGGGGGAAACCTTTGCATATTTTCCAAGGAAGTCCCTAAAGGCGTAGCGGTAGCAGAAAGATTCCTAGTGCGGTTGCTGAGGAGTATCAAGTCAAGAAAAGTCTCCCGTCAGCACGCTTGTTTCTGGCGCTGTTGGAAGGTCTTTTGTTGCAGTAGCAGAAGTTTTTCTGGCGCCGTTGCCGGGGAAGGAGAGATCTATCCAAGTAGGTCTCACAAACTCATCTCTTGCATTTACTTTTTCTTTGCCAGTTGCCTCTCTTTTTCCTCTCCCCATTTCACATTTGTCGTTTTCATTTGCCTTTCTCCTTTGCCATTTTCTTTTGCCTTTTTGCCGTTCCCTTTCTCCCGTTTTCCTCGCTTGCTCTTAGGCTTGTTCGTGAGAGACCTTTCCTCATGTACAAACCAAACTATTGCGGAAAATTGGAGGAGATTGAAACTAGTGTCAAAGGTTTCATGCCTTCTCAGTTTGACCAAAATAGTTACTTGAGTAGGGAACTAAAAGAGCAAAATTCTTTTTGGTCTGTTTGAATAAGGAAGTTGATGATATGGCCAAAGATTTCCTTGCACTAAATTCTCAGCTTGCTCACCTTGAAAAATAGGTGGGCCAAATTTCTGACAAGCAGGCTACCTTAGTGAATAAGATGGCAGCTAAACCTGAAATTTGTGATGCAAATCACGAAGATCTTAAAGTGCTTGGTGTGACTCCTCTTCGATCTTTGTTTTCGCGTGTCAAACCTACTGATGAAGGGGCTGGATATGAATCCACTTTGGTTGAAAAACGCCCCAATGATTTAGAGTCCACCTATCTTGATGATAAAGGTGTGGAGAGTGGAGTCGAAGAAATCAAAATTTTGGGTAGTAATGAAACTCCCACTTTGGATTTCAAGGAATTCAATTATGATAGTTGCTCCTTGTTTGAATGCATTTCTTTGATGCAATCCATTGCAAACTCTCCACATGCTTATAGCCAAAGCAAAGCCTTTACCACTCATATCGTAGATGCTATGATGAAATCTCTTGAAGAGAAGATCGAATTAGAAGTCTCTATACCTAGAAAACTTCATGATGAGTGGGAACCTACTATCAAAATCAACATAAAAAACTATGAGTGCAATGCTTTGTGTGATTTGGGTGCTAGTGTTTCCGCGATTCCAAAGTCTTTATGTGATATTCTTGGTTTTCATGAGATTGAAGAGTGTTCTCTTAATTTGCATCTTGCGGAGTCTACTGTCAAGAAACCCATGTGAAGGATCGATGATGTTCTTATTGTTGCAAATAAGAACTATGTACCCGTGGATTTCATTGTATTTGACATAGATTACAATCCTTCATGTCCCATTATTCTTGGTAGACCTTTCCTAAGGACTATTGGTGCTATCATCGATATGAAGGAACGGAATATTAGATTTCAATTTCCCCTAAAGAAGGGCATGGAGCATTTTCCTAGAAAGAAAATAAGATTGCCTTATGAATCTATGATGAGGGCTACTTATGGTTTGAGCACCAAGAATGACTATACGTGATTCCATCACCTTTTGCCTAGCTAAGGGCATTAAACAATAGCGCTTGTTGGGAGGCAACCCAACGAATCTATCCTTTTCTTTCTGTTTTGTGTTTTGCGCACTTTCATAATTCTGTTATTATTGTGTTTTTTGTGTTTCTTTTGCGTTTGTGCCAAGCAAAACCGTTATGACTAGTCTTGGGGATGATCGTTTGGTCATGCTGGAAAAGACAGAAACTTTCGTCTCACGAAAAGAATTTTCATTTTTTTCTGTAAGAGCTTTTGAGTTGATTCTTTTTTCTGCTGATTGCTACGCAAATTCTTCAGACTGTAGTAGTTTTTCAGAATTTTTGAAGTACCAGAAGTATACGAAGCATACAGATTGCTACAGACTGGTGTGTTGTTAACAGATTCTGTTTTTGTTGTGTTGGTTGCTTATTTTGATGAAACTATGGATAGTATCGGGGGCTATTAGCTATGGAAGATTGAAAATACAGTAACCCAACATCAACATAAGTAGAATTTAAGTTTGCTATAGTACCTAAGGAAGTGGTGGTTTGCTTTCTTATACTAATGTGATCACGAGTTTCTGTTTAAGTTTCGTGTTGTGAAGTTTTCATGTTTTGGGTGAAGTTCTTATGGAAAAAAGATAAAGAGTGGCAAGAGCTCAAGCTAGGGGATCCCCAAGGCACCCCAAGATGATTCAAGGATGTCGTAAAAGCCTAAGCTTGGGGATGCCCCGGGAAGGCATCCCCTCTTTCGTCTTCAATCCATCGGTAACGTTACTTGGGGCTATATTTTTATTCACCACATGTTATGTGTTTTGCTTGGAGTGTCTTGTATCGTTGGATTCTTTTATTTTTTTTCTGTCACAATCATCCTTGATGCACACCGAGAGAGAGAGAGACATGCACTCACCGTGATTTTGTCGAGCTTCACTTATATCTTTTGGTTAGACAATTCAACTCACATGTGCTTCACTTATATCTTTTGAGCTAGTTGATTTTGCTCTGTGTGCTTCACTTATATCTTGTAGAGCACGGCGGTGCGTGGCTTGGTAGTTGATCTATGCTATGAAAGTAGTCTCAAAAGGGGTAGTTATCCAAAGGGATATGAAAACTTCCACCTTCATGTGCATTGAATAGTTAGAGAAGTTTGATTCGTCTCAATTAGTTTTGACTTGTGGTTATGGTAATATTGAAGTTATATTAGTAAGGTGTTGTGGATCTAGAAATACTTGTGTTGAAGTTAGTGATTCCCATAGCATGCACGTATGGTGAACCGCTATGTGATGAAGTATGAGCATGATTAGTCTATTGATTGTCATCCTTTGTGTGGCGGTCGGGATCGCGCGATGGTTTATACATACCAACCCTTCCCCTAGGAGTATGCGTTGAATGCTTTGTTTCGATTACTAATAAAACTTTTGCAACAAGTATATGAGTTCTTCATGACTAATGTTGAGTCCATGGTTTAGATGCACTTTCACCTTCCACGATCACTATCTTCTTTAGTGTCGTGCAACTTTCGCCGGTGCACAAAACCCACCATTAGCCTCCCTCAAAACAGCCACCATACCTACCTACTATGGCTTTTTCAAAGTCATTCCGAGATATATTGCCATACAACTACCACCATGACATGTGCCACCACGTCTACATTGTCATTGCATGATCGTAAGATATCTAGAATGATGTTTCCATTAATGTCCATGCCATGCTAGATCATTGTCACGGTACACTACCGAAGGCATTCCATATAGAGTCATCGTTGCTCTAAGTTTTGAGTTGTAAGTGTGATGATCATCATTGATGGAGCATTGTCCCTTGTGAGGAAATAAAAGAGGCCAAATATGCCCACCAAAATAAATAAAAATGAATAAAAAAAGAGAGGCCAAAGAGCCCATCCAAAAAAATGAGAGAAAAAGAGAGAAGGGACAATGCTACCACCTATCAACACTTGTGCATATTAAGCACCATGATCTTCATGATTGAGAGTCTCTCGTTTTGTCACCACCATATAACTAGTGGGAAATTTTTATTATATAACTGGCTTGTATATTCCAATGATAGGCTTCCTCAAATTTGCCTTAGGTCTTCATGAGCAAGCAAGTTGGATGCACACCCACTAGTTTTCTTTAAGAGCTTTCACATACTCTTAGCTCTAATGCATCATTTGTATGGCAATCCCTACTCATTCACGTTGATATCTATTGATGAGCATCTCCATTGCTCATTGATCTGCCTAGTCAATGTGACCATCTTCTCCTTTTTTGTCTTGCAACCTCCACCACACTCCACACCACTTATAGTGCTAAAACCATGGCTCACGCTCATGTATTGCATGAGAGTTGAAAAAGTTTGAGAAAGTAAAGGTGTGAAAACTATTACTTGGCCAATACCGGGGTTGTGCATGATTTAAATTCGTTGTGCAATGATGGTAGAGCATAGCCAGACTATATGATTTTGTAGGGATAACTTTCTTTTGGCCTTGTTATTTTGAAAGTTCATGATTACCTTGCTAGTTTGCTTGAATTATTATTGTCTCCACGTCAATAGAAAACTATTGTTTTGAATCTAATGGATCTGAACATTCATGCACATAAGAGGAGTTACAAAGGACATCTATGCTAGGTAGCATGAAAGCATCAAAAATTCATTCTTTATCACTTCCCTACTCGAGGACGAGCAGGACCTAAGCTTGGGGATGCTTGATACGTCTCAAACGTATCTATAATTTTTGATGGTTTCACGCTGTTATCTTGTCATCTTTGGATGTTTTGTTTACCTTTTATATCTTTTTTGGGACTAACTTATTAACTCAGTGCCAAGTGTCAGTTCCTGTTTTTTCTGTGTTTTTGACTCTTTTCAGATCTGATTTTGGAACGGAGTCCAAACGTAATAAAATCCACGAAATTAATTTTTCTAGAACGAAAGAAGATTGGGAGGCTTGGGGGCCAAGCAAGTGGGCCCACAGGGGGCCCACAAGCCCTGTTGCCGCGGCTAGGGGGAGGCCGCGACAACCAAGCTTGTGCCCCCCCTTCCGCTCCCCTGCCCTAGGTCTTTGGCCTATAAATTCCCTAAAAATCCAGAAAAAATCAGGGCATCCACGAAAACACTTTTCTACCGCCGCAAGCTTCCGATTCCGCGAGATCTCATCTGGAGACCCTTCCCGGTGCCCTGTCGGAGGGGACTTTGGAGTTGGAGGACTTCTACATCAACATCATTGCCCCTCCAATGACTCGTGAGTAGTTCACTTCAGACCTACGGGTCGGTAGTTAGTAGCTAGATGGCTTCTTCTCTCTCTTGGATCTTCAATACAAAGTTCTCCATGATCTTCATGGAGATCTATCCGATGTAATCCTCTTTGGCGATGTGTTTGTCGAGATCCGATGAATTTTGGATTTGTGATCAGATTATCTATGATATATATTAGAGTTTTTGCTGATTTCTTATATGCATGATTTGATATCCTTGTAAGTCTCTCCGGGTCTTGGGTTTTGTTTGGCCAACTAGATCTATGATTCTTGCAATGGGAGAAGTGCTTGGTTTTGGGTTCGTACCGTGTGGTGACCTTTCCCAGTGACAGAAGGGGCAGCAAGGCACGCATCATGTTGTTGCCATCAAGGGTA
This sequence comes from Hordeum vulgare subsp. vulgare, assembly GCF_904849725.1. NCBI lineage: Eukaryota > Viridiplantae > Streptophyta > Magnoliopsida > Poales > Poaceae > Hordeum > Hordeum vulgare. The sequence continues at coordinate 155,436,063 of NC_058521.1, forward strand.
ACAAGATGGGCTTTTATCGTAGATATGAGATTGTCTATCTACATCATGTCATCTTGCTTAAGGCGTTACTCTGTTCTCATGAACTTAATACACTAGATGCATGCTGGATAGCGGTCGACGTGTGGAGTAATAGTAGTAGATGCAGAAAGTATCGGTCTACTTGTTTTGGACGTGATGCCTATAGATATAATCATTGCCATAGATAATGTCACGGCTTTGCGCGGTTCTATCAATTGCTCGACAGTAATTCGTTCACCCACCGTATACTTGCTTTCATGAGAGAAGCCACTAGTGAACACTACGGCCCCCGGGTCTATTCACACCTATCGTTTCCACTTTCGCTTTTACTTTGCTTTGTTCCTTTGTTGCTTTCAGTTCTTACTTGGCAAACAATCTATAAGGGATTGACAACCCCTTCATAGCGTTGGGTGCAAGCTCTTTGTGTTAGTGCAGGTACTTGTCATATTCCTTCACTGGATCGATACCTTGGTTCTCAAAACTGAGGGAAATACTTACCACCGATGTGCTACATCACCCTTTCCGCTTCGAGGGAACACCAACGCAAGGCTCAAAGGCCACGGGGGAATCGTTTACATATTTGCCAAGGAAGTCCCTAAAGGCATAGCCGTAGCAGAAAGATTCCTGGTGCCGTTGCTAAGGAGTATCAAGACAAGAATAGTCTCCCGTCAGCAAGCTTGTTTCTGGCGCCGTTGGAAGGTCTTTTGTTGCAGTAGCAAGGGGGCATTAATGGCGAGAGAAGAGAGGTAGAAGGAAGAGAGAAGAAGGGCAACAATGGTGGAGAAGTAACTTAGAGAGGGGAGAGGGGAAAGGCGGGGAGACGCAAAGGGGAGGAAGGGGTAGAGGGGTTGTGGGTGAAAAGGTGCCACCATCCACGAGTAGGAGTAGCGCTAGTTTCCTCACGACGCTGCTGCTCTTGGACTTAGTAGTAGCGCTTTCATGGAATAGCGCTATTACTAACTTGGGCCCAATAACAGTAGTGCTATTTTCTTCGGGGCGCTACTACAACTACCGTCAGTGGGCACGTTGGGTCCCCCTTAGCAGTAGCGCTCTTCATCTTTCCACCGTTACTACTAAGGCCTTCATTGTAGCACTGCGCAAATCCAACTCTACTGCTAAGTACCAGCAGCGCTTTCTCTTTTCTAGCGCTACTAATAGTGTCCTACCTATAAGGTTGTTCCAACTAGTGACTATATGATTAGTGAAAACCTTGTTTTGTTCATAAGCATTGGTGGGCTAATAATGGACTGCAACAAGGAAATAAATTCTATCAAAGAGAAACTTTCATAATTAAAATCCTTGTAATCCAAAATAGTTAGCACATCACTAGCTAAAGTTTTGACCTCTCCAACACCACCTTTTCCAGTTTTAGCATTACAATCATCACCCTCCAAGCAAAAGGAACACTCACTAGCTAAAGTTGACTCATCTCCAATCCCTTTATCATTAAGATTCATACAAGTAAATAAAGATTCAATAGGAGAAGTGTCAATCATTTTATGATCTTTATCATGGTTTTCGTAAAAACCAAGCGCGAGAGCTTTTTCTAGGAATTCCTGATTAGCTTTGAACTTAGCGGTCCTCTCCCTACTTTAATGCATAGATATTTGGATAGATTAATAGTGTCATTAAAATCATGCTTGGGTAGGAAAGCTTTACTTTTAAGAGCCTCTACAACAAGAGCAATTATATCCATGTTCTTAGCCAAAGTATCGAGTGTATGCATCTTTTCCTCTAACGTTGTATTGATTTTTTTGAGAATTAATAAATATTTTAATAGCATTTCCAAGATAAGAGTAGAATTTATTATTATTTTGGAAGGATTTCCATAAGAATTGCCATAACCACTAGGAATATTATTGGGATATGGCCTAGTATTGAAATTATCCCTATATGCATATGGTTATTGAAATTATTTCACGAGATAAAATTCACATCAATGGACTTATTTTTTTTTTCAATCAAAGTGAAAAATGGCATGTCATTAGGATCAATGTGAGCATTTTTATTAGCAACCAAATTCATGAGAGCATCCACTTTTTCACTCAAGCTAGCGATTTTCCTCAATAGAATTTACCTTCTTACCAGTTGGATCTCTTTCGATATGTCATTTAAAATAGTTTGCCAAGATGTTGTCCAGAAGTTTGGTGGCCTCTCCTAAGGTCACCTCCGTGAAGATACCACCTGCGGCAGAATCTAGAAGATTTGTGGATACAAAGTTTAGTCCCGCATAGAAATTTTGGATGGACATCTACAAGTTTAAACCACGCGTAGGGAAATTTCTAGTCATTAATTTCATCCTCTACTAAGCTTGTTCATTATGTTCATGATCTTGATGTTTAAAAATCATTATTTGATTTCTAAGGGAGAGGATCTTAGCAGGAGGAAAATACATGGTAATAAAATCCTCTTTACACTTATCCCATGTTCCAATAGTTATTACATGGTAAAGATGAAAACCAAACCTTAACTTTATCTCTTAGCAAAAAATATAAATAATTTGAATTTCACAATATCATTATCTACATCCTTTTTATTTTGCATATCACAAAGTTCAACAAAGGTATTAAGATGAGAAGAGGGATCCTCATTAGGACTTCCCTGAAATTGTTCTTTCATGACAATAGTCAACAATGCAACATTTATATCAGAGGCATCCGCACAAGTGACGGGTGGTATAGGAATACTTATAAAATCATTACTATTAGTATTTGAGAAGTCACACAACGTAGTAGTATCTTGAGACATGGTGACCGAGCAAGCAAAGTAACAAGCAGGAGAAGTAAACTAGAGAGCAAAGATGCAAATTAGTGACAAGCAAAGGAAGCAAAGGTAAATATGTTTGTACTTTTTTTTGAAATAAGAAAGATATAACAAAAAATAAAAAGACAAACAAGTTACTGATAATTCATGTTAAGTTAGTTGATAGTTGGTGATGATATTCCCCGACAATGGCGCTAGAAATCATTCCTAATGCTTGTGATCTGCATTGGGTTTTCCATAAAGAGGAACAAGTTATCACATCGCAATGTGGGTAAGTATTTTCCTTGATTAAGAAACCAAAGTTTATTGAACCTATAGTAATTTCAATCCTCAACCGTCTTCAGCGGCTGCACACAAATGAGCAAACAACTTGCACCCAACGCGGGCAAGAGGTTCGTTAATCCCTTGGTCTTGTTATTTGCAAGTGGATAAGGTGTGTAGATAATTGTGAATTGCAAAATAAAATAAAAGACAAATAATAATAGCGAGGAAATTATAAGTGTTCTAAATATATAAGCGAATAGACCCGGGGGGCGTCGTGTTCCCTAGTGGTATCTCTCATGAAAGCAACATAAAGTGGGTAAGCAAATTACTGTTGGGGAATTGATAGAACATAGGATAGTTATGCAATTTTCATAGAAATGGTCATGTGTATATAGGCATCACGTCCATAAGAAAATAGGACGACTCTTGTCTGCACCTACTACTATTACTCCACCCATTGACCACTACTCGGCATGCATCTGGAGTATTACGTAAAATAGAGTAATGCTTCTGGAACGATGGCATGATGTAGACAAAGTAAACTCAATCAATGTGAATAAACTCCATTGTTTTATCCTTAGCGGCAGCAACAAAAAGATGCAAATTGTCCTCTTTCTATTATTGTGATATAGAAACTCGGAGGTTGAACCCACTACAACGCACATGTACCACTGAAGAAAGATCAAACTACTTGTCCAAAGCAATTCAATAGATTGGATAGATTTACGAAGCTATGATGATCATGCAAATAAGAATCATAAAACTCAAAGAAGATGCAAATAATTTTCATAAATAATATGAACATAAACCCATAATTCATCAGATCCCAACAAATGCATCGGAAAAAAGAATTACATCGAATAGATAAAAGCAAAGATATCATGATCATTGTATTGAAGAGCAAGAAAGAGATAGCCATCTAGATACTAACGACGGATCTATAGGTTTGTCGTGAACTAGTCACACATCATCACGAGGGAATCAAGGTTGATGAAAAGGCCCTTCATGATCGATACCACCTCCGATAGTGTGCCAGAACGAAGCTCCAGATGTGCTCACCATGGAACAAAGACTTGTGGAAGCGTAAAAACTATGTCCTCGATATATTTAGGATTTTTAGAATATATGAGAATTTATAGGCTAGAGAACGAGGCAAGAGGAGCTACACGGAGGCGACCAGGCATCAGGGCGCGACCCCCCCTTGCTACTTCCTATTGCCTTGTGGGCTCCTCGTGGGGCTTCCCATCTCCTCCTGAAGCTTCCAGGTCTTCTTTTGGTCCAGAAAAAACCACAAAAAAGTTTCATGGCAATTGGACTTCATTTGGTACTGAAAACCTGTAAAACAAAAAACACGCGGAAAACAATAACTAGCACTAGGCGATGGGTTAATAGGTTAGTGCTCAAAAATAATATAAATTGGTGCATGACGACCGAAGAAGTATCTGAACATGATAATATAATAGCATGGAATAATAAAAACTTATGGATACATTGGAGACGTATCAGCAACCAAACAACCCATTTTCATCCCGCCAAGGCTTGGTTGGGCTCTATGCAGCCTACCAAACGCGCCCCAAGTGTAGATGAGATAGGGTGGTACTCACAATCATTGTAGATTCACGAAATTCCAAGTAGATGGGCTCACGAAACGGCATTCTAGATTATGATGACCAAGCGCATTGCCTTATATTTAATTAGGTGGCCATCAACAATGATGACGAGCTCGTGGTTGAGAGAAGTATCAACACAAATAGGTTGTTTTAAAGGGTAAAGATTTATTTTTCCCGTTGCAACACACGAGCCCATTTCCTAAAATTTATGAAGAATTCATGCCATGTTTGAAATAATTTTATATGGTTTTGCTGCACTTTTATATGATTTTGATGGACTAACATATTAAACTAGTGCCTAGTGCTAGTTGTTGTTTTTTGCATGTTTTTGGTTTTCTAGAAAATTGAGTTGGGTTTTTCCTTGGAGAGGAGGAGTGATGCAGTATAATTTAAATAAGTATTTCCTGCAGTGAGAACTGAGGTTACCAGACCTATAGGAGAACCATGCAAACTCTTATCGTCAGCACCTACACACACAAAACCATACACTTGCACCCAACGCGGGTATAAGGGTTGCAAGCCCCTTGAACTCGTTACTTGCAAGGATTAATTATGATATATAAAGTAAATTTAGTTTTTAAAAATATTAATAAGTAGACCCGATGGGCATAGTGATCACTAGAGGCTTCTCTCTCGAACATAGCACATGGTGTGTAAACAAATTATTGTTGGGCAATTGACAGAGTAGCGCTTAGTTATGACATGTTATTCAGGGCAATAATTATGTTTATGTAGGCATCACGTCCATAAAAAAGTAGACTGGAACGATCATGTATCTTCTACTATAACTCCACTTTGAGAGCGCTTTTATTCTTGCCTCTCTAGGTATTAAGTTTACGACAAACATAGTAATGCTTGAGCAAGATGACCTGATGTAGCCAAAGTAATACAAGCAATATGTTCAAAAACCGTCATTTTATCCTTAGTCTCAACAATACAAATATGTGTCTTGTCCCCTTAAAAGGACGTGGATGTCGCCTAGAGGGGGTGAATAGGTGCTTTAAAATAATTATGGTTTAGGCTTGAACAAAACCAGAATAAAACTAATGTTTAAAAAGTCAAGCACAAAACCTAAAACAACTAGGCTCACCTATGTTCACCAACAACTTATAATAAGAAACAAGAACAACTAAGTGATAGCAAGATATATAACATGAAACAATAAGGTTATCACAAAGTAAAGTGCATAAGTAAAAGGTTCGGGTAAGAAATAACTGAGGCATGCACAGACGATGATGTATCCCGAAGTTCACACCTTGCGGATGCTAATCTCCATTTGGAGTGGTGTGGAGGAAAAATGCTCCCCAATAAGCCACTAGGGCCACCGTAATCTCCTCACGCCCTCACATAATGCAAGATGACGTGATTCCACTAAGGGACCCTTGTGGGCGGTCACCGAACGCATACAAACAAGGTTGTGGAAATCTATGAAACTTAATTGAGTGCTCCCAACAACACAACAAAGCTTCACCATAATGGATTGTGGCTTCGAGGTGACTTCAATTGCTTGGGGTAATCTCCACAACCTAATTGTAGACCCCGATGCTTGTCCAGAGCTTTACACCACAATGATTGAGCTCCGAGGTACCACAACCATCTAGGGAACCAAAGAATCCAAGAGGCACAATCTCTAGGGTTCCCAAACAGCCAAGAGTAATAAGCTTCTCAAATTTCACTTCCACATATCACCGTGGAGAACACAAACTGATGCAACTAATGCATTGGAAAGAACACACGAAGTTGTCAAGTCCCTCACACTCAAATCCCTCCACAAAAAAGCTATGGAGGAGTATGAGAAGAAGAACTAGGAGCTCACAAAGAACTCGAAGATCTAGATCCAAAGGGTTCCCCTCACATAAAGGAGAAACTGATTCCTGGAAACGTAGATCTAGATCTCCTCTCTCTTTTCCATCAAGAACTATCAAAAATCATTTAAGGGATTGTGAGTTAGCAAGCTCTAAGAATGTAAACAATGGAGGGGAAAACATGATCTCAAAGGATAAGGTTCAAGGGGGCAAGAAGAACCCCTTCTATAGGATGGTAAAAATCCAACCGTTACCCCCTCAGTCCACACAAAGCAGTAGTACTACTCCGCGGAGCGATACTACCGCCGATAAGACATAGTACCGATGTTGGAAGTGGTACTACCGCTCGGGTGCTAGAGCCACATATCTGAGGGTAGGCACGCGAGTGGTAGTTCCGCCAGAGTGGTCCAACTGCCGCTAGGAGCGGTACTACCAAAGATAGGAGGTAGTACTTGATATGTCTCCAACGTATCTATAATCTTTTATTGTTCCATGTTGAATATTATCATTCTAGAATACTTTTGGGGTATTAATTTACCAATTTATATTATTTTTTAGCACTAAAAAGTTGACCCAGTAACAAATGCCAATTGCTATTTTTTGCATGTTTTCACTTTTCAGGTTTTCCATACCTAACCTGAGACTTTTTGATGATTTTTTCTGGACCAAAAGAAGAGCAACAAGCATCAGAGGAAGGCTCGGGGCCACACGAGGGCCCTACAAGCCAACCTGGCGTGGCATAGGGGGTGCCCTGTTAACTTGTGGGCCCCTCTAGGTTGTCCCTACTCTGTTCTCTCGCTTATAAATTTTCTGATACCCTAAAGACATCAAAAGGAGTCCCGATACACTTTTTACATTGCCACAAGTCTCTGTTTCGACGGGAGGCCATCTCGAGCTCTGTTCCAGCACCCTGCCGGAGGGTGGATCGATCATGGAGGGCCTTTTCATCAACCTTGCTATTGGATCCATGGCGAGTACCTAGATGGCAATCTCTCTCTTGATTTTCAATACAATGATCATCGCATATTCGCTTTCATACACATGATGTAATTCCTTTTGTGCCGTGTGTTCGTTGGGATCCGATGAGTTGTGGGTTTATGTTCAGATTATTCATGATAATTATTTGAGTCTCCTTCGAACACTTATATGATTCTTATCGGTATGATTACGATAGCTTCGTAATTCTCTCTGATCTATTGAAATAGTTTGGCCAACAAGACTGATATTTTTTCGGTGAGAGAGGTGTGTTGTAGTAGGTTTAACCTGGCGAATTTCTATATCCCAGTGACTGAAGGGGCCAATAGTCTTCTTTGTATTTCTTCTACTAAGGATAAAACAATGGGTTTTATTCATATTACTTGAGTTTACTTTTCTACATCATGTCATTGTTCTCCATGCATTACTCTGTTTTACTTCATACTCTATATGCATGTTGGATAGTGGTCGATTATTGGAGTAATAGTAATCGATGAAGGCAGGAATCGGCCTATTTGTTTATGGACATGATGCCTATACACACATGATCATTGTCATGAATATCGCATAACTATCCGCTTTTCTGTCAATTGTCCAACAGTAATTTGTTTACCCACCGTATTCTATTTCTCATGAGAGATGGCATTAGGGAAAACTATGTCCCCTGGGTCTATTCATAACATATACAAAAAACCTTCAAAACATTACTGCCGTTTACTTGTTTTTATTTTATCTTGATATCTACAATTATCTACACACTTTCCACGCTTGCAAATAACAACAATAAGAGGATTGACAACCCTCTTGCCTGCGTTGGGTGCAAGTTGTTTGTTCTTTTGTGCGGAGCTGCTGAAGAAGGTTGTGGTTGATATTCCTATTGGTTCGATAAACGTTGGTTTCATAACTAAGGTATTTACTTACCCACATTGTGGTATGATAACGTTCCTCTTCAAAAAAAACCCAACGCATATCACAAGTATCCGGAAGGATTTGTGGCACCGGTGCTGGGGAATATCATCACCAACTACCAAGTAACTCCAAACAAATTTTCATTCACTTGTTGTCCACCTACTTGCTAGTTTACTTGTTTTACGCCATGGCTACCTCCTCTCCGGATATGCATCTTCCTCCATACTTTGGAGAGGGCTCCCCAATCTTGGATTTTAAGCAAGTAGGTGATGAGTAACTCAAAGAAACTTGGGATAGATTACTAGTAATACAAGCTAAATATAATCCTAAGAGTCATATTAAATTGCTTCTCACAAGTTTTAATGTTGGTATATCTCTTTCCCATAGACGTGTCTTCTCTTCTATGTTCAAAAAACATTTCCTTGGAAACAATGCTTTTGACACCTATGGTAAGATGAAAAATATATTTGGGCAACCTAAAATAGAAACCATTGAACCTGCCATACTAGTGTGCCACTGCCAAACTAAGTTAATCCAACAGGTAAGTACTAGTATGGAGTCTAATTTCTTTTGGGGGGGGGGTTGTTCAATTATATCTCTAAGATCCACATAAACGTCATGCTGCACAATAGGAGGCTTGATACCATAGAACAGAAGCTTGATGTCCTTTGTGCTGGGAAAAACAACATCATAAAGGAGAGTGTACCTCTTACGAACAAAGATGACAACAGTTGAAACTATGCAATATGCCTAGCTAGGGGCGTAAAACAATAGCACTTGTTGGGAGGCAACCCAATAGTTATCTCTATTTTTGTATTTTAATTTCTTTTAGTTTGTGATAGCATGATTACTGCCTCTGTAATCATTGTGTTTTTATGTTGTAATTAGTATTTGTTCCAAGTAAATCCTTTGGGATGATTTGTATTATGACTAGAACTGATATGGTGAAAATAGAAACTTTGGTGTATAATACAAAATTTCTTTGATTTTACTGGAACATATTTTTAAGAAGCATTTTTGACATAGTATTTCTATAAATATTCTTGAGTTCATCCTAATTTTTCAGAATTTTGGGAGTTACAGAAGTATAGGTTCATTACATATTACTACATGCTGTTTTGTTTCAGTCAGATTCTCCTTTTCCTTGCATGGTTCGCTTGCCTTGATGATGCTATGGATTGTATTGGGGGGGTATAAGCCATGGAGAACTTAGAATACAGTATGTTATGCTAAAATAAAATAAGAATCAATTTATAACAGTACCTTAAAGTATTTGATATGTTGCTTATACTAACAGATCTCACAAGGTTTTGTTGAGTTTGATGTGATGGAAGTTTTTAAGTTTTGGGTATTATCCCGATGAACAAAGGATTGAGGTGTAGCAAAATCCTAAGCTTGGGTACGCCCAACGCACCCCAAGGTAATATTCTAAGAAGGCACCATGATATGAGTTTTGCTTGCAGCGTTGTTTGTTTTTGATTTCTTTTACGTTAATTTTGTAACAATCATCGTTTGATGGACACACCTATTTGATAGAGATACCACATCATCACAATTTTTTAGAATACTTTATGTGCTTCACTTATATCTTTGGAGCTTAGTAGTTGCTCTAGTACTTCACATATGTCTTTTTGAGCATGATGGCGTGTAGATTTTCTAGAAATATTATTCTCTCATTCTTCACTTATATTTTTTTGAGAGGTAAATAAATAGTGACGGTAATTTGCATTGGTCATAAGACTAAATAAAAAATAATTGGTATTCAATGAGTGGTAATTATAACCATCATGTAGCACACATGGAGAAATTATGGGTTAATGATATTGATGTGGTTATATGAAAAAGGTGTGAGTGCATTATTATTAATTCAGAGAGGTGTCGATATTAAGAGATGTTAAACTTCATGTTAATCTAAAAAATTAAAAGGGCATGGTGATCATGTGTGAGCATTTCTATTCCTCATTGAAATACTAGTGTTGTTTTGAGTCAGAGGCGCGTGACGATTAATTCCTACCAACCCTCTCCCTCGAGGCATGCAAGTAGTAGTTTGATTTGTGATAAAACTAATACAACTTTTCAATAAGTACATGAGTTCTTCATGACTAATGTGATACCATGGACATACGCAATTTCACCTCCTAATATTTTCTAGCCTCTTCGGTACCGTGCATTGCCTCTTGTCACCTTGAGGATCGGTGCAAATTTCGCAGGTGCATCGAAACCTCGTTATATGACACGCTCTATTGCACATTAACCTTTTTGTATCCTCCTCAAAACAACCACCATACCTACCTATCATGGCATTTCCATAGCCATTCCGAGATATATTGCCATGCAAATGCCATCGCCACTTCAAACTACTAGCTCGTCCATCATCATAATGCTTTGCATAATCATATACATCTCATACTATTTGTGGCAAAGCCATCTGAAAGTGCGTTATATCGATTAGAGGGGGGGTGAATAGGAGAATTTTAGAATTTCATCACTGACGAAATTCCTTTTGAGGAAATTCCTCACTAATGACTAACTTACAGCGGAAACAGTTAAGGATCAGTCGTGCAATCGTTCACAACAGCAGTATTACAGAGTGAAGATTATGAAAACAGATTGCACAGTAAGCAGGCACGCAGAATACAGATGATGATTAACTATTGTGAAGAATTTGAGGTTGAGGAAATTCGGAGAAAGTCTTCAGCAAATTCTTCAAACAGTCATAGTGAAAGTCATCAACACATAATATAGAGAAAGTAAAGAGTTGAGGAATTAGAACCCGATTCTTGGTGAAGACTGTTGTTGATGACCCAGTTCCAACTGCTGTGACAGTTGTACATCTGGTTTGGAGCGGCTTGGTATTGAAACCAAAGGACACCCGGTCCCGGGACACACAGTCCCTACCGTATTCTCCTTGAGCTAAGGACACACAGTCCTCGCCCAACACTCGTGGTAAGTCTTCAGGGCAGACTTCCAAACCCTCACAAACTCGGTCACCCGGCGATCCACAATTGACTGCTGGATTGCTCTGGACCATGACGCCTAACCGTCTGGAGGATGCACAGTCCTCAAAGGTAAAAGGCTTCAGTCCCACACAGGAACAACTTCTTCAGTGATGCTCAATCACTAGGTTTGGTTTGTGGTTTCGCTGGGTGGTGTATTTCCTCACTGATGATTTACTCTCGAAGGCTCTGAGGAATTGGGTTGCTCTTATGACAAGTGTCAGTTTCTAACGGAGCAGCCAACCAGCTAGTGGTTGTGGGGGGCGGCTATTTATAGCCTGGGAGCATCCCAACATGATTTTACATTAATGCCCTTAAATAATATGACCGTTGGAGTGGATAAGACCAGTGACTTGGCGTGCCTATCGAAAACGGTCGGGACTCTCAACTGTGAGAGTCCTCATGTCACTCATATTCCTCACTTGAGGCTTTTGGTAGGATTTGGCTTGGGTTGAGCATCATGAGGAAATTCATTCCATAGCGTTACTTTGACCCCCTTTAACAGTACGGTGTTCCTATTCATCAAATGCGAAGAAAGTAAAGCAGAAAACTTAAATCTTCACGCTTCAATTTCTTCAGAATGATTTACTTCAGGAACCACCAATCTTCTCAATATCAATGTCTTCATGAGGAATATCAATTTCATAAGCCCCAAAAATAAATCTCGTTTGAAGACTAACTCTCAAGTTTCTCCCCCTTTGTCATCAAGTGACAAAAAGGGACAAACTGAGGACTAACGCCCGTGAAGACTTCATTTCTTTGCGGTTGATGAAGATCCTTGGCGCTTCTTGGGTGTAGTCTTCTTCCTTGGGACTGTTGCGGTGTCGAGTTGTTCCTCATCAGATTCGGCGGTGCGGAATGACGAGAAGGAGTTGTCTTCAAGATCTGGCACGGGAATGGGCCTGAACTTCTTCTTGGGAGGCCACGACCACTCAAAGTCTTGCTCAAAGTTCATTTCTTCAAGATCAGTCTGGGTCTTCAGATGTGCAAGAGTGGCCCAGGTGTGATCGAAAACCTCATGCAGATAGTGATGATTAAGTTTCACAGAGTTCTGGGTCTCAGTGAGGGTTTTCACAATGGCACCAAACTGGCGTTTGACCCATTTGTGGTTGTGATCTACCTTCTGATGAAGACTGAGAAGAAGCTCTCTGGTGTTTAGCACGCGAGGAGGAACAGTGCTGGGTGGACGAGTCTCAGTATCGTCCCATGAAGAATATGCATCTGGTTCTGTGAACTGGCCGTGAAGGGGCCTGCTGCCTTCATCAATCACAGACTTTCCTTTTCCCTCAATGGGCTCGAAAGTCTTCTTGTTGACCCGGATAGGAGGCATATAACCAACATGGTTCTGGAAATCTGCGTGGAAGTTGATGCCTGTCCTAGTCCTGAGGAATCTCATGATCCACGGTGCATAAATTTTGTGATCATAGGGGCACATTGCATTGTCAGCCAAAGTCCTCAAGAAGAAATCATGGATATTCATGGGTATACCATGAATGATGTTGAAGAGGATATTCTTCATGAGGCCGACAACATTTTCTTCATTGTCATGGCCTTTGATTGGCGCGAGCACACTGCAGAGAATGCGGTAGACAGACCGGGGTGTGTGCTTGAGCTCATGGACGAGGAATGTGGTTCTTGAGGGTTTTCCTGCAGCCAAGGGCTTCATGAGGACTTCCATCATTCCATTTGGCATCTCACGCTCACCATAAAGCTTCACTGCCCCGTCTGAAGGAATTGGTACGGGCAGTTCTCTGAGGAGTTCAGACGCTGGAGCCTTGTAGTGAGTGTTTTGGGTCATCCAGTCGAACACCCAAGTGTTGATGTCATCAGCATTGCCCGAGACGTGCAGAGTCGCATAGAACTGAAGAATAAGCTCACTATTCCAATCTGATATGTCTGAGCACATAGGGAGCAAACCTGCATCATGGAGTACACTGAGGACTGGTTCCATGCAGGGAATTTCTTCAAGTTCATCATGAGGAATGTGCCCGTGCTGGAATATCTTGTTGCGTCCACAGAGCACAGACGCATAATAGTTCATCTGAGTCCTTGTCCAAAACTTCACATGCCTCATTTGAGGCTTGTCATAGGGATTCTCTCCGATGAAATACATGCGTTCCTCAAAGAAATTTTCTTTCTGAAACTTTGGCCTCTTCGAGAATGGCAGGCGCTGAACTGGCTTGAGATTGTGCTGAGGAATGGGAGGGGAAACAACCATGGCAGTCTCTGGGTTGAGCACAATGAATTCATTGTCAGGGGCGGGAACATTTTCTTCAGCAGTTTCCTCAGGTTGAGGAATTTCATCAGCTGGTATTTCTTGCTCTGGCTGAGCTTCAGGCTGAGGAATTTCTTCTTCCTTCTCAGCTTGAGGAGTTTGGTCAGCCTGTTCAGTGGGAGGAGCCTGCTCAGACAGGACATTTTCTTCAGCTTGGTTTTCATCAGCTAACTTTGTGGCAGAAGCAGATTCATCAGCTGTTGCAGCTGAAGCTTGAGTAGTCTCTGTCTGAGGAACATGAGGTTGAGGACTTTCATCAATCTGGATTTCCTCATCAGTATGCTCCTCAGAGGCAGCAACCTTCATTTCCTCATCTGCCCTTGTAGTTTCGTCACCAATGACGACCATTTCATATGAAGGTGCAACATTTAGAGGCACCGGGTCCAGAGGGGCAGATTCTTCAGTTTCCTTGAGGCGTTTTGCCTCAATCTTTTATTCTGCTGAGGAAGCTTTTCTCTTCTTCGCTTCCTTCTCAGCAGCTCTTGTCTTTTTCACGTCTGATGCAGACGGGATTACCTTCTTCACCTTTGAAGCTTTTGGTGAAGGTGTTTTCTCTACAGATTCTTCAGCTGGTAGTGAGGAACCAGCTGGAAGAGAGTCATCAGCCTGCTTTGGTGAAGCATCTGGATCAGGAGCAGTTGCATCAGGGGTTGCAATTTCGTCAGTGGCGGTCTCGGTAATGATTTCTTCAATGGCCGGCTCATCAGCACGGCGTTCTTGGTGGTGTTCCTCAGCTTGAGGAATTTCCTCCTCATCAGGAGATGCATCTTCTGCCTGTTCAACCAGGGGTTGAGGAGTTGGGGCTGGTGGTGGGTGACGTTTTTTGTAGTCATCAACAGCACTAGTGGCTAGCTTGATGAAATTGCGTTTGATGCTTTTGCGGTCTGACAGTTTCTCACACTTGTCTGTCAAGACTTGCAGCTCTGCCTGGGTTGACACCAATGCTTCAGGCGTCAGCTTGAGGAGATTTTGCCTGAGGAATTTCTCCTTTCTGGCCTTTGCAATCTTTGCCTGCTTGGCCTTCTGTTCCTTCCACTTGGCTTCGTTTATGAAGGTGGCTACCATGTGGCTGACGCCAGGAGGAAGTTTCAAATCATCAATGGGTGTGTTTGGGTCTTCATACCATACATTGATGAAGTCGAGGAGGACCTTGGGATCCATGGCCAGAGGAATAGCACTGCCTGATGCTTGTGCTACCCTTTCTTGTTTGTTCCTGATGATGGCTTCCAGGGATTCATCATCATAATCATCACTTCCCTCTGATGCAGACGGGACTGCGATGATTTTGCTGGGGCTGGGCAGAGGTGCAGGTTCAGTAGTTGCCAAAGTCTTCACAAGGGGTGTTGAAGATTTTGTCTCCGAGCTAGTTGCAGCTGGGAGTGAGGAGCTGGAGCTGGCAGTCGTAGTCTTCGCGACTTTCTTCTGTACTGCCTTTGGAGGTGGAGCTGAGGACTTTGGTGTAGATGAGATGGGTGCTGAGGGTTTTGGCGCTGATGGTTTTAGTGTTGACGGTTTTGGAACCGAGGGTTTTGGAGCTGAGGGTTTTGGAGCTGAGGGTTTTGTGACAGAAGCCTGTCCAGACTTCTCTTGAGGCTTTGGAGCCTTTGGCTTTGATGGCGCAGACTGCTTTTGAGGAATCTCTGAGCCTGAGGTTTCTGCTGCTGAGGAATGAGCAGCACCGGAGGCAGCAGCTGAGGATTCATGAAATTTCTTCACTGCTGTTTCGGCTTGCTTCTTGAGCTTGTCCAGATGCCTTTCTTTTTCATCTGGGTAGTCATCAAGTGTCATAAGACTTGAGGGATGAGCTACTTGATGATCCTCAAGTGGAGCCCTTCTGCCAGGAGGCTTCAAAGCGAATTTCTTCGCATATTTTGGGGTCACAAATCTGTACTCCTTCCACTCCTTTGCCCATCTGCGTTCAATTTTCTGCAGCCTGATCTTTCTTTGAGCCATTGTCTCAGGTTCTTCATCACGCGTGCAATAGTCCATGTATATGTCATCAGGAATATCAACAGCTGTGTTCTGCTCCAGTTTCTTTCCTCCCTTCTGTTTCCTTTCTTCCTCCATTTTCTTCAGACGAGGAATTTGCTGATGATTTTGAACTCTTGAAGATTCTGATGAGCCTTGAAGAGTTTCTTCCAGAAATGCTGCAAATGAGTTAATGTGATGAGAACCGAGAGATTCATCAGCTGACATGCGTGTACCTGTGAACAGAGTATAGTTGCGAGGAATTTGGAGACGCCATATGCGTTCTGAGATTTGAAGAAAATGAAAAAGTTTGACAGTTTGAGGAATATAACCAGTGGTTGAGGAATTTGCTTAAGCATACTGTTCTTGGGTTCCAGAGTTGTACAGATCCAAAAATTCGCACAATTGAGGAATCTCGTGAAAATCTTAGATGCTTAGCTAGTTCATCAATGATTGTGGTGATGGATAGTGTTTGAGGAATCATGTGCGCATCGTATCTTGAGGAAAAACAGATTTCACAAGGGAGAGGTAAAATTTCAGATCCAATCTGCTGTAAAAATGGGATATATTTACCCTGGAAGTTGCGAACGAAGAACACAAAAGGTGGTGTTGGAGAGGCTCTTCGGTCAAGTGTCCAATGCACCCTAACTTGGCAGCAGAGGACGTCTACGGCGGCGGCGGACGTAGATGTTCCGACTCCGGCGTGATCCTGGCGGCGAGAAGGTTGAGGCAGTGAAGCTCTTCCTTGCCGGTGACAAGACTACCAGCGGTGGCGCTAGGGTTCGGTGTGCTGTGGCAGGAGAGCGATGAGGCGAAGAAGATGATACCAAGGGGGATAAGGACATATTTATAGCCCGAAAGTTACTGTTTGGCGCGAAAGTTTCGGACCGAATAGCCATTGCCTCTACGTCTCCGCAGGACACGTGTAGCTCCCGTACGACGTGGTGGACATAGTGGAGATCGTGGTTATCCGATCGTGGGAAGTGGGGGTTCAGTTATTATTCCTTTGAAGAAAACAATTTTTGAAGATTTGAGGATTTTTGTTACAAAATCATCAGCTGACAAGGATGCAGTGAGGATTTTGAACAAAGTTTCAAGTAGAACGCATATGAAGAATTGAATAGACTGGATAAGTATAGCATAGAGGGAAAATAGGGTCCGATCACATTCACTAGATACATTTGCGACGTATCACACTGCAAGATCGAACCGACTACAACCCTCCACTCCCATCAAAGATAAACCAATCTAGTTGACCAAACCAAATAGATAGATCGGAGAGAAATACAAAACTATAATAATCATGCATAATAGAATTCAGAAAAGACTCAATTACTTTCAATGAATAATCTAGCCATAAACCCACAATTTATTGGATCCCAAAATATACACCGCAAAAGAGGATTACATCAAATACATTACCATGGGAGTCGTGGTGAACATTGTATTGAAGATCATAGAGAGATAATAAGTCGCCTATGTACTAGCTATGGACTCATAGGTATATGGTGGATTACACACACATAATCATGGAGGCAACAAGGTTGATGTAAACAGTCTCTCTGACCGATTCCCCCTTCCGTAGGGCACCGGAAAAGTTTTCTAGATGGGATTATGGTGGAATAGAGACTTGCGACAACGGAAAAGGTGTTTCTTGTTTGTCTCTGGGGTTTTCGGAATATTTTAGGATTTATATGAGTGTAATTAGATCAAGGGAACCTACAAGGGGCCCAAAACCTGATAGGGTGTGTCCTCTGAGCTTGCCGCTCCCTCATGCGGTATCTGACCTCCTCCCAAAGCTCCGTGGGCCCAAAATCACCCATAAAATCACCAAATTTATTCATCGTGTTTGGAATCTATTTGCTATAATTTTTTTTGAAAAGTCAAAAACATGCAAAAAACAAGAACTCGCACTAGGCACCAGGTTAATAGGTTAACTCCAAAAATGATATAAACTAGCATATTATTGCATATAAAGTATCCAAGATTGATAATATAATATCATGGAACAATAAAAATTATCCATAGATTAGAGACGTATCAAAAATACATACCAATCAAAGTCCACGCATGATAAAACTTTTCAATGATTGTTTATGAAAGGAAATAGACCTAGGAAGCTTTGAGGGAGTGCGACAAGAACCACACGGGCCCCACAAGAAAACATGACCCGTTCTGGGGGGGTAGGTGTGCCATGATGCCTTCTGGGCCCCTATGGCACCTCTTTGTATGATTCCAACATTGAAAACTCTTATATATACAGAATCATCCAAAAGTTAACATAGATGAGTTCTTCCACCACCACAAATCTCTGTTGTGAAGAGATCTCATCCGAAGCTCCGTTCTAGCACCCTACCGATGGGGTTGAGTCATCACTAGATGCCATATTCATCATCCTCGTTGTCTCCATGATGAGGAGGGAGTAGTTCACACCAGGGCCGAGGGTATGTACCATGAGCTTTGCTAATGTAGTTGAATCATATGGTTCTCTTCCCTTTGTTGTGATGAACTGAGTCTCGCTCTTTGAGGTTTCATTATTATCGGATTGAATATATGAGGATTTGAGATCACTTGATGTTTGTATTGCTTGTGGACACCTGTGGTGAGAATGCGGTATTCTATTGAATCACTTGATATACGCTTCGGTAGACAATTTGAGGATTACTATGGCGACACTAGGGTAATCTAAGCACATAGTTTGATACATGGATTCATCATAGTTTCTTCGATAGAAACTTTGGGGCGACTGTTAGAAGTTCTTTGGGTTGGATTGAATATTACGATTCTGAAATTGTTTGATGCATATCGAATAGTTAACTCGTAGGTACTTGTGGTGACATTGGAATATTTAGTTGAAATTAGAGTTAATTGAAGTGCATCATATGGTGTTATCGTAGTACAAACTCTAGGGCTGTTTGTGACACTTATAGACTGGCTCAATAGATTGACCGGATCGATAACTTTGAGATAGTTTGCTATCTACAACAATTATATCTTGTGTTCTCCTCTATTTATAAGAACTTTGGAGTGACTCTTTGTCACGCATTAAGTGATTTATATATGATTCAGTTATGCTAGCATTGTTGAGAGATTGCACTAGTAAGAGTATGAACCATATGACTCATTTCCAAGCATCGATATATCATTTTTCTCACTGTTTTCTACTTACTATCTTGCTATTTTTATTTATCCAAATATAAATATATATTTTTACTCTACATATTACACTTGTATCATAATCTCTTTGCCAAACTAGAGCACCTATATATTTTTCAAGTGATTAGGTGTGTTGGGGACACAAGATATTTCTTGTATTTGTTTGTAGGCTTATTTGAGAGAGACCACCTTCATCCTACACATCTCATGGATTGGTAAATGTTAGATGCCACTTTCCTACAAAACTCTGCATTGGGAGGCCCAACCGAGTCTACAAGAATAAAGTTGCATAGTAAACATCAAGATAGGAAACCCTATGTAAGTCACTCCTCGTAATAGTCACCTGCAACATAGTATGTCGCAACCACTTGGGCCAATACATTGCATGTATTGGCAAGTCCACGATTTTATTCGAAACATGTTCATCTACATGCACTTTAGCTGGTGGGGTTTAAGGCTCTTTGCAGAAAATATAGTTTTTCCCTATATATATATATATATATATATATATATATATACATATATATATATTAAAGAGGTCTACTTTAATACCGGGTCGTACTGTATCACTCGATAGACGTAGACATACCGTATCACATGGTAGTCCTGGACAAATGAAATCACGTGATTGTCGAATGCAGTTTGAGCATGTGGGCATCCGCATTGCACTTCATCCCCTAGCCTTTCTAGAGATACCTTGGTACACCCTAGTCCTCTGAGATCAGCGCCATAACTCGCCGTTGGTTCAAACCATTGTTTTTAAATGGAAGAGGTGATGGGATCAACTGTCAATTCTCTAATAAATTTCTCAAAATTTGTTCATAACCGGGGACATGGGTAATCATGATCAGTTTATACAATCTGCATAGGTTTGTGTACTTTACCCGTGATTCCCGATCACACCCTCCCGCTACTAAACTTCCCTTGTGAAGTAGATAGGTAGATAAAGAAGAGAGTTTTGGGAAGTTGTCGCCCTCTCGGAAATGACACACCCTATCCAAACGACACACCTACATCTGCTGCTCTACCGTAGGAGGGTTCCCACAACTTACTTGGTCCAAACAGAGCCCATATTGTCTCACGATCAAACCTGGAAGCTACTCAACTTTGAACCCATACAATCCCTTTGATACCTTGGTGGCAATCCCCACCACTGACTACACTCTGATTACCCGATCAAAGGCAGTCCACCCAGATCAGTTCATTAGTTAAGTTGTATTTAAGTAGCAAACCATGAGGTTGTACGATGGAGTAATAGTTGATGTTTCCCAATACACGTCATATCATCTAATCAACTGCTCGTCATAGCATCTAATCAAGCATTCGTTTATAACAAGCTCAAGATAAGTTTGGTGCCTTGTTGTCAACTACTAGGTCGTACACAATTTAGCATCCTAAACTCAAACACCTATCATGGAAAAACTACAATGCAAATACAATACTGGGTAACATGATCAAAGTGGAAATTGCCTTGGTTGTTGTTATCACCGATGCACTCCTCGTAGTCATAGGGATTGCACTCCTTTTAATATAATGTTGAGAAACAAGTAGCACATATCTATCATAAGTAATCAATTCATGCAAAGAGAAGACTTGCATGAATGTAAGACCATAATGCATAAGTGCAAGTGTTGCATTTTCGTTCAACTTTTATCAACTTGACCTTCCAATTTAGGTTCATGATTTGCTTCGTATTTGCATTTATCAAATTTTCAATATCGTTTAACTAACTCTATTCATTCCTAATAGGTCCAGCTGTTAAACCTACTTGAGTTTTCAACTTCTAAATGCATTACGTATTAGTCAAAAAAAGTTGAAGTTTGGATTTGTTTTGGAAACCCTTAAACTTCATTTGATTTGACTTGCACTATTTGAAAACATTTGACAACATTTTCTCTAGACTTGAATTTATTAGAAGTTACTTGACCTAGGTTTGAATTTGAAATTATTTGAAAATAATTCAAGTCAAAATGTTTATTTAAATGAATTTGATTAATTCATTAGTTATTATTGTATTTGTTTTCAAAAATAATTAAGGTTTGTTCATTTGTTTTTTCCCTAATTAAAACTTTGACTCAGTTCATTTTATAAATAATTTACTACATGTGCCAACATGTCACAATTAATTCTATCAATAATCTGAATTCCCGCTAATTTATTTATAAATATTATTTCATAAAGAAATTCAAATATCATTGGATTTATAGTTCCTAATTTTGTGTCTATAATCTATTTAAATAAATTTTCTTTTTAATTAATGGTGGACTAATTTAAACTACATTTCATTAGTTTAAATAAATTTGGATTGTAAATTAAAAGTTCTCACCTCTTTGGTATTTAGATCATTCTATATGAAATTAAAATTTGGAAATTTTCAATGTGGTTTTTCTAAAATTACATTGAAAGTGCATCCCCTAAGGGTTCCTTTGCAAAAAGAATTATTCAATTTCGCCCACTAGATAATTACTTATGATAGTTTTAAGTTCTAGGGGCTTTTCTACAAAAAAATATTTTCTTTTCGATTAATAAATTTCTTCTTGATAATGTTGTCGATGTGGAAGCTTCATATTGGCCTTTACTGGTTAGTTTAAGTGATATAATATGGGCTGTCTGATCTAGATCTAACGGCCAAAATTAAGACACGGAGGGTTAGGGTTTGAGCTCACTCGAGCTCTTCTTCGGAGGGTTGTCGAAAAACACGTGCACGTCAGCACGTCATTTGGGCTAGAGGTTGCCGGCATTCCAGGGTTAAATCATTCAATTTGGCCCTCTAGATAATTAGTTATGATAGTTTTAAGTTTCGAAGGCTTTTCTACAAAACAATATTTCATTTTTAATCAATAATTCTTGTGGAAAATGTGTTCGACGTGGAAGCTTTTGATTGGCCTATACTGGTTCATTTAAGTGATATAATGTGGGTTGTTCGATCTAGATCTAAAGACTGAAATTAAAACATGAAGGGTTAGGACTTGAGCTCACTGGATCTCTTCCCCAAAGGGTTCTCGGAAAACACGTTTACGACAACGTGACATTTGGGCATGGAGCTTGTCGTCGTTCCAGGGGCTCCTAGGCTGCACAAGGGGCGTACATCTTGATGGGACGGCCAATGGCAAAGATAATGATGGCACTGGCTGGCCTTGAGGATGGCAGGGAGGCTCGTCGGATTTGCAGGTGGTTTGGGTGTCGACGAAGTTCTCAAACGCAAGTGTTTCTAGATGTGTGGCTTTGTCAAAAGATGCACACGGTCATGGGGAAGCAAATGGACAAGGTGGTAGGGCCAAATTGGTAGTGGGGCTCACAGGAGCAACGTTGGTGGCTGCGCCAAGCTCTAGCCCGTGTCAAAATCGGGGTTGCAGACGGCCTCGGGCTTGTCGGAGATGTCGAGGGGGTTTCACTTTGGTGCGGTGGATCTCCTCAAGTGGCCGGGTGGTAGCGAGGGGGTCGATCCTCACAGGAATCTCATCGGTTCCCTCTCTACAGAGGCGGAGACAACCGTTGTGGTGGGGGCAGCTTAACGACATTCCGGCCTAATCGCTTTGGGGGTTCGAGCGATGAGTTTTGAAGCTATTTATATGATGGGTTAGGTGGTATTACCATGCACGGCAACCTCACAGTGTGGAGGTTGTGGGCTCAAACGTGGGCACAAGGTGTGGGTAACAGTTGCGCGAGGTTTGGGTGAAGCTGATGCATGAGGCCCGCTTGTGAGGGAGAATAATAGAGAGAGGGCGGGTGCTGGAGCACGTTGGTCGGCTCGCTGGCTAGCTGCGCCGGCCGTAGTAGTTGACTCGCTGGTCCGTTTGGTTTTTCTTTTTGTATTTTTTTTTCTATTTTCGGTTTGTGCTCTCTATTTTGAATTTCAAATTCGAGTTTGATTTTTTCTTCCAAAGGCAAACTATTTCTAAAATTCCTAGAAAATATTCCTGGCTAGTTGAACATTTCTTTGACTCTTTTTGACAAACTAGTTTTCTCACTAGCTATTGGGCCTATTTGAATTGTTTTACTTTACTTTTTCTATTTCCCATTTTTATTATATCCAAAATTTTACTTATAGTTAAATTCTCCATATTAAACTATTTTGAAACTCTGTTCCGCTCGAAATAATTAATGTCAAATATTATCTTAGGAAATTCCTTTATTTTCCATATGCAAGTTTTTTGTGAAAACAATTTGAGAGACCTCCATGACTTTCATTTAAATTCAAAGTTGAATCTGAATTTAAATGTTTGTCTTGTTGGCTCTAAAAGTCAAATGTGCAAGGAAATCATGGTTGCATAAGCTTCTATGATCACAGCCAATATTTAGGAAAAAATTGGGTTGTGACACGCCAACATATGATATCCTTTCCAGACACGACGCACGTCGTGTATGAGCAACCCGGTGATGACGAGATGATGTATATACTTCTCGCACCTCGTTGGTTACCCCAAGTGGAAGGTTGAGATGTAGTCAGCAGCAAATTTTTCTTTACAAGGGAGCTGTAAGGTTTATCGAAACAGAAGGACTCCTAGGATCAACAAGTAGGTGTCTTCCACCCTGGCGCTAGCAGAAGACGAGGACCTGCACACACAACAAATAACTTTGCTCCCAACGAGTATAGAGAGGTTGTCAATCTCTCCGACCTTGTAGTTTGCAAAGGATCAAAACACAAGCGGGAAAGGTAATAGTGATTGCAACGGAAAAGTAAATGGAAATGTTAAATGATGGAGGTGTAAACAATGATGGTGATATGGACTGGAGTCACATGATGTTCACTAATGATGTCACTCTCCTAAAAGACGATAAACAACTATGCTTGGGTAAACAAATCACAGTTGGGCAATTGACAGAATTATGAACGCACCACAATGCTAATTATTCTACTTGATAGTTAGAGGGACAATAGTAGTGGGCAGTACGCCAAGACAAGTAGACCTTTTATTCATCAACATCTACTTACTAATCATCCACCTTGGGATATCTATCGAGAACATCTCTCCGGTATTAAGTTGCGAGCCCCACCCAAAGTGTAAACTCAAAGCAACGGACAACTGCATTAACGAACTATGTGTAAGGTAAACAATCCTTGCAACCGTGGTCACAAGCACCGTTGTTTTCTCCCTAGTGGCAACAGCACATCCCCTAGTCTCATGTTTCTGTCACTCAAGCTAGACATCGAGGGGCATGAACCCAGAATCATGCATAACGCTCCCTCTTGGACTTACTATCTACTACTCGACCAAAGCAATAAATAGCAACGGATAATATGCATGAATCACTAAGGAACATAATATCAAAGAATAATCGAATATATAACTCATAACAATCTGAACATAATCTCATAATCCATCGGATCCCAACAAAACGAGCATAGCAATAGCAAGGGAATTACATAGATGCCTTGATCATGTAGGGCAGCTCACAAGGACTAACCATTGAAGCACAATATTGGAGAGAAGACATAACATAGCTAGTGGTCATGGACCCATGGTCCAAGGAGGACTAATCACGACACGTCCGGGAAGCATCCATGGCAGTGAAGAAGCTCCCAGAGGTCAATCCTCCCTCCGGCAGGGTGTCGGGAAGAGGTATCCTCACGCTTCCGATCTCGGAAGCGCTGCGGCGGCGGAACGATGTAGAAATTCGGAATTCTGGAAGTTGTAGAAGGGTTTCCTCTCGGGACTCTAAAAAAATCAGCAGGTCGCCTGGGCAGCCCGTGGCCCCCCTCTGGCCCATCTTCGATGATCTAGAAGCTTCTGTTTCGCTAATTTTTTTATATATTTTTCCTGGAATTTTTCACGCTTCGGAAAATTGGGTAAAAGGCCCTGCAAAATAGACATCAGCAGACAGAAACTGGTACTGGGTGCACTGAGTTAGTAGGTTAGTCCAAATACGTGTAAAATGATATAAAAGTGTAGCAAAACATATAATAATGTCACCCAAATGATCATGGAACAAGCAGAAATTATAGATACGTTTGGGACGTATCAACATCCCCAAGCTTAATTTATGCTCGTCCTCGAGTAGATAAATGATAACAGAATAATTTATGTGGTGACATGCTAACACACATATAGGAACTTCAAAGTAAAGAAAGTAAGATATGCAATTCAAGACAATAACAAGCAAGAGTTTATATCTAGTATTGAGTTGAGCAAAGTAAGAACATAAAGGTGCAAGAGCTCTCGTTGTCCGTGACTCGAATGTCTCCAAATGGTGTTTGCGTGCAAGTAGTGGGAGATGGGTTCAGATCATAAAATGTTTTTTAATTGAGAACTCAATCTACTAAAATTTCACACTTGGTCTCCCTCGGAATCTTATTTTGACACATCCCGAGACCACTAGTCAGGCACAAGTCAAAATGATCCTCTCCCTTTCGATTTTGAGCACTCATGCAATGGATGAGCGTAAGCAAGATATGTTGGCAATTAGGATGGCAAATAGAATAATGATGGGGAAGGAAGACAAAAAGGTGTGAAAGGCTCACATCAATGAGGACTACCATAGGCGAGAGAAAGCCAAATGATAGATATGATGTGAAGAGTAGGGATTGCCATGTAACGGATGCACATATGAGCTAAGGTGAGCTCTCCAATGGAACT
This sequence comes from Hordeum vulgare subsp. vulgare, assembly GCF_904849725.1. NCBI lineage: Eukaryota > Viridiplantae > Streptophyta > Magnoliopsida > Poales > Poaceae > Hordeum > Hordeum vulgare. The sequence goes on from NC_058521.1 coordinate 155,461,380, forward strand.
AGTGGGGTTGCATCCAACTTGTTTGCTCATGAATACCTAGAGCTCATTCGAGGAGGCTCATCATTGGAATATGCAAACCAAGTTCTATAGTGTAAGGGTCCCCACATAGTTATGCATGAATGATAATCTCTATGTAGTACCAATATAGCAATGGAGTACGAGTGTGGATATTCAAAAGGAATAGTAGTGTTGCCCCCTTCTATCTTTTTATTTCTTTATCTCTCTTTTTTTAAATTTTTTGTGATCTCTTTGGCTCTTTCTATATATCTCTCATTTGTCCTCTTTGGGATCTTTTGTTTATCTCTTTGGGATATTTTCCTCACTTAAGGGCAACACTCTATGTTTTACATGAATAAAAAGAAGATCATCACACTTTATAAAAAGTACTCAACATAAAGATAAGTGAAAACTATCATGATGTATGCAAATGTATGCCTCTGCCAGTGTAGCAGGATGTGCAATGATACTAGCGTGTCATGTAGCAATAATTGGAGCAAGGCCCAACTATCATGCGGCTCTACGATCAAGCAAAAGCATGTATGACATGAAGATCAAGTCATGAGATGGTGGATGTTGCATGGCAATGTATCTCGGAAAGGCTACGGAAATGCCTTAATAGGTAGGTATGGTGGCTGTTTTGAGGAAAGATATAATGAGGCTCATGTATGACAAAGCGTACCATGTCATGGGTTTGGATGCACCGGAGGAGTTTGCACCAACTCTCAATGTCAGAAAGGTCAATGCACGGTACAAAAGAGGGTAGCAAACTATGGATGGTGCAAGTGCCAACAATCGAATACTCACATTAGTCTGAAGAACTAATACACTTATTATCGGTAACTCTCTATCTAGTTAGGAAATTCACAAAGAGACAAGTACCCCAAGGAGGAGTGTTTGGGGGTTTGGTTATCATTGCGCATCTTGACTCATGGTAACGTGAGGGTACTCTATATATTCCAACCCCTCCACAGGTTAGCGATCAATTTAGTAGCTAGAGTTCTCAATTAATGTTTAGTTTTTGAAAAACACACATATTTCCCAAAATACGACACCTATCACTAAGAGGCTCAAGCTCTTGGCACCAGTAGTCCAAACATTACTCAAATGAATACCTCAAAACTATTGCAGGTTACTACTGCACTGAAATAGCAATCTTAATTACGTACTCATGCAAGACACACAACTCAGTGCAATGAGCCAACTCTCTAAATAAGATAAGCATGATAACTCAAGAGAATTCCAAAAGAAACCTAAATAAAATCTCTTAAAAAGATAAGCATGAAAACTAAGAGCTAAGCATGACAGTAGCTATGTAAAGATGAAGAACACACAAAAAAGATAAGCATGAAAACCTATGTTGTGTTCTAGAGTGGAATGGAGCGTGTCTCTCTCCCAAACAAGGTAGGCTAGGTTCCGACTTGTTACGAATAGCAAGAAAAACTAAAACAAAGTAAAGAGCGAGACGCTCCAAGCATAGCACGTAACATATGAAGTGATAAAAATATAGCATGGAGATGGGCGAACTGATGATTGTTGATAGAGAAGGGGATGCACGGGGGCATCCCCAAGCTTAGACACTTGAGTCTCCTTGAATATTTCTTGGGGTGCATTGGGGCATCCCCAAGCTTGAGCGCTTGACACTCGTGTATCTTCTTTCATCATCTCCCATCGCATACTTGAAAACTCCCTTCATACGAAACTCATCATAAGCTGATTAGAGTGGTTAGTACCCTTAATAAAAGAATTCATTACCTGCTGGAAATAAAGATTTTCAGGAAAAGCTACTGCTTCTCATGATTTCCAAAAGGTTTTTGCAAATAAAAAGTAAGCTTAGGATTTGCAAGACAATGGAAACGCAAAATATGGCAGAATTTGTGAAAAACAGAACAACAGGTAGTAAATAATTTCAACTCAAATCAAAAAACTCAGAATAGATGCGAGAAAGGCAATTATGTAGAGCATGTTGTCGAAAAAATTCAGATAAAAAAGATGATCTCGTGATTTTTGGAGAATTTTTCCGTCAGGAAGACAGAATCTGTTTCTCGACATCATGTCACAATTTTTGAACTATCTTGCAATCAGAGGCTATAACTTGGCACAAAGCTTAAAAATAAAGATACAATGATGTTGCTATAGTAGTAACAAGCATCAAGACTACTAAAACTGAAAGTAAAAACTCAAAGTAAAGATAACAAGGGTTGTCTCCCTAGAGCTCTTTCTTTATAGCCATAAAGATAGGCTTAAGATTTTAATGATGCTCTCATAGGAATAAGAGTTGTAGAACAAAAGAGAGCATAAAGAAGCAAATAGCAAACACATTTAAGTCTAACATGCTTCTTATGCATAGGAATATTACAATAGAAAATTCATTGATGCACAAAGCAATAAGCATAGGAAGGCAAAGCAAGTGCAGCTTCAAAACCTTCAACACAAAGAGAGGGAACTTGATATTATTGAAATATCTATAAGAATATGTTCCCTTCTCATAATAATTTTTACTGGGATCATGAATAAACTCAACAATATAACTAGCACATAAGGCATTATTTCCATGATCCACATGGACTTCATGAAGAGGATTAAACTTGGAGTGAAAGAGAGACTGAATCTCTTCCCAATACCGTAGGTGAGAATCATCTAGTAGCCTATACCATTCCAATGCTTTTCCTTTCAGTGACAAGGCAAATAGTTTCTTCATGACTCCATCTCTTCTCAAACCTGAAATATTGAACAACTCACAAAGTTTTGTAAGTTTCAACAAATGAATACTAGGATTGACTGTTCCATCTCCTGCATAACAATCATTCCTAATTATTTCAATTATCCCAAGTGGTACTTTGAATGGGATACATTCAGTAGGTGGAAGAGAATTCTCTACCGTGGGTGTGGTAAAGTGGTCTTCCCCAAGCAGCGAACTAAAAGTGCAGTTTTCCATAAGCCTAACTAGCTCATGGCAAACTAACAAGACTAAAAGCAAAGGTAAAAGATAGTGTGCAACTCCCCTATCTTGAAGACTGGAGTCCCCGGCAACTGCGCCAGAAAACTTTGCTTGAAGACGAGATGATGTATATACTTCTTGCACCTCGTTGGTTACCCCAAGTGGAAGGTTGAGATGCAGTCAGTAGCAAGTTTTCCCTTACACGGGAACTGTAAGGTTTATCGAACCAGAAGGACTCCTAGGATCAACAAGTAGGTGTCTTCCACCCTGGCGCTAGCAGAAGACGTGGACCTGCACACACAACAAATAACTTTGCTCCCAACGAGTACAAAGAGGTTGTCAATCTCTCCGGCCTTGTAGTTTGCAAAGGATCAAAACATAAGCGGGAAAGGTAATAGTGATTGCAACGGAAAACTAAATGGAAACGATAAATGATGGAGGTGTAAACAATGCTGGTGATATGGACCGGAGTCACATGATGTTCACTAGTGATGTCTCTCTGCCAAAAGACGATAAACAACTATGCTTGGGTAAACAAATCACAGTTGGGCAATTAACAGAATTGCGAACACACCGCAATGCTAATTATGCTACTTGATAGTTAGAGGTTCAATAGTAATGGGGAGTACGCCAAGACAAATAGACCATTTATTCATCAATATCTACTTACTAATCATCCGCCTTGAGATTTCCATCCAGAACATCTCTCCGGTATTAAGTTGCGAGCCTCACCCAAAGAGTAAACTCAAAGCAAAGGTCAACTGCTTTAACAAACTATGCGTAAGGTAAACAATCCTTGCAACCGTGGTCACAAGCACCGTTGTTTTCTCCCTGGTAGCAACAACACATCCCCTAGTCTCATGTTTCTGTCACTCAAGCTAAACATCGAGGGGCATGAACCCACAATCATGCATAACAGTTCCTCTTGGAGTTATAATCCACTACTCGGCCAAAGCAATAAATAGCAACGAGAACATGCCTGAATCATTAAGGAACATAATATAAAAGGATAATCAAATATATAACTTATAACAATCTGAACATAATCTCATAATCCATCGGATCCCAACAAACCGAGCATAACAACAGCATGAGAATTACATAGATGCCTTGCTCATGTAGGGCGGCTCACAAGGACTAACATTGAAGCACAAGATTGGAGAGACGACATCACATAGCTATTAGTCATTGACCCATGGTCCAAGGAGGACTACTCACGACACGTCTCGGAAGTTTCCATGGCGGAGGAGAAGCTCCTGGAGGTCAATCCTCCCTCCGGCAGGGTGCCGGGAAGAGGTCTCCTAAAGCTCCCGATCTCGGAAAAGCTGTGGCGGCGGAACGATGGAGAAATTTGCGATTCTGGAAGTTGTGGAAGGGTTTCCTCTCGGGACTCTAAATATAGGCCAAAGGAGGGCACCGGAGGAGATGGGGCCCACCCAAGTGGCCTCCTGGCACGGTCTAGGGCCTGGCCGCGCAAGCAGGTCGCCTGGGCAGCCCGTGGCCCCCCTCTAGCCCATCTTCGGTGATGTGGAATCTTCTGTTTCGCTCATTTTTTATATATTTTTCCTGGAATTTTTCACGCTTCGAAAAAATGGGTAAAATCTCGTGCAAAATAGACATCAGCATACATAAATTGGCACTGGCTGCATTGAGTTAGTAGGTTAGTCCAAATATGTGTAAAATGATATATAAGTGTATCAAAACATATAACAATGTCACCCAAAAGATCATGGAACAAGCAGAAATTATAGATATGTTTGGGACGTATCACCCGGGCAACACCAAACCCACAAACCGAGTACCACAACAAACGAGAACCAACCTCCACAACCACATGTTCATCGGCCATCAACTATATACCAAGAGAAACCAACACAATGCAACTGGGAACTACCGATCATCGACCACCCTAGCAACCACAAAAGTATGAATGAACTGCGCAGCACACCAAACCAGGCAAACCAAGCACCACAACGCCGGGTAGTACTAATCAATAACCAGCCTCCGCAGTGACATCCGAACGTCCAACCACAATGCGACATCCCATCACCCAACCAACATACCTAAAGTAAAAACTACGGACAGCCCAGCACCTCACAAACAACTCATATAGAGATATCCGGCATAACCCGACCCAGGGTAGGCTTGTTGTAAATATGCCCAAGAGGCAATAATAAATTGGTTATTATTATATATCCTTGTTCATGATAATATTTTATTATCCATGCTAGAATTGTATTAAACAGAAACGCAGATACATGTGTGGATACATAGACAACACACTGTCCCTAGTGAGCCTCTAGTTGACTGGCTCATTGATCAAAGATGGTAAAGGTTTCCTAGCCATAGACAAGTGTTATCACTTGATAACGGGATCACATCATTAGGAGAATGATGTGATGGACAAGACCAAACTATGAACGTACCATATGATCGTGACAGTTTATTGCTACTGTTTTCTTCATGTCAATGTATCTGTTCCTATGACCATGAGATCATGCAACTCCCAGACACTGGAGGAATACCTTGTGTGTATCAAACGTCGCAACGTAACTGGGTGACTATAAAGGTGCTCTACAGGTATCTCTGAAGGTGTCTGTTGTGTTGGCGTGAATCAAGACTCAGATTTGTCACTCTATGTGACGGAGAGGTATCTCCGGGCCCACTCAGTAATACAACATGACAACAAGCCTTGCAAGCAATGTGACTAAGAAGTTATTCACGAGATCTTGTATTATGGAACGAGTAACGAGACCTGTCGGTAACGAGATTGAACTAGGTATGGAGATACCGACGATCGAATCTCGGGCAAGTAACATACCGATGGACAAAGGGAAAAGTATATGGGATTGATTGAATCCTTGACATCGTGGTTCGACCGATAAAGATCTTCATAGAATATGTAGGAACCAATATGGGCATCCAGGTCCTGCTGTTGGTTATTGACCGTAGAGGTGTCACGGTCATGTCTGTATAGTTCTCGAACCCGCAGGGTCACCCTTAACATTCGGAGATGCTAGAGTAATATTGGGATATGTACGTTGGTGACCGAATGTTGTTCGCAGTACGGGATGAGATCCCGGACATCACGAGGAGCTCCGGAATGGTTCGGAGGTAAATATTTATATATGGGAAGTACTATTTTGGCTACCGGAAAAGTTTTGGGTTTAATCAGTATTGTACCAGAAAGCTTCTGGAAGTTTTCATAGGGTTCCGGAGGAGTCCTGAAGGGTCCCTCCAGCCCCTAGGACATGCATGGGTTGTAAGGTGGCGTCCAAGCCTTGTTGGGCCAGCCCCCAAGGGCCCATGCGGTTTGGAGGGAAGAGTCCCTAAAGGGGAAGGCACCTCCTAGGTGCCCTGGGAAGGGAGGAAACTTCCCTCGGCCCACACCCCCTCCTTGGAGGAGGGGCTAGGGCTGCGACCCAGCCCTCCCTCTTGCCTCCTATATATAGTGGGGGAGAGGGAGGGTCTGAACACACCAATTCCCACGCCCCAGAGGTAGCCCTACCTCTCCCATAACTCCGTTTTCTCCTCTAATCATTTCCGGCAGCGCTTGGGGAAGCCCTGCTCGCACTGCTCCACCATCATCTCCACCATGCCATGGTGCTAGTTGAGATCCCAACTACTTCTCCTTCCTCTCTTGCTAGATCAAGAAGGAGGAGATGTCATCAAGCCGTACGTGTGTTGAACGCGGAGGTGACGTCCGTTCGGCACTAGATCGGGATGGATCGTGATGGGATCGTGGGACAGATCGTCATGAGATCACGGGACGGGCTGTGATTTGAATCGCGAAGATGTTCCACTACATCAACCGTGTTATATACGCTTCCGCTTAGAGATCTACATGGGTATGTAGATTCAGTCTCCCCTCTCGTAGATGATCATCGCCATGGATAGGTATTGCGTGTGCGTAGGAAATTTTTTGTTTCCCATGCAACGTTCCCCAATAGAGGCATCATGAGCTATGTTCATGAGTAGATGATATCTCGAGTAGAACACAAAAGAGTTTGTGGGCGTTGATGTTCAATTTGCTGCCCTCCTTAGTCTATTCTTGATTCGGACGTATTGTTGGATTGAAGCGGCCCCGACCAACATTACTCGTACGCTTACGAGATACCGGTTTCATCGAATAACATGCAACTTGTTGCATAAGGATGACTGGCGGGTGCCTATTTCTTCAACTTCAGTTGATTCGGATTTGACCAAGGCGGTCCTTTGAGAAGCCTAATAGCAACTTGCATGTCACCGTTGTGGATTTGCGTAAGTAAGATGCGATCATACTAGATACCCATAGCAGCCACGTAAAATTTGCAACAACAAATTAGAGGACGTCTAACTTGTTTTTGCAGGGTATGCATGTGATGTGATATGGCCAAAGACATGATATGATATATTGGATGTATGAGATGATCATGTTGTAATAGTTAAATATCGACTTGCATGTCGATGTTACGACAACCGGCAGGAGCCATAGGGATGTCTTTAATTACTTTTGCGCTTGGAGATGCTTTGCTTTATCGCTAGTAGTAGTAACAACATAGTTAGCACGACAACCTCGATGGCAGCACAATGATGGAGATCATGGTGTGGCGCCGGTGATGATGGAGATCATGTCGGTGCTTTGAAGATAGAGATCAAGAAGCACAAGTTCATGGCCATATCATGTCACTTATGATTTGCATGTGATGTTAGTAATTTTATGCACCTTGTTTTGCTTAGAACGACGGTAGCATTATAAGGTGATCCCTCACTAAAATTTCAAGATAAATTGTGTTCTCCCCGACTGTGCACAATTGCGACAAATCGTCATTTCGAGACACCGCATGATGATCGGGTGTGATAGACTCAACGTCCACATACAACGGGTGCAAAACAGTTGCACACTTGGAAAACTCATGTTAAACTTGATGAGCCTAGCATGTACAAACATGGACTCGAAACACAAGAAACCGAAAGGTCGAGCATGAGTGATATAATAGATATGATCAACATGGATATGTTCACCATTGAAGTTAACTCAACTCACGTGATGATCGGACTTGAGTTAGTGAATTTGGACCATGCGACACTCGAATGACTAGAGGGATGTCAATTTGAGTGGGAGTTCTCAAGTAATATGATTAATTGAACTCATTATCATGAACATAGTCAAAAGGTCTTTGCAAATTATGTTGTAGCTTTCGCTGTAGCTCTACTGGTTTTTGATATGTTCCTAGAGAAAATTTAGTTGAAAGATGATAGTAGCAATTATGCGGACTGGGCCCGTAAACTGAGGATTGTCCTCATTGCTGTGTAGAAGGCTTATGTCCTTAATGCACCGCTAGGTGTGCTGAACCACGAGCGTTGTCTATAGATGTTGCGAACATCTGACATACACATTTTTGATGACAACATGATAGTTCAGTGTATAATGCTTAAACGGCTTAGAATTGAGGCACTGAAGACGTTTCAGACATCGCGGAACATACGAGATGTTCCAAGAGATGAAATTTAGATTTCAAGCTCGTGCCCTTATTGAGAGGTATGATACCTCCAACAAGATTCTTTGTCTACAAAGTAAGGAGAAAAGCTCAATCATTAAGCATGTGCTCAGATTGTCTGAGTGCTACAATCGCTTGAATCGAGTGGGAGTTAATCTTCCAGATGAGATAGTGATGGTTCTCCAAAGTCACTGCCACGAAGCTACTAGAGCCCCGTGATGAACTATAACATATCAGGGATAGATTTGATGATCCTTGAGCTATTCACGATGTTTGACACCCCAAAAGTAGAAATCAAGAAGGAGCATCAATTGTTGATGGTTAGTAAAACCAGTAGTTTCAAGAAGGGCAAGAAGGGATACTTCATGAAATGGCAAACCAGTTGCTGCTCTAGTGAAGAGACCCAAGGTTGAACCCAAACCCGAGACTAAGCGCTGCTGTAATGAGGGGAATAGTCATTGAAGAGGAACTACCCTAGATACTTGGTAGACGAGAAGGCTGGCAAAAGTCGACAAAAGTATATTGTATATACATGATATTGATGTGTACTTTACTAGTACTCCTAGTAGCACCAGGGTATTAGATACCGGTTCAGTTGCTAAGTGTTAGTAACACGAAATAAAAGCTACGGAATAAACAGAGACTAGCTAAAGGCGAACTGACAATATGTGTTGGAAGTGTTTCCAAGGTTGATGTGATCAAACACCGCACGCCCCCTCTACCATCGGGATTAGTGTTAAACCTAAATCATTTTTATTTGATTTTTTGCATTGAGCATAGATATGATTATATTAGGTTTGTCGCAATACGGTTATTCATTTAAAGAGAATAATGGTTACTCTGTTTATTTGAATATAATACCTTCAATGGTCTTGCACCTAAAATGAATGGTTTATTGAATCTCGATCGTAGTGATACACATGTTCATAATATTGATGCAAAAAGATATAAAGTAGCAATGATGGTACCACTTACTTGCGGCACTGCAACTTGAGTCATATTGGTATAAAATGCATGAAGAAGCTCCATACTGATGGATCTTTGGATTCACTCGTTTTTGAAAAGTTTGAGACATGCGAACCATGTCTATTGGTATAAACGCATGAAGAAACTCCATGCAGATGAATCATTTGGACTCACTTGATTTTGAATCACTTGAGATATGCAAATCATACCACATGGGCAAGATGACCTAAGGCCTTGTTTTCCAATGAGATGGAACAATAAAGTAACTTGTTGGAAGTAATACATTTTGATGTGTGTAGTCCAATGAGTGCTAAGGGACGCAGTGGATATCGTTATGTCCTTAGTTCACACATGATTTGAGTAGATACTAGTATATTTACTTGATGAAACACAAGTCTGAATTATTGTAAGGTTCAAGTAATTTCAGAGTGAAGTTGAAGATCATCGTGACAGAGGATAAAATGTCTATGACATGATCATAGAGATGAATATCTGAGTTGTGAGTTTGGTACACAATTAAGACATTGTGGAAATTGTTTCACAATTAATGCCACCTGGAACAACATAGTGTAATGGTGTGTCCGAACTTCATAGCCACGCCCTATGGGATGTGGTGCATACTATGATGTCTCTTATCGAATTACAACTATCGTTTTGGGTTAGGCATTAGAGACAACCGCATTCACTTTAAATAGGGCACCACGTAATTCCATTGAGATGACACCGTATGAACTATGGTTTGGAGAAACCTAAGTTGTCGTTTCTTAAAAGTTTGGTGCTGCGACGCTTATCTGAAAAAAATTCAGCCTGATAAGCTCGAACCCAAAGCGGATAAATGCATCTTCATAGGATACCCAAAACAGTTGGGTATACCTCCTATCTCAGATCCGGAAGCAAAGTGTTTGTTCCTAGAAACGGGTCATTTCTCGAGGAAAAGTTTCTCTCGAAAGAATCGAGTGGGAGGATAGTGGAAACTTGATGAGGTTATTGAACCGTCACTTCAACCGGTGTGTAGCAGGGCGCGGGAAGTTGTTCCTGTGGCGCCTACACCAATTTCAGTGGAAGTTGATGATAGTGATCATGAAGCTTCGGATCAAGTTACTACAAACCTAGTAGGTCGAAAAGGTCACCTACTCTCTAGAGTGGTACGATAACCCTATCTTGGAGGTCATGCTCTTGGACAACAATGAACCTATAAACTAAGGAGAAGCGATGGTGGGCCTGGATTCCGACAAATGGCTGGAGACCATGAAATCCGAGAGAGGATCCATGTATGAAAACAAAGTGTAGAATTTGGAAGAACTACTTGATGGTCATAAGACTGTTAAGTACAGATGGATCTTTAAAAGGAAGACACAGGATGATGGTGCAAAGTCACCATTAAGAAAGCTCGACTTGTCACAAAGTTGTTTCTGACAAGTTCAAAGAGTTGACTATGATGAGACTTTCTCACTCGTAGCGATGCTAAAAGTCTGTTGGAATTATGTTAGCAATTGCTGCATTATTTATGAAATCTTGCAGATAGGATGTCAAAACATTGTTTCCTCGACGGTTTCCTTGAGGAAAGGTTGTATGTGATACAACTAGAAGGTTTTGTAGATCCTAAGGATGCTAACAAGTATGCAAGCTCCAGCGATCCTTCTATGGACTCAAGCAAGCATCTCGGAGTTGGAATATACGCTTTGATGAGATGATACAAGTTTTTGGTTTTATACCAAGTTTATGAGAAACTTGCATTTCCAAAGAAGTGAGTGGGAGCACTATAGAATTTCTGATTAGTATATGTGGTTGATATATTGTTGATCAGAAATGATGTAGAATTTCTGGAAAGCATATAGGGTTGTTTGAAAACTATTTTTTGAAGGAAAACCTAGATTAAGCTACTTGAACATTGAGCACCAAGATCTATAGAGATAGATCAAGGCGCTTGATAAAACTTTCAATGAATACATACCTTGACAAGATTTTTTGAAGGAGTTCAAAATGTATCAGTTAAATAAGGAGTTCTAGATTGTATTCTAAGGTGTGAATTTGAGTAAAACTCAAAGCTCGACCACGGCAGAAAACGAGTAAGGATGAAGGTCGTCCCCTATGCCTTAGCCATAGGCTCTATAGTATGCTATGTAGTGTACCGAACCGGATGTGTGCCTTGCCATGAATCTGTCGAGGGGTACAAAAGTGATCCAGAAATGGATTACTGGAGAGCGGTCAAAAGTTATCCTTAGTAACTAGTGGACCATGGAATTTTTCTCGATTATGGAGATGATAAAAGAGTTCGTCGTAAAGGGTTACGTCGATGCAAGCTTTGACACTAATCGGGATAATTCTGAGTAGTAAACCGATTGGTATAGTGGAGCAGTCATTTGGAATAGTTCCAAATGGCCCGTGCTAGCATCATCTACAGGATGACATATAGATTTGTAAAGAACACATGGATCTGAAAGATTGAGAACCGTTGAATAAAAACCTCTCTCACAAGTAGGATATGATCAAACCCCATGGGTATTAGATTCATTACAATCACATAGTGATGTGAACTAGATTATTGACTTTAGTGCAAGTGGGAGACTATTGTAAGTATTCCCTAGTGGCAATAAGAAATTGATTATTATTATATTTCCTTGTTCATGATAATCATTTATTATCCATGCTAGAATTGTATTGAATGGAAACTCATATACATGTGTGGATACATAGACAACACACTGTCCCTAGTGAGCCTCTAGTTGACTGGCTCATTGAACAAAGATGGTCAAGGTTTCCTGACCATAGACAAGTGTTGTCACTTGATAACGGGATCACATCATTAGGAGAATGATGTGATGGACAAGACCCAAACTATGAACGTAGCATATGACCGTGTCGGTTTATTGCTACTGTTTTCTGCATGTCAATGTATGTGTTCCTATGACCATGAGATCATGCAACTCCCGGACACCGGAGGAATACCTTGTGTGTATCAAATGTTGCAATGTAACTGGGTGACTATAAAGGTGCTCTACGGGTATCTCCAAAGGTGTCTGTTGGGCTGGAGTGCATCAAGAATGGGATTTGTCACTCGGTGTGACGGAGAGGTATCTTAGGGCCCACTCGATAATACAACATCACAACAAGCATTTCAAGCAATGTGACCAAGGAGTTAGTCACGAGATCTTGTATTATGGAACGAGTAAAGAGACGTGCTAGTAACGAGATTGAACTAGGTATGGAGATACTGACGATCGAATCTAGGGCAAGTAACATACCGATGGACAAAGCGAACAGTATACGGGATTGATTGAATCCTTGACATCGTGATTCGACCGATAAAGATCTTTGTAGAATATGTAGGAACCAATATGGGCATCGAGGTCCCGCTATTGGTTATTGACCGTAGAGGTATCACGGTCATGTATGCGTAGTTTTCGAACCCGCGGGGTCTGCACACTTAACGTTCGGTGATGCTAGAGTAATTTTGGGATATGTACGTTGGTGACCAAATGTTCTTAGGAGTTCCGGATGAGATCCCGAACATCCCGAGAAGATTCGGAGTGGTCCGGAGGTAATGATTTGTATATGGGAAGTCCTATTTTGGCTACCGAAAAAGTTTCGGGTTTTATCGGTATTGTACCGGGAAGCTTATGGAAGGTTCCGGAAGATTACAGAGGGTTCCAGAAGGGTCCCTCCAGCCCCTAGGACGTGCATGTGTTGTTAGGTGGCATCCAAGCCTTGTTGGGCCATCCCCCAAGGGCCCATGCGGTTTGGAGGGAAGAGTCGCTAAAGGGGAAGGCACCTCCTAGGTGCCTTGGGAAGGGAGGAAACCTCCCTAGGCCCGCGCCCCCTCTTTGGAGGAGGGGCTAGGGATGCGACCCAACCCTCCCTCTTGCCTCCTATATATAGTGGGGGAGAGGGAGGGTGTGAGCACACCAATTCCCATGCCCCTGAGGCAGCCCTACCTCTCCCATAACTCCGTTTTCTCCTCATGTCGGTTCCGGCAGCGCTCAGCAAAGCCACACTGACATTGCTCCACCATCATCTCCACCATGCTGTGGTGGTGGTTGAGATCCTAGATACTTCTCCTTCCTCTCTTGCTGGATCAAGAAGGAGGAGACGTCATCGAGCCGTACGTGTGCTGAACACGGAGGTGTCGTCTGTTCAGCACTAGATCGGGATGGATCGTGATGGGATCGCGGGACGGGCTGCGATTTGAATCACGAAGATGTTCAACAACATCAACCGCATTATATACGCTTCCGCTTAGCAATCTACAAGGGTATGTAGATTCAGTCTCCCCTCATAGATGATCATCACCATGGATAGGTATTGCGTGTGCGTAGGAAATTTTTTGTTTCTCATGCAACGTTCCCCAACAAGGCTAATAACCGAGTTAGACACGGCTAAGCCGTCCGGACAACACCACGCTGTAAAAAGAGTGCATTCCGTTTTTACCCCTAAATTTGATAGTTTTGACACTATTTACCGCATTTTAGCGAATTTCAACCATCACACTCCATTTAACAAAAGTGTTGCCATAGTTTACCCATTTCTATTATTTTATGAGCATTCTGATCTATGGGTCCAGATTGCCAAGTCCACGTGTGATGCCACGTTGTCGGTTTTTTCCTTTTCTTTTGTAAGTCCGTCTTTGGTTTTTCGTGGTATTATTTCCTCACGTGTCGAGGAATAAACCCGAGGTAGCCTCAGCTTATCTCATGCCCCTTTTTCGAAACATCGGGGTGGGCTCGGCCCCTTGGGTGCTTGCTCCGATGGATCGGCTCTAGCCGCTTTGGCCGGTACATGGTCGGGTTTTCATCCCTCTCGCTCCGGGCGACCCACCACCCGGTGGCCCCCCTACCTGTTGGGTAACGTAGCATAAATTCAAAAAAATTCCTACGCATATTCAGATCTTCCTATGGAGAGACCAGCAACGAGAGAGGGGTGACAACATCTTCATACCTTTGAAGATTGCTAAGCGGAAGCGTTGCTAGAATCGGTTGATGGAGTCGTACTCGCGACGATTCAGATTGCGGTGTGATTCCTATCTAGTGCCGAACCACGACACCTCCGCGTTCAACACACGTGCAGCCCGGTGACGTCTCCCGCACCTTGATCCAGCAAGGAGGAGGGAGAGGTTGGGGAATATCTACGGCAGCACGATGGCGAGGTGTCGATGGAGAGACGAGGTCTCCCGACAGGGCTTCGCCAAGCACCGGCAGAGAGGAGGAGGAAGAAGAGCAGGGCTGCGCCGAGGGAGAGGGAAAACTGTGTGTAAAACAGCCCCGAAACCCCCACTTTATATAGGAGGAGGGGAGGGGGCTGCCACTCCTAGGGTTCCCACCCGAGGTGGTGCGGAAGCCCCCCCCCAGATGGGAGGTGCGGTGGCCAGGGCAGGGGGAGGACATGGCGCACCCCTAGGTGGGCCATAGGCCCACCAGCGCCTAGGGTTTCCCCCCTCTCCACCTCCTACGCCTTGGGCTGAGTGTTGGGGGCGCACCAGCCCACCTAGGGGCTGGTTCCCTCCCGCACTTGGCCCATCTAGCCTCCCGGGGTCGTGGCCCCCTTCCGGTGGACCCCCGGGGCCACTTCCGGTGGTCCCGGTACGTTACCGGCGACGCCCGGAACACTTCCTGTGGCCAAAATCATCCCTCCTATATATCAATCTTTACCTCCGGACCATTCCGGAGCTCCTCATGACGTCCGGGATATCATCCGGGACTCCAAACATACTTCGGTAACCTTGTATAACAATTCCCTATAACCCTAGCGTCATCGAACCTTAAGTGTGTAGACCCTACGGGTTCGGGAGATAGGCAGACATGACCGAGACACCTCTCCGGCCAATAACCATCAGCGGGGTCTGGATACCCATGGTGGCTCCCACTTGCTCCACGATGATCTCATCGGATGAACCACGATGTCAAGGATTCAATCAATCCCGTATACAATTCCCTTTGTCTATCGGTATAGAACTTGCCCGAGATTCGATCATCGGTATACCTATACCTTGATCAATCTCGTTACTGGTAAGTCTCTTTACTCGTTCCGTAGCACGTCATCGTGTGACTAACTCCTAAGTCACATTGAGCTCATGATGATGTTCTACCGAGTGGGCCCAGAGATACCTCTCCGTCACGCCGAGTGACAAATCCCCATCTCGATTTGTACCAACCCAACAGACACTTTCAGAGGTACCCGTAGTGCACCTTTATAGTCACCCAGTTACGTTATGACATTTGATACACCCAAAGCACTCCTACGGTATCCGGGAGTTGCACAATCTCGCGGTCGAAGGAAAAGATACTTGACATTAGAAAAGCTTTAGCATACGAACAATACTATCTAGTGCTACGCTTAGGATTGGGTCTTGTCCATCACATCATTCTCCCAATGATGTGATCCCGTTATCAATGACATCCAATCCCATGATCAGGAAACCATGATCATCTATTGATCAACGAGCTAGCCAACTAGAGGCTTTCTAGGGACACATTGTGATCTATTTATTCACACATGTATTACTGTTTCCTGTTAATACAATTATAGCATGAACAATAGACGATTATCATGAACAAGGAAATATGATAATAACCATTTTATTATTGCCTCTAGGGCATATTTCCAACAATCCTGCCAAGTCATCGGCCCATACGACAAGACGCATCCCCTCTGACGGGATGTAACACAGGACCAGTCACTCGATGATGTCGTAAGCGCATGGCTACAGTGGAGGCGGCCGTACCACCGACCTTTGTCGACGGCGACCCGGCGACGCAAGCTAGTTCTACCTAGCGCTCATCATCACCTACTCCATGACCCGGCTCACATGTGGCGGCGGGGGAGTCTCCCATACCGCTAACCACGGGCTGGCACGACAAATTCTACGCGGGCAACCACTTTGATGGAACCGTGCACCAGGTGGGCCCTACCTGCAACAAGACTACACCAGTAGTTGCACCCTTCAGCCGGCCAGATAGGCTGCTAGCCGGGCCCCATCTGTGCCATCTATGTATATTGTAAGCTGAGGTGCTGGCCTATAATGCCCCCCGTCCCTCCCCCATGCAACGGGGTCGGTCGGTCTACTCAACCTCACTCACTCACGGAGGGTGGCCGGGAGAGCAAGCATGTACCTTCTTGCTCCTATGGACAATATCTCAAGGAGCACCATTGTAGCTCTCATCGACCATATAACAACTCCAGAAGGACTAGGGGTGTTACCTCCCACGGAGGGCCCCAAACATGGGCACATCGTGTGTCACCGTTGCTTGTTCCGAATACCGTTCCCGGAATCCGCCGACGCGCATTGTCCCCAACCACTCGAGATAAGCCATCGCATGGCATCTTTCATGACAAAACAACGACAATTTGAGCCCACCATGGGGCCGTGCGCGGTGTCGGCCGAAGGCACGCACCGGGCAGGACCCCTCTCGGCCCCGGCCAAGCGCATCCCGCCCGGGCTACTCTGCACCCCACGTCATTCTCTCATGTGGATGACAGTGATCATGCAGTCCCGACCCTGTCTACCTCACAAGCAGCACCGTCGTCCCGCTCAATGCGTTGTCGAGCGACGGCAACCCCGTCGACATCGAAAGCCTCTGCGAACACTTCGGCAGGCTATGCATCAGCGACCCGCCCGCCTTCGATGAGTACCCTTACGAGGTACTTGCCATCTCCGACCCGCTGCCTTCTGCTAGTGGCATGTTCCCCAACGACATCGACGATCTTTGCGACCACTGGACGGAGTTGCGTATCAGCTGTCTCATGCCTCCGAAGAGTACCCTAACAAGGTACTCGACGTCTCCGATTTGCTGCGAGCCCTCGGCAGCAGTGCTTCGGGTGACGCCAGTCGTCTTCACCTCCATGTCGAGGTGATGGTCACCTGCTCCACCTCCAGCTCAGGACTTGCGAGGGACAAGGCGGCGACGACCGTGGTTATGGCCCACGCCGGCTCTTTCGACCCACTTCGCCACCTTGGAGGGACTCCGAATCCCCATCACACCACCGTCCAACCCGGCTACCATGGTGGGCGAGCTCGAGGCAGTCTAAAAGTAGTTGCTTGAGGAGGCTACTTCCATCGCCACCACACAGCACCAGATGGAGTCCGTGCAGTGCGAGTACAACACTGTCTACGGCCTCACTCCGCTGGCACCAAGCACAACCGGTGTGGTGAGGTGCGTCGGTGCGGACGCGGTATGGCCGACATACTCGATGGTAACTTCCCCACCTATGACACGCGTGCGGGCACCCTGAAGGCCGCCGGCGTTGCCATGGCCGACGTGGCCGGCTTAGAGTACAGGGAACGCATGCTGCAAGAGCAGCACGTTCACGAGCTCATCAACAACGCCAACACCCTTCAAGCCCAGTTCGAGCTGGTCCAAGCCGGCTTCGTATACCACCACGTTCGCGGGAACGGCAAGCCTTGGGAAAGACAACAGGCATCCTCCCCATGCGGTTCTAGCCTCTGCGCCAGCCGGGGCCGGAACGAGCGTCTCCGACGCCTCGATGATCAGTTGGTGATCACCAGCACCCGGAACGGCCAGCAGGAAACTGGCTGGCTCTAGATGGACGCGTGCGCGCCGCCTCTGCGTCGGCACAGGGTGCCCTGTGCTGGCCCGATGGTGCGGCCTAAGCTCGTCGCCCGGCTGGGCCCCTGCGTCTAGGAAAAGAATGACGCTCGCCGCCACCTTGACAGGCTGGCGGAGTCCAGCCTCCTGGAGGAGGAAGGGTATATCGGCCCGGCCTGCTTAGGCCCCCGCATCCGCAACAAGCCATTTCCTTCAGCTTCACATTGCCATGCGTCACCACCAAGAACAATGGCTCTACCAAGCTAGAGGACTGGTTGGTCGACTACACCACCGCAGTCGGCATTGCCAGGGGCAACAAGATGTGGTAGTGCATTACGTTCCGCTCATGCTGCTTGGCTTGGCTCGAACATGGCTCAATAGCGTACCGGCTGGCAGCATCAACACCTGGACTGACTTTGAAGAGGTGTTCGTGCGCAACTTCACTGGCACCTACAAACGTCTGGGTCATCCCACGAGTTGGCCATGTGCGTAAAGGCCCGGACGAATCCCTGCGCGACTACCTCACACACTGGTCTGAGATGTGTAACTCCTGCGAGGGAGTGCACGAGGTCCAGGCGATCCAATACTTCTCCAAGGGTTGTCTTGATGAAACTCATCTCAAGCACTAGCTCATGTGCACCAAACAGGCCTCCCTGACGGACCTCATGATCAAGGCGGAAAGGACGCCACCGCCAACTCCACCATGCGTGGCAAGGTCAACGCAACTGGCAAGGCCGTGCAAAATGCACAACGGCGCAAAACCATCCACACACACCCTCCGCGAGAGCAGCTTCTCCCAGTGGCTGGCTCAGGGCAAGGGCCTTCCAGTTCCTCCTCCTTTGGGTCAGCGACCTCCGGCTCCGACGCATCCGACGGTGCCGGCTCCACCTCCCAACGATGGTCAGCTCCTGGACAGCTTCCCTAAGTAGGATGATGTGTACGTCGTCTTCACCAGTGAGGATGATGGCAAGCACGCCGAGCGCAAGCGCCAACATGAAGTGAACACCACGGTACCCTTCGTCCCTTAATACTTGCATTGGTCAGAGAAGCCCATCACCTGGAGCCGGGAGGACCATCCGACCGTGATGCTGAACCCTGGTGGCTATGCCCTCGTCCTCAACCCCACCATCACATCCGAGAAGCTCATGTGCCGATTCTCGCAGGTGCTGGTCGATAGCGGCAGCAACATCAACATTCTCTACCATGGCACCCTCTGAAGCTCGGTCTCAAGGAGACCCACTTGCAGCCGGCACAGACGGTCTTCCACGGCATCGTGTCGGAGCAGTCTTGCTCTCCCATTTGCAAGATCCGGCTCGACGTCCTTTTTGGCACCAAGATCCACTTCTAGCGCGAGCGTGTGTGGTTCAAGGTGGTCGACCTAGGCAGACCCTACCACACACTCTTGGGCCGTCCGGCTCTAGCCAAGTTCATGGCGATCCCCTATTACGCTTATCTCAGGATGAAGATGTCGGGTCCCAAGGGCATCGCCACCATCAGTTGGAACTACAAGAAGTCCATCGAGTGGTCCCAAGCCGGCAGCCAGCTGGCCAAGTCCCTGGTCATCACTGAGGAGAGGTGCGAGCTCGACTAGCTTGCATCCCAGGCTGTAGTGCAGCCGGCCGTGTCGACTCTGCCTCGCGAGTCACCTAATGAGGCGGCCTTCACGCCATCCAAGGACATCAAGCAGGTGCCGCTTGACACGGCCAACCCCAAGCAGCCTGTCACCATCAGCACCGGCCTCAGCAACAAATAGGAAGGCGAGCTCCTTGACTTCCTCCATGAGAAGTGGGACATCTTCACATGGTCTCCCAAAGATATGCCTCGTGTGCTGAGGAAGTTTTCAGAGCACAATCTCCACGTCTAGCCCGAGGTCAAGCCGGTCAAACAACCCCTCCGCCGCTTCTAAGAAGAGAAGTGGTGCGTCATAGGCAAAGGGATTGCCCGGCTCCTTGCAGTTGGGTTCATCATGGAAGTGTTCCACCAGGACTGGCTGGTAATACGTCTATTTTGTAACATGTTTTATTACTGTTCTTTATAGTGTTTTCATGGATTTTACCACTTGGAGGAGTAATTCTAATGCCTTTTCTTTCATAATATACATGGTTTACATCAAGTGGGAGAATACCGACGGATGGAATTCTGGACCTGAAAAAGCTATGTCAGACATACCTATTCTGCACACCTCCAATTGAGCTCAAAATTGACGGGGATTTATTTTATAATATATAAAAAATAATAGAATGAAGAAGTGTTGGAGTGGGGTCACCAGGCGGCCACTAGACACCAGGGCACTTTGTATATTATATATACAGAGTGGGCCACCTGGTGCGGCCTGATGTCTAGTGGGCCACCTCGTCCACCTCTCGTGCCCATCTTTTGCTATATATTCTCCTCCGACCTAAAAAATCGAGGAGATGACTTTTGATAGGAAGCACC
Source organism: Hordeum vulgare subsp. vulgare (assembly GCF_904849725.1). Taxonomy (NCBI): domain Eukaryota; kingdom Viridiplantae; phylum Streptophyta; class Magnoliopsida; order Poales; family Poaceae; genus Hordeum; species Hordeum vulgare. Next base: position 155,481,740 of record NC_058521.1, read on the forward strand.
GCCGTCTCGAGGCGAAACCTGGGCAGGAGCAGTTTTGCTCTCTAGAAGAGCGATTCCGCCGGAGGAACCTCCCTCCAGGAGGGGGAAATTGTGGCCATCATCATCGCCAACAACCCTCTCATCTTGGGGAGGCCAGTCTCCATCATCATCTTCATCAGCACCATGTCCTCTCAAAATGCTAGTTCATCTCTTGTATTCAATCTTGTACCGGAACCTCAGATTGGTGCATGGGGTGTGTCTACTAGTGTCAATTACATGTTGTAGTTGATGCTTTATGGTTTACTTGCTGGAAGATTATATGTTCAGATCCATTATACTATTCATTACCTCTCCGATCATGAACATATTTATCACTTGTGAGTAGCTACTTTTGTTATTGAGGCCACGGGAGAAATCATGTTGCAAATAGTTATGCGAAGATGATATTCGTTCGATATTTTGATGATATGAATGTTTTGATTCTCTTAGTGGCATTATGTGAACGTCGACTACATAACACTTCACAATATTTTGGGTCTAAGGGAATGCATTGTGGAGTATTAATTAGAGGGTGGGTTGCGAGAGTGACAGAAACTTAAACCCGAGTCTATGCACTACTTCGTAAGGGGCTCATTTGGATAACTATGTTTAATGCTATGGTTAGAATTTATTGTTAATACTTTTCTCGTAGTTGCATATGATTGCGGGAGGGTTAATCATAAGTGGGAGGTTAGTTCAAATAAGAAAAACACCCAAGCAATGGTCCACCCACATATCAAATTATCAAAATACCGAACGTGAATTAACCCAACATGACGAAAGTGACTAGATGAAATTCCCGTGTGCCCTCAAGAACGCTTGGCCTATTATATGAAATTGTTTTGTCCTGTCCTTTCCCACAAAATGATTGTGCTACCTTGTTGGACCTATTGTTACTATTGCCACTTGTCACTTGTTACAATTATCTTGATATCAAACAACTTGTTCCCACTATTTCAGTGGTTGCAGAAATTACCTTGCTGAAAACCGCTTGTCATTTCCTTCCGCTCCTCGTTGGGTTCGACACTCTTACTTATCGAAAGGACAATGATTGACCCCCTATAATTGTGGCTCATCAACACATTTTTCTGGCATCATTACTGCGGAGTGAAGCGCATTTGTAAGAGGAATTAGGTAAGGGCAAATTTATATTACGAGTTGAGATTTACTGTTACTTGTCACTATGGAAAGTAATCCTTTGAGGGGGTTTTTCGGGGTATCTTCAGCTCGAACGGAAGCACCAAGAGTTTTCCCTCAACCTACTTCACCTACTGAAAATGTTTATTATAAAATTCCTTCGGGTATGATAGAGAAACTGCTAGCTAATCCTTATGGAGGAGATGGAACAAAACATCCTTATATGCACCAACCCTATGTGGATGAAGTTTGTGGATTATTTAAGCCTGCAAGTTTATGTGGAGATGAAGTCAAGAAGAAGGATTTCCCTTTATGTTTGGGGGGGCATGCATTGACATGGTATAGGCTATGTGACATTGCAATTGGAGTTTCACCAAAAATATTATCCTATGCATCTTGTTAGTCGTGATCGGAATTTTATTTATAATTTTTGGCCTCGTGAAGGAGAAAGTATCTCTCTAGATTGGGGGAGGGTAATGTCTGTAACAGGCCCAATGCATTCCCTTCCCCATCTTGTAATCTCTTCCCATGTATGGCAACCTTGTGATGTTATGTTAAGTGGTATGGGTTTTCGTGACATCATCTCATGTGCATCATGGCATCATGCAATACATCTTTTCCTTTTGGTTTTGGTTGAGTTGATGTGGGGGCACCTTCATGTGGTGTGCAAGTGCTATGTGGATGTGCTTTTGTGTTTGTTTGATGTGTGGGTGCAACAAGTGCATTTCAAACCCACTAGTTCCACCATAGGATCAAAACCCCTTCTCTCCTCTCTTATTTTCTTTTGAGGCAGATTTCTAAGTTTCTGTTTTGCCCCAATAAAAATGTTCCTCCTCTTTAAAAAACATCCTTTAATTGTGGACGCAACCCCTCTAGTTCTATCTTTATTTTTCCTTTTGGTTTTATTTTAAAAACAAAGCCTTTTAAAAAGAAAGGCATTTCATTTTTGGTCTCCTAAAAATGTCCCACTTATTTTTATAAACAGTGGCAACATTTTAGAGGCCCAAATATATTTTTATTTTTGTTTTACTCCTTTTATTTTAACCTCTCGGTTTTGTTAAAAATCTCTTTTATTTTCATTTGCAAAAGAGTTATCCAGAGAGAGAGAGAGAGCGAGAGAGCGAGACCGAGGTTGTTTTGTTTTGGCCCAGAGCCCACCATCGCGTGTGTCTTCGTCCTCCTCTCGACGTGACCCTATACGAACCAGCGAGAGCCACCGGTCCGCTTTCTCCCTCCATCAGACGGCACTGGCTCGTGCCCCGAGGCTACATGCAACCCAGCCACGCCTCTCCAACCTAATCCTCGCGTGCCCCTCCTCCTCTCCCTCCTTGCGCCGTCAGAGCCACCTCCAGATAGCCCCATCGCCATGGGAGGCTCCGGCTCGAGCTCGACGCCGGTGTAGCGTCGTCCTCACATCCTCCCCAACCCTGCCGGGAGCAAGAGTACCCCGACGCGGTTCCATTTTCGCAGAGATCGAGCGCAGGGACTCCATCATCGACGTCCACGACGTCCTACTCCTTCCTCAACTCCGACCAACCTCTCCTGTAGCAGATCATCGCTTCCTCGTCCTAGTCACACGGCTCCAGTTCTCTCCGCTCCTAGGTAAGAAGCCACAGCCTCGTTCCCTCCCCTTGCTGTCCGTAGCCTCGTGTAACCGTGTCGCCGGCGCATTGCCTTGCCACGCGGCTCTATAGAGTAGCAACAGCAGTGTTCGTAGCATGTAGTAGCAGGATCAGCGTTCGTGGCATGTAGTAGCAGCACCAGCATGTAGTAGTAGCGCAGCAGATCATAGCAGCAGACTCCTCCCTGCTGTGTTTCCCTGAGATGTGTGTGCGTCCCCCCCCCCTCGAGGAGATCCCCCCTCCGTAGCCTGACTGGTTCGATGTGCCCCCCCAAGTGCCCCTTTTAATGCGGTGTATTTTTCTTCCTTCGGTGATGCTCATCATGTGGACTGTGTCACGCAGTAGAGAGCACTGGCAACAGAGCCCTGGCCTCCCCTGTTGATCGTTGGTTTGAGTCCCCCTAGCACCCCTATTTTAGTTTTGTTTTCCCTGGTGTTCCTAAGTAGCATAAGCAGCACATCTGAATTACTACCCCTAGTAGAGAAGCTACACGAGTGTAGCCCGGTGGCAGAGCGTTGTTCCTAGACCAAGGAGTTGCAGGATTCGATCCTCCTCTCTCCCCATTTTTATTTAGTGGAGGTGTTGTTGTGTGTGCCACTCATAGTGGGTCTAGGGCCCACGTGTCATGCACTAGGGACCCCTATTACCTATGACCAGTGGGGCCCCTGTCAAATTAGCTTGTAGTTTATTTTTTTTATTCTACTGGTGTGTTAATTCCATTTGGAATAATTCCTTATTTGGAATTTGCCTAATCTGGTATATACCAAATCTGACATATCAAGAACAGGTCCTCTTCTTGACTTTAGTAGCTTTTGATCCTGTGTGTAATTTCTGTGTTGTTTTGTGGTGTTTTTATACATGCATATACAACAATATGATATATGGATTTGGGGTAGAAAAACCTCAGGAATCCAACGATGGCACTGGATTCCAGAGTTGAGCAGTTATGTAAAAGTGTCATTTTTGTGGTGAGGTGGCACTTCGTTTTCACTTGGTTTAGTTCTCTGCGTATCTAGAACTTGGTGCATGCACACATAATTTTGATTGTTGCATAATCTCTTGCTGGTGTTTGTTGGATGATTGTTTCATCTGGGTAGCTACTGGGTTCGGAAACGAGTTCGAGGAGTCTGATGAGTTCGTGCAGGAAGATCAGGAACAATTCCACTCTGAAGATATCACAAGCAAGATGATCGTGACCTTGACACCGTTTCTAGATTTTTTTATGCTTAGTTGATTCATTTCCATCGTTATTTTCTCCGCTGCCTACCACATGATATATAGGGCATTAAACATTGCCATGAAACCTGAAACACCTCCCCTCCTAGCAAATATTGTTTGGCTAAGTTAGGCCTGCTCAACCTTTCTGATTAGCGTTGCTAGTTGCAGGTGCAAGCTAGTCCATGTGATAACATGGGCAATTGATATTATCCTTCTTAAATGTAATTTAATTAATGCACCTATATACTTGGTTAATAGTGGAAGGCCTAGCCTTTTGTCTGGTGATTTCTTCCGTTGGTGCCTCCTTAGTTTCTGCTACCGTTGTTTTATTCCATAACTGAGAACTCTTAACACGATCGGGGTTGTTATGGGGACCCTCTTGATAATTTGTTCTAGTGTAAAACTTTTCCGGCAAGGCCCGACTTTGGTGTTAAGTTTGCTATCAACTTAATTAAAAGAACATAGGGAATAGCTACCCCGAGGAATTAATCAACAACCCGGGCCAGTGCTCCTCAAGAGTGTTGGTCCAAACCGAGTGATGTTCGACGCCCCCTGGTCACCTGGGGTTTCAGCCAACCCGATGTCCTACCCATCCGGTCGTGCCCTGAGAATGAGATACACGACTCCTATTGGGTCTGTCGGCACACCGGGCGGCCTGGCTAGATTAGTTTTACCTTATACGAGATATCTTGTGCATTGGGATTCGAGTGAGACTTTTGGTTCTTCTCAGAGTTGAGGTTTTCCTCTAAGGAATCCGACGAGATCACGAGTTTTGTAGTCGAGAATTACTATGCCGCCTGTGGTAATTTGTGATGGATTAGTTGGAGCACCCCTGCAGGGTTAAAATCTTTCGAAAAGCCATTTCCGCGGTTATGTGGCAACCTTGGATATTTTGTTAACATCCGGTTCTAGATAACTTAAAGTAACTTAACTAAAATCTGCCAACTGTGTGCGTAACCATGATTGTTTCTTTCGGAGTTCCTTCTCTCATCAAGAACACGGTGGGGTTATGAATGATGTAAGTAGGTGTTCGGGATCATTTAGTGATCATTCTTAGATCTCGACCGACTTACGTAGACCACCATAACTTATTTCTGTTCTTCGTAAGTTAGCCACCATATATGCTTAGGCTGCTGCAAATTCAAACACTTACATCTACCTCACCTATTAACTTAGTTAGACTCGATACCAAGGTCGTGAGATTGATGAGTCACCGTGGCTCACAGATTACTACCATCACTCACAAGTACACGTACCCGAGATGCAGATGCTGCCGAGGACACCCACCTGAAGTGGGAGTTCGACGAGGACAGTGGCAGGCTGTATGTGACGTATCTCGAGGATTAGATGCACTTGGTCATGATTGTGGGCCTAGAAAGGCGGGATAGCATTAGCTTTTGTCATTTATCTTGTCTGTAGACAGACCCTGCTTTCCATTTGAATAATGTACGACTGTGTGACTCTGTAATTTAGCTTGTGGCGAGTGTAAGCCAAATCTTATTACTCTTCCATCCATTATCTATTGTGATGTTTATCCTGCTTGTGAAACATTTAGATGCGCATCTTTCCCCTTTTGAGGCCTCACCCCCAAATAAGGAAAGTGCCGCATCTTAGCCGTTACAAGTTGGTAATCAGAGCCTTACGACATAGGAGCCTTGGATTGATCGAACTTGGTCGAGTGGAGTCTAGTGGAAAACTATTTTTAGTCCTAGTTATATCGGAGACTAGGTTTATTTTTTCTCCTCTTCCATGATCTGGTGAGGTTCATGACTTAGGAAATTTTAATTCTACTCCTCTTCTCGCTCAAAAAAATTTAGGATCACGCGGATATTTTTGAATCTATATGATACAAATGTGACGGAGTTTTGTCTTGGTGCCTCCTGCTATGTTGATTTTATTCCGGGGAGTTGAGCTCAAGGGGATTCTTGAGCACATCGTTATCATTCAAATTTCTTAGTATCTCAGGAAGGAGGATGTTCGAAATTGCTTCAATACTAGTAGTGGCGCGATAAGCCCGACATCCCCAGTACTGATGCAGAGAGTTCGGGGGGTACCGCCATACTTAGTATCATTGTGATTACTTAGGTCTGAGATAGATCAGGTTCCGAGATTCACATTATGTGTTGACGGCTGTGATAGACTGGACGGGTTACTATAGGAGTTGATTGATGAATTTCTCCTTGTATCCGTGGACCAGATTGCATGGCCAAAATTTTTGGAAGTTCTTAGGTGGGAATTCCATTAGTAACTTAGGAACTCTTTCATCAGATGTATGTTGGGAATATACATTTGTTCCGAGCAATTCTAGCTCATACTTGGCATTTACAAGTGGCTTTTAATCAGATGTTGTCGGCAGTTATTTTTGAGGAAGCATTCTTACTAATTATAGTTCGAGTGCATTTACTAAGAGTTCTTCTTCAGATATTTTCTGTCCATTGAATCAGCTTAATCTTTGAATTTTCCATCTCTAGTCTAATGTTGTTATCCGTCTTGAGGATGGCTCCACCAAGTCACTAGAATCCGGGTCGTGAGAATGCTGACCCTCCACCAGGCCCTCCGCCACCGCCCCCTCCTACTAAGGCATGGCAAGCTGGGATGGCGGCAATCAATGCAAACACGCAGATATTGCTTCAGTTCTTGCAAGAAAGGAACCAACAGCATCAGGGTAATTTCAACAATAGTGAACAACAGTTTGCAACTCTAAATCAATTCCTCGCGAACCAGCTGAAGTCCTTCACCTCCCGTGACCAGCCATTCGATGCGTATGACTGGATTCGTGACATGAACAAGCACTTTGAGTGCAATAATGTGCGACTAGAGGACTTTGTCAAGTTTGCAACTTTACATCTCAACGGACAGGCAGCAGAATGGTGGCAGCAGATGAAGGATTCCAGAGGCGACAGAGTGATCAGCTGGGAGGATTTGTGCAGGAATTTCAGGGCTAACTATATTCCAGCAAGTTTTGTGGAAGAGATGCGTGAGAAATTCAGGCGCTTCAAGCAAGGAAGTTCGTCTGTGTACAAGTACAATGTGGAGTTCTAGGAGCTGGCTCGTTATGCTAAACAGGACATTCCAGATCAGAAGAGCAAGATTTATCAGTTCGGAGGTGGTCTAAAGGAAGACTTGCAGTTGGCCCTTGCCTTGCACGATCCTCTCGAGTTCGTCCAGTTTTACAATTTGGCTCTTAGGGATAAGGCGGCTTTGCTCAAAGTTGAGAACTCAAGGAAGCGTTTCAGAGACACAAGTTCCTCTTCTTCAACTCAGGTGATTCAGAATCAACATAAATATTGGGTATCTCCTCCTCCTCAGCAACCTCAGTGGTTCAAGTAGGCTAGTGGTCATGGTCCTTCCCACCCACCCAACCCAGCTTTCCAACAGATATTTCAGCAGCAACAGTCAGGGAATCTCAATTGCAATTTTGTCCGCTCTCAGAGGTGACTTGTCACAAGTGTGGTCAGAAGGGTCATTACTCTAAAAAGTTCACCAACTATCGGCGTCTTCCGCCTCCTCCTCCATTCAGGCCTCCAAGCAATGCAATGGTGAAGTTTAACCCCAAGTCTGCAAGGGTAAACATGGTGAATGCAGCTGAAGCGGAGAACTCCTTAGATGTGATCATGGGTAATCACTTGGTTAATTTTATTCCTGCAAAGGTTTTTTTACACTGGTGCATCACATTCATTCATTTCCAAGCCTTTTGCATCCAAGCATCATTTGCATCATGAGCAGTTGCCTAGACCTTTGTCAGTGGTTTCTCCAGGTTGATTTATGCATGCAAACATGGTGGTTCCGGATGTATCTGACAAGATGGGCAGTTATTCTTTTCCGGCTTCTCCAATTGTCCTTGGCAAGTCGGATATCGATCTCATCCTTGGCATGGATTGGCTGGCAATGAACAAGGCATATGTTGATTGTGAAGCAAAAGAAGTCAAGTTGACTCATCCATTGGAGGACGTGATTATTTTTGCTGCTCGTGATGACACGATCTGTCTCTTTTCTCTCAATGAGAAGGGTGAAATCTCTCCCATTTCTCAAGTTCCAGTGGTCTCTGAGTATGAATATGTATTTCCAGAAGAATTGCCAGGAATGCCTCCGCACCGGCCAATTGAGTTCGTAATTTAGCTTGAACCTGGAACCGAACCGGTCGGCAAGCGGCCGTATAAACTTGGTCCCGAAGAGCTGAAAGAGTTGAAGAAGAAGCTTGATGAGCAAGAACGTCTGGGTCTGATCAAACCGATTTCATCTCCTTGGGGTTGTGGTGTTTTGTTTGTCAAGAAGAAGGATGGCACGGACCCACTCTATATCGATTACCGTCCATTGAACAAGAATACAATCGCAAACAAGTATCCACTTGCCAACATCAATGAATTGTTCGAGCAATTGAAAGGGGCAAGATTTTCTCTAATCTTGATCTCCGGATGGGCTATCCTCAGATCCGCATTCGTGAAGAAGATATTCCCAAGACTGCTTTCAGGACAAGCTTTGGCTCTTATAAGTACACACTGATGGTTTTTGGTCTCGCCAATGCTCCTACGACCTTCTCTCAGATGATGAATTATATCTTCTCCCCATTCAAGACTGAATTTTTCTTGGTGTATCTTGATGACATTCTGGTCTTTTCTGAAACTGAGGAAGAGCATGAAGAACATCTCAGGCTTGTGCTTATAAGCTAAGAGAGCATAAGTTCTATGCAAAGTTCTCCAAATGTGAATTCTGGTTGAAGGAAGTTGTGTACCTTGGGCACATCGCCTCTGCCGAGGGCAACAAAGTTGATCCTACAAAGGTGAAGGCCATTGTTGAGTGGGAACCTCCTCAGAATGTGAAGCAGCTTTGAAGCTTTCTCAGGCTTGCAAACTATTGCAGAAGGTTCGTTGAGAACTTCTCCAAGATTGCTAAGCCTCTGACCAACCTTCTTCAGAAGAGTGTGAAGTTTGTCTGGTCTCTAGAGTGTCAATTGGCTTTCGATACACTCAAAGAGAAGCTCACCTCAACTCCAGTCTTGACTCCTCCTGATGATTCCAAGCCTTATCAAGTGTTCTGTGATGCCTCTGTCCAAGGTCTTGGTGCAGTCCTGATGCAAGAGAAGAAAGTGGTAGCTTATACCTCGAGGCAGTTGAGGCCAAGTGCGAAGAACTATCCCACTCTTGATCTTGAGTTGGCGGTAGTGGTCCATGCTTTGATGACTTGGAGAAAACTCTTGTTGGGCAGGTAGGTTGAAGTCTACACCGGTCACAAGAGTCTCAAATACATCTTCACCCAACCTAGGCTCAATCTTCGACAAACTCGTTGGGTGGAAATGATCCAAGATTATAATACGAGCATTGACTTCACTCCAGGCAAAGCAAATGTCATTGCAGATGCTTTGAGCAGAAAGTCTTACTACAATAGTCTCATTCGGAAGCCTCTCCAAGTTGATCTTTGTGAATCTTTCAGGAAGCTCAACCTTCAAATAGTACCTCAGGGATTTCTTGCTAATCTCCAAATTTCGCTTACCTTGGAAGACCAAGTCCACCAAGCTCAACTTCTTGATATGATGGTGAAGAAAGTGAAGATTGGCTTAGCAAAGAGCATTCGGAAATATAAGTGCTTCCGTGTTGATGACAGAGATACCTTGTTCTTCGAGGACCACCTTGTCGTTTCGAAAGGAGAGCTCGGGAAAGTTATCATGGATTAAACCCATAATTCCCGCCTCTCGATACATCTAGGATGCTCCAAAATGTATCAGGATCTGAAGTAGACCTTCTGGTGGACTCGCATGAAACGTGAAATTGCTCAGTTGATGAACGAGTGTGATGTGTGTCGCAGAGTGAAGGCGGAGCATCAACGTCCAGCAGGTCTCCTTAATCCTTTGCGTATACCCGAGTGGAAATTTGATCATGTGGAAATGGATTTTGTCACTGGGTTTCCGAAAGTCCAAGAGAGGCAACGATGCCATCTTCGTCGTCATTGACAAGTGGACCAAAGTTGACCAAAGAGCCTATCTTGGGAGCTCATCTTGCAGAGTTGTATACGTCAAGGATATATTATTTGCAAGGTGTTCCTATGATCATCTCATCACATCATGGAAGCATCTTTACTTCCAAGTTCTGGGATTCCTTTCAGACTGCGATGGGTACTAAGATCCGTTTCAGTACAACTTTCCATCCTCAAACAAGTGGTCAAGTAGATTCAATCAGATCCTTGAAGATATTCTCAGAGCTTGTGTGATTTCTTTTGGCATGAAGTGGGAAGATAGCCTACCATTTGCCGAGTTCCCATACAACAACAACTTTCAAGCAAGCCAGGAAAGGATCCATTCAAGATTCTATATGACAGGAAGTGTCGTACCCCGCTCAATTGGTTAGAGACTCGTGGGGTTAGATTATTGGGAATAAAATGATTGTTGAAGAAGAAGAAATGTGCCATGTCATTCGGGATAATCTCAAAGTAGCTTAGTCCAGTTAGAAGAGCTACTACGATAGCAAGCATCGGGACATGACTTTTGAGCTCGATGATTTTGTGCATCTCAAAGTGTCTCCCATGAAGGGCACTCGGCGCTTCGGCATCAAAGGAAAGCTCGCTCCTCGCTTTGTTGGTCCTTTTAAAGTTGTTGGCAAGAGAGGTGATCTTGCATATTAGTTAGAGCTTCCATCCAACTTTTCCAATGTGCATGATGTATTTCACGTCTCTCAGCTCCGGAGATGCTTCAAGACTCCCAAGCACACAGTTCATCTCTAGGATATCGATCTCCAGCCCGACCTATCCTACGATGAGCATGCGATAGCAATTCTTGAAAAGACTGAGCGCAAGACCTGCAATAAGTAAATCAAGTTCCTCAAAGTGCAATGGTCACATCATTCAGACAAAGAAGCCACTTGGGAGCACAAGGCCACCTCCATTCCGAATTCCCAGAGTTCTTCCAGTCCTAGATCTCGGGTCGAGATCCTCTTCTAGTGTGGGAGAGTTGTAAAAGCCCCAATGCATTCCCTTCCCCTCTTGTAATCTCTTCCCTTGTATGGGAACCTTGTGATGATATGTTAAGTGGTATGAGTTTTGGTGACATCATCTCATGTGCATCATGGCAGCAAGCAATACACCTTTTACTTTTGGTTTTGGTTGTGTTGATGTGGGGGCACCTTGACGTGATGTGCAAGTGCTATGTGGATGTGCTTTTGTGTTTGTTTGATGTGTGGGTGCAACAAGTGCATTTCAAACCCACTAGTTGCACCATAGAATCAAAACCCCTTCTCTCCTCTCTTATTTTCTTCTGAGATTTCTAAGTTCCTATTTTGCCCCAATAAAAATGTTCCTCTTCTTCAAAAAAACTTCCTATTAATTGTGGAGGCAACCCCTCTCGTTCTATCTTTCTTTTTTTCCTTTTGGTTTTATTTTAAAAACAAAGCCATTTAAAAAGAAAGGCATTTAATTTTTGGTCTCCTAAAAATGTCCCAATTATTTTTATAAACCGTGGCAACATTTTAGAAGCCTAATTTTTTTATGTTTTCCTCCTTTTATTTTAGACCCTGGCTTTTATTCAAAATCTCTTTTATTTTTATTTGCAAAAGAGTTATCCACAAAGAGAGAGAGAGCCAGGCCCAACCTGTTTTGTTTTGGCGCAAACCCCACAATCGTGTTTATTGTCGTCCTCCTCTCGACGTCACCTTGTACGAACCAGGGAGAGCCACCGATCATCTTTCTCCCTCCATCACACGTCCCTATCTCGTGCCACAAGGCTATATGCAGCCCAGCCGTGCCTCTCCAACCTAACCCTCGCGTGCCCAACCTCCTCTCCCTCCTCGCGCAGTCAGAGCCACATCTAGATCGCCCCATCGCCATGGGAGGCTCTGGCTCGAGCTCGACGCCGGTGTAGCGTCGGCCTCGCCTCCTCCCCGATCCTGGCAAGATCAAGAGGACCCTGATGCGGTTCCATTTTCGCAGATATCAGATGCAGGGACTCCTTCCTCGACGTCCACGATGGTCGGCTCCTTCCTCAACTCCGGCGGACCTCTCCTACAACCAATCGTCGCTTCCACCTCCTTGTCGTGCGGCTACACTTCTCTTCTCCCCTAGGTGATGCGGTTCCATTTTCGCAGATATCAGATGCAGGGACTCCTTCCTCGACGTCCACGATGGTCGGCTCCTTCCTCAACTCCGGCGGACCTCTCCTACAACCAATCGTCGCTTCCACCTCCTTGTCGTGCGGCTACACTTCTCTCCGCCCCTAGGTGAGCAGCCGCAGCCTCTTTCCCTCCCCTCGGTGTCCGTATCCTCGCGTAGCCGCATCGCTGGCTCGTTGCCTTGCCGCACGGCTTTGTAGTGTAGAAGCAGCAGCGTTCGTAGCATGTAGTAGGAGTACCACCGTTCGTAGCATGTAGTAGCAGCAGCATGTAGTAGCAGCACAGAAAATCACAGCAGCAGCCTCCTCCCTGCTGCGTTTCCGTCAGATGTGGGTGTGTGTGTGTCTGTGCAAGCGTCCCTTTGCTCTAGAAGGGAGACGCCTATTGTGTAATCAGCTGGGGTGGAACCCCATCTATCGAGCAGATCCCCCCTCCGTAGCTCGACTGCTTTGATGTGTGCGTAAAGACCTTTCAGTCTTGGGTTCTATCCCCGCAAGCGCCCCTTTTAATTCTGCATATTTTCTTCCTTCGGTGATGCTCGTCATGTGGACTGTGTATTTTTGGTTGATTCCTCTCGTAGAGAAAAAGCACGCAGCAAAGCGCATGGCAACAGAGCCATGGCTACCCATGTTGATCATTGGTTCGAGTTTCCCTAGCGCCCCTTTTTAGTTTTGTTTTCCCTAGTGTTGCTAAGTAGCAGAAGGAGCACATCTGCATTACTACCCCTAGTAGAGCAGCTACACGAGTGTAACCTAGAGTGTTGTGGCTAGACCAGGGATGTGCAGAGTTCGATCCATCTCTCTCCCCATTTATATTTAGTGCACGTGTTGTTGTGTGTGCCACTGACAGTGGGTCCAGGGCTCACGTGTCATGGACGAGGGACCCTGGTGCCTATGACAAGTGGGGCCCCTATCAAATTAGGTTGTGGTTTATTTTTTTATTCTGCTGGTGTGTTAATTCCATTTCTAGTAATTCCTTATTTGGAATTTGCCTAATCTGGTATATACCAAATCTGGCATATCAAGAACAACTCATGTTCTTGACTTTAGTAGCTTTTGATCCTGTGTGGAATTTCTGTGCTGTTTTATGGTGTTTTTCTGCATGCATATATAGAAGTATTATAAATGGATTTGGGGTAGAAAAACCTCAGGAATCCAATGGTGGCACTCGATTCTAGATTTGAGCAGTTTTATAAAAGTGTCGTTTTTGTGGTGAGGTGGCACTTCGTTTTGAGTAGGTTTAGTTATGTGTGTATCTAGAAGTTGGTGCTTGCATGCATCATTTTGATTGTTGCATAATCTCTTGGTGGTGTTTATTGGATGATTATTTCTTCTGGGTAGCTACAGGGTCCGAAAACAAGTTCGAGGAGTCCGGTGAGTTCGTGCAGGAAGATCAAGAAGAGTTCCACTCTGAAGATATCACAGGCAAGATGATAGTGACCTTGACACCGTTTCTAGCTTTGTTATGCTTAGTTGATTCGTTCCCATCATTATTTTCTCCGCTGCCTACCACATGATATATAGGCCATCAAACATTGCCATGAAACCTCAAACACCTCCCCTCCTAGCAAATATTGTTTGGCTAAGTTAGGCTTGCTCAACCTTTATGATTAGCGTTGCTAGTTACAGGTGCAAGCTGGTCCATGTGATAACATGGGTAATTGATATCATCCTTTTAAATGCTATTTAATTAATGCACCTATATACTTGGTTAATAGCAGAAGACCTAGCCTTTTGCCGGGTGATTTATTTCGCTGTGGTCGCCTTAGTTTCGGCTACCGGTGTTTTATTCCATAACTGAGCACTCCAAACACGTTCTGGGTTGTTATGGGGACCTCCTTGATAATTCGTTCTAGTGTCAAGCTTTTTCGGCAAGGCCCTACTTTGGTGTTAAATTTGCTATCAAATTAATTAAAATAACATAGGTAATAGCTACCCCAAGGAAATAATCAACAACCCGGGCCAGTGCTCCTCATGAGTGTTGGTCCAAACCGGGCGATATCGAGCGCCCCTGGTCACACGGGGTTTCAGCCAACCCAACATCCTACCCTTCCGGTCATGCCCTGAGAACGAAATATGCGGCTCCTATCGGGTTTGTTGGCACGCTGGGCAGCCTTGCTGGATTAGTATTAGCTTCTACTAGATATCTTGTGCATTGGTATTTCGGTGAGACTTTGGGTTCTTGTGAGAGTTGAGGTTTTCCTCTAAGGAATCTAATGAGATCTCGAGTTTCGTAGTCGAGGATTACTATGTGTCATGTGGTACTTTGTGATGGATTAGTTGGAGCACCCCTGCAGGGTTAAAATCTTTCGGAAAGTTCTGCCTGCGGTTATGTGGCGACCATGGATATTTTGTTAACATCCGGTTCTAGATAACTTAAAGTAACTTAACTAAATCTGCCAACTATGTTCGTAACCGTGATTGTTTATTTCGGAGTTCCATCTCTGATCGAGAACATGGTGGGGTTATGAATGACGTAAGTAGGTGTTCAGGATCGCTTAGTGATCATTCTTAGATCTCGATCGACATATGTAGACCACCATAAGTTATTTCTGTTCTTCGTATGTTAGCCACCATATATGCTTAGGCTGCTGCCAATTCAAAAACTTACCCCTACCTCACGTATTAACTTAGTTAGACTCGACACCAAGGTCATGAGATTGCTGAGTCTCCTTGGCTCACAGATTACTACCACCACTCACAGGTACAGGTACCCCAGATGTAGATGCTCCTGAGGACACCCAGCTGAAGTGGGAGTTTGACGAGGACAATGGCAGGTTGTAGGTGACATATCCCGAGTATTGGAGGCACTTGGTCGTGATCATGGGCCTAGCAAGGCGGGATAGCATTAGCTTTTGTCATTTATCGTGTCCGTAGTCGGACCCTGCTTTTCGTTTGAATAATGTATGCGTGTGTGACTCTGTAATTTAGCTTCTGGGGAGTGTAAGCCAAATCTTATTACTCTTCCATCCATTATGTATTGCGATGTTTATCCTACTTGCAAAACACTTAGATGCGCCTCTTTCCCCTTTTGAGGACTCGCTCCCAAATAAGGAAAGTGTCGCATCTTAGTCGTTACAATGTCAACGTCATATTTGTACTCCAAAACTCGATACTTATTGCTTTGGTTCTTTTAGGAAGAACGCTTTTGAAATCAGGTGGGATCTTTTCGAAAGAATTAAACGCAACTTTGAACATTGGGAGCTCGGTGAGGGTAAAGAGTCAGGTATAAAACCCAACTTTGATTGTGTTAATTCTTTTATTATTACTGATGCTTTCACTGATTAGCACTAAGTATGGACTTGACTCTAAGATAGTAGCCTCATTTTGTGAAACCTTTGTTGTGCATGTTGATCTCCCTACGGAGAAGTGGTTTAAATATCATCCACCTATTAAAGAAAAAATCTAACAACCAACTAAAGATGAAGCTAAAACTATTATTTACAATGTTGACCCAGTTGTGCCTACTTCTTATATTGAGAAACCACCTTTCCCTGTTAGGATAAAGGAACATGCTAAAGCTTCATCTATGGTTATTAAAACTTATTTTAGGACAACCAAACCCTCTGAGAAAATCAGGGTAGAACCTAGTACCGCTATGGTTAAAGATCTCTTGGTAGACAACACTGATGGGCATGTTATTTATTACTGTAATGAAGTTTCTAGAATTGCCAAACCTGATACTAAAGACAAGAATAGACCGGTTGTTGGCATGCATGTCATTTAAATCAAAATAGGAGATTATTGCTATCATGGCTCATGTGATATGGGTGCTAGTGTTAGTGCTATCGCTTTTACCTTATATCAAGAAATTATGCATGAGATAGCACCCGCTGGGAGAGAAGACATAGATGTTACTATGAAACTTGCTAACAGAGACACCATCACACCACTTGGGATTGTTAGAGATGTTGAAGTCTTCTTTGGGAAAGTAAAATACCCTACTGATTTTCTAGTACTTAGCTCACCACAAGATAAATTGTGTCCCATAATATTTGGCAGACCCTTCTTGAACATTACCAATGCTCAAATAGATTGCAAAAACGAAACTAACAGTGTAAATTTTGTCATTCCTCCCACAGATCCATTAGAACAATATTTGCTAGACCATTAAAATGACATGCATATGCATGAAAGAAATAAAATAGATAATATGTTCTTTGAGAAAAAACCTATTCTTAAACACAACTTGCTTGTTGAAACTCTAGGAGGTGCTCCTCCACCCAAGGGTGATGCTGTGTTTGAATTAAAGCAATTACCTTACACTTTGAAATATGGTTATCTTGATGAAAAGAAGATATAGCCTGTTATTATCAGTGCTAACCTTACAAAGCATGAAGCGGAAAGATTACTAAATTTTTTAAGGAAGCACCAAGCTCCTATTGGGTATACTCTTGATGATCTTAAGGGCATTAGCCCCACTCTCTGTCAGCACAAGATTAATATGGAACTAGATGCTAAACCAGTTGTTGATCACCAATGAAGACTGAATACCAAAATGAAAGAAGTGGTGTGAAATGAAATACCAAAGCTTCTGGAAGTAGGTATAATTTATCCCATAGCAAATAGTAGATGAGTAAGTCTCGTTCATTGTGTCCCTAAGTAAGGAGGTACCACTATTGTTCCTAATGATAAAAATGAACTCATTTCATAAAGAATTGTGACTGTCTATAGAATGGAAATTAATTTTAGAAAATGAAATAAAGCTACTAGAAAATATCATTATCCCTTACCCTTCATAGGCCAAATGCTTCAACAATTATCGAAGCACACACATTTTTTCTTTCTAGATGGATATTTTGGTTTCTCCCAAATACCCGTGTCACAACCTGATCAAGTGAAAACCACCTTTACTTGTCCTTTTGGACCCTATGCCTATAGATGTATGGCTTTCGGATTATGCAATGCACCTTCTACCTTTAAAACATGTATGACAGCTATATTCTCTGATTTTTGTGAAAATATTGTTGAGGTCTTCATGGATGATTTTTCCGTTTACGGAACTTCTTTTGATGATTGCTTAAACAACCTTGATCAAGTTTTGCAGAGGTGTGAGCAAACTAACCTTGTATTGAATTGGGAGAAGTGACACTTTTTGGTGAATGAAGGTAGTTTTTGGGCCATAAACTTTCTGAACGGGGTATTGAGGTGGATAAGGCTAAAATTGATGCAATTGAGAAGACGACATGTCCTAAAGATATCAAAGGTATCCGTAGTTTCCTTGGTCATGCTGGTTTCTATAGGAGGTTTATTAAAGACTTCTCTAAAATTTCTGTGCCTCTTAATAATTTCTTACAAAAGGATGTTCCTTTCGTTTTTTATGATGATTGTGTAGAAGCCTTTGAAACACTTAAGAAAGCCTTAACTTCCACACCTACTGTTCAAACACCTGATTGGAACTTGCCTTTTGAAATTATGTGTGATGCTAGTGATTATTTTGTTGGTACTATTCTAGGACAAAGAGTTGATAAGAAATTAAATTTCATTCGTTATGCTAGTAAAACTCTAGACAGTGCCTAGAGAAATTATGCTACAACTGAAAAATAATTATAAGCAGTTGTATTTGCTTGTGATAAATTCAGATCTTACAATGTTGACTCTAAAGTAAATTTTCACACTCATCATGTTGCTATTAAAGATCTTATGGAAACGAAAGATGATAAGCCTAGACTTATTAGATGGGTTCTCTTGCTAAAAGAATTTGATTTTCATATCATTGGTAGGAAAGGAGCTGAGAACCCATAGCTGATAAATTATCTAGGTTAGAAAATGTTCTTGATGACCCACTGCCTATTGATGATAGCTTTCCTGATGAACAAGTAGTTGTGGTCAATGTTTTTCATAATACACCGGGGTTTGCCGATTATCCTAATGACAATGTTGCTGAATAGATACCACCTAGTTTCACCAATCAACAAAACAAAAAAATCTTCTTTGATTTAAGAAATTACTTTTGGGATGACCCACATCTTTATAAAGAGGGAGTAGATGGTATTATTTGACATTGTGTACTTGAGCATGAACAGGAACAAATCCTTCGAAAGTGTCACTCCGAGGCTTATGGAGGACATCATGTGGGAAATAGAATAGCACACAAGGTATTACAGTTTGGATTTTATTGGCCTACTCTTTTCAAAGATGCTCGTAAGTTTGGCCTCTCTTGTGATGAATGTCAAAGAATTGGTAATATTAGTAGATGTCAGGAAATGCCTATGAATTATTCACTTGTTATTGAACCATTTGATGTTTAGGAATTTGATTATATGGGTCCTTTTCCTTCCTCCAACGGGTATACACATATTTTGGTTGACGTTGATTATGTCACTAAATGGGCAGAAGCTATTCCAACCAATAGTGTTGATCATAAAACCTCTATTAAGAAAGGAAGTTATTTTCCCACGCTTTGGAGTTCGTAGATACTTAATGACCGATGGTGGTTCACATTTTATTCATAGTGCTTTCTGTAAGCTGCTTGCAAGATATGATGTTCACCATAGAATTGCATCTCCGTATCATCCTAAGTGTAGTGGTAAAGTAGAATTAACCAATAGAGAGATAAAATTAATATTGCAAAAGACTATCAATAGGTCCCAAAATAATTGGTCTAAGAACTTAGATGATGAATTGTAGGCTTATAGAACAGCTTATAAAAATCCTATGGATATGTCTCCTTATAAAATGGTTTATGGGAAAGCATGTCATCTACCTCTTGAGTTAGAACATAAAGCTTATTGGGAAATTAAGGAAGTCAACTATGATTTCAAACTTGCTGGTGAAAAGAGGCTATTTGATATTATCTCATTAGATGAATGGAGAACTCAAGCTTGTGAAAATGCCAAACTAGTCACAGAAAATGTTAAAAGATGGCATGGAAAACAATCCAAATGACAGAATTCAAAGTTGGTGAATATGTTCTATTGTACAATTCTTGTCTTAGATTCTTTGCTAGAAAACTTCTATCCAAATGGGAAGGACCATTTATTATCGAAGAAGTTTATCGGTCTGGACCTATTAAGATCGATAATCCTAAAGGCACTAACCCGAAGGTGGTCAATGGACAAAGGATAAAGCACGATAACTCAGGTACACCAACTAATGTTAAAACAAATATTATCCAAACCATGCCACCAGAGGAGCACATTAGGGTGACCTTCTAGGACACTCCAGAATCCTTAAAAGGAAGAGGTATGTGATACAGTATGTAAACGGGCTCAGAAAAATCTGCAAAAAATTTTTTTGATTGTTTTAGAATTTTAGAAAATTTAGGAAACTAAGAAACACATGGGAAGGCAACCCAGGTGTCCACTAGACACCAAGGCGCACTAGCCCCCCCCCCTAGTGCGGTCTGATGTCTAGTGGGCCCTCGGATACTTTCGCGACTCCGTTTTCTTGTGGAAGACGTATTCCCTTATATAAAAATTCTCTATATATATCTCCCAATGATTTGATCCCAATACCAGGGAGAAATGCTCTATTATTGTTTCGTTTTGTTTTTCTGACACGTCTAAATTACCATGGCCTCACCAAGCTCCTCCAAGGACAAGTTCTTCGAGAAGTTCATCAACCGCTACTTGCTAGAGGTGATGATGCACCCTCAAACCATTGAGATGTGTGATGGGGTGATTCACATCCGTGATGTTCAAGTGCCTAAGAAGATGGGAACCGTGGAAGCTAGGCTCGAGGCAATGGAGCAGGAAGTCTTTAGGTGCCAAGCCATGGTGGAGCGTGGACTCAGTGCCAACCACACCATGATCGTGGAATTCAGCCGTGATTTAAAGGTGGATGGCAGGCCCTCGGAGGATATCGTCTTCACCGTCAATGATCAAATCAATTTTCTACGAGGCCAAGTATTTTATCTTGAAGACCAAATCTTTGAGTCTGAAGAAATGTTTAAAGGTATGAGTTTGGCTGTCAGTTGCAGGAATCTGAAGACTCGTGTCTCTTCTTATAATGGTGAGACACTACCATGGAAGCCGGAGGACAAGTTGGATGCTACCTCATCATCTACACCACCACCTCCGTCTTCATCAACAAAGAAGGAGACTTGAGTTCACGGGTATGTGCCAAGCTTGTAGGAGGCGCCACGGTATCGTATCAACATCACACTTCTTTTTCTTTATCCATTCTAGTTTGATCTCTAGCTATTCTGAAATATAGTCAAATAAAAGTTTAGTTCAATCTTTTTCTTTTGAGTGATAGTTTCATTATCTATCTATCTATTTACGTTATCGAGTGAGATCTATATAATAAAGTTTAGTTTGAGTTTTGCTTCTCTACTTCCTTGCAGCAATTAAAATAAGGAAAATAATGAGAAATATCATATGCTAATCTTATAGTAAGTAGTGACATCACATAAGGAAAAGTATAAGTGGTAAAATTTGTTGAAGATTGATAAACATAGAATTGGTCGGTGATGTAACACATGAAAGAATTAATAAAGGAAGAGAATATTTACATATATCCTTGACATATATTATGATTGTGAGCCCCCATTTATTATAATATGCCAAAATTGTTGACATTGGACAAGGAAGAAAACATAATGATTTATGCTTGTTCACATTCACATAAAATTTATGTTTTTATAGATCCTCTAAGATCTTTGCTACCCAAAACCTCCGCACTAAGTAGAGATACTACTTTTGCATCCAAAACCTTAAATCTAAACCTATGTTACAAGATTCCACCATACCTACCTAGGATTGAGTAAGATCCTTCAAGTAAGTTGTCATCGTTGCACAAAGCAATAAAAATTAATTGTAAACATGTTTGATAATTTAGGGTAAGGGAAATTAAGAGTTTTACAAACTTGTGATGGTGATAATATAAGCGACAGACTGCATAATAAAGGTTGCCGTCACAGGGGGCAATATAACGTAATGTTCCCTTGCACTAACAGATTTAGCATACAATTAAAAAATGCATGACAACCTCTGATTCCCTCTGCGAAGGGCCTATCTTTTACCTTTATGTATTTACTTTTGTGCAAGCGTGAAAGTATTTTCCTCTACTTCCTTTATCTTCTCTTTGGCAAGCATCATGTGGTGGGGAAAGATCTAAACATATATATCCAGCTGAATGTGGGTGGCCATGAATTATTATTGTTGACATCACCCTTGAGGTGAATACGTCCGGAGGCAACACTAGAAGCCCCTATCTTTCTATGTGTTCAGTTGAAACCTTTTGCTCATATGAATGTGGTGAGTGTTAGCAATCATAGAATACTAAATGATGGTTGAGTATGTAGACTTTCTTAAAAGCTCCAACATGTGACCCTTCGTGAAAATATGATGAATTGTGTTGAAAGTTGACTGAGAACATAGTTTTTTAGTTTTCAATAGAGTTTTTATGCTTCATACTTCAATGTTGTGATGAATTGCCACTTGTTTATAAGAAGCCTTTATGATAACATTTATAGGATGAAAATGCTGTGAGAATGTACTTTATAAAGTTTTATTTGTTGTTATAATAATAAGCATGATGCTGCTATGTCTATATTTTTTTAACGACACCTCTCTCTCCAAGCATGTTGTTATGATTTTCGCTATCGGCTTTCGCTTGAGGACTAGTGAGGCCTATTCTTGGGGGAGTTGACACGTCCATTTTGCATCATGTTTTATCACTATTATTTATAGTGTTTTTATGCATTTTACCACTTGGAGGAGTAATTATAATGCCTTTTCTCTCATAATATGCAAGGTTTACATCAAGTGGGAGAATACCGTCACATGGAATTCTGGACCTGAAAAAGCTACGTCTGAGATACCTATTCTACACACCTCCAATTGAGGTGAAAATTTACGGTGACACTACTAGGGAAAAGCCTGGTAGTAGCGCGGGTTTAGTGCCTACTTGTAGCACGGGTTACTGCGCTCCTAGTAAGGCGCTACAACTATTACTTACCAGCAGCGCGTCTAAGACGCGCTCCTGCTAAGACATATAGTTGTAGCGCGTATCATACCATCTCTACTCATAAGACAACTATTAGTAGCGTTCTTGCAAACCGACGCTACTAGTTATCTGTTTTTCATCATTTTTATTTTTTAGTGTATTTATACGTCGTTATACAAATTTTGATACAATACCAATTAAGAAATTTTTATATCATTATGTTCATGATGAATTATTATATCATTGTGAGGAAGGAACAAGGATTTTATTCATCAAAATGAATCAGAAGTGATCCAAAGTTGAATTAGTAGGACGACGATCCTACTAATTCAACTTTTGGTCACTTTTGATCCATCCACATGAATCTAATATGCTTTCCTTTCCCTAATGATATAATAACCAATCATGATCATAATAACAAATCATCATGATAATCATGATCAACATCATCATCATATTAATATAAAAACTCTTGCATCATATCGTCACCAACAACACTATAGCTAATAATCATCATAGTCATTACCACCAACACTATTTAATCATCATTTTATTCAATGAGACATTATATAACAAGTTGGTCACTAGTCATAATCACAACTCCTCCTCCTCATCATCATCATCAACTCTAACACATTGTACCACATAATAACACATTGTACCTAGGACCTACTCCCCTCTCATAGGACCTACTCTACCCTCTCTTAGGTACAATATCATAAAACAAGATAGGCCCTGACTCTCCATTATGGAGAATGGAGATCATCCTGTCTCCAATTCTTGGCCTACGCACAATGTTTCTTCCAAGTAGCACTCTACGATTGACCATACATTTTTTCCAATCTTTGATTGTCATGACTTCATCGGTTTTAGAAATCCGGTATTGATAGGAGTGATTCGTAGGCTGACCTAGCCATGTTCGACCTAAGCTCATAACAACAACGTGACCTCCCGGAAACATCAGATAAGGCACACAATCCTTTGGGACTTTCTGTTGAAAAACATAGTAATAACTGTGTAGTTGGCAATGTAGTTTAGTTTTAGAAGAATTTATGCAAAAGATGCACGAATGTCATAATAGTAGAAAATCTTACCATGCAATCTCCATGTATGTTACCGTAGTTCACCACGTTCAATAGTGGCACGTATTGACCATAATGTGGAGGATTTTGATAATAGCTATTGTAATTCTCAAGATAATTAATAAATGTGATAAGATGATTTTTCTCCTTATAAGTGAATTCTGCTTCATCATTGTAGTAGTAGGTTCAGTCTACCATCTTCTGTAAATTTTTTGAAGAATGAAAATAAGGTGTCAATGGAAATAAGTTTTCAAATATTTTTAAATAAACAATATAAATTACTTTATAAATATGACTGAGAAACTCACATAATGGTAGAACTGGAGGCGTGTGCACATCAACCCAGATGTCGATATTACCTTCAATTTCATCTTCCGGATGAATATCAAGTGAACACTCTATACCTCCATAGTTTTTTTAGTACTGAAACCAATCTTATCCAAGACTTAAATTCTTGCATGGCAGGTGATACGCTAGTAGAATAGTAAAAAATAAAAATTATAAGTTGAACAAAAGAAGTCATGCTTAATTACGAAAAAAGACTTGTCGTTGTGACTTACTGTATCCACTTCGAAGTTCTCATCCATCATGATGCTGAAGCGCCTACCACCAACTAGGTGAGGCCTGTCGCACATGCCGCACTCGTCTTCGCAGTATTCGCACGTAATGAATTACCTTTCATCGTCAGACATTTCCTTCCTAAAACTGATCAACACACAGATCACTATTACTCGATATGCAACAGGTTGACTTTAGGTCTGTCGAGTCTTTCCTTCCTAAACTCCCATCTCACGTATATGGTGGGAACTCCCTCTGATATTTCGACCGATGGTCGTTACTCCTCATTTCCCTAGTGCTTTACAAATATCTAGCACAAGGAAAAGAAGGAGAAGCGACCCCCACGACAACAATCGGGATTCTTCCTCTATCTAGCACACAAGGAAAAGAAGGAGAAGCGACCCTCACGACACCTAAAGTCAACCCACTCCATACATCGAGCAATGACATAGACAAAATGCCCCATGTTTTGCCGGAATATCATTGAATTCCCGTTCTAGAAAATCACAAGCACTCGATATGTCCTTCATTGTAGCACGAGTCATGCTAAAATTCATGAAAACAATTTGGCATGACCTTTACTAAAAACAGGACATATCGAGCGCTTGAAATTTGCCGGAACGGAAACGAATCAACATTTCGGCAAAACATAGGCCACTCTGAGGTACATTGCAAACAAGAACACCAAGACATTCTCTATATTCTGAATGCATCATCATCGACTTAAATGACTTGGCGACTAGCACTAGCATTTTCATCAGCGACATTTACAACACATTATCATCTATATCAACAACATGGGGATTTGGCTATTCTCACCTAGAGGTCTTAGGGAGTCGGCGATGGGGACGACTGCGGGGATGAGGCAGGGGAAAATACTTGATTTCTGCATAACCAAAATATAAACAAAATATATTCTATCAACATGTATTTGAGTAGTATTAACAAAAATGACATGTTCATTCTAGCAAATGAGTAAATAGTTTCACGATCACTAGAAACTATCAACTATATCTAAAAATAATACACTAAAACCCTAGTAATATATCAACTACAAACTATTAAGTAAATCAAAATGTTGCATATCAACAAGAAAATATCAACTAGCCTACTAAATCAAAATGTAGCAGGGAGGAGGGGTTGTGAATGAAAGAGGGAGGAGGGAGAAGGAGGGGTGACTGAAGGAGGGAGGAGGAAGGAGGATGGAGGAGGAAGGCGGAGCAAGGTGGGGCCGGCCAACGGCGAATGGAGGAGTGGAGGGAGGACGGAGGAGGTGGGGCGGCGAGGAGGGAGGAGGGAGCAGGAAGGGCAACTAGAGGAGGGAGGAGGAAGGAGGACGGAGGAGGAAGGCGGAGCGAGGAGGGGCCGGCTGGTGGCGAATGGAGGAGTGGAGGGAGGACGGAGGAGGTGGGGCAGGGAGGAGGGAGCAGGGGGAGGATTATCGAGTCCAGGGAGGAGGGGGAGGTAATGGCGGCAGAAGGAGGAGGGGTAGGCGACGGAGGCGGTGAGCGGCGGGGGGCAGAGAGGAAGCGACAGCGGCAGGGGAGTGAGGGGCCGGGAGTGAGGAAGAGAGAGGGAACGCACGGGGTGGATAAGGTGGGTATAGCAGCAGCGTGGGTTGGTGCCAAGTGCTACAACTAAGTAGAATAGGAGCAGCGCTAGTTTAGGAAGGGCGCTACTACTATACCTAGCCTGTCGGGAATGGTGTGGCAATTATAGTAGTAGCACGTTTCATAAGTGCCACACTACTGATATGAGTTTATTAGTAGCGCTATTTTTTTACACGCGCTACTGCTAAGTAGCAGCAGTGCCTCCTTTTTAAGGCGCTACTAGTAAGCTTCTGTGTATAAGGTTTTCCCTAATAGTGTGATTTATTTAATAATATAAAAATACTCGAACAAAGAAATGCTGGAGGGGGGGTCACCAGGCGGCCACTAGATACGAGGTCGGACCAGGCACCCCTGGTGCTGCCTGATGTCTAGTGGGCCGCCTGGCCCACCTCTAGCGCCATCTTTTGGTATATATTCTCCTCCCACCTACAAAATTGAGGAGAGGACTTTTGAGGCAAAGCGCCACAATCTCGAGGCGGAACCTGGGCAGGAGCACTTTTGCCCTCTGTTAGAGCAATTCCGTCGGAGGAACTTCCCTCCCCGAGGGGGAAACCATGGCCATCGTCATGACCAACAACCCTCTCATATTGGGGAGGCCAATCTCCATCAACATCTTCACCAGTACCATCTCCTCTCAAAACCCTAATTCATCTCTTGTATTGAATCTTGTACCGGAACCTCGAATTGGTACCTCGGGTGAGTCTAATAGCGTTAATTAAATCTTGAAGTTGATGCTTTATGGTTTACTTGGTGGAAGATTATATGTTTAGATCCATTATCCTATTCATTACCTCTCTGATCATGAACATCTTTATCACTTGTGAGTAGTTACTTTTGTTCTTGAGGCCACAGGAGATATCATGTTGCAAGTAGTCATGCGAAGTTGATATTCATTCGGTATTTTGATGATATGAATGTTGTGATTCCCTTAGTGGTGTTATGTGAATGTATACTACATAGCACTTCACCATTTTTTGGGCTAAGGGAATGCATTGTGTAGTAGTAATAAGAGGGTGAGTTGTGAGAGTGACAGAAACTTAAACCCTAGTCTATGCACTACTACGTAAGGGGATGATTTGGATCCGTAGGTTTAATGTTGTGGTTAGAATTTATTCTTAATACTTTTCTCGTAGTTGCGGATGCTTGCAGGAGGGTTAATCATAAGTGCGAGGTTTGTTCAAGTAACAACAGCACCCAAGCACTGGTCCTCCCATATATGAAATTATCAAAATACCAAACGTGAATTAACCGAACATGAAGAAAGTGACTAGATGAAATTCCCGTGTGCCCTCAAGAATGCTTTGGCTATTATAAGAATTTTTTTGGCCTGTCCTTTGCCACAAAAGTATTGGGCAACCTTGCTAGACCTATTGTTACTAATGCTACTTGTCACTTGTTACAATTATCTTGCTATCAAACAACTTGTTACCACTATTTCAGTTGGCAAACCCAGTCCTGGTGCTGAAGAAGAAGAAGACCTGGCGCATGTGCAGAGACTATACCAGCCTCCTTCAACCGATCTGTGAGCCGGATAGGGGAGAAGTCCCTGCCCCTCTACTAGCTCAAGAAGAAGAAGATGCCCTTTGAGTGGACCGACCAGGCGGACTGTGGGGACCTCGACTTACGAGTCAAGATCGCCGTGCTCCGTGATCCCAGAGATCAATGCTCACCGAACACAAATACCGAATAAGAGAGTCTTACATCCAAATACCGATTATTAAAACACGAGACCGAATGGTCAGGTTCACAAAGCAGGGCCTAAGGCCAAATCACTCTGATACAACTTAGCAGCGGAAATCATAGGGGCTAAGCGGGTGCCCATGCCATCAAGCCTACACCGACAGGCATTCTGACTTCGAAGCGTCCTAGTTTGTAGGGGCGTCTCTGAAGACATACTCATCTCCAAACTCCGGTCTTGCATGTCTGGTCAATAACATAACCAGTGGCAAACCAATGAGTACTTTGAATGTACTTGCAAACAGCCAATGACATGAACAATGAAAGTGAAGAATAACAACAATATGCATCTTTGGTGGAACTCATCATGGTGTTTTGATGATGAATATGCATCAAGTTAAAGAATTACTTTTGAAGAACAGGTTACAGATATCAATATATCTGTCTAGGGATGAACCTTTCGGGTTCATCCTATATGCCAAGTCACCAAACTTGGTCATATCATTACTTTTATAACAACTCATTTTTATCACCACTCACACACGCTTGGTTTATGCGGAAAAAACTGGACGTATTTTAAGCAGGATTACCCAACTGTCCTTGAGCGTGGTCACGGCTATTCGAATAGTTTTACACTCTGTAGAGGTAGTACGCTGGACCCACGAGATCCAGGAAACTTCCGTGTCATCCACGACTCGCGGTATATACCATACCCGAGGTAAGTACCCGATCAATGCCTTTCTCCTCTTGATACTAGACAAAGAGGTCCACTCGATTGGTACCCAGCCTACATGTTGTACGTCTTACGAGCATCGACTCTGGACAGTATCAACCATGTGGGGACCAACGGTGTGCCTAGAACTCATAAAAATGGCATAGTCGTCCTACTTGGCATGACCCCATCACGAGAGTGACCACACATACTCCCGCCACTAGTAATGGGGCTCTTTGCTAGCACCGACCAGATTAATCAACATAGCCCCGTCCCATAAGGGGTAACGTGGTCGTACTGGTAAGGTTGGGACGGTCGACACATCATAAGTCAAATCCCATTTCCGAAACCATACTCACTCAAAATATCCGGTGCACCATTTCACCAAAAGTGGCCACCTAACTCATCATCACCCTCGGGCATTAGTGCCACCCGGCGGGGTTTTCATAAATCTTTGTTTTATACCAACAACATGCTCATGCTCTATACTCTAGGATTACTTGTCGACATGATAATAGCGTGACCCTCAAAAAGGGGTAGGATCAAGCTGAATGCATGTGCTCCGGAGGAGCCATCGGTAACATCACATCAAATGATTTACCAACACTTATTATCATATGCAACGAAAATACTTGCTATCTTAACATGCAATATAACATATGCTCACTTATGGTCAAAGGGTTGCTTGCCTTGGTCCGCTAGGTATCCAGGGTCTTTGAGGTCTTCCGCTCCGATTCCCTCGTCACACGGATTTTCTATCATCGATAAAAGAATAAATAAGAAATAGCTCACACATAAACAGATCACAAAGTTATTTTTAAAATGTTCTTTATTACTGATAAATCTAAGTTGTCATTTTGAAAAATATTTGCCTCAAATTCTCTTGAAGGAACATTTTTTAAATTAACCAAACAGAAGCAAAACTATTCCAATTTAGTCTGTTTTATTATTGTAAAACAGAATATTTGTTAAAAAATTCATCCAATCATATTATGAAATACTACATATTTTTAGGAGAATAGTAGTGGAAAAATTATATTTTTACACTGGTAAAATGTTTTTATAAAAATCTTAGAAATAAAGTTTTAAAAATAAAAGAAAATGGGCTAAGTCCCTGGCCTGGCTCGCCCTGGAACTGGGCTGGCCCATGGCCAGCCGACAGCCTGCCCAGGTGCGCCCGCCGTCAGGTTTGAACCTGACGCATGGGGCCTTGCGGTCAGTGGCTGTGGGCAGCGCGTGGGAGGAGCCTGAGCCACTGACAGGTGGGACACACCTGTCGAGGTTGTCTCCTACCTCTGGCTAGAGAGGAGGAGGAGCACGCCAGCGAGGCTGCCTACCCTCTCAAGCCCCAACAAGGACTGGAATGGGTTCGCCATGATGTCGCCTACCTGCTGGTGGTCAGAACAACGCTGGAGAGGAAGGGGTTCGCCGGCGATGAGGAGGCCGCGGCGGAGGAGATACGGGAAGCTTCCTGGGGTTGAGGGGATCAGTTTGGTGGGTCGAGGGGCACATGAGCCGTCGTGTAGCCGGAGATCGACCGAAGCTCCGAGGCAGAGGAGCCTCGGTCAAGCTCGAGCACCGGGCCTCTGCTGGTTTGCTGTGGTGGCTAGGGAGGTCCTAGTGGTCGTGGTGAAGTTATCTGAGGGGTGCTGGAGCGAGGGGGAGGGCTATAAGTAGGCCCGCGCCGGTGAGTCCATTCGGGAGCGCCGGTGACTCACCGTGGCGCGCATGGGAGTGCAGAGAGGGGCTGGGGTCAAAAGCACGGTCCAAGGACATGATTTTGGACTGCCAGAACCATCTACTGCAGAGCGAGACACGGAGGAGTCGAGCATCCATGGCCGCGCAACCTTGGCCGGTTCTGGTGCGCGCGGGCACGCGTCACACGAGCTCTAGCGTGGGGGAAGGAGGGGCCTTGAGGGTTGCTCAACGCAGAGGGGTTGTCGGGGAAGAGGTTGGACACCTCAGGGGAGGCTGGAACTGGTCGAGAGCGTCGCCCCCACTTCGGTGGCTTCCTGTAGCGCGCCTAGAGCACAGCTTTGGCATGCCACGGCATGTTGGTGCGCTCTGAGGGCTTTTGGACGTGTCTAGCATGTCCTGGCATAGGCTGGGAGAGTGGCTAGCCGTTTGGGTCTCGTGGGAGCTTCGGGTGGTCAAGGGAGACAAGAAATACCAGTGCTGTCAGCCTTGAATTGAAGACTAAATTGGTGTTTTTGGCCTTTCCTCTTGGAACTAGTGAGGGTCCAGTTGACTGGGGTTAGATATGGATACCTGCCACCTAATCTATGAGTTTAAAGCAAAGGGGTTGGGTTTAGCTGTGGCTAAGGTGGCTTTTCCCTATCTGTCGAAAGGTGCTCGACAGTGGTTTGACGGGGTTGCAACCCACCACTAGTGTTGCAACTTAACAGGTTTGGGTTTATTGCTAAAACATGGGGTTTCACCAAGTTTGAGCTCCATTGGACAAAGCTTTGTAAACTTGAAAACACTTCCATTTGACCAGAT
This sequence comes from Hordeum vulgare subsp. vulgare, assembly GCF_904849725.1. NCBI lineage: Eukaryota > Viridiplantae > Streptophyta > Magnoliopsida > Poales > Poaceae > Hordeum > Hordeum vulgare. The sequence continues at coordinate 155,511,856 of NC_058521.1, forward strand.
CTGTCCCTTCCAAACAGAGAGCCGGCAAACTAAGTCCCACAAACCCCATTTTTGGTGTGGAACCCTCATTTGAGGTATTAGGCACTCCTGCAAAATTTCAGCATCATAGGACAAACTTTGCCATGTAGAGTTGCTCTAACTTCAATCTGGACAGAAGGGGTTTTAGGGTTATTTGGGGTCCTTAATCACCTTGGATCAAGGTGAAACTTTATGTGGACACCTAATATGACTTAGGGATACCACTGGAATGTTTTAGGATTTTATTGAGAATATTTCCTTTGGAAATATTTCAAAAGGTCAAAACAGACAAAAATGGCTTCCAGGGTTTTATTCAAATAATTATAATATAAAATAGGGTTTAAAATCTTATGTATGGAAAATATATGTCCTTCTCATCATCTCTAAATTTAATCAGATTTTTCTAAGGCAGAAAAGTATTTTTTCCATGTAGGAATACCAATTCTGGCCTGAGAAATGGACATGTAATTAAATTAGGGAAATAATTATAAAAATACTTATTTTTGTGGTTTTGGAATATAAAGACAAGCTAAAATCAGATCACCAACTTTGGGTAGCATCATTGCTTGACATCAAAAGCATGTGGTGCAACTCAAAGTAGGGTTTTTACCTTGATCACGAAGAAGTAAATGTTTTTAGAAAACAATTCAATATTGTGAAATGGCTTTATATCATCTCATGATCACACACACATGCATACAATGACAATCATGGCACTCACATCATTAGTTTTGAAAAAGTTTTAACAAGCTTAGATTTTCAAAGTACAGAGAATGTGGTAGTAAAAACAGGGTGTGAGAGAGCTATCCCCCTTACAAGAATCTCGTCCCCGAGATTCCTAGGCTAGGTGCTAAAAAGGTCCGGAAACTCAGATTGGAGATAGTCTTCACGCTCCCATGTTGCTTCGGCTTCGGTGTGATTGCTCCATTGAACCTTGAAATACTTGATGGTGCGGCTTCTGGTGCAACGCTCAGCTTCATCCAGAATGCGGATCGGATTCTAGCGGTAGGTGAGATCGGGCTGAAGGTCAACGGCCTGATGGTCAATGCCCTTGTAAAGATCGGGACGATTCCGTGATTGAAGACACTTCCGAAGTTGTGACACGTGGAAGACGTTGTGCACACCCGAAAGTTTCGGAGGTAGCTCCAACTGGTAAGCAACTTCTCCACGTCTTGTCGTGATCTTAAAAGGTCCAATGAACCTTGGAGCGAGTTTCCCGTTAACGTGGAAACGCTTGGTTCCCTTGAGAGGTGTGACACGGAGCTACACCATATCTCCGGGAATGAACTCCACATCCCTGCGGCGAGAATCAGCATAGCTCTTTTGTCGCGACTTGACTGCCTTTAGATTCTCTCGGACAAGTTGCACCTTCTCTTTTGCCTCGTGCAAAACTTCTGGCCTGAAAATTAGTCCTTCTCCGGTTTTGAACCAGTTGAGCAGGGTGCGGCACTTTCGTCTGTACAACACTTCGAACGGGGCCATCCGGAGACTGTACTGGTAGCTTTTGTTGTATGAAAACTCAGCGAACGGCAGACAATCTTCTCACTTGGCTCCATGCGCCAAGACGCATGCGTAGAGCATATCTTCGAGTATCTGATTCACTATTTCCGTTTGTCCGCCCATTTGCGGGTGGAAAGCGGTGCTGAAAGAGAGCTTGGTTCCAAGGGCTTCTTGGAACTTTTTCCAAAATCTTGAGGTGAACTGCGTGCCTCGGTCAGATACAATCTCCTTGGGAACTCCATGAAGGTTTACAATACGCTCAATATAGAGACTAGCCAACTTGTTCCCATCATAAGTGGTGTTGACAGGAATGAAATGGGACACTTTGGTCAAATGGTCGACAATAACCCATATAGAGTCATGGCCTCTGCTAGACCTTGGTAAGCCGGTAACAAAGTCCATGCCTATCTTGTCCCACTTCCATTCTGGCACTTTGAGAGGTTGTAGCACTCTTGCAGGTCGCTGATGCTCAACCTTGACTTGTTGGCGCACGTCGCACATGGAAACATAAGATGCTATTTCCCTCTTCATGTGATGCCACCAGAATCTTTCTCGGAGATCTTGACACATCTTGGTACCACCGGGGTGAATAGAGTAGGGTGTATCATGTGCTTCGTGTAGGATCAAGTCCTTGAGTTCAGCCTTGTTGGGTACGCATAAACGTTTCCCAAACCACACCACTCCTTGTTCATTCACCGAGAATCCTGGGGCCTTGCCTTCTTGAATCTTCTTCCTGATGCCTTCAATGCTCTTATGACCCTTCTGGCCTCCTTGATGTCATCCACCAGTGTTGGTTTGACTTCAAGGTTATCTTGGCATCCTGATTCCACTAGCTCCAACCCCAAGTTCTCCAATTCTTCATATAATGCGGGTTGCCTTTCCTTGAGCATGATGTTCAAGGTGCTGGTCTTCCGGCTTAAGGCATTAGCCAGTACATTGGCCTTACCGGGGTGATATTGAATGCTGAGGCCGTAGTCTTTGATTAACTCCAACCATCTTTGTTGCCTCATATTCAATTTCCTTTGGGTGAAGATATACTTCAGACTTTTGTGGTAAGTGTATATATTTCACATTGCTTCCCCAGAAGGTAATGTCGCCATGTCTTCAGGGCATGCACTACTGCTGCCAACTCGAGAGCATGGGCGGCATAGTTCTCCTCATGCGGGCGCAGTTCCCATGACTGATACGCCATGACTCTGCCATCCTGCATTAGGACCCTACCGAATCCGGTCCTGGAGGCATCACAATATATCACAAACTCCTTGCTGATATCTGGAGTGGCCAATACAGGGGCGGTGGTTAATCTCTTCTTCAATTCTTGGAAGCTCGCTTCACACTCCGGCGTCCATTCAAACTTCTTGCCTTTCTTCAAGAGCTGAGTCATAGGTCGAGCGATGCGGGATAATCCTTCTAAAAACTTGTGGTAATATCCTGCGAGTCCGAGGAAGCTCCTGACTTCCTTCACATCAATTAGCGATTCCCAGTTGGGTACCATAGTAATCTTGGAGGGATCAACTGTCAATCCACTTGCTGTCATGGTATGACCCAAGAATACAACTTCGTTCAGCCAGAATTGGCATTTGCTGAACTTGGCATAAAGTTGGTGCTCTCGAAGCTCCTCCAATACTAACGTCAAGTCTTGCTCATTCTCTTCTTCGGACTTGGAAAAGATTAATATGTCATCAATGAATACGACGACAAGCTTGTCCACGTATTCCATGAAGACCTTGTTCATGAGGTACATGAAGTAAGCTGGGGCATTAGTCAACCGAAAAGACATGACAGTGCATTCTTACAAACCGTACCAGGTCACGAACACAGTCTTGGATATGTCCTCGGGTCGGGTCTTCAGTTGGTAATATCCAGATCGGAGGTCGATCTTGGACAATATCTTAGCACCATTTAGCTGATCGAAAAAGTCTACAATCTTGGGGAGTGTGTACTTGTTCTTAATTGTGACCTCATTGAGAGAACGGTAATCGACGCAAAGTCTGATAGTCCCATCCTTCTTGGACACGAAAAGAACAGGCGATCCCCAAGGTGAAGCACTTGGACGAATAAATCCTTTCTTCAGTTGCTCATCCAGTTGCTTCTTCAACTCTGCTAGCTCTTCGGATCCCATCCTGTAAGGCCTCTTATAGATAGGCCTTGATCCGGGCATGAGCTCAATGATGAACTCGATGTCTCGGTCTGGAGGCATTCCCGGTAGCTCATCAGGAAAGACGTTCGGGTATTCACAGACTATTGGCACTCGATCGAGTTCTTCCTTTGATAGGCTGTTAACCCGTGGTACTCAAGCGGGTCCTGGCTCATAGACATACTTGACTTTGACCGCTTGGTCGCTTGTCATGGTAATGGCCCTGTTGGCACAGTCCAATATGCTTTGATGCTTGGCCAACCAATCCATGCCGAGAATTTCTTCTAGGCCTTGCGACTTAAGCACAATGAGATTCGCTGAGAAGCTCGTCCCATTGATAACTATCCCGACCTTCCTACACCCTAGGTTGGTCCTCAATACTGCTCCCTAGGTTTGAATTTCCATATGCCTACGAAGCAAGGTAGGTTCTAAACCACATTTTCCCGCAAACCTTTGCGTAACAAAAGAATGCAAAGCACCACAATCAAACAATACTGTTGCTGGGATAGAGTTGACGAGGAACGTACCCAGAATGCAATCCGGGTCTTCTTGTGCATCTTCTGCGGAAATATGATTAATCCGCCCCTTGTTGTGATACTGCTGATTGCGGGGAGCCTGATTCCTCCCTGGTGCTCCTTGGTCTGGATTTGGCGCGTTGGGGCGCAGAGCATCGGGCTTCTTGTTGGGGCACTGCCTGGATAGTGCCATGTTTGTCCACATCCAAAACAGGTAACTTGCATTGGAAGATTGTTCTTGACTCCACCGTTGTTGGGCGGATTGTTTGCTGGCTTGGTGTTGACTTGCTGCTGAGGCTGGTAGTTCTAGCGAAATGTTGGATACTTGTACTACCGCTGCTGATAGTTGGATCTTGCTGGAGCTGACTGCCATGGGCGTGGCTTCGGGTTACTTGGTCCTCCACTACCCATTAGCTTGCGCTTACGGGTGTCGTCCATAGCACGACGCTTGTCTTCCAACATAAGGGCCTTATTATCCAGATCGCTGAAGATGCGGCATTCACAAACAACCAGCTGATACTGGAGTGACTGTTGCAGTCCTTCCATAAAGCCTTCCACTTTGGCAGCCTCAGTGTTGACGTCCTCAGGCACGTACCTGGACAGGAGGTTGAACTTTTGCAAATACTCCTTGAAGGATCCACTGCCTTGCCTTAAGGCTCGGAATTCCCGCTTCTTAATGATCACCATTCCGGGAGGAATGTGAGCAGCGGGGAATCCATCCTTGAACACAACCCAAGTGATGACTTGGCCTACACGCATGATCTGAAATACATCCCACCAAGCTCTGGCTGTGCCTCCAAGACAGTGAGAAGCATAAAGAACTTTCTCACGATCATCAGTGCACTTGACCAGTGCGAGGAGGTCTTCGATGGTACAGATCCAGTCATCGGCATCCAATGGTTCAGTCTTCTCCATGAATATGGGTGGCGTAGTCCGCATGAACTCAAAGAGAGTAGAGCGACCATGGCCATTCCCGTTCTGTGGTGGGTTATTCACCAAGGTTTGAGCCAGCTACTGAATAGTGGCATTGTTGGCTTGACGCTCCTCTCGAACAGCTTGAAGGAACTGAACCATAGTCAAGCTTTCAGGAGGAGGCGGTGGCGGTGGAACATCGTCTTGCTGCTCATGGTGATCTCCAGCTTGAGCTTCCCCTCCGGTTACGTGTTGCTGACCTGAAGAGGCAGAGTCGGGGTTGCCGAAGGTGCTGTTGCAAGTTGCATTCACCATCCTGCAGGGGAGTAGACAGGTCAATTTGCCGAACTGGCTGAATCATAAGGGATGATGCTCTAGTAAAGAGTGGGTGTGGTGTTGTGCTAGTGTGAAAATTTTAAGCCAATGGTTTTGAAAGAGCTACTGCATTAGATTAAAAACTAGCGATGTAGTCGCTCACAAGCTGCCTAAGGCAGAATGTGACTTGCATCCAACATGCTTACACAACACTCGTGGTTCATACAAACCGATACAAGAACTCCTACGCTCGGGGGTACATCCTAATTGCATATGCTGCTAAAGCTAAGCGACCGACTGTGCGGTCTCATAAGCGGTTTCTAGGGGATCTTCGACTTCATCTTCATCTTCATCTTCATCATCATTAGTGCTTCCCTTCGTTGAAGGGGTAGGAGAAGGAAGCGGACCATCACAACGTCTCTTGGTTGGCGAGGTAGCGAATAGTTTGGTGTACTCTTCCGCGGTCACGCGACGACTCTGAAGAGGAGTGGCCTGAAGCGGTGGTATTCCTCCTCGGAAAGCAAAACCAGGTGGTCCGACGGGTGCTCCTTCCTTCTTCACCTTCGGTTCTTCATCTTCTCTGTGCGTAGCAGATCCTTGACTTGGTGTAGCTCTTGGCGAATCCTAGTTGACTCCTTGATCAAAAGGTGCGTCAATGTGTCGGAGGATAGACTGAAGTAGGTCTGAAACCTCAGTGGCGTCCCGTCCTCAGAATATGGGTTGAGTGTCCAACCCCCGTCTACCCCATCCTTAACAACAGGTAGGTGACGAGATGCTGGCTCGTCAGCCATCTTGGGTAGGATGTCACGGAGTCACACGAGCGCCTCTCGTGTTGCGGTCTCCACTGCCAACATCAGGTCCTCCATCTGTGGTCCTTCAAAGAACCAGCTAGTCGGCGAGTCGTTAGCCTTCACTATAACGTCCATGTGATATTCCTTGGTATCGGCGTTAACCCAGTGCTCGTGGTAGAGAAAGATGGGCGTGCGGCGTACTTGACACTTCTCGAGGCTATCACTCAAAAGCAGAGGAAAGCCCGTCTCCAGAAGCATCTCAAGTACGGTGGCCATCTACAAGATGTAGAGGAGAGAGTTAGAAAGTTTTACTGGATGCAAAATCTCAGGTTAGGTCTATGTGCACTAATTGTCTCAGCTATCGTCCATGCAACCTAAGGCTTCCTATAGTCAGGATGGCTCTGATACCAGCTCTGTGGGGACCCCCACTTACGAGTCGAGATCGCCGTGCTCAGTGATCCCAGAGATCAATGCTCACCGAACAGAGATACCGAATAAGAGAGTCTTACATCCAAATACAGATTATTACAACACGAGACCGAATGGTCAGGTTCACAAAGCTGGTCCTAAGGACAAATCACTCTGATACAACTTAGTAGCGGAAATCATAGGGGCTAAGCGGGTGCCCATTCCATCAAGCCTACACCGACATGCATTCTGACTTGGAAGCGTCCTAGTTCGCAGGGGCGTCTCCAAATATATATTCATCTCCAAACTCCGGTCCTTCCATGTGTGGTCAATAACATAACCAGTGGCAAGCCAATGATTACTTCGAATGAACATGCAAACAGCCCATGACATGGGCAATGAAGGTCAAGAATAACAATAATATGCATCTTTGGTGGAACTCATCATGGTGGTTTGATCATGAATATGCATCAAGTTAAAGAATTACTTTTTAAGAACAGGTTACAGATATCAATATATCTGTCAAGGGCTTAACCTTCTGGGTTCACCCTATATGCCAAGTCACCAAACTTGGTCATATCATTACTTACATAACAACTCCTTTTTATCACCACTCACACATGCTTGGTTTATGCGGAAACAACTGAACCTAGTTTAAGCAGGATTACCCAACTGTCCTTGACTGTGGACACGGCTATTCGAATAGTTTTACACTCTACAGAGGTAGTACGTTGGACCCACGAGATCCGAGAAACTTCGGTTTCATCCACGACTCGCGGTATATACCATACCCGAGGTAAGTACCCGATCAATGCCTTTCCCCTAACGATATTAGACAAAGAGGTCCACTCGATTGGTACCCAGCCCACATGTTGTATGTCTTACGAGCACCGACTCTGGACAGTATCAACCATGTGGGGACCAACGGTGTGCCTGGAACTCATAAAAATAGCATAGAGTGACCACACATCACTACCTCCACTAGTAATGTGGCTCTTTGCTAGCACCGACAAGAGTTATCAATATAGCCCCATCCCATAAGGGGTAACGTGGTTGTACTGGTAAGGTTGGGACGGTCGACACATCATAAATCTAATACCATTTCCAAAACCATACTCACTCAAAATATCCGGTGCACCACTTCACCAAAAGTGGCCACCTAACTCATCATCACCCTTGGGCATTAGTGGCACCCGACGGGGTGTTCATAAATCTTTGTTTTATACCAACAACATGCTCATGCTCTATACTCTAGCATTACTTGTCGACATGATAATAGCGTGACCCTCAAAAAGGGGCAGGATCAATCTCAATACATGTGCTCTGAAGGATCCATCGGTAACATCACATCAAATGATTTACCGGCATTTACGATCATATGCAACGGAAATACTTGCTATCTTAACATGCAATATAACATATGCTCAGCCATGGTCAAAGGGCTGCTTGCCTTGGTCAGCTAGGTATCCGGGGTCTTCGAGGTCTTCCGCTCAGATTCCCTCATCACACGGATTTCTATCGTCGATAAAAGAATAAATAAGAAATAGCTCACACAGAAACAGATCACAAAGTTATTTTAAAAATGTTCTTTATTACTCATAAATCTAAGTTGTCATTTTGAAAAATATTTGCCTCAACTTCTCTTGAAGGAACATTTTTAAAATTAACAAAACAGAAGAAAAACTATTCCAATTTAGTCCTTTTTATTATTGTAAAACAGAATAGTTGTTGAAAAATTCATCCAATCATATTATGAAATACTACATATTTTTAGGAGAATAACAGTGGAAAAATTATATTTTTACACTGGTTAAATGTTTTTATAAAAATCTTACAAAACAGGTTTTAAAAATAAAAGAGAACGGGATAAGCCCCTCGCCTGGCTCGGCCTGGAACTGGGCTGGCCGATGGCCTTCCGACAACCTGCCCAGGCGCATGCGCCGTCAGGTTTGAACCTGACATGCGGGGCCTTGCGGTCAGTGGTTGTGGGCAGCGCGGGGGAGGAGGCTGGCCCACCGATAGGTGGGACACACCTGTCGGGGTCGTCTCCTACCTCCGGCCAGAGAGGAGGAGGAGGACGCCGGCGAGGCTGCCGACGCTCTCAAGCCCCAACAAGGACTGGAATGGGTTCGCCATGACGTCGCCTACCTGCTGGTGGTCGGAGTAACGTCGAAGAGGCAGGGGTTCACCGACGACGAGGAGGCCGCGACGGAGGAGATACGGGAGGTGGTCGCGGAGGTGGCTAGAGGCACAGAAATGCTCCGGCGAGTTGGGGGAAAGCTTCCTGGGGTTGAGGGGATCAGTTTGGTGGGTCAAGGGGTGCAGGAGCCGTCATGTAGCCGGAGATCGACCGGAGCTCCGAGGCAGAGGGGCCTCGGTCAATCTCGAGCACCGGGGCTCTGCTGGTTTGCTGGGGTGGCTAGGGAGGTACTAGTGGTCGCGGTGAAGCTATCTGAGGGGTGCTGGAGCGAGGGGGAGAACTATAAATAGGCCCGCGACGGTGAGCCGATTCGGGAGCGCCGCTGACTCACCGTGGCGCGAATGGGGATGCAGAGAGGTGCTGGGGTCGAAACCACGGTCTCAGGACATGGTTTCGGACTCCGAGAACCATCTGCTGCAGAGGGGAGAGGGGTTGTCGAGCGTCCGTGGCCGCACGACCTTGGCCGATTCTGGTGCGCGCGGGCACGCGTCGCACGAGCTCTGGTGTGGGGGAAGGAGGGCCCCTGAGGGTTGCTCGACAAAGAGGTGTTGTCGGGGAAGAGGTTGGACACCTCGGGGGAGGCTGGAACTGGCCGAGAGCGTCGCCCCCACCTCGGTGGCTTCCTGTAGCGCGCCCAGGGCGCAGTTTTGGCATGCCACGGCATGCTGGTGCGCTCTGAGGCACTTTGGACGTGTCTAACATGTCCTGGCACTGGCTGGGAGTGTGGCAAGCCGTTTGGGTCTCGTGTGAGCTTCGGCTGGTCAAGGGAGACAAGAAATACTGGTGCTGTCAGCCTTGAACAGAAGCCTAAATTGGAGGTTTTGGCCTTTCCACTTTGAACCAGTGAGGGGGCAGTTGACTAGGGTTAGATATGGATACTGGCCTCCTAATCTATGAGTTTGGAGCAAACGGGTTGGGTTTAGCTATGGCTAAGGTGACTTTTCCCTATCTGTCAGAAGGTGCTCGATAGTGGTTTGAGGGGGTTGCACCCCACCACTTGTGCTGCAACTTAACATGTTTTGGTTTGGTGCTAAAGCATGGGGTTTCACCAAGTTTGAGCTCCATTGGACAAGTTTAGCTTTGTAAACTTGAAAACACTTCCATTTGACCAGATCTGTCCCTTCCAAAGAGAGTGTGGGCAAACTAAGTCCCACAAATCCCATTTTTGGTGTGGAACCCTCATTTGAGGTATTAGGCACTCCTACAAAATATCAGCATCATAGGACAAACCTTGTTATGTAGAGTTGCTCTAACTTCAATCTGGACAGAAGGGGTTTTAGGGTTATTTGGGGTCCTTAATCACCTTGGATAATGGTGAAACATTATGTGGACACCAAATATGACTTAAGGATTCCACTGGAAATTTCTAGGATTTTATTGAGAATATTTCATTTGGAAATATTTCAAAAGGTCAAAACAGACAGAAATGGCTTCCAGGGTTTTATTCAAATAATTATAATATAAAATAGGGTTTAAGATCTTATGTATGGAAAACAAATGTCCTTCTAATCATCTCTAAATTTAATCAGATTTTTCTAAGGCGGAAAAGTATTTTTCCATATAGGAATACCAATTCTGGCCTCAGAAATGGACATGTCTTTAAATTAGGGAAATAATTATAAAATAACTTATTTTTGTGGTTTTGGAATATAAAGACAAGCTAAAATCAGATCACCAACTTTGGGTAGCATCATTGCTTGACATCAAAAGCATGTGGTGCAAGTCAAAGTAGGGTTTTTACCTTGATGTGAAACAAGTAATGGTTTTTAGAAAACAATTCAATATTGTGAAATGGCTTTATATCATCTCATGATCACACACACAAGCGTACAATGAGAATCATGGCACTCACATCATTAATTCTGAAAAAGTTTTAACAAGCTCAAATTTTCACAATGCAGAGAATGTGGTAGTAAAAACAAGGTGTGACACGGACGAGGCCTTCCGCGACCTCAAGCATGTGCTCTCCACCACGCCCATCCTCGCCGCGTAAAAGGAGAAGGAGCCCATCCTTGCCTACATCTCGGCCACCACCCACGTGGTGAGCATTGTCCTTGTCATGGAGCAACCGAGGAGGGAAGGGCGCTGCCGATGCAGTGTCCTATATATTACCTCAGCGAGGTCCTCCCAAACTCTAATCAGAACTACCCCCACGATGAGAAGATGAGTTACGGCGTGTACTTCACCGCCCAGAAGTTGAAGCAATATTTCCAGGAGCACACCATCATGATGGTGAGCGCAGCTCCACTCCCAAATATTATGGGCAGTCACGCCCCACCGGCCGAATCGGCAAGTGGCCCATCGCCCTAGGTGACCATGACATCTAGTATGAGCCCCGCACAACCATCAAGTCTCAGATGCTAGTCGACTTCCTCGTCGACTGGGCCGAGACCCAGTATTTTCTCCTGCCCCTAACTCAATGTATTGACGCATACACTTCGACGGCTCGAAGATGCACATCGGTTTGGGGGCGGCATCGCCCTCTACTCCCTTAAGTGGGGCCAGCTCAGTATGCGCTGCATATCCACTTCCCCGCGTCAAACGACGTAGCTGAGTATGAGGCGCTCGTCCACGGCCTCCGGCTCACTCGAGAAATCGATGTCCGGCGTATCCTATTCTTTGGTGCCTCGGATGTCGTGGTCAAGCAGGTCTCGGGCGAGTGGGATGCTCGGGAGGCCAACATGGTGAGCTACCGCGTCCTCGTGCAGCAACTCACCGGCTTCTTCAATGGCTGCAAATACCATCATGTCCGGCGGGAGAACCACGAAGCCGCCAACACGCTCGCCAAGACTGGCTCCACCCGATAGGCCATCCCAGTCGGGGTCTCTCTCGAGCGGCTACTCAACTGTCAATCAAGCCGTCTCTCGAGTTGGATTCCATTTTCGTCGCGACGGATCCCGCCAGCACGCCTCCCAGTTCGGGGACTCCCTTGATGGCGCCTGTCTCTCACTCAACCAAAGACGACTCCTTTGATGCACAACCTAGCTCGCGGACTCTGCTGCCCAGTCTAGTGATGACCGGCTCAGGCCCCGATGCTGTCCTAACCACAAGAGAAGTATTGATGGCCAGCCCCGACCCAGGGGCTGCCGGCTCGAACCAAGCATCGGTCGTCTCCGAGCAGGCGCCGGCTCCGGCCACAGTCTCATTGTCGTCCGGGGCATAGACCATCATTGGCTTTTTCGTGCACGGAGAACTCCCGCCTGACGAGGCCGAGGGGCGACAAGTGACATGTAGGGCTCCCGCCTACGCCATCATCAACCATGAGCTTGTCAAACGTAGCGCGATCGACGTATTTCAGTGTTGTGTGGAGATGGCCAGAGGAGGAGACCCTGAAGGACATCCACCAAGGTGTGTGCGACCACCACGCCGTCTCGAGGTCCCTGGCGGCCAAACCATTCTGCTGCGGCTTCTATTGGCCAATGGCATTGGACGATGCCAATGTCCTCGTGGACAAGTATGAGGGGTGCCAACACTTCAGGAGCCGAAGTCACCTGCCCGCGGCGGCACTACGAACCATCACCATCTCGTGGACCTTTGCTGTGTTGGGACTCGGCATGGTGGGGCCCTTCAAGATGGCACGAGGCGGCATGACGCACCTTTTGGTGGTCGTGGCACCAAGTGGATCGTCGCGAGGCCGATCAAGAAGCTGGATGGCCCTATGATATGTCTCCAACGTATCTATAATTTTTGATTGTTCCATGCTATTATATTATCTTTCTTGGATGTTTTATATGCATTTATATATTGTTCTATATTATTTTTGGGACTAACCAATTAATCTAGAGCCTAGTGCCATTTTATGTTTTTCCACGTTTTTGAGTATTGCATATAAGGAATATTAAACAGAGTCCAAACAGAAAAAAATATCCAGAAATATATTTCCTGGACCAGAAGACACCTATGAGACTTAGATTAGGGGGCAGGGCACCTGCCGGGAGGCCACAAGCCTGCACGGCGCAACCTAGGGGGTGACCGCGCCCCCTAGCTTGTGGGTCCCCTACAGGCCTCCTAACCCTATTCTTTGGCCTGTAAATTCCCAAATATTCCCGTATCGCCAAAAAGAGCCACGAAAATACTTTTACACCACAGGGAGCCTCTGTTCCCAGGAGATCCAATCTTGGAGCCTTTTCCGGTTATCTGCCGGAGAGGGAATTGATCACGGAGGGCATCTACATCAACTCCATTGCCTCTCTGATTATGTGTGAGTAGTTCACCATAGACCTATGGGTCCATGGCTAGTAGAGAGATGGCTTCTTCTCTCTCTTTGATATTCAATACCATGTTCTTCATGATCTTCATGGAGATCTATCCAATGTAATACTCTTTTGCGGTGTGTTTGTCGAGATCCGATGAATTGTGAGTCTATGTTCAGATTATCTATGAATATTATTTGAGTCTCTTCTGAATTCTTATAGGCATGATTTCATATCTTTGCAAGTCTCTTCAAATTATTGGTTTGGTTTGTCCAACTAGATTGGTTATTCTTGCAATGGGAGAAGTGCTTAGTTATGGGTTCAATCTTGCAGTGTCCTCACCCAGTGACATAGTAGGGCTAGCGAGGCACGTATTGTATTGTTTCCATCGAGGATAAAAAGATGGGATTTTCATCATATTGCTTGAGTTTATCCCTCTACATCATGTCATCTTACCTAATGCGTTACTCTGTTCTTCATGAACTTAATAGTCAAGATGTAGGTAAGAGTTGGTCGATGTGTGGAGTAATAGTAATAGATGCAGAATCGTTTCGGTCTACATGACACAGACATGATGCCTATATGAATTATCATTGCCTTGGATATCTTCATAATTATTTGCTTTTCTATCAATTGCTCGACAATAACTTGTTCACCCACCGTATTATTTTCCTTTATGGGAGAAGCCTCTAGTGAAACCTATGGCCCCCGGGTCTATTTTCCATATTATATTTTCAGATCTATAAACCAAAAATACCAAAAATACTTTGCTACTATTTGTTTACTTTTGTTTCCGCAATCTTTTATATCTATCTCTATCAGATCTCATCCTTGCAAATAACTCTGAAGGGATTGACAACCCCTTTATAGCGTTGGGTGCAAGAGTTTGATTATTTGTGTAGGTACTACTATTGGGCCTTGCTTGTTCCCCCTACTAGATTGATACCTTGGTTCTCAACAAACTGAGGGAAATCCTTATCTACTTTGCTGCATCACCCTTTTCTCTTCAAGGTAAAACCAACGCAACCTCAAGAGGTAGCAAGAAGGATTTGCGGCGCTGTTGTCGGGGAGGATACATAGCAAGATCACGCCTACTAAGTACCCATCACAAACTCATCTCTTGCATTTACTTTATTTGCCATTTTCCTCTCGTTTTCCTCTCCCCCACTTCTAAAAGGATTTTCAAAAAATACCAAAAAAATTGCCTTTTTTATTCGCCCTTTTCCCGTTCGTCTTTTCTTTTGCGTGCTTGTGTGCTAGATTGCTTGCTTTGTCACGATGGCTCAAGAGAATACCAAGTTATGTGAATTTTCCACTACTAATAATAATGATTTTATTAGTACTCCAATTGCTCCCACCACTAGCGCGGAATCTTTTGAAATAAATGCCCCTTTGCTCAATCTTGTTATGAAAGAACAATTTTCTCGCCTTCCTAGTGATGATGTCGCATCCCATCTAAATACTTTTGTTGAGTTGTGTCATATGCAAAAGAAGAAAGGTGTGGGTAATAAAATTCTTAAATTAAAGGTATTTCCTTTCTCACTAAGAGATTGTGCCAAAACTTGGTTTTCATCTTTACCTAAAAATAGTATTCATTCATGGAATAAGTGTAAAGATGCTTTTATTTCCAAGTACTTTCCGCCCGCTAAGATTATCTCCCTTAGGAACGATATAATTAATTTTAAGCGACTTGATCATGAGCATGTTGCACAATCTTGGGAGAGGATGAAACTAATGATGAGGAATTGCCCCGCGCACAGTTTGAGTTTATGTTTGATTATACAATTTTTTTATGCGGGATTGAATTTTCATTCTAGAAATCTTTTAGATTACGCCACGGGTGGTATTTTTATGCAAATCACATTAGGAGAAGGTACTAAACTCCTAGATAATATTATGGAAAATTACTCTCAATGGCATACCGAAAGATCAGCTACTAGTAAAAAAGTGCATGATATGGAAGAAATAAACACTTTGAGGAGAATTAGTGAAATTTCCTGCTAGTAAGAATGCTCCTATTTATCCCAATGATATGCCTTTGTTTTCTTTGATTGGAAACAATAATGAATCTATGCATGTGAATTTTGTTGGTAGGTACAATTTTGGCAATAACGCGTATAGAGGTACTTTCAATCCTAGGCCATTTTTCCTAGTAATTCCTCTAATAATTATGGTAATTCCTAGAACAATTCTTATGAAAATTATAATAAGATGCCCTCTGATCTTGAGAATAATATTAAATAATTTATTAGCTCTCAAAAAGGTTTCAATGCTATGATTGAATAAAAATTGCTCAAGATTGATGATTTGGCTCAGAACGTTGATAAAATTTCTATGGAGATTGATTGTTTGCAAAGTAGATCTATTCCATCCGAGCATGATAATAATGAGTGTTTAAAAGAT
Organism: Hordeum vulgare subsp. vulgare; assembly: GCF_904849725.1. Taxonomy (NCBI): domain Eukaryota; kingdom Viridiplantae; phylum Streptophyta; class Magnoliopsida; order Poales; family Poaceae; genus Hordeum; species Hordeum vulgare. Next base: position 155,527,248 of record NC_058521.1, read on the forward strand.
ATGAGAATTTCTAATGATGAGTGTAAGGAAAGAACCACTAGAATACGTGCTAAGCGTGAATGGCTTGAAAAAGTGATTTCTCGTGATAATATTGATGAAGATCTTAAAGTGATTGGTGTGACACCTATTGAACCTTTGTTTTCTAGTATAAATATTGAAAAAGATGGGACTGGAGATGTGTCAACTTTAGTTAAAAGGCTCCCTAACGATTCAAAGTTTATAGATCTTAATGATAAGATTGGTAAAAGTGGGATGGAAGAGGTCAAAACTTTAAATAGCAATGAGCCCACTCTTTCAGATTTCAAGGACTTCAATTATGATAGTTGCTCTTTGATTGATTATGTTTCCTTATTGCAATCCATGTTGAATTCTCAGCATGCTTATAGTCAAAATAAAGCTTTTACTAAACATATTGTGGATGCCATGATGAGATCTTTTGAGGAAAAACTTGAGTTGGAAGTTTCTATACCTAGAAAGCTTTATGATGAGTGGGAACCTACTATTAAGATTAAAATTAAAGATTATGGGTGCCATGATTTGTGAGATTAGGGTGTTAGCATTTCCACGATTCCAAAAGCTTTATGTGATGTGCTATGATTCCGTGAATTTGATGATTGTTCTTTAAATTTGCATCTGGCGGATTATACAATTGAGAAACCTACGGGACGGATTAATGTTGTTCTTATTATTGCAATCCTACATGTCCTATTATTCTTGGTAGACCTTTGCCTAGAACAATTGGTGCAATTATTGATATGAAAGAAGGTAATATTAGATTCCAATTTCCATTAAGGAAAGGCATGGAACACTTTCCTAGAAAGAAAATAATATTACCTTATGAATCTATTATGAGAGCTACTTATGGATTGCATACCAAAGATGGCAATACCTAGATCTATTGCATTATGCCTAGCTAGGGCGTTAAACAATAATGCTTGTTGGGAGTCAACCCAATTTTATTTGTTTTTCTTTTGTTTTTGATTCTTTTTTGAGTGATGCACACATTATTACCTATGTAATAATTGTGTTTTCTTGTTTTAATTAGTGTTTCAGCCAAGTAAGACCTTTGGGATGGTCTATGGTGTTTGCATGTTGATTTTGCTGAAAAACAGAAACTTTCACTCCCAGGCCAGGAATTTTATAAATTCACTGGAACGTGGATTTGATCTGAATTTTTAACACAAGATTTCTTTATAAATTTTCCAGATCTTACTAACTTTTCAGAATTTTTGGAGTTACAGAAGTATTCGTAGTAAAAGATTTCTACGGACTGTTCTGTTTTTGACAGATCGTGTTTTGTTTGTGTTGTTCGCTTATTTTGATGAATCTATGGGTTGTATCGGGGGGGTATAAACCATGGATAAGTTGGAATACATTAAATATTACATCAATATAAATAACGAATGAGTTCACAACAGTACCTAAAGTGGTGATTTATTTTTCTTATACTAACGAATCTCATGAGTTTTCTTTTGAGTTTCGTGTTGTGAAGTTTTCAAGTTTTGGGTAAATATTTGATGGACTATGGAATAAGGAGTGGAAAAATCTTAATCTTGGGGATGCCCAAGGAACCCCAAGTCATATTCAAGGATACCATAGATCCTAAGCTTGGGAATGCCCCGGAAGGCATCCCCTCTTTCGTCTTCAATCCATCGGTTAATTTACTTGAGGATATATTTTTATTCACCACATGATATGTGTTTTGTTTGGAGAGTCTTGGATGATATGAGTATTTACTTTTTAAGTTTGACACAATCATCCTTGATGCACACATCTTTAGAGAGAGACACGCTGAGTCGTGAATTTGTTATAATACTCTTTGTGCTTTAGTTATATCTTTTGAGCTAGGCAATGTTGCTCTAGTATTTCACTTATATGTTTTAGAGCATGGCGGTGTTGTGTTTTATAGAAATTGTTAAACTCTCGAACCTCACTTATATTATTTTGAGATTTATTTAAACAACATGGTAATTGGTTTATGTTATGAACTTAGTCCTAATATATAATGGGCATCCAAGAGGGATATAATAAAAACTTTCATATTAAGTGCATTGAATATGATGAGAAGTTTGATTTCTTGCATATAGTTTTGAGATATGAATATGTTAATATGAGAGTCATGCTAGTAAGTAATTGTGAATTAGAAAAATACTTGTGTTAAAGCTTGTGATTCTCGTAGCATGCACGTATGGTGAACCGTTATGTGATGAAATCGGAGCATGATTTGTTTAATGATTGTCAACCTTTGTGTGGAGGTTGGGATGGCGCGACGGTTAACTCATACCAACCCTTCCCCTAGGAGCGTTCGTCTAATACTTTGCTTCGATAACTAATAGGCTTTTGCAATAAGTATATGAGTTCTTTATAACTAATGTTGAGTTCATGGATTATATGCACTCTCACCCTTCCAGCTTTACTAACCTCTCTAGTAATGCACAACTTTCGCCGGTACATTAAACCCAGATTCCTCAAAATAGCCACCATATCTACCTATTATGGCATTTTCATAGCCATTCCGAGATATATTGCCATGCAACACCACGTTCCATTTTTCTGACACGCACCATCACTTCCATATTGCTTATAGTGTCATATTTTGTTCTAGATATCGAGTTGTAATCTTTTGAGTTGTAAGTAAATAAAAGTGTGATGATTTGCATTATTAGACCATTATCCCGTGTGAGAAAAGGATGATGGAAGCTATTATTCCCTCACAAGTTTGGATGAGTCTCCAGACATCATAAAAAAAATTAAAGAGGCCAGCGAAGCCCATAAAAAATACAAGAGGCCAAAGAAGCCCGCCAAAAAAAGAGAAAAAATTTGAGAGAAAGAGAGAAGGGACAATGCTACTATCTCTTTCCACAGTTGTGCTCCAAAGTAGCACCAGGCTCTTCATAGAGAGTTTCCTATTTTTGCACTTTCATATAACTAGTGGAATTACATCTTTTGCACAACCACTTAGTTTTCTTTTTGAGCTTTCATACACTTGTAGCTCTGGTGTATTTGTTGCATGGAAATCCCTACTCACTCACATTAATATCTATTCATGGGCATCTCCTATCGGGACCCCGATCCTGAATCATAAGAACCCACCCTGTAACACATCACATCACTTTGCGACCTCACGCACGGTAAACTCCACGGCTGCCACCTTACCTTGGCCGGGACCGTTTGCGTCTTTTGGCTCACGTATATGAATGTGTCGCTAGCATTAAAACAAAAAATAACCCGAGTCGACATGACTTGTTATAAACCCAAGTGGTACATCCCTACAGGGACAGTCATACATAATCCAGCAAAGCAGGTGTCGGTCATCAGCGTGTGTAGACGAGTCGTAGCAAGCTACAAGGACTCCATTACACCGCGTGACATTTCCTCGAAGGGACAGACACAACAGCAAAGAAGGATACATGCCGGTCAATCAATGTGTCCCGAGAAGTACAAAGAGGCATTTCCCTGTAAAGAGTACTACTAAAGGAACACAACTAGGTGTCGAATCCCACACATATAATGAATTTCATAACATACACACAATATGCACGATATGTGTAGATACAACATGGCATCACAACATAACTCTATGACTCAAGCTTTTATTAAAGACTCATGAGAGTCAACATAGTATGATATTACAAACAGGGGTCTCGTGACCCGTCACTCAAGTCATACAAACATCAAGCGGAAGCACAACATGTCTGGGTAGACACATCTACTAAAAGTGGCTGGAAGAGCCTAGAAAGCTACAACGACTCTACCAAAGGAACCAGAGCTCTGTCCGGGATTCCCAAGCTATTCCGTCAACATTGAACACATCGCGTGGAACCTTTTAATGAGACTAAATCTTCTCTGCAAAAACATAAATAAAGCAACCGCGAGTACAAAGGTACTCAGCAAGACTTACATCAGAACTATCTACATATGCATCATGTATCAATGAAAGGAGTATGGGGTTTGATTGCAACAAGCCAACTTTGACTTTTGGCTAACCTGTACTACGACTACAAGTTCTTACTTTGAGGTGGGATAGAGCAAACGAGTCCATATATTCACCAATTCAATACACCACTATGTATCCACTCTCGTCTCCCTACGAGGAGACCATCCATAGCACTCATACTTATCTTGCATGTTTTAGAGTATCCATTAAAATTGTCTATGTACCACGTAATGTTTCCAAGTAGTCCATATCCGAGGACGCGGCTATTCGAATAGATTAAATCACCCTACAGGGGTATACTTCTTCACACATGCTCTCACCACTTAGCACAATATGCACGTCATGCATCTCGGCAACCTTCAAGCGGAAGCACTGTCGTGGGTGTCGGCCACGATCGTTAACCACACAAGACCCTAGTCCAGGTTTATCGCCTATTTGGGACTGAACCCGCAAGGAAGTCTGGCCGAGGTTTCCTCTACGACCCCAAACAATGTGCGCAGGGTTACCAAGCCCACCATCCTGGTGCCACTTGGTACACCGTGCCACTGTGTATCTACCGTAGAGAATCCTACCCCGTCGGGCAGAGCTAAACACGGCCGCCAACACTTTTCCTGCAAACACCAGAAACTAATTGCAACTCCAGGACAGAGATCTAGGCAATTAATAAGCCGAGAGGGGTCATATTTCAGGGCCCAATGCATGGTAGTATCTTGTCTTGTATAACATACACAGAACACAGTTCTTTAGGATGGTCCCAATGAGACAACCCACCATTTACTCCTACATGGCCTCTCATCGCTACCTTTACCAAATCGGATTCACACCTTTACTCTCACACTGTAGGACATGAACACGACCATTCTGATTCATCATCCAGATGGATCAGACCGGACATGACTCTAAGCATAGTAGGCATTGTAAGCAAGCATGGATGAGTAAGCACAACAGGGCTCAAGCAGTTGCTACTCATGCTAAGTGGTTTCAACTATTTACTGTGGCAAAATCAGGTCATGCACAGGAATGGGTTCAACTACCGAGAACATGTAATAGTTGAAGCATGTTTGTCCTAATTGAAAAAAAAGATTAGCAGCGAGAGAGTGGGTTTATATCAATATGCTCAAGGGGGGTTTGCTTGCGTGACACGTCTGAAGATAGCAATGAGTCTTCATCAATGTCAATGATCACATCGTCGGAACCATCGTCTACCGAGAGGGAACAACACCGGCAAACAAGAAAGAACAATAATTACTTCACGGAAATGTGGCATGGCTAATGTAGCTACCATTTCTTAAGTTGAAGCTGGTTCGAATTATAATTCAAATATCACTTCAGGCAAGGTATTTTGCACATACCCTTTTAATTGATTCAACCTGATGCTCAGGAATAACTTCTTTTATCATGCATGAAGATGGCATATTAACGTACCGAGTTTCCTAGCTCAATGTTTGGTCTTATTAATTGAAGTGGAATTCAAATATATACCAAATTCCAACTTCAAACTATTTATTAAATTTACCCTAATCATCATTTTGCCTACTTGGTGATGTTAAGTTTTTCAAACATGCATGAAAATGCCATAATCAGATTCCTTGAATTTTTCTGATCATTTTTCATATATATATTATTTCATCCGATTTATATTTTATTTTCTATGAATTTTTGAAGTTTTGCAATTATTTTGGAATTATTTAAAATCAGAAATTACTTATTGCGCCAGCTCTGCGTCAGCATTGCGTCAGCAGGTCAACTGACCTGGTTAGGGTCAAACCTGACGTGTGGGGGCCACACGTCAGTGACTCAGGGCTTAATCCCGCGTTGACCCACCTGAATGGGGGTTTGACTCACATGGGGGGCCCTCTGTCAGCGTCTCTGGGGAGGAGAATTAGTGATTAATGGCTGGCCATGTCGGCCCCCACCTGAGGGTGGTCGCCGGGACCATAGCGGCGGCGGAGGGCTCGCCGGAATTGGGCTAACCGAGGCTACATAGCACCAAATTGAGCGTGGTTAGGGCTAAGCGAAGCTGGCAGAGCAGCCGATCTAGCAGGGGTACCAGGAGGGGTTGAGGTGGCCGGAGAGGGTACCAGCGACGAGCTCAAGCGGCAGTGGGATTCGGCCGATGCGGGGAGTGAGGCTACGGGGCACGGGAGAGCGTGGGAGGAGAGGGGAAAGGGGCAGGGGCTCACTGCGGCTCCATTTTTAGTATCGGGGAGGACGGAGAGACCCGGTGGCAGCAGATCGACGTTGGCGGATTCCGGCGGTCGGAGGAGGAAACGGCGGCGGTGAGGGCGATGCAGGGGGCTTTGGCTGGATACCGAGGACTCAAAGGTGCGGCACGTCATGGCGGAGTGGATGGGCAGCTCAGGGAGGCACTTTTGTGGTCGGAGGGGCGTCGTCGACGGTGAGCTTGCTGCGGCGTCAATGGCGATAGGGGAGAGGGAGAGACAGAGAGACGGGGAGAGACCAGGGAAGGGGATAAGCTCGAGGGGGGGGGGTCTGGGTCAACTCCAAGCGAGGAGATGAGGACGGGGACGAGCACCTCCGTAGCAAGCAGGAGCTGGCCGTCGGGTGCGCGCGCTGGCGACACGACCTCGTCCTCCTGGCAAGGAGGAAGAAGACCTCCTCGCCCGTGGTGGGCTGGGCCGGCCAAGTGAGCGACATGTAAGGTTCTTCTCTCTTTCTTTTCTGTTTTTCTTTTATTTCTTTTCTCAGATTAATTTCTAGGTTTTAAATAAAATATTTAATCATTTTATAAACCCCTAAAATAATACTATGTGACAGAGATAAAAATATCCAATGCCACATAATAGTTTCAGTATTTTTGAAACTTTATTTTATATTAAAAAATTCCATTCCAAGTAATTGTTTAATCAATTCAAAAATCCATTTCAAAATGTTTTTGTGACCAAAATTTTGGTTGAAAAATTTATATCATGTCACTATTTTCTCAAAATATTTGGAACATTTTCCTAGTTCATTTTAAGGTAATATTTATATTGCCTTTTTGCCAAATTTTAATTCCTTGGGGCTTGATCACTTCCCATTTCAAATTCCAAAGAAAAATAAAAATGCATGCATGAATATGCAATGGCAAACAAGGCTAAGCTAGGGTTGTGACATCTCCATAGCCCATTGATATGCCTAGTTGATAGGAGAATATCTTCTCCTTTGATGCAACCTCCACCACACTCTATTCCACCTATAGTGATATATCCATGGCTCACGCTCATGTATTGCGTGAGAGTTGAAAACGTTTGAGAAGATAAAAACTGTGAAACAATTGCTTGATTTTCATCGGGGTTGTGCATGATTTAGATACTTTGTGTGGTGAAGATGGAGCATAGCTAGACCATATGATTTTATAGGGATAACTTTCTAAGACCATGTTATTTCGAAAGGAAGCAATTACCTTATTAGTATGCTTAAAGTATTATTGTTTTTATTGTTCCATGCTATTATATTATCTGTTTTGGATGTTTTATATGTATTTATATGTTGTTTTACATTTTTTTGGACTAACTTATTAATCTAGAGCCTAGTGCCAGTTTCTGTTTTTTCCACATTTTTGAGTATCGTAGATAATGAATATTAAAGAGAGTCCAGATGGAACAAAATCTCCGGAAAGATTTTTCTTGGACCAGAAGATACCTAGGAGACTTGGAGTAGGGGGCAGGGCACCTGCTGGGAGGCCACAAGCCTGCAGGGCACGCCCTAGGGGGGTGGACGCGCCCCCTGGCTTGTGGGCCCCCTGCAGGCCTCCTAACCGTATTCTTCAGCCTATAAATTCCCAAATATTCCCATATCACCCGAAAGAGCCACAAAAATGCTTTTACGCTGCGAGGAGCCTCTGTTCCCGTGAGATCCAATCTGGGAGCCTTTTCCAGTAATCTGCCGGAGAGGGAATTGAGCACGGAGGGCATCTACATCAACTACATTGCCTCTCCGATGATGTGTGAATAGTTCACGGCAGAGCTACGGGTCCATAGCTAGTAGCTAGATTACTTCTTCTCTCTCTTTGATCTTCAATACCATGTTCTTCATGATCTTCATCGAGATATATCCGATGTAATACTCTTTTGCGGTGTGTTTGTCGAGATCCGATGAATTGTGAGTTTATGTTCAGATTATCTATGAATATTATTTGAGTCTTTTCTAAATTCCTATATGCATTATTTCATATCTTTGCAAGTCTCTTCGAATTATTGGTTTGGTTTGGCCAACTAGATTGGTAATTCTTGCAATGGGAGAAGTTCTTAGTTATGGGTTCAATTTGGCGGTGTCCTCACCAAGTGACATAGTAGGGGTAGCGAGGCACGTATTGTATTATCGCCATCGACGATAAAAAGATGGGGTTTTCATCATACTGCTTGAGTTTATCGTTCTACATCATGTCATCTTACTAAATGCATTACTCTATTCTTCATGAACTTAATACTCTAGATGCACGCAGGAGTCGGTCGATGTGTGGAGTAATAGTAGTAGATGCAGAATTGTTTCTGTCTACTTGACACGGACATGATGCCTATATGCATAATCATTGCCTTGGATATATTCATAATTATTCTCTTTTCTATCAATTGCTCGACAGTAATTTGTTTACCCACAGTATTATTTTCCTTTATGACAAAAGCCTATAGTGAAACCTATGGCCCCGGGTCTATTTTCCATATTGTATTTTCAGATCTATAAACCAAAAATACCAATAATACTTTGCTTCTATTTATTTACTTTTGTTTCCGCAATCTTTTATATCTATCTCTATCAGATCTCATCCTTGCAAATAACTCTGAAGGGATTGACAACCCCTTTATAGCGCTGGGTGCAACAGTTTGATTATTTGTGTAGGTACTACAATTGGGGCCTTGCTTGTTCCTCCTACTGGATTGATACCTTGGTTCTCAAGAAACTGAGGGAAATACTTATCTACTTTGCTGCATCACCCTTTCCTCTTCAAGGGAAAACCAACGCAAGCTCAAGAGGTAGCACCCTCCGGCCGCCACATTCATCAAAGACATCACAGTCTGCTTCGGCATTGCCTACAAAATTATCACCGACAATGGAACCAACTTTGCCAAAGCAGCTTTGTCACGCTTATGCTCCACCCAGGGCATATGGTTGGACTTCACGTTGCAGGCCCACCCTCGGTCAAATAGCCAGGCGGAGCGGGCCAATGGCCTCATTCTGGCTGGCATCAAGCCCCGGCTCATTGAGCCGCTGGTGCGCTCGGTTGGCTGCTAGATCGATGAGTTGTCAGCTGTGCTTTGGAGCCTTCGGACCATGCCTAACCGGCTGACCACCTTTACGCCGTACTTCCTAGACTACAGGTCCAAGGTGGTCATCCCCACGGATATCCAGTTCTACTCGCCTCGCGTGATGCTCTACATGGAGGCGAAAGCCAAGTAAGCAAGGGAAGACACCGTCGACCTGCTTGAGGAGGGACGCCTACTAGCCTTGAGTTGTTCGACCATTTACCAGCAGAATCTGCAACACTAGAACAACAGGAGAATCCGACCTATTGCTTTCCGAAAGGGAGACCTGGTGCTCCGGCTGGTCCAGCAAACAGCCGGCCACCACATGCTAGCTTCCCCATGGGTAGGACCCTTCATCGTGAGCAAGGCGTTGCCCAACAATGTGTACCATCTCATAGACACCCAGAAGCCGCAAAAGCAAAAGAGAGATTCCTTCGGCAAAGAGACAGAGTGCCCATGGAACGTGGCGCTCCTCTGCCTGTTTTACAGCTGAACGGGTGTATGTATGTATCCCCCCTACCTTTTGGGTTTAATGAATGCAGCAAGTACCCCAAGCCAGACTCAGGGGCTACCTTTTCATCGTCTCTCTTGAGCACCCTTCTATTTTTCCTTTCTAGTCCCCGGGTCTCGCTCGTCGGACCCGGGGGCTAGTCGGCCAGTCCGGGCTTCGCCCTCTCAAAAGGGGCCAAGTAGTATGCGAGAGGCCAAAACCCACTCTTCGCTCTAGGTACACACTGGCTCCCGACTGTCCGACTCGCAAGAGCTAGAGGTTGAAAGCGCTCGCACGCAAAAGGTACCTTGATATGTCAATTTTGCATCATGTTTTATAACTGTTATTTATAGTGTTTTTATGCTTTTATCCACTTGGTGGAGTAAACTAATGACTTTTCTCTCATAATATGCAAGGTTTACATCAAGTAGGGGAATACCAACACATGGAATTCTGGACCTAAAAAGCTACATCAGAGATACCTAATCTGCCCACCTCCAATTGAGCTAAAAATTTACGGAGAATTATTTTATAATATATAAAAAGTACTCAAACGAAGAAGTGGCGGAGGGGGCACCTGGAGGCCACTAGACACCAGGTTGTGCAAGGCACCCCTCGCGCGGCCTTATGTCTAGTGTGCCACCTGGCCCACCTTTGGCGCCCATATTCTAGTATATATTCTAGTTCAACCTAAAAAATTAAGGAGAGGACTTTTGGGACGACCCGCCGCTGTCTCAAGGCGGAACTTGGGCAGGAGCACTTTTGCCCTTCGGCGGAGCGATTCAGCGAGAGGAACTTCCCTCCCGGAGGGGGAAATCGTGGCCATCATCATCACTAGCAACCCTCTCATTATGGGGAGGCCAATCTACATGAACATCTTCACCAGCACCATCTCCTCTCAAAACCCTAGTTCATCTCTTGTATTCAATCTTGTACCAGAACCTCGGATTGGTACCTGTGGTGTATCTAGTAGTGTTAATTACATCTTTTAGTTGATGCTTTATGGTCTATTTGGTCGAAGATTATATATTCAGATCCATTATGCTATACAATACCTCTATGATCATGAACATGTTTATCACTTGTGAGCAGTTACTTTTGTTCTTGAGGCCACAGGATAAATCATGTTGCACGTAGTCATGTGAAGTTGATATTCGTTAGATATTTTGATGGTATGAATGTCGTGATTCCCTTAGTGGTGTTATGTGAATCTCGATTACATAACACTTCACCATATTTTGTGCTTAAGGGAATGCATTGTGGAATAGTAATTAGAGGGTGGGTTGCGAGAGTGACAGAAACTTAAACCTGAGTCTATGCACTACTTCGTAAGGGGCTGATTTGGATCCCTATGTTTAGTGTTATGGTCAGAATTTATTCTTAATACTTTTCTTGTAGTTGCGGATGCTTGTAGGAGGGTTAATTATAAATGGGAGGTCTGTTCAAGTAAGAACAACACCCAAGCATTGGTCCACTCACATATCAAATTATCAAAATACCGAACGCGAATTAACCCAACATGACGAAAGTGACTAGATGAAATTCCCATGTGTCCGCAAGAATGGTTTGCCTATTATAAGTAATTGTTTTGGACTTTCTTTTCCCACAAAAGGATTGGGCTACCTTGCTGGACCTAATGTTACTATTGCTACTTCTTACTTGTTACAATTATCTTGCTATCAAATTACTTGTTACCACTATTTCAGTGCTTGCACAAATTACCTTGCTGAAAACAGCTTGTCATTTCCTTCCGCTCCTCGTTGGGATCGACACTCTTACTTATCAAAAGGACTATGATTGATGCCCTCTACTTCTGGGTTAGCATACCTAAGTGAGGGCGGACGGCTCGGACTCTCCAGCCTGCCCCTATCGTGCTCGTCCTAGCTCGAGTCTCTCGGTCCTAAGTACTGCACCGCTTTCCCTAAAGGCCGAGGGCCCGTCCCTGTCACAGTACGGCTCCCACCTGTCGAGCTGGCGGGATCAAAGTCGGAGGAGGAAGAGCACAGGAAAAAAAGTAAGGGGACAAAATCGATGGACGAGTCAACACAGCAAGGTTATTCAAAGCAACTTCATGCATATATTACAATAAAGCAAGAGGCCCACGGCCGCGAAGTTCGATACAAATGAGAATTTACACCCCAGTGGGTGAGTGCTAACAAAAGTAGGAAAAAGAAGGCACCTCTAGCTGGTGGAGGTGCCTCCTGCTCTGACCATGGCGCCGGTGTCCGCCTCCTCGATATCGGGGTATGTACCGGAACTGGAGCTGGTCTCCTCGCCACCCATCTCGCTGGTGTTGCCCTCCGGGTCGCTGAGGGCCAACGCGTAGTCATCTTTCGGGAGCGACGCACTGTCAGCACCAGCTCCAGGAAATACACGTCCCACAAGGCATACGTCGCGATGCCACTTGCCGTGGCTTCCCGGGGCTCGGCGGCCATCGCCAGCTCCACCTCCGTGCCCACCCGGCGGGTGGCCAGCAACCCGACGTCCAGTTCTGCGTGCTAGGACATCACGAAGCTAAGTGCCATCTTTTCTCTGACATGTACGGCTAAAGCCCTCCAGGCATTGCCGCGTGCCAGCCTGACCTCCAACCACCATGCCAATCGGCTCACGGTCTGGGGCCACACCGCGCCCGGCTAAAGGTTCCGGTCCAGGCTGAGGCCGGCTGTGTGGAGCCTATGCGTGACACTCAACACCCGGTTCGCACGGGCCCATGCGCCGATCCCAACCTCCTCCATGGTCCAACTCGCGAGCGGCCCAATATGGACCCTTTCAACGCGCTGCTCCTCTAAATGGGCTTCCACGGCTGCGTCTGCCAAGTCATGGGTCTGGGGGGAGACCCTTGGAGGGAGAAGAAGGAAGGAAGTAAGAACAGAAGGTTGAAACTCCCAAACAACAAGGTAAACACAAGCAAAAAAAGAAGTAACTTACGAGTGAGGAGATGGTCAAGTTCGTGCACATCCTGCAACATGCCCTGCTCCTTCACAGACGAGGTGCAGGCTCACCTATCGTACTCCCCCTTGTCGTGCACGCTTCCTTCACGGTCCTCTCCAACACCGCCTCCTTGTCCGCCAGCGCCTAGCGGTGGCCTCGGTCAAGGCGATCCAGCTCCCCCTGGTGGGCCTTCTCAAGCGCCCGCCTCTCCTCCAGCTGGCAGGCTGCCTCGTTACTCAGCTGGCCGCACTTCCCAACAAATAGTCGTGTTGTTGCGTGGTTGTTGATACGTCCATTTTGCATCATGCTTTCATGGTGATATTTATCGCTTTATGGGCTGTTATTACACTTCACGGTACAATACTTATTCCTTTTCTCTCCTTATTTTATAAGGTTTACATGAAGAGTGAGAATGCCGGCAGCTGGAATTCTCGTGTGAAAAAGGAGCAAGTTTGAGATACCTATTCTGCGCAACTCCAAAAGCCGTGAAAATCGACGAGGAATTATTTTGGATTTTATAAGAAATACTGATGGCCCACAAGTGTAGGGGATCTATCGTATTCATTTCGATAAGTAAGAGTGTCGAACCCAACGAGGAGCAGAAGCAACTAACAAGTGGTTTTCAGCAAGGTATTCTCTGCAAGCACTGAAATTATCGGTAACAGATAGTTGTGTGGTAAGATGATTCGTAGCAAGTAGCAAGTAACAATAGTAACAAAGGTGCAGCAAAGTGGCCCAATCCCTTTTTTAGCAAGGGACAAGCCTGGAAAAACTCTTATAGGAGGTAAAGCGCTCTCGAGGGCACATGGGAATTTCTGTCAAGCTAGTTTTCATCATGTTCATATGATTCGCGTTCGCTACTTTGATAGTTTGTTATGTGGGTGGACCGGTGCTTGGGTGTTGCCCTTACTTGGACAAACATCCCACTTATGATTAACCCCTCTTGCAAGCATACGCAACTACGAAAGAAGAATTAAGACTAAGTCTAACCATAGCATTAAACTAGTGGATCCAAATCAGCCCCTTACGAAGCAACGCATAAACTAGGGTTTAAGCTTGTGTCACTCTAGCAACCCATCATCTACTTATTACATCCCAATGCCTTTCTCTAGGCCCAAATAATGGTGAAGTGTTATGTAGTCGATGTTCACATAACACCACTAGGGGAGAGACAACATACAACGCATCACAATATCGAACGAATACCAAATTCACATGACTACTTATAGCAAGACTTATCCCATGTCCTCAGGAACAAAAGTTACTACTAACAAAGCATAATTATGTTCATGACCAGAGAGGTATGGAATAGCATTGAGGATCTGAACATATAATCTTCCACCGAGTAATCCAACTAGCATCAACTACAAAGAGTAATTAACACTACTAGCAACCTTACAAGAACCAATTGGAGTCGCGAGAAGGAGATTGGTTACAAAAGATGAACTAGGGTTTGGAGATGAGATGGTGCTGATGAAGATGTTGATGGTGATGAGTCCCCTCCGATGAGAGGAGTGTTGGTGATGACGATGGCGACGATTTCCCCCTCCGGGAGGGAAGTTTCCCCGGCAGGACGACCCTGCCGGAGCTCTAGATTGGTTCTGCTCTTGTTCCGCCTCGTGGCAGCGGCGAATCCTCCCGAAAGCCTCCTCCTGATTTGTTCTGGAAGAAACACTACTTATAGCAAAATATGGGAGCCAGAGGGGCAACAGGGGGCCCACAAGCCACCTAGGCGCGTCCAGGGGGGTAGGTCGCGCCTGGCAGGCTTGTGGCCTCCTGGTGGCTGATACGTCCATTTTGCATCATGCTTTCATGTTGATATTTATCGCTTTATGGAATGTTATTATACTTTGTGGAATCATACTTATGCCTTTTCTCTCTTATTTTGCAAGGTTTATTTGAAGAGGGAGAATACCGGCAACTGGAATTCTGGACTAGAAAAGGAGCAAGTCTGAGTCCTCTATTCTGCGGAACTCCAAATGCCCTGAAAATCAACGTGGAATTTTTTGGGAATATATAAAAAATACTAGGCGAAAGAAGTGTCAGAGGGGAGCTGCCAGGGGCCCACAAGCCTGGTTGCCGCGGCCTACCCCCCTGGCCGCGGCAACAGGGCTTGTGGGCACGCTGGTGGCCCACTGGCCCCCCTCTTTGGCTATATGAAGGGTTTCGTCCGACAAAAATTCAGGGAGGAGCTTTTTCGTGGATTCGTTGCCGCCACGAGGCGGAACTTGAGCAGAACCAATCTAGGGCTCCGGCAGGACGATCCTGCCGGGGAAACTTCCCTCCCGGAGGGGGAAATCATCGCCTTCGTCATCACCAACACTCCTCTCGTTGGAGGGGAGTCATCTCCATCAACATCTTCATCAGCACCATCTCCTCTCCAAACCCTAGTTCAACTCTTGTAACCAATCTCCGTCTCGCGACTTCGATTGGTACTTGTAAGGTTGCTAGTAGTGTTGATTACTCTTTGTAGTTGATGCTAGTTGGATTACTTGGTGGAAGAGTTTATGTTCAGATCCTCGATGCTACTAATTACATCTCTGATCATGATTATGGTTGTGCTTTGTGAGTAGTTACTTTTGTTCCTGAGGACATGGGATAAGTCATGCTAATAATAGTCATGTGAATTTGGTATTCGTTCAGTATTTTGATATGTTGTATGTTGTTTTTCCTCTAGTGGTGTTATGTGAACGTCGACTACATAACACTTCACCATATTTGGCCCTAGACGAAGGCATTAGGGAGTAGTAAGTAGATCATGGGTTGCTAGAGTGGCAAAAGCTTAAACCCCAGTCTATGCGTTGCTTCATAAGGGGTTGATTTGGATCCACTAGTTTAATGTTATGGTTAGATGTTTTCTTAATTCTTCTTTCGTAGTTGCGGATTCTTGCGAGAGGGGTTAATCATAAGTGGGATGCTTGTCCAAGTAAGGGCAGTACCCAAGCGCCGGTCCACCCACATATCAAACTATCAAAGTAACGAACGCGAATTATATGAACATGATGAAACTAGCATGACAGAAATTCCCGTGTGTCCTCGGGAGCGTTTTTCCTCTCATAAGACTTTGCTTAGGCTTTTCCCTTGCTACAAAAGGGATTGGGCCACATTTCTGCTCCGTTGCTACTACTTGTCACTTGTTACTTTTCGCTTGCTACGTTTCACCTTACGACACCATCACTTGTTACCGCTACTTTCAGTGCTTGCAGTTATTACCTTGCTGAAAACCGTTTATCGGAACCTTCTTCTCCTCGTTGGGTTCGACACTCTTACTTAACGAAAGGACTACGATTGGTCCCCTATACTTGTGGGTCATCAAGACTCTTTTCTGGCGCCGTTGCTGGGGAGGGAAGCGCCTTTGGTAAGTGGAATTTGGTAAGGGAACATTTATATACTCTGCTGAAATTTATTGTCACTTGTCACTATGGCAACTGTTCCTTTGAGGAATTTGTTCGGGATATCTTCACCATGAACGGAAGCACGAGGAGTTGTTCCTCAAGCTGAGGTACCTACTGAAAATATCTTTTATGAAATTCCTTCGAGTATGCTTGATAAACTGCTGGCTAATCCTTTTAAAGGAGATGGATCTTCACATCCAGACTTGCATCTAATCTATGTAGATGAAGTTTGTGGTTTATTTAAGCTTGCAGGTTTGCCCGAGGATGAGGTAAAGAAGAAAGTCCTTCCTTTATCTTTGAAGGATAAGGCATTGACATGGTATAGGCTATGTGATGATACTGGATCATGGGACTACAATCGGTTGAAATTGGAATTTCATCAAAAGTTTTATCCTATGCATTTAGTACATTGTGATCAGAATTATATTTATAACTTTTGTCCTCGTGATAGGGAAAGCATAGCTCAAGCTTAGGGGAGGCTCAAATCAATGCTATCTGCATGCCCCAATCATGAGCTCTCGAGAGAAATTATCACTCAAAACTTTTATGCTCGGCTTTCTCATGAAAATCGTACCATGCTTGACACTTCTTGTACCGGTTATTTTATGAAGAAGGATATTGACCACAAGTGGAATTTATTGGAAAGAATCAAACGTAACTCTGAAGATTGGGAGCTTGAAGAAGGTGAGGAGTCACGTATGAATTTCCAGTTTGATTGCGTTAAATCTTTTGTTGAAACAAACACTTCTAGAGATTTTAGCGCTAAGTATGGACTTGACTCTGAGATAGTAGTTTCTCTATGTGAATCTTTTGTTGCTCATGTTGATCTTCCTAAAGAGAAGTGGTTTAAGTATCATCCGCCTGTAGAAGTTAACATAGTTAAACCCAATTTAGTTGAAGAGAAAGTCATTGCCTTTAGCGATCCAATTGTTCCTTGTGCCTACGCTGAGAAACCACCTTACCCTGCTAGGAAAAAGGATTATTCTAAAGCTCCAACTGTGATACATAGGGGTTACATTAGACCATTTGCACCCCCTGAGGAAATTAGAGTTGAACCTAGTGTTGCTATTATCAAAGATCTCTTAGCCGAAGACATAGACGGGCATGTTATCAAATTCTGTGAGGACTCTGCTAGAATTGCTAAACCTCACGCGAAAGACAAATACGGACCTATAGTTGGCCTGCCCGTTGTTTCTGTCAAGATAGGAGATCACTGTTATCATGGTTTATGTGATATGGGTGCTAGTGTTAGTGCAATACCCCTCTCCTGTTGGAAATATGCCCTAGAGGCAATAATAAATTAGTTATTTTTATATTTCTTTGTTCAAGATAATCGTTTATTATCCATGATATAATTGTATTGATTGGAAACACAATACTTGTGTGGATACATAGACAAAACACTGTCCCTAGTAAGCCTCTAGTTGACTAGGTCATTGATCAAAGATGGTCAAGGTTTCCTGACAAATAGGCAAGTGTTGTCACTTGATAACGGGATCACATCATTAGGAGAATAATGTGATGGACTAGACCCAAACTAATAGACGTAGCATGTTGATCGTGTCATTTTTTTGCTACTGTTTTCTGCGTGTCAAGTACTTATTCCTATGACCATGAGATCATAAAACTCACTGACATCGGAGGAATGCTTTGTGTGTATCAAACGTCACAACGTAACTGGGTAACTATAAAGATGCTCTCCATGTATCTCCGAAGGTGTCCGTTGAGTTAGTATGGATCAAGACTGGTATTTGTCACTCCGTGTTACGGAGAGGTATCTCGGGGCCCACTCGGTAATACAACATCACACACAAGCATTGCAAGCAATGTGACTTACTGTAAGTTACGGGATCTTGTATTACGGAACGAGTAAAGAGACTTGCCGGTAAACGAGATTGAAATAGGTATGCGGATACTGACGATCGAATCTCGGGCAAGTAACATACCAAAGGACAAAGGGAATGACATACAAGATTATATGAATCCTTGGCACTGAGGTTAAAACGATAAGATCTTCATAGAATATGTAGGATCCAATATGGGCATCCAGATCCCGCTATTGGATATTGACCCAGGAGTCCCTCGGATCATATCTACATAGTTCTCGAACCCGCAGGGTCTGCACACTTAAAGTTCGACGTTGTTTTATGCGTATTTGAGTTATATGGTTGGTTACCGAATGTTGTTCGGAGTCCCGGATGAGATCACGGACGTCAGAGGGTTTCCGGAATGGTCCGGAGGCGAAGATTGATATATAGGATGACCTCATTTGATTACCGGAAGGTTTTCGGAACTACGGGGAATGTACCGGGAATGACGAATGGGTTCCGGATGTTCACCGGGGGGGGCAGCCCACCCCGTGGAAGCCCATAGGCCTTAGGGGTGCCGCACCAGCCCTTAGTGGGCTGGTGGGCAAGCCCAAAGAGCCACTGCGCAGGGAGATAAGAAAATCAAAGAAAAAAAGGGGAAGTGGGAAGAAAGGGAAGGACTCCACCTTCCAGTCCTAGTTGGACTAGGATTGGATGAGGATTCCTCCTCCCCCCCCCCTTCGGCCGAACCCCTTGGGGCTCCTTGAGCCCCAAGGCAAGGCCCCTCCCCTCCCACCTATATATACAGAGGTTTTAGGGCTGATTTGAAACAACTTTTCACAGCAGCCCGACCACATACCTCCACGGTTTTTCCTCTAGATCGCATTTCTGCGGAGCTCGGGCGGAGCCCTGCTGAGATTAGATCACCACCAACCTACGGAGTGTCGTCACGCTGCCGAAGAACTCATCTACCTCTCCGTCTCTCTTGATGGATCAAGAAGGCCGAGATCATCGTCGAGCTGTACGTGTGCTGAACGCGGAGATGCCGTCCGTTCGGCACTAGATCGGAGCGGATCGTGGGACGGATCGCGGGACGGTTCGTGGGACGGTTCGCGGGGCGGATCGAGGGACGTGAGGACGTTACACTACATCAACCTCGTTTATTAACGCTTCTGCTGTGCGATCTACAAGGGTACATATTTCTGAAATCCCCCTCGTAGATGGACATCACCATGATAGGTCTTCGTGCGCATAGGAAATTTTTTTGTTTCGCATGCAACGTTCTCCAACAGGTCCCTATATGATGAAATCAAAGATGAGATTGCACCTGCTGAGTTAGAACCCATAGATTTCACTATTACGCTAGCTAATAGAGACACTATCTGCCCTCTCGGAATTGTCCTGTGTGGTAAGACGAAGTATCCTACTGATTTCCTCGTCCTTGCTACTGCACAAGATAGCTTTTGTTCCATCATATTTGGTAGACCCTTTCTCAACACTGCCAATGCTCACATTGATTGCATTAAACATACTGTCACTATTAGTTTCGAGGGTGTGTCTCATGAATTTAACTTCTCCAAGTTTGGAAGACAAACCCATGAAAAAGAGTCCTCTGGTAGGGATGAAATCATTGCTCTTGCCTCTATTGTCGTATCTCCTACGGATCCTTTAGCGCAATATCTCGTTGAGCATGAAAATGATATGCATATGAATGAAAGAGATGAGATAGATAAAATTGTTTTAGAACAATATCCTATTCTCAAGAATAATCTGCCTATTGAACTGCTTGGGGATCCTCCCCCACCAAAGGATGATCCTGCGTTCGAGCTAAAAGAGTTACCAGATACTCTTATGTATGCCTACCTTGATGAGAAGGAGATATATCCTGTTATTATTAGTGCTCACCTCTCAAATCATGAAGAGAAGAAGTTATTAAAAACTTTGAGGAAGCACCGTGCTGCTATTGGATATACTCTTGATGATCTTAAGGGTATTAGTCCCACTCTATGTCAGCACAAGATTAAAACCGATCCTGATTCTAAGCCAGTTGTTGATCATCAACGAAGATTAAATCCGAGGATGAAAGAGGTCGCAAGAAAAGAAATATTAAAGCTTCTGGAAGCAGGAATCATTTATCCTGTTGCTCATAGTGATTGGGTAAGTCTAGTACATTGCGTACCTAAGAAGGGAGGTATCACCGTCGTTCCTAATGATAAGAATGAACTAATTCCACAGAGGATTATTACTGGCTATAGGATGGTGATAGACTTCTAGAAACTGAACAAGGAAACCAGGAAAGACCATTATCCTTTGTCATTTATCGACCAAATGCTAGAAAGGCTATCTAAACACACACACTTCTGCTTTCTAGACAGTTATTCACGTTTCTCGCAAATACGTGTTGCACAATCTGATCAGGAGAAAACCACTTTCACCTGCCCCTTCGGTACCTTTGCTTATAGATGTATGCCTTTTCGCTTGTGCAATGCACCTGCCACCTTTCAAAGATGTATGATGGCTATATTCTCTGACTTTTGTGAAAAGATTGTTGAGGTTTTAATAGATGATTTCTCCGTTTACGGTTCTTCCTTTGATGATTGCCTCAGCAACCTTGATTGAGTCTTACAGAGATGCAAAGATACCAACCTCATCTTGAACTGGGAGAAGTGCCACTTCATGGTTAATGAAGGCATCATCTTAGGACACAAAATCTCAGAGAAAGGCATTGAAGTTGATAAGGCTAAGGTAGATGCAATTGAGAAAATGCCTTGCCCCACAGATATCAGAGGTATACGAAGTTTCCTAGGTCATGCTGGTTTCTATAGAAGATTCATTAAAGACATCTCTAAGATTTCTAGGCCTCTTACCAACCTCTTGCAGAAGGATGTTCCTTTCGTTTTTGATGAGGATTGTGAGGAAGCTTTCGAAATATTTAAGAAGGCCTTGATAACCGCACATATTTTTCAACCACCTGATTGGAACTTGCCCTTTGAAATCAAGTGCGATGCTAGTGATTATGCTGTTGGTGCTGTTCTAGGACAAAGAGTTGACAAGAAGTTGAATGTCATTCACTACGCTAGTAAAACTCTAGACAGTGCCCAAAGAAACTATGCCACTACGGAGGAGTTTTTAGCGGTCGTGTTTGCATATGAAAAGTTCAGATCTTATATAGTTGACTCCAAAGTCACTATTCACTCTGATCATGCTGCTATTAAGTACCTTATGGAGAAGAAGGACGCTAAGCCTAGGCTAATCAGATGGGTTCTCCTGCTACAGGAATTTGATTTGCACGTTGTTGATCGAAAGGGTGCTGATAACCCTGTAGCAGATAACTTATCTAGGCTAGAGAATGTCCTTGATGACCCACGACCTATTGATGACAGCTTTCCTGATGAGCAATTGAATGTCATCCGCACTTCACATAGTGCACCGTGGTATGCTGATTATGCAAACTATATCGTAGACAAATACATACGACCCATCTTCACCTACCAGCAAAAGAAGAAATTCTTGTTTGATTTGAGACACTACTTTTGGGATGATCCTCACCTCTATAAGGAAGGAGTAGATGGTTTTATTAGACGTTGTGTGCCTGAACATGAACAGGGACAGATCCTGCAGAAGTGTCATTCCGAAGCCTACGGAGGACACCATGCTGGAGACAGAACTGCTCATAAGGTATTGCAATCAGGGTTCTATTGGCCCACTCTCTTCAAGGATGCATGTAAGTTTGTCTTGTCTTGTGACGAATGCCAAAGAATAGGGAATATCAGTAAGCGTCAGGAAATGCCTATGAACTATTCACTTATCATTGAACCATTTGATGTCTGGGGCTTTGATTATATGGGACCTTTCTCGAGTTCCAATGGGTATACTCAGATCTTAGTTGCTGTGGATTATGTCACTAAGTGGGTAGAAGCTATCCCCACTAGAAATGCTGATCGCCACACCTCTATTAAGATGCTTAAAGAAGTAATTTTCCCAAGATTTGGAGTCCCTAGATATCTGATGACTGATGGCGGTTCACACTTCATTCATGGTGTTTTCCGCAAGATGCTAAGTATGATCTCAACCATAGAGTTGCATCTCCTTATCATCCTCAGTCTAGTGGTCAAGTGGAGTTCAGTAATAGGGAGATCAAATTGATCTTACAAAAGACCGTCAATAGATCTCGAAAGAATTGGTCTAGCAAACTTGACGATGCACTATGGGCTTATAGGACTGCTTATAAGAATCCCATGGGCATGTCGCCGTATAAAATGGTTTATGGTAAGGCATGTCATTTACCTCTTGAGCTGGAAGACAAAGCTTATTGGGCAATCAAAGAGCTCAACTTCGATTTCAAACTTGCTGGTGAGAAGCGGTTGTTTGATATCAGCTCATTATATGAATGGAGGGCCCAGGCATATAAGAATGCCAAGTTGTTCAAGGAAAAGGTTAAGAGATGGCACGATAAAAGAATAAAAAAATGAGAGTTCAATGTAGGTGATTATGTCCTGCTATACAATTCTCGTTTAAGATTCTTTGCAGGCAAGCTTCTCTCTAAATGGGAAGGTCCCTACGTTGTCGAGGAAGTATATCGTTCCGGTGCCATCAAAATCAATAACACGGAAGGTAATTTTCCTAGAGTGGTAAATGGGCAAAGAATCAAGCCTTACATCTTTGGTACTCCCATAAATGTTGAGACCAATATCATCAATATCATAACTCCAGAGGAGTACATAAGGGATGTTTATCAGCCTGTTTCAGACCCTCAAAACGAAGAGATATGTGTTTTGGTAAGTAATTGAACGCTGAAACCTTTCCAATAGGAATTTTTCTCCGTTTTGGAATTTATGGAAAATTAGAAAAACAAAAAAGCAGTCCGGAGAGCGCACGAGGCGGCCACAAGCTTGGTTGCCGCGGCCTCCCCCCTGGCCACGGGAACAGGGCTTGTGGGCACCTCGTGTGCCTCCCGGACTCCGTTTTCTTGCGGAGCACTCCTTCTGGTCTAGAAAAAATCATTATATATACGCCCGAGGGTTTTGATCTCCGTATCGTGCAGTTTTCCTCTGTTTTCGTTTCGAGCCTATTTTCCGCGGCAGATCTAGGTCAAGATGTCTTCTTAAGATTCAGAGGGGGAGAGCTATGTGGCTGATTACCTTGCTAACCCGAAGGTCTATGGGGATTTGGAACATTATGGCTGGACCACTAACGGGGAAAAGGACTATGATCCCAAAGGGAAGGAACAAATGAGTTCCGATGAAGATGAGACTCCTCTGCCTCAACCAGGACGCACCCATGTGGTGTTCAAGAAGTCAAGCCTCCCTGACCAAAGGAAGAAGCCTAAGACCCTGTTTATCCCTTCTCGTTCCTTGGAGGAGAGTAAGCAGGAACTTTACCATAGAGTGTTCAAGCTTGAGGAGGAAAATGACGATCTGAGGGAGCACAACTTTATGCTCAAGTGGAAATTAGACAAGCTCAAGACTGTTTCAACAACCCCACCACCATCACCACCAAAGGAAGACAACTAAGCATTGGTATGGGCAACTCCCTTGGCTTATGCCAAGCTTGGGGGAGTTGCCCTGGTATCGTATCACCTTTATATCTTTTGCTTTTACCTTTGTTTTAGTTCTTTCCTTTTCAGTTTTTATTTCTTCTCTTAGTGGAATAAGTCTTTAGTGTTATAGTTTGAGTCTTTTGTCTTGTGTCTCCCCCGACGTATTCGAGCTTGCGAGCTATATAATAAAGAGTATCTTAGTCAAGGGCTTTGTTTTGTGTCGTGATCAAAAGTATGAAAAGAACGATAGCATGAAAGATCATGAGATGATCTTATGGAAAGTGATAGCTTCACATATAACAAGTATGATGATTGAAACTTGTTGAGAGTAGACCAACATAGACCTCAGTCATTGTTGCAATTAAAAAGAATTAATAAGGAAAGAGAGGTCCACATATAAATATACCATCTTAGACACCTTCTATAATTGTGAGCACTCACCAAACTATTACATGCTTAGAAGTAGATGTTGGACAAGGAAGACAACATAATGAATTGTGTTTGCTTGGTTCCAAACAATGTTATATGATTAGAGATCCCTTAGCATGTGACGATTGCTTCCACCTCATATTAGCCAAAACTCCCTCACCAAGTAGAGATACTACTTGTGCATCCATAAACCTTCAACCCAGTTTTGCCATGAGTGTCCACCATACCTACCTATGGATTGAATAAGATCCCTCAAGTAAGTTGTCATCGGTGCAAACAATAAAAATTGTTCTCTAATATGTATGATCTATTAGTGTGTGGAAAATAAGCTTTGTACGAACCTGTGATGAGGAAGACATAAAAGCGACAGACTGCATAATAAAGTTCTTTATCACAGGAGGCAATATAAACTGACGTTCCTCCGCACTAAGAGGACGCGCATCCAAACCTCAAAAGTGCATGACAACCTCTGCTTCCCTCTGTGCAGGGCCTATCTTGTACCTTTACTTTTTTCCTTTGTAAGAGTCATTGTGATCTTCACCAATTCCTTATTTAGCCTTTTTCTTGGTGAACGTCATATGCTTGGGAAAGATCTATATTCATATATCAACTTGGAGATGAGTACTTATGCTTTATTATTGTTGACTTTACCCTTGAGGTAAATGGTTGGGAGGCAAAATTATAAGCCCCTATCTTTCTCTGTGTCCAATTGAAACTTTGATATCATGAGTACCACGTAAGTTGTAACAATAGTGGAAAACAAAAGAGATGATTGAGTATGTCGATTTGCCTTACAAGCTCTTATTTGACTCTTTCTGATAATATGATAAATTGCAATTGTTTCAATGACTATGGACTGTTGATGGCTACTTCTCGGTAAGGTTTAGTTTCACACTTTGCTGTGTGAAGGAATTGTTACTTTCCCATAAGAATCTTCATGATGTATTGTTGTTCTATGTGTGATCATGATGCCTTCATGTCCGTATTATGTTTTATCGACACCTTCATCCCTAAACATGTGGACATGTTTTGGGTCTTGGTTTTCGCTTGAGGACAAGCGAGGTCTAAGCTTGGGGGAGTTGATACGTCCATTTTGCATCATGCTTTCATGTTGATATTTATCGCTTTATGGACTGTGATTATACTTTGTGGAACCATACTTATGACTTTTCTCTCTTATTTTGCAAGGTTTATTTGAAGAGGGAGAATACCGGCAACTGGAATTCTGGACTGGAAAACGAGCAAGTCTGAGTCCTCTATTCTGCGCAACTCCAAATGTCCTGAAAATAAACGTGGAATTTTTTGGGAATATATAAAAAATACTGGGCGAAAGAAGTGTCAGAGGGGAGCTGCCAGGGGCCCACAAGCCTGGTTGCCGCGGCCTACCCCCTGGCCGCATCAAGAGGGCTTGTGGGCACCTTGGTGGCCCACTGGCCCCCCTCTTTTTCTATATGAAGGGTTTCGTCCGAGAAAAAATCAGGGTGGAGCTTTTTTGTGGATTCGCCGCCGCCACGAGGCGGAACTTGAGCAGAACCAATCTAGGGCTCCGACAGGACGATCTTGTAGGGGAAACTTCCCTCCCGGAGGGGGAAATCGTCGCCTTCGTCATCACCATCACTCCTCTCGTCGGAGGGGAGTCATCTCCATCAACATCTTCATCAGCACCAGCTCCTCTCCAAACCCTATTTCATCTCTTGTAACCAATCTCCGCCTTGCGACTCCGATTGGTACTTGTAAAGCTGCTAGTAGTGTTTATTACTCTTTGTAGTTGATGCTAGTTGGATTACTTGGTGGAAGAGTTTATGTTCAAATCCTTGATGCTACTCATTAGACCTCTGATCATGATTATGATTATCCTTTGTGAGTAGTTAGTTTTGTTCCTTAGGACATGGGATAAGTCATGCTAATAATAGTCATGTGAATTTGGTATGCCTTTGGTATTTTGATATGTTGTATGTTGTTTTTCCTCCAGTGGTGTTATGTGAACGTCGACTACATAAGACTTCACAATATTTGGGCCTAGAGGAAGGCATTGGGGAGTAGTAAGTAGATGATGGGTTGCTAGAGTGAGAGAAGCTTAAACCCCAGTCTATGTGTTGCTTCGTAAGGGGCTGATTTGGATCCACTAGTTTAATGCTATGGTTAGACGTTGTCTTAATTCTACTTTCGTAGTTGCGGATGCTTGCGGGAGGGGTTAATCATAAGTGGGATGCTTGTCCAAGTAAGGGCAGTACCCAAACGCCGGTCCACCCACATATCAAACTCTCAAAGTAACGAACGCGAATCATATGAACATGATGAAACTAGCATGACAGAAATTCCCGTGTGTCCTCGGGAGCGTTTTTCCTCTTATAAGACTTTGCTCAGGCTTGTCCCTTGCTACAAAAGGGATTGGGCCACTTTGCTGCACCGTTGCTACTACTTGTCACTTGTTACTTTTCACTTGCTACATTTCACCTTAGGACACCATCACTTGTTACCGCTACTTTCAGTGCTTGCAATTATTACCTTGCTGAAAACCGTTTATTAGAGCCTTCTTCTCCTCGTTGGGTTCGACACTCTTACTTATCGAAAGGACTACGATTGATCCCCTATACTTGTGGGTCATCAGTGGCTCCCCTCTGGTACTTCTTCCGTCCAGTATTTTTTATAAATTCCAAAATAATTCCTCGTTGATTT